>NC_070579.1:24361876-24979376 GCF_027409825.1 Scomber japonicus
TTTTTTCAATTTTTGGCCCGCTTTGGAAAATCCTTCACAATTTTCACACAATGCCCTCACGGTGCTGTGATTTTACACATTTTTCATTCAGGCCGCCCCTCGTGGCCCCTTGTAGCAAGTTTTGGGACAATCCCCCACCCTTCCCATTTTTGACTTTTTCGACACTACCCGGCCCTGTCATTTTTTTCAATTTTTGCCCGCTTTGGAAAATCCTTGACAATTTTCACACAATGCCTTCACGGTGCTTGATTTTACACATCTTTTAATTCAGGCCGCCCCTCTGGCCCCTTGTAGCAAGTTTTGGGACAATCCCCCACCCTTCCCATTTTTGACTTTTTCGACACTACCGACCCTGTCGTTTTTTTCAATTTTTGCCCGCTTTGGAAAATCCTTCACAATTTTCACACAATGCCCTCACGGTGCTTGATTTTACACATTTTTCATTCAGGCCGCCCCTCTGGCCCCTTGTAGCAAGTTTTGGGACAATCCCCCACCCTTCCCATTTTTGACTTTTTCGACACTACCGGCCCTGTCGTTTTTTTCAATTTTTGCCCGCTTTGGAAAATCCTTCACAATTTTCACACAATGCCCTCACGGTGCTTGATTTTACACATTTTTCATTCAGGCCGCCCCTCTGGCCCCTTGTAGCAAGTTTTGGGACAATCCCCCACCCTTCCTATTTTTGACTTTTTCGACACTACCGGCCCTGTCATTTTTTTCAATTTTTGCCCCCTATGGAAAATCCTTCACAATTTTCACACAATGTCTTCACGGTTCTTGATATTACACATTTTTCATTCAGGCCGCCCCTCTGGCTCCTTGTAGCAAGTTTTGGGACAATCCCCCACCCTTCCCATTTTTGACTTTTTCGACACTACCCCGGCCCTGTCGTTTTTTTCCATTTTTGCCCGCTTTGGAAAATCCTTCACAATTTTCACACAATGCCCTCACGGTGCTTGATTTTACACATTTTTCATTCAGGCCGCCCCTCTGGCCCCTTGTAGCAAGTTTTGGGGACAATCCCCCACCCTTCCCATTTTTGACTTTTTCGACACTACCGACCCTGTCATTTTTTTCAATTTTTGCCCGCTTTGGAAAATCCTTCACAATTTTCACACAATGCCCTCACGGTGCTTGATTTTACACATTTTTCATTCAGGCCGCCCCTCTGGCCCCTTGTAGCAAGTTTTGGGACAATCCCCCACCCTTCCCATTTTTGACTTTTTTGACACTACCGGCCCTGTCATTTTTTTCAATTTTTGGCCGCTTTGGAAAATCCTTCACAATTTTCACACAATGCCTTCACAGTGCTTGATTTTACACATCTTTAATTCAGGCCGCCCCTCTGGCCCCTTGTAGCAAGTTTTGGGACAATCCCCCACCCTTCCCATTTTTGACTTTTTCAACACTACCGGCCCTGTCATTTTTTTCAATTTTTGCCCGCTTTGGAAAATCCTTGACAAATTTTCACACAATGCCTTCACGGTGCTTGATTTTACACATTTTTCATTCAGGCCGCCCCTCTGGCCCCTTGTAGCAAGTTTTGGGACAATCCCCCACCCTTCCCATTTTTGACTTTTTCGACACTACCCGGCCCTGTCATTTTTTTCAATTTTTGCCCGCTTTGGAAAATCCTTGACAATTTTCACACAATGCCTTCACAGTGCTTGATTTTACACATCTTTAATTCAGGCCGCCCCTCTGGCCCCTTGTAGCAAGTTTTGGGACAATCCCCCACCCTTCCCATTTTTGACTTTTTCGACACTACCGGCCCTGTCGTTTTTTTCAATTTTTGTCCGCTTTGGAAAATCCTTCACAATTTTCACACAATGCCCTCACGGTGCTTGATTTTACACATTTTTCATTCAGGCCGCCCCTCTGGCCCCTTGTAGCAAGTTTTGGGACAATCCCCCACCCTTCCCATTTTTGACTTTTTCGACACTACCGGCCCTGTCGTTTTTTTCAATTTTTGGCCGCTTTGGAAAATCCTTCACAATTTTCACACAATGCCCTCACGGTGCTTGATTTTACACATTTTTCATTCAGGCCGCCCCTCTGGCCCCTTGTAGCAAGTTTTGGGACAATCCCCCACCCTTCCCTATTTTTGACTTTTTCGACACTACCGGCCCTGTCGTTTTTTTCAATTTTTGCCCGCTTTGGAAAATCCTTCACAATTTTCACACAATGCCCTCACGGTGCTTGATTTTACACATTTTTCATTCAGGCCGCCCCTCTGGCCCCTTGTAGCAAGTTTTGGGACAATCCCCCACCCTTCCCATTTTTGACTTTTTCGACACTACCGGCCCTGTCGTTTTTTTCAATTTTTGCCCGCTTTGGAAAATCCTTCACAATTTTCACACAATGCCCTCACGGTGCTTGATTTTACACATTTTTCATTCAGGCCGCCCCTCTGGCCCCTTGTAGCAAGTTTTGGGACAATCCCCCACCCTTCCCACTTTTGACTTTTTCGACACTACCGGCCCTGTCGTTTTTTTCAATTTTTGCCCGCTTTGGAACATCCTTCACAATTTTCACACAATGCCCTCACGGTGCTTGATTTTACACATTTTTCATTCAGGCCGCCCCTCTGGCCCCTTGTAGCAAGTTTTGGGACAATCCCCCACCCTTCCTATTTTTGACTTTTTCGACACTACCGGCCCTGTCATTTTTTTCAATTTTTGCCCCCTATGGAAAATCCTTCACAATTTTCACACAATGTCTTCACGGTTCTTGATATTACACATTTTTCATTCAGGCCGCCCCTCTGGCTCCTTGTAGCAAGTTTTGGGACAATCCCCCACCCTTCCCATTTTTGACTTTTTCGACACTACCGGCCCTGTCGTTTTTTTCAATTTTTGCCCGCTTTGGAAAATCCTTCACAATTTTCACACAATGCCTTCACGGTGCTTGATTTTACACATTTTTCATTCAGGCCGCCCCTCTGGCCCCTTGTAGCAAGTTTTGGGACAATCCCCCACCCTTCCCATTTTTGACTTTTTCAACACTACCGGCCCTGTCATTTTTTTCAATTTTTGCCCGCTTTGGAAAATCCTTGACAATTTTCACACAATGCCTTCACAGTGCTTGATTTTACACATCTTTAATTCAGGCCGCCCCTCTGGCCCCTTGTAGCAAGTTTTGGGACAATCCCCCACCCTTCCCATTTTTGACTTTTTCGACACTACCGGCCCTGTCGTTTTTTTCAATTTTTGTCCGCTTTGGAAAATCCTTCACAATTTTCACACAATGCCCTCACGGTGCTTGATTTTACACATTTTTCATTCAGGCCGCCCCTCTGGCCCCTTGTAGCAAGTTTTGGGACAATCCCCCACCCTTCCCATTTTTGACTTTTTCGACACTACCGGCCCTGTCGTTTTTTTCAATTTTTGTCCGCTTTGGAAAATCCTTCACAATTTTCACACAATGCCCTCACGGTGCTTGATTTTACACATTTTTCATTCAGGCCGCCCCTCTGGCCCCTTGTAGCAAGTTTTGGGACAATCCCCCACCCTTCCCATTTTTGACTTTTTCGACACTACCGGCCCTGTCATTTTTTTCAATTTTTGCCCGCTTTGGAAAATCCTTCACAATTTTCACACAATGCCCTCACGGTGCTTGATTTTACACATTTTTCATTCAGGCCGCCCCTCTGGCCCCTTGTAGCAAGTTTTGGGACAATCCCCCACCCTTCCCATTTTTGACTTTTTCGACACTACCGGCCCTGTCGTTTTTTTCAATTTTTGGCCGCTTTGGAAAATCCTTCACAATTTTCACACAATGCCCTCACGGTGCTTGATTTTACACATTTTTCATTCAGGCCGCCCCTCTGTCCCCTTGTAGCAAGTTTTGGGACAATCCCCCACCCTTCCCATTTTTGACTTTTTCGACACTACCCGGCCCTGTCGTTTTTTTCAATTTTTGCCCGCTTTGGAAAATCCTTCACAATTTTCACACAATGCCCTCACGGTGCTTGATTTTACACATTTTTCATTCAGGCCGCCCCTCTGGCCCCTTGTAGCAAGTTTTGGGACAATCCCCCACCCTTCCCATTTTTGACTTTTTCGACACTACCGGCCCTGTCGTTTTTTTCAATTTTTGGCCGCTTTGGAAAATCCTTCATAATTTTCACACAATGCCCTCACGGTGCTTGATTTTAATAATTTTTCATTCAGGCCGCCCCTCTGGCCCCTTGTAGCAAGTTTTGGGACAATCCCCCACCCTTCCCATTTTTGACTTTTTCGACACTACCGGCCCTGTCGTTTTTTTCAATTTTTGTCCGCTTTGTAAAATCCTTCACAATTTTCACACAATGCCCTCACGGTGCTTGATTTTACACATTTTTCATTCAGGCCGCCCCTCTGGCCCCTTGTAGCAAGTTTTGGGACAATCCCCCACCCTTCCCATTTTTGACTTTTTCGACACTACCGGCCCTGTCGTTTTTTTCAATTTTTGGCCGCTTTGGAAAATCCTTCACAATTTTCACACAATGCCCTCACGGTGCTTGATTTTACACATTTTTCATTCAGGCCGCCCCTCTGGCCCCTTGTAGCAAGTTTTGGGACAATCCCCCACCCTTCCCATTTTTGACTTTTTCGACACTACCGGCCCTGTCGTTTTTTTCAATTTTTGCCCGCTTTGGAAAATCCTTCACAATTTTCACACAATGCCCTCACGGTGCTTGATTTTACACATTTTTCATTCAGGCCGCCCCTCTGGCCCCTTGTAGCAAGTTTTGGGACAATCCCCCACCCTTCCCATTTTTGACTTTTTCGACACTACCGGCCCTGTCGTTTTTTTCAATTTTTGCCCGCTTTGGAAAATCCTTGACAATTTTCACACAATGCCTTCACAGTGCTTGATTTTACACATCTTTAATTCAGGCCGCCCCTCTGGCCCCTTGTAGCAAGTTTTGGGACAATCCCCCACCCTTCCCATTTTTGACTTTTTCGACACTACCGGCCCTGTCGTTTTTTTCAATTTTTGTCCGCTTTGGAAAATCCTTCACAATTTTCACACAATGCCCTCACGGTGCTTGATTTTACACATTTTTCATTCAGGCCGCCCCTCTGGCCCCTTGTAGCAAGTTTTGGGACAATCCCCCACCCTTCCCATTTTTGACTTTTTCGACACTACCGGCCCTGTCGTTTTTTTCAATTTTTGGCCGCTTTGGAAAATCCTTCACAATTTTCACACAATGCCCTCACGGTGCTTGATTTTACACATTTTTCATTCAGGCCGCCCCTCTGGCCCCTTGTAGCAAGTTTTGGGACAATCCCCCACCCTTCCCATTTTTGACTTTTTCGACACTACCGGCCCTGTCGTTTTTTTCAATTTTTGCCCGCTTTGGAAAATCCTTCACAATTTTCACACAATGCCCTCACGGTGCTTGATTTTACACATTTTTCATTCAGGCCGCCCCTCTGGCCCCTTGTAGCAAGTTTTGGGACAATCCCCCACCCTTCCCATTTTTGACTTTTTCGACACTACCGGCCCTGTTGTTTTTTTCAATTTTTGGCCGCTTTGGAAAATCCTTCACAATTTTCACACAATGCCCTCACGGTGCTTGATTTTACACATTTTTCATTCAGGCCGCCCCTCTGGCCCCTTGTAGCAAGTTTTGGGACAATCCCCCACCCTTCCCATTTTTGACTTTTTCGACACTACCGGCCCTGTCGTTTTTTTCAATTTTTGGCCGCTTTGGAAAATCCTTCACAATTTTCACACAATGCCCTCACGGTGCTTGATTTTACACATTTTTCATTCAGGCCGCCCCTCTGGCCCCTTGTAGCAAGTTTTGGGACAATCCCCTACCCTTCCCTATTTTTGACTTTTTCGACACTACCGGCCCTGTCATTCTTTAAAAATTTTGCCCGCTTTGGAAAATCCTTGACAATTTTCACACAATGCCTTCACGGTGCTTGATTTTACACATTTTTCATTCAGGCCGCCCCTCTGGCCCCTTGTAGCAAGTTTTGGGACAATCCCCCACCCTTCCCATTTTTGACTTTTTCGACACTACCAGCCCTGTCATTTTTTTCAATTTTTGCCCGCTTTGGAAAATCCTTGACAATTTTCACACAATGCCTTCACAGTGCTTGATTTTACACATCTTTAATTCAGGCCGCCCCTCTGGCCCCTTGTAGCAAGTTTTGGGACAATCCCCCACCCTTCCCATTTTTGACTTTTTCGACACTACCGACCCTGTCGTTTTTTTCAATTTTTGCCCGCTTTGGAAAATCCTTCACAATTTTCACACAATGCCCTCACGGTGCTTGATTTTACACATTTTTCATTCAGGCCGCCCCTCTGGCCCCTTGTAGCAAGTTTTGGGACAATCCCCCACCCTTCCCATTTTTGACTTTTTCGACACTACCGGCCCTGTCATTTTTTTCAATTTTTGCCCGCTTTGGAAAATCCTTGACAATTTTCACACAATGCCTTCACAGTGCTTGATTTTACACATCTTTAATTCAGGCCGCCCCTCTGGCCCCTTGTAGCAAGTTTTGGGACAATCCCCCACCCTTCCCATTTTTGACTTTTTCGACACTACCGGCCCTGTCGTTTTTTTCAATTTTTGGCCGCTTTGGAAAATCCTTCACAATTTTCACACAATGCCCTCACGGTGCTTGATTTTACACATTTTTCATTCAGGCCGCCCCTCTGGCCCCTTGTAGCAAGTTTTGGGACAATCCCCTACCCTTCCCTATTTTTGACTTTTTCGACACTACCGGCCCTGTCATTCTTTAAAATGTTTGCCCGCTTTGGAAAATCCTTGACAATTTTCACACAATGCCTTCACGGTGCTTGATTTTACACATTTTTCATTCAGGCCGCCCCTCTGGCCCCTTGTAGCAAGTTTTGGGACAATCCCCCACCCTTCCCATTTTTGACTTTTTCGACACTACCGGCCCTGTCATTTTTTTCAATTTTTGCCCGCTTTGGAAAATCCTTGACAATTTTCACACAATGCCTTCACAGTGCTTGATTTTACACATCTTTAATTCAGGCCGCCCCTCTGGCCCCTTGTAGCAAGTTTTGGGATAATCCCCCACCCTTCCCATTTTTGACTTTTTCGACACTACCGACCCTGTCGTTTTTTTCAATTTTTGCCCGCTTTGGAAAATCCTTCACAATTTTCACACAATGCCCTCACGGTGCTTGATTTTACACATTTTTCATTCAGGCCGCCCCTCTGGCCCCTTGTAGCAAGTTTTGGGACAATCCCCCACCCTTCCCATTTTTGACTTTTTCGACACTACCGGCCCTGTCGTTTTTTTCAATTTTTGGCCGCTTTGGAAAATCCTTCACAATTTTCACACAATGCCCTCACGGTGCTTGATTTTACACATTTTTCATTCAGGCCGCGCCTCTGGCCCCTTGTAGCAAGTTTTGGGACAATCCCCTACCCTTCCCTCTTTTTGACTTTTTCGACACTACCGGCCCAGTCATTCTTTAAAATTTTTGCCCGCTTTGGAAAATCCTTGACAATTTTCACACAATGCCTTCACGGTGCTTGATTTTACACATTTTTCATTCAGGCCGCCCCTCTGGCCCCTTGTAGCAAGTTTTGGGACAATCCCCCACCCTTCCCATTTTTGACTTTTTCGACACTACCGGCCCTGTCATTTTTTTCAATTTTTGCCCGCTTTGGAAAATCCTTGACAATTTTCACACAATGCCTTCACAGTGCTTGATTTTACACATCTTTAATTCAGGCCGCCCCTCTGGCCCCTTGTAGCAAGTTTTGGGACAATCCCCCACCCTTCCCATTTTTGACTTTTTCGACACTACCGGCCCTGTCGTTTTTTTCAATTTTTGCCCGCTTTGGAAAATCCTTCACAATTTTCACACAATGCCCTCACGGTGCTTGATTTTACACATTTTTCATTCAGGCCGCCCCTCTGGCCCCTTGTAGCAAGTTTTGGGACAATCCCCCACCCTTCCTATTTTTGACTTTTTCGACACTACCGGCCCTGTCATTTTTTTCAATTTTTGCCCCCTATGGAAAATCCTTCACAATTTTCACACAATGTCTTCACGGTTCTTGATATTACACATTTTTCATTCAGGCCGCCCCTCTGGCTCCTTGTAGCAAGTTTTGGGACAATCCCCCACCCTTCCCATTTTTGACTTTTTCGACACTACCGGCCCTGTCGTTTTTTTCAATTTTTGCCCGCTTTGGAAAATCCTTCACAATTTTCACACAATGCCCTCACGGTGCTTGATTTTACACATTTTTCATTCAGGCCGCCCCTCTGGCCCCTTGTAGCAAGTTTTGGGACAATCCCCCACCCTTCCCATTTTTGACTTTTTCAACACTACCGACCCTGTCATTTTTTTCAATTTTTGCCCGCTTTGGAAAATCCTTCACAATTTTCACACAATGCCCTCACGGTGCTTGATTTTACACATTTTTCATTCAGGCCGCCCCTCTGGCCCCTTGTAGCAAGTTTTGGGACAATCCCCCACCCTTCCCATTTTTGACTTTTTTGACACTACCGGCCCTGTCATTTTTTTCAATTTTTGCCCGCTTTGGAAAATCCTTGACAATTTTCACACAATGCCTTCACAGTGCTTGATTTTACACATCTTTAATTCAGGCCGCCCCTCTGGCCCCTTGTAGCAAGTTTTGGGACAATCCCCCACCCTTCCCATTTTTGACTTTTTCGACACTACCGACCCTGTCATTTTTTTCAATTTTTGGCCGCTTTGGAAAATCCTTCACAATTTTCACACAATGCCCTCACGGTGCTTGATTTTACACATTTTTCATTCAGGCCGCCCCTCTGGCCCCTTGTAGCAAGTTTTGGGACAATCCCCCACCCTTCCCATTTTTGACTTTTTCAACACTACCGGCCCTGTCATTTTTTTCAATTTTTGCCCGCTTTGGAAAATCCTTGACAAATTTTCACACAATGCCTTCACGGTGCTTGATTTTACACATTTTTCATTCAGGCCGCCCCTCTGGCCCCTTGTAGCAAGTTTTGGGACAATCCCCCACCCTTCCCATTTTTGACTTTTTCGACACTACCGGCCCTGTCATTTTTTTCAATTTTTGCCCGCTTTGGAAAATCCTTGACAATTTTCACACAATGCCCTCACGGTGCTTGATTTTACACATTTTTCATTCAGGCCGCCCCTCTGGCCCCTTGTAGCAAGTTTTGGGACAATCCCCCACCCTTCCCATTTTTGACTTTTTCGACACTACCGGCCCTGTTGTTTTTTTCAATTTTTGGCCGCTTTGGAAAATCCTTCACAATTTTCACACAATGCCCTCACGGTGCTTGATTTTACACATTTTTCATTCAGGCCGCCCCTCTGGCCCCTTGTAGCAAGTTTTGGGACAATCCCCCACCCTTCCCATTTTTGACTTTTTCGACACTACCGGCCCTGTCGTTTTTTTCAATTTTTGGCCGCTTTGGAAAATCCTTCATAATTTTCACACAATGCCCTCACGGTGCTTGATTTTAATAATTTTTCATTCAGGCCGCCCCTCTGGCCCCTTGTAGCAAGTTTTGGGACAATCCCCCACCCTTCCTATTTTTGACTTTTTCGACACTACCGGCCCTGTCATTTTTTTCAATTTTTGCCCCCTATGGAAAATCCTTCACAATTTTCACACAATGTCTTCACGGTTCTTGATATTACACATTTTTCATTCAGGCCGCCCCTCTGGCCCCTTGTAGCAAGTTTTGGGACAATCCCCCACCCTTCCCATTTTTGACTTTTTCGACACTACCGGCCCTGTCGTTTTTTTCAATTTTTGCCCGCTTTGGAAAATCCTTCACAATTTTCACACAATGCCCTCACGGTGCTTGATTTTACACATTTTTCATTCAGGCCGCCCCTCTGGCCCCTTGTAGCAAGTTTTGGGACAATCCCCCACCCTTCCCATTTTTGACTTTTTCGACACTACCGGCCCTGTCATTTTTTTCAATTTTTGCCCGCTTTGGAAAATCCTTGACAATTTTCACACAATGCCTTCACAGTGCTTGATTTTACACATCTTTAATTCAGGCCGCCCCTCTGGCCCCTTGTAGCAAGTTTTGGGATAATCCCCCACCCTTCCCATTTTTGACTTTTTCGACACTACCGACCCTGTCGTTTTTTTCAATTTTTGCCCGCTTTGGAAAATCCTTCACAATTTTCACACAATGCCCTCACGGTGCTTGATTTTACACATTTTTCATTCAGGCCGCCCCTCTGGCCCCTTGTAGCAAGTTTTGGGACAATCCCCCACCCTTCCCATTTTTGACTTTTTCGACACTACCGGCCCTGTCGTTTTTTTCAATTTTTGGCCGCTTTGGAAAATCCTTCACAATTTTCACACAATGCCCTCACGGTGCTTGATTTTACACATTTTTCATTCAGGCCGCGCCTCTGGCCCCTTGTAGCAAGTTTTGGGACAATCCCCTACCCTTCCCTCTTTTTGACTTTTTCGACACTACCGGCCCAGTCATTCTTTAAAATTTTTGCCCGCTTTGGAAAATCCTTGACAATTTTCACACAATGCCTTCACGGTGCTTGATTTTACACATTTTTCATTCAGGCCGCCCCTCTGGCCCCTTGTAGCAAGTTTTGGGACAATCCCCCACCCTTCCCATTTTTGACTTTTTCGACACTACCGGCCCTGTCATTTTTTTCAATTTTTGCCCGCTTTGGAAAATCCTTGACAATTTTCACACAATGCCTTCACAGTGCTTGATTTTACACATCTTTAATTCAGGCCGCCCCTCTGGCCCCTTGTAGCAAGTTTTGGGACAATCCCCCACCCTTCCCATTTTTGACTTTTTCGACACTACCGGCCCTGTCGTTTTTTTCAATTTTTGCCCGCTTTGGAAAATCCTTCACAATTTTCACACAATGCCCTCACGGTGCTTGATTTTACACATTTTTCATTCAGGCCGCCCCTCTGGCCCCTTGTAGCAAGTTTTGGGACAATCCCCCACCCTTCCTATTTTTGACTTTTTCGACACTACCGGCCCTGTCATTTTTTTCAATTTTTGCCCCCTATGGAAAATCCTTCACAATTTTCACACAATGTCTTCACGGTTCTTGATATTACACATTTTTCATTCAGGCCGCCCCTCTGGCTCCTTGTAGCAAGTTTTGGGACAATCCCCCACCCTTCCCATTTTTGACTTTTTCGACACTACCGGCCCTGTCGTTTTTTTCAATTTTTGCCCGCTTTGGAAAATCCTTCACAATTTTCACACAATGCCCTCACGGTGCTTGATTTTACACATTTTTCATTCAGGCCGCCCCTCTGGCCCCTTGTAGCAAGTTTTGGGACAATCCCCCACCCTTCCCATTTTTGACTTTTTCAACACTACCGACCCTGTCATTTTTTTCAATTTTTGCCCGCTTTGGAAAATCCTTCACAATTTTCACACAATGCCCTCACGGTGCTTGATTTTACACATTTTTCATTCAGGCCGCCCCTCTGGCCCCTTGTAGCAAGTTTTGGGACAATCCCCCACCCTTCCCATTTTTGACTTTTTTGACACTACCGGCCCTGTCATTTTTTTCAATTTTTGCCCGCTTTGGAAAATCCTTGACAATTTTCACACAATGCCTTCACAGTGCTTGATTTTACACATCTTTAATTCAGGCCGCCCCTCTGGCCCCTTGTAGCAAGTTTTGGGACAATCCCCCACCCTTCCCATTTTTGACTTTTTCGACACTACCGACCCTGTCATTTTTTTCAATTTTTGGCCGCTTTGGAAAATCCTTCACAATTTTCACACAATGCCCTCACGGTGCTTGATTTTACACATTTTTCATTCAGGCCGCCCCTCTGGCCCCTTGTAGCAAGTTTTGGGACAATCCCCCACCCTTCCCATTTTTGACTTTTTCAACACTACCGGCCCTGTCATTTTTTTCAATTTTTGCCCGCTTTGGAAAATCCTTGACAAATTTTCACACAATGCCTTCACGGTGCTTGATTTTACACATTTTTCATTCAGGCCGCCCCTCTGGCCCCTTGTAGCAAGTTTTGGGACAATCCCCCACCCTTCCCATTTTTGACTTTTTCGACACTACCGGCCCTGTCATTTTTTTCAATTTTTGCCCGCTTTGGAAAATCCTTGACAATTTTCACACAATGCCCTCACGGTGCTTGATTTTACACATTTTTCATTCAGGCCGCCCCTCTGGCCCCTTGTAGCAAGTTTTGGGACAATCCCCCACCCTTCCCATTTTTGACTTTTTCGACACTACCGGCCCTGTTGTTTTTTTCAATTTTTGGCCGCTTTGGAAAATCCTTCACAATTTTCACACAATGCCCTCACGGTGCTTGATTTTACACATTTTTCATTCAGGCCGCCCCTCTGGCCCCTTGTAGCAAGTTTTGGGACAATCCCCCACCCTTCCCATTTTTGACTTTTTCGACACTACCGGCCCTGTCGTTTTTTTCAATTTTTGGCCGCTTTGGAAAATCCTTCATAATTTTCACACAATGCCCTCACGGTGCTTGATTTTAATAATTTTTCATTCAGGCCGCCCCTCTGGCCCCTTGTAGCAAGTTTTGGGACAATCCCCCACCCTTCCTATTTTTGACTTTTTCGACACTACCGGCCCTGTCATTTTTTTCAATTTTTGCCCCCTATGGAAAATCCTTCACAATTTTCACACAATGTCTTCACGGTTCTTGATATTACACATTTTTCATTCAGGCCGCCCCTCTGGCCCCTTGTAGCAAGTTTTGGGACAATCCCCCACCCTTCCCATTTTTGACTTTTTCGACACTACCGGCCCTGTCGTTTTTTTCAATTTTTGCCCGCTTTGGAAAATCCTTCACAATTTTCACACAATGCCCTCACGGTGCTTGATTTTACACATTTTTCATTCAGGCCGCCCCTCTGGCCCCTTGTAGCAAGTTTTGGGACAATCCCCTACCCTTCCCTATTTTTGACTTTTTCGACACTACCGGCCCTGTCATTCTTTAAAATTTTTGCCCGCTTTGGAAAATCCTTGACAATTTTCACACAATGCCTTCACGGTGCTTGATTTTACACATTTTTCATTCAGGCCGCCCCTCTGGCCCCTTGTAGCAAGTTTTGGGACAATCCCCCACCCTTCCCATTTTTGACTTTTTCGACACTACCGACCCTGTCATTTTTTTCAATTTTTGCCCGCTTTGGAAAATCCTTCACAATTTTCACACAATGCCCTCACGGTGCTTGATTTTACACATTTTTCATTCAGGCCGCCCCTCTGGCCCCTTGTAGCAAGTTTTGGGACAATCCCCCACCCTTCCCATTTTTGACTTTTTCGACACTACCGGCCCTGTTGTTTTTTTCAATTTTTGGCCGCTTTGGAAAATCCTTCACAATTTTCACACAATGCCCTCACGGTGCTTGATTTTACACATTTTTCATTCAGGCCGCCCCTCTGGCCCCTTGTAGCAAGTTTTGGGACAATCCCCCACCCTTCCCATTTTTGACTTTTTCGACACTACCGGCCCTGTCGTTTTTTTCAATTTTTGGCCGCTTTGGAAAATCCTTCACAATTTTCACACAATGCCCTCACGGTGCTTGATTTTACACATTTTTCATTCAGGCCGCGCCTCTGGCCCCTTGTAGCAAGTTTTGGGACAATCCCCTACCCTTCCCTATTTTTGACTTTTTCGACACTACCGGCCCTGTCATTCTTTAAAATTTTTGCCCGCTTTGGAAAATCCTTGACAATTTTCACACAATGCCTTCACAGTGCTTGATTTTACACATCTTTAATTCAGGCCGCCCCTCTGGCCCCTTGTAGCAAGTTTTGGGACAATCCCCCACCCTTCCCATTTTTGACTTTTTCGACACTACCGGCCCTGTCGTTTTTTTCAATTTTTGCCCGCTTTGGAAAATCCTTCACAATTTTCACACAATGCCCTCACGGTGCTTGATTTTACACATTTTTCATTCAGGCCGCCCCTCTGGCCCCTTGTAGCAAGTTTTGGGACAATCCCCCACCCTTCCCATTTTTGACTTTTTCGACACTACCGACCCTGTCGTTTTTTTCAATTTTTGCCCGCTTTGGAAAATCCTTCACAATTTTCACACAATGCCCTCACGGTGCTTGATTTTACACATTTTTCATTCAGGCCGCCCCTCTGGCCCCTTGTAGCAAGTTTTGGGACAATCCCCCACCCTTCCCATTTTTGACTTTTTCGACACTACCGGCCCTGTCGTTTTTTTCAATTTTTGGCCGCTTTGGAAAATCCTTCATAATTTTCACACAATGCCCTCACGGTGCTTGATTTTAATAATTTTTCATTCAGGCCGCCCCTCTGGCCCCTTGTAGCAAGTTTTGGGACAATCCCCCACCCTTCCTATTTTTGACTTTTTCGACACTACCGGCCCTGTCATTTTTTTCAATTTTTGCCCCCTATGGAAAATCCTTCACAATTTTCACACAATGTCTTCACGGTTCTTGATATTACACATTTTTCATTCAGGCCGCCCCTCTGGCCCCTTGTAGCAAGTTTTGGGACAATCCCCCACCCTTCCCATTTTTGACTTTTTCGACACTACCGGCCCTGTCGTTTTTTTCAATTTTTGCCCGCTTTGGAAAATCCTTCACAATTTTCACACAATGCCCTCACGGTGCTTGATTTTACACATTTTTCATTCAGGCCGCCCCTCTGGCCCCTTGTAGCAAGTTTTGGGACAATCCCCTACCCTTCCCTATTTTTGACTTTTTCGACACTACCGGCCCTGTCATTCTTTAAAATTTTTGCCCGCTTTGGAAAATCCTTGACAATTTTCACACAATGCCTTCACGGTGCTTGATTTTACACATTTTTCATTCAGGCCGCCCCTCAGGCCCCTTGTAGCAAGTTTTGGGACAATCCCCCACCCTTCCCATTTTTGACTTTTTCGACACTACCGACCCTGTCATTTTTTTCAATTTTTGCCCGCTTTGGAAAATCCTTCACAATTTTCACACAATGCCCTCACGGTGCTTGATTTTACACATTTTTCATTCAGGCCGCCCCTCTGGCCCCTTGTAGCAAGTTTTGGGACAATCCCCCACCCTTCCCATTTTTGACTTTTTCGACACTACCGGCCCTGTTGTTTTTTTCAATTTTTGGCCGCTTTGGAAAATCCTTCACAATTTTCACACAATGCCCTCACGGTGCTTGATTTTACACATTTTTCATTCAGGCCGCCCCTCTGGCCCCTTGTAGCAAGTTTTGGGACAATCCCCCACCCTTCCCATTTTTGACTTTTTCGACACTACCGGCCCTGTCGTTTTTTTCAATTTTTGGCCGCTTTGGAAAATCCTTCACAATTTTCACACAATGCCCTCACGGTGCTTGATTTTACACATTTTTCATTCAGGCCGCGCCTCTGGCCCCTTGTAGCAAGTTTTGGGACAATCCCCTACCCTTCCCTATTTTTGACTTTTTCGACACTACCGGCCCTGTCATTCTTTAAAATTTTTGCCCGCTTTGGAAAATCCTTGACAATTTTCACACAATGCCTTCACGGTGCTTGATTTTACACATTTTTCATTCAGGCCGCCCCTCTGGCCCCTTGTAGCAAGTTTTGGGACAATCCCCCACCCTTCCCATTTTTGACTTTTTCGACACTACCGGCCCTGTCATTTTTTTCAATTTTTGGCCGCTTTGGAAAATCCTTCACAATTTTCACACAATGCCCTCACGGTGCTTGATTTTACACATTTTTCATTCAGGCCGCCCCTCTGGCCCCTTGTAGCAAGTTTTGGGACAATCCCCCACCCTTCCCATTTTTGACTTTTTCGACACTACCGGCCCTGTCGTTTTTTTCAATTTTTGTCCGCTTTGGAAAATCCTTCACAATTTTCACACAATGCCCTCACGGTGCTTGATTTTACACATTTTTCATTCAGGCCGCGCCTCTGGCCCCTTGTAGCAAGTTTTGGGACAATCCCCTACCCTTCCCTATTTTTGACTTTTTCGACACTACCGGCCCTGTCATTCTTTAAAATTTTTGCCCGCTTTGGAAAATCCTTGACAATTTTCACACAATGCCTTCACGGTGCTTGATTTTACACATTTTTCATTCAGGCCGCCCCTCTGGCCCCTTGTAGCAAGTTTTGGGACAATCCCCCACCCTTCCCATTTTTGACTTTTTCGACACTACCGGCCCTGTCATTTTTTTCAATTTTTGCCCGCTTTGGAAAATCCTTGACAATTTTCACACAATGCCTTCACAGTGCTTGATTTTACACATCTTTAATTCAGGCCGCCCCTCTGGCCCCTTGTAGCAAGTTTTGGGACAATCCCCCACCCTTCCCATTTTTGACTTTTTCGACACTACCGGCCCTGTCGTTTTTTTCAATTTTTGCCCGCTTTGGAAAATCCTTCACAATTTTCACACAATGCCCTCACGGTGCTTGATTTTACACATTTTTCATTCAGGCCGCCCCTCTGGCCCCTTGTAGCAAGTTTTGGGACAATCCCCCACCCTTCCCATTTTTGACTTTTTCGACACTACCGACCCTGTCGTTTTTTTCAATTTTTGCCCGCTTTGGAAAATCCTTCACAATTTTCACACAATGCCCTCACGGTGCTTGATTTTACACATTTTTCATTCAGGCCGCCCCTCTGGCCCCTTGTAGCAAGTTTTGGGACAATCCCCCACCCTTCCCATTTTTGACTTTTTCGACACTACCGGCCCTGTCGTTTTTTTCAATTTTTGGCCGCTTTGGAAAATCCTTCACAATTTTCACACAATGCCCTCACGGTGCTTGATTTTACACATTTTTCATTCAGGCCGCCCCTCTGGCCCCTTGTAGCAAGTTTTGGGACAATCCCCCACCCTTCCCATTTTTGACTTTTTCGACACTACCGGCCCTGTCGTTTTTTTCAATTTTTGGCCGCTTTGGAAAATCCTTCACAATTTTCACACAATGCCCTCACGGTGCTTGATTTTACACATTTTTCATTCAGGCCGCCCCTCTGGCCCCTTGTAGCAAGTTTTGGGACAATCCCCCACCCTTCCCATTTTTGACTTTTTCGACACTACCGGCCCTGTCGTTTTTTTCAATTTTTGCCCGCTTTGGAAAATCCTTCACAATTTTCACACAATGCCCTCACGGTGCTTGATTTTACACATTTTTCATTCAGGCCGCCCCTCTGGCCCCTTGTAGCAAGTTTTGGGACAATCCCCCACCCTTCCCACTTTTGACTTTTTCGACACTACCGGCCCTGTCGTTTTTTTCAATTTTTGCCCGCTTTGGAAAATCCTTCACAATTTTCACACAATGCCCTCACGGTGCTTGATTTTACACATTTTTCATTCAGGCCGCCCCTCTGGCCCCTTGTAGCAAGTTTTGGGACAATCCCCCACCCTTCCTATTTTTGACTTTTTCGACACTACCGGCCCTGTCATTTTTTTCAATTTTTGGCCGCTTTGGAAAATCCTTCATAATTTTCACACAATGCCCTCACGGTGCTTGATTTTAATAATTTTTCATTCAGGCCGCCCCTCTGGCCCCTTGTAGCAAGTTTTGGGACAATCCCCCACCCTTCCTATTTTTGACTTTTTCGACACTACCGGCCCTGTCATTTTTTTCAATTTTTGCCCCCTATGGAAAATCCTTCACAATTTTCACACAATGTCTTCACGGTTCTTGATATTACACATTTTTCATTCAGGCCGCCCCTCTGGCCCCTTGTAGCAAGTTTTGGGACAATCCCCCACCCTTCCCATTTTTGACTTTTTCGACACTACCGGCCCTGTCGTTTTTTTCAATTTTTGCCCGCTTTGGAAAATCCTTCACAATTTTCACACAATGCCCTCACGGTGCTTGATTTTACACATTTTTCATTCAGGCCGCCCCTCTGGCCCCTTGTAGCAAGTTTTGGGACAATCCCCTACCCTTCCCTATTTTTGACTTTTTCGACACTACCGGCCCTGTCATTCTTTAAAATTTTTGCCCGCTTTGGAAAATCCTTGACAATTTTCACACAATGCCTTCACGGTGCTTGATTTTACACATTTTTCATTCAGGCCGCCCCTCTGGCCCCTTGTAGCAAGTTTTGGGACAATCCCCCACCCTTCCCATTTTTGACTTTTTCGACACTACCGGCCCTGTCATTTTTTTCAATTTTTGCCCGCTTTGGAAAATCCTTGACAATTTTCACACAATGCCTTCACAGTGCTTGATTTTACACATCTTTAATTCAGGCCGCCCCTCTGGCCCCTTGTAGCAAGTTTTGGGACAATCCCCCACCCTTCCCATTTTTGACTTTTTCGACACTACCGACCCTGTTGTTTTTTTCAATTTTTGCCCGCTTTGGAAAATCCTTCACAATTTTCACACAATGCCCTCACGGTGCTTGATTTTACACATTTTTCATTCAGGCCGCCCCTCTGGCCCCTTGTAGCAAGTTTTGGGACAATCCCCCACCCTTCCCATTTTTGACTTTTTCGACACTACCGGCCCTGTCGTTTTTTTCAATTTTTGGCCGCTTTGGAAAATCCTTCACAATTTTCACACAATGCCCTCACGGTGCTTGATTTTACACATTTTTCATTCAGGCCGCGCCTCTGGCCCCTTGTAGCAAGTTTTGGGACAATCCCCTACCCTTCCCTATTTTTGACTTTTTCGACACTACCGGCCCTGTCATTCTTTAAAATTTTTGCCCGCTTTGGAAAATCCTTGACAATTTTCACACAATGCCTTCACGGTGCTTGATTTTACACATTTTTCATTCAGGCCGCCCCTCTGGCCCCTTGTAGCAAGTTTTGGGACAATCCCCCACCCTTCCCATTTTTGACTTTTTCGACACTACCGGCCCTGTCATTTTTTTCAATTTTTGCCCGCTTTGGAAAATCCTTGACAATTTTCACACAATGCCTTCACAGTGCTTGATTTTACACATCTTTAATTCAGGCCGCCCCTCTGGCCCCTTGTAGCAAGTTTTGGGACAATCCCCCACCCTTCCCATTTTTGACTTTTTCGACACTACCGGCCCTGTCGTTTTTTTCAATTTTTGCCCGCTTTGGAAAATCCTTCACAATTTTCACACAATGCCCTCACGGTGCTTGATTTTACACATTTTTCATTCAGGCCGCCCCTCTGGCCCCTTGTAGCAAGTTTTGGGACAATCCCCCACCCTTCCCATTTTTGACTTTTTCGATACTACCGACCCTGTCGTTTTTTTCAATTTTTGCCCGCTTTGGAAAATCCTTCACAATTTTCACACAATGCCCTCACGGTGCTTGATTTTACACATTTTTCATTCAGGCCGCCCCTCTGGCCCCTTGTAGCAAGTTTTGGGACAATCCCCCACCCTTCCCATTTTTGACTTTTTCGACACTACCGGCCCTGTCGTTTTTTTCAATTTTTGGCCGCTTTGGAAAATCCTTCACAATTTTCACACAATGCCCTCACGGTGCTTGATTTTACACATTTTTCATTCAGGCCGCCCCTCTGGCCCCTTGTAGCAAGTTTTGGGACAATCCCCCACCCTTCCCATTTTTGACTTTTTCGACACTACCGGCCCTGTCGTTTTTTTCAATTTTTGCCCGCTTTGGAAAATCCTTCACAATTTTCACACAATGCCCTCACGGTGCTTGATTTTACACATTTTTCATTCAGGCCGCCCCTCTGGCCCCTTGTAGCAAGTTTTGGGACAATCCCCCACCCTTCCCACTTTTGACTTTTTCGACACTACCGGCCCTGTCGTTTTTTTCAATTTTTGCCCGCTTTGGAAAATCCTTCACAATTTTCACACAATGCCCTCACGGTGCTTGATTTTACACATTTTTCATTCAGGCCGCCCCTCTGGCCCCTTGTAGCAAGTTTTGGGACAATCCCCCACCCTTCCTATTTTTGACTTTTTCGACACTACCGGCCCTGTCATTTTTTTCAATTTTTGCCCCCTATGGAAAATCCTTCACAATTTTCACACAATGTCTTCACGGTTCTTGATATTACACATTTTTCATTCAGGCCGCCCCTCTGGCTCCTTGTAGCAAGTTTTGGGACAATCCCCCACCCTTCCCATTTTTGACTTTTTCGACACTACCGGCCCTGTCGTTTTTTTCAATTTTTGCCCGCTTTGGAAAATCCTTCACAATTTTCACACAATGCCCTCACGGTGCTTGATTTTACACATTTTTCATTCAGGCCGCCCCTCTGGCCCCTTGTAGCAAGTTTTGGGACAATCCCCCACCCTTCCCATTTTTGACTTTTTCAACACTACCGGCCCTGTCATTTTTTTCAATTTTTGCCCGCTTTGGAAAATCCTTGACAATTTTCACACAATGCCTTCACAGTGCTTGATTTTACACATCTTTAATTCAGGCCGCCCCTCTGGCCCCTTGTAGCAAGTTTTGGGACAATCCCCCACCCTTCCCATTTTTGACTTTTTCGACACTACCGGCCCTGTCGTTTTTTTCAATTTTTGTCCGCTTTGGAAAATCCTTCACAATTTTCACACAATGCCCTCACGGTGCTTGATTTTACACATTTTTCATTCAGGCCGCCCCTCTGGCCCCTTGTAGCAAGTTTTGGGACAATCCCCCACCCTTCCCATTTTTGACTTTTTCAACACTACCGGCCCTGTTGTTTTTTTCAATTTTTGGCCGCTTTGGAAAATCCTTCACAATTTTCACACAATGCCCTCACGGTGCTTGATTTTACACATTTTTCATTCAGGCCGCCCCTCTGGCCCCTTGTAGCAAGTTTTGGGACAATCCCCCACCCTTCCCATTTTTGACTTTTTCGACACTACCGGCCCTGTCGTTTTTTTCAATTTTTGGCCGCTTTGGAAAATCCTTGACAATTTTCACACAATGCCTTCACAGTGCTTGATTTTACACATCTTTAATTCAGGCCGCCCCTCTGGCCCCTTGTAGCAAGTTTTGGGACAATCCCCCACCCTTCCCATTTTTGACTTTTTCGACACTACCGGCCCTGTCGTTTTTTTCAATTTTTGGCCGCTTTGGAAAATCCTTCACAATTTTCACACAATGCCCTCACGGTGCTGGATTTTACACATTTTTCATTCAGGCCGCCCCTCTGGCCCCTTGTAGCAAGTTTTGGGACAATCCCCTACCCTTCCCTATTTTTGACTTTTTCGACACTACCGGCCCTGTCGTTCTTTAAAATTTTTGCCCGCTTTGGAAAATCCTTGACAATTTTCACACAATGCCTTCACGGTGCTTGATTTTACACATTTTTCATTCAGGCCGCCCCTCTGGCCCCTTGTAGCAAGTTTTGGGACAATCCCCCACCCTTCCCATTTTTGACTTTTTCGACACTACCGGCCCTGTCATTTTTTTCAATTTTTGCCCGCTTTGGAAAATCCTTGACAATTTTCACACAATGCCTTCACAGTGCTTGATTTTACACATCTTTAATTCAGGCCGCCCCTCTGGCCCCTTGTAGCAAGTTTTGGGACAATCCCCCACCCTTCCCATTTTTGACTTTTTCGACACTACCGACCCTGTCGTTTTTTTCAATTTTTGCCCGCTTTGGAAAATCCTTCACAATTTTCACACAATGCCCTCACGGTGCTTGATTTTACACATTTTTCATTCAGGCCGCCCCTCTGGCCCCTTGTAGCAAGTTTTGGGACAATCCCCCACCCTTCCCATTTTTGACTTTTTCGACACTACCGACCCTGTCGTTTTTTTCAATTTTTGCCCGCTTTGGAAAATCCTTCACAATTTTCACACAATGCCCTCACGGTGCTTGATTTTACACATTTTTCATTCAGGCCGCCCCTCTGGCCCCTTGTAGCAAGTTTTGGGACAATCCCCCACCCTTCCCATTTTTGACTTTTTCGACACTACCGGCCCTGTCGTTTTTTTCAATTTTTGGCCGCTTTGGAAAATCCTTCACAATTTTCACACAATGCCCTCACGGTGCTTGATTTTACACATTTTTCATTCAGGCCGCCCCTCTGGCCCCTTGTAGCAAGTTTTGGGACAATCCCCCACCCTTCCCATTTTTGACTTTTTCGACACTACCGGCCCTGTCGTTTTTTTCAATTTTTGCCCGCTTTGGAAAATCCTTCACAATTTTCACACAATGCCCTCACGGTGCTTGATTTTACACATTTTTCATTCAGGCCGCCCCTCTGGCCCCTTGTAGCAAGTTTTGGGACAATCCCCCACCCTTCCCACTTTTGACTTTTTCGACACTACCGGCCCTGTCGTTTTTTTCAATTTTTGCCCGCTTTGGAAAATCCTTCACAATTTTCACACAATGCCCTCACGGTGCTTGATTTTACACATTTTTCATTCAGGCCGCCCCTCTGGCCCCTTGTAGCAAGTTTTGGGACAATCCCCCACCCTTCCTATTTTTGACTTTTTCGACACTACCGGCCCTGTCATTTTTTTCAATTTTTGCCCCCTATGGAAAATCCTTCACAATTTTCACACAATGTCTTCACGGTTCTTGATATTACACATTTTTCATTCAGGCCGCCCCTCTGGCTCCTTGTAGCAAGTTTTGGGACAATCCCCCACCCTTCCCATTTTTGACTTTTTCGACACTACCGGCCCTGTCGTTTTTTTCAATTTTTGCCCGCTTTGGAAAATCCTTCACAATTTTCACACAATGCCCTCACGGTGCTTGATTTTACACATTTTTCATTCAGGCCGCCCCTCTGGCCCCTTGTAGCAAGTTTTGGGACAATCCCCCACCCTTCCCATTTTTGACTTTTTCGACACTACCGACCCTGTCATTTTTTTCAATTTTTGCCCGCTTTGGAAAATCCTTCACAATTTTCACACAATGCCCTCACGGTGCTTGATTTTACACATTTTTCATTCAGGCCGCCCCTCTGGCCCCTTGTAGCAAGTTTTGGGACAATCCCCCACCCTTCCCATTTTTGACTTTTTTGACACTACCGGCCCTGTCATTTTTTTCAATTTTTGCCCGCTTTGGAAAATCCTTGACAATTTTCACACAATGCCTTCACAGTGCTTGATTTTACACATCTTTAATTCAGGCCGCCCCTCTGCCCCCTTGTAGCAAGTTTTGGGACAATCCCCCACCCTTCCCATTTTTGACTTTTTCGACACTACCGACCCTGTCATTTTTTTCAATTTTTGGCCGCTTTGGAAAATCCTTCACAATTTTCACACAATGCCCTCACGGTGCTTGATTTTACACATTTTTCATTCAGGCCGCCCCTCTGGCCCCTTGTAGCAAGTTTTGGGACAATCCCCCACCCTTCCCATTTTTGACTTTTTCAACACTACCGGCCCTGTCATTTTTTTCAATTTTTGCCCGCTTTGGAAAATCCTTGACAAATTTTCACACAATGCCTTCACGGTGCTTGATTTTACACATTTTTCATTCAGGCCGCCCCTCTGGCCCCTTGTAGCAAGTTTTGGGACAATCCCCCACCCTTCCCATTTTTGACTTTTTCGACACTACCGGCCCTGTCATTTTTTTCAATTTTTGCCCGCTTTGGAAAATCCTTGACAATTTTCACACAATGCCTTCACAGTGCTTGATTTTACACATCTTTAATTCAGGCCGCCCCTCTGGCCCCTTGTAGCAAGTTTTGGGACAATCCCCCACCCTTCCCATTTTTGACTTTTTCGACACTACCGACCCTGTCATTTTTTTCAATTTTTGCCCGCTTTGGAAAATCCTTCACAATTTTCACACAATGCCCTCACGGTGCTTGATTTTACACATTTTTCATTCAGGCCGCCCCTCTGGCCCCTTGTAGCAAGTTTTGGGACAATCCCCCACCCTTCCCATTTTTGACTTTTTCGACACTACCGGCCCTGTTGTTTTTTTCAATTTTTGGCCGCTTTGGAAAATCCTTCACAATTTTCACACAATGCCCTCACGGTGCTTGATTTTACACATTTTTCATTCAGGCCGCCCCTCTGGCCCCTTGTAGCAAGTTTTGGGACAATCCCCCACCCTTCCCATTTTTGACTTTTTCGACACTACCGGCCCTGTCGTTTTTTTCAATTTTTGGCCGCTTTGGAAAATCCTTCATAATTTTCACACAATGCCCTCACGGTGCTTGATTTTAATAATTTTTCATTCAGGCCGCCCCTCTGGCCCCTTGTAGCAAGTTTTGGGACAATCCCCCACCCTTCCTATTTTTGACTTTTTCGACACTACCGGCCCTGTCATTTTTTTCAATTTTTGCCCCCTATGGAAAATCCTTCACAATTTTCACACAATGTCTTCACGGTTCTTGATATTACACATTTTTCATTCAGGCCGCCCCTCTGGCCCCTTGTAGCAAGTTTTGGGACAATCCCCCACCCTTCCCATTTTTGACTTTTTCGACACTACCGGCCCTGTCGTTTTTTTCAATTTTTGCCCGCTTTGGAAAATCCTTCACAATTTTCACACAATGCCCTCACGGTGCTTGATTTTACACATTTTTCATTCAGGCCGCCCCTCTGGCCCCTTGTAGCAAGTTTTGGGACAATCCCCTACCCTTCCCTATTTTTGACTTTTTCGACACTACCGGCCCTGTCATTCTTTAAAATTTTTGCCCGCTTTGGAAAATCCTTGACAATTTTCACACAATGCCTTCACGGTGCTTGATTTTACACATTTTTCATTCAGGCCGCCCCTCTGGCCCCTTGTAGCAAGTTTTGGGACAATCCCCCACCCTTCCCATTTTTGACTTTTTCGACACTACCGGCCCTGTCATTTTTTTCAATTTTTGCCCGCTTTGGAAAATCCTTGACAATTTTCACACAATGCCTTCACAGTGCTTGATTTTACACATCTTTAATTCAGGCCGCCCCTCTGGCCCCTTGTAGCAAGTTTTGGGACAATCCCCCACCCTTCCCATTTTTGACTTTTTCGACACTACCGACCCTGTCGTTTTTTTCAATTTTTGCCCGCTTTGGAAAATCCTTCACAATTTTCACACAATGCCCTCACGGTGCTTGATTTTACACATTTTTCATTCAGGCCGCCCCTCTGGCCCCTTGTAGCAAGTTTTGGGACAATCCCCCACCCTTCCCATTTTTGACTTTTTCGACACTACCGACCCTGTTGTTTTTTTCAATTTTTGCCCGCTTTGGAAAATCCTTCACAATTTTCACACAATGCCCTCACGGTGCTTGATTTTACACATTTTTCATTCAGGCCGCCCCTCTGGCCCCTTGTAGCAAGTTTTGGGACAATCCCCCACCCTTCCCATTTTTGACTTTTTCGACACTACCGGCCCTGTCGTTTTTTTCAATTTTTGGCCGCTTTGGAAAATCCTTCACAATTTTCACACAATGCCCTCACGGTGCTTGATTTTACACATTTTTCATTCAGGCCGCCCCTCTGGCCCCTTGTAGCAAGTTTTGGGACAATCCCCCACCCTTCCCATTTTTGACTTTTTCGACACTACCGGCCCTGTCGTTTTTTTCAATTTTTGGCCGCTTTGGAAAATCCTTCATAATTTTCACACAATGCCCTCACGGTGCTTGATTTTAATAATTTTTCATTCAGGCCGCCCCTCTGGCCCCTTGTAGCAAGTTTTGGGACAATCCCCCACCCTTCCTATTTTTGACTTTTTCGACACTACCGGCCCTGTCATTTTTTTCAATTTTTGCCCCCTATGGAAAATCCTTCACAATTTTCACACAATGTCTTCACGGTTCTTGATATTACACATTTTTCATTCAGGCCGCCCCTCTGGCCCCTTGTAGCAAGTTTTGGGACAATCCCCCACCCTTCCCATTTTTGACTTTTTCGACACTACCGGCCCTGTCGTTTTTTTCAATTTTTGCCCGCTTTGGAAAATCCTTCACAATTTTCACACAATGCCCTCACGGTGCTTGATTTTACACATTTTTCATTCAGGCCGCCCCTCTGGCCCCTTGTAGCAAGTTTTGGGACAATCCCCTACCCTTCCCTATTTTTGACTTTTTCGACACTACCGGCCCTGTCATTCTTTAAAATTTTTGCCCGCTTTGGAAAATCCTTGACAATTTTCACACAATGCCTTCACGGTGCTTGATTTTACACATTTTTCATTCAGGCCGCCCCTCTGGCCCCTTGTAGCAAGTTTTGGGACAATCCCCCACCCTTCCCATTTTTGACTTTTTCGACACTACCGGCCCTGTCATTTTTTTCAATTTTTGCCCGCTTTGGAAAATCCTTGACAATTTTCACACAATGCCTTCACAGTGCTTGATTTTACACATCTTTAATTCAGGCCGCCCCTCTGGCCCCTTGTAGCAAGTTTTGGGACGATCCCCCACCCTTCCCATTTTTGACTTTTTCGACACT
Organism: Scomber japonicus; assembly: GCF_027409825.1. Taxonomy (NCBI): domain Eukaryota; kingdom Metazoa; phylum Chordata; class Actinopteri; order Scombriformes; family Scombridae; genus Scomber; species Scomber japonicus. The sequence continues at coordinate 24,388,088 of NC_070579.1, forward strand.
ACCGACCCTGTCGTTTTTTTCAATTTTTGCCCGCTTTGGAAAATCCTTCACAATTTTCACACAATGCCCTCACGGTGCTTGATTTTACACATTTTTCATTCAGGCCGCCCCTCTGGCCCCTTGTAGCAAGTTTTGGGACAATCCCCCACCCTTCCCATTTTTGACTTTTTCGACACTACCGACCCTGTCGTTTTTTTCAATTTTTGCCCGCTTTGGAAAATCCTTCACAATTTTCACACAATGCCCTCACGGTGCTTGATTTTACACATTTTTCATTCAGGCCGCCCCTCTGGCCCCTTGTAGCAAGTTTTGGGACAATCCCCCACCCTTCCCATTTTTGACTTTTTCGACACTACCGGCCCTGTCGTTTTTTTCAATTTTTGGCCGCTTTGGAAAATCCTTCACAATTTTCACACAATGCCCTCACGGTGCTTGATTTTACACATTTTTCATTCAGGCCGCCCCTCTGGCCCCTTGTAGCAAGTTTTGGGACAATCCCCCACCCTTCCCATTTTTGACTTTTTCGACACTACCGGCCCTGTCGTTTTTTTCAATTTTTGGCCGCTTTGGAAAATCCTTCACAATTTTCACACAATGCCCTCACGGTGCTTGATTTTACACATTTTTCATTCAGGCCGCCCCTCTGGCCCCTTGTAGCAAGTTTTGGGACAATCCCCCACCCTTCCCACTTTTGACTTTTTCGACACTACCGGCCCTGTCGTTTTTTTCAATTTTTGCCCGCTTTGGAAAATCCTTCACAATTTTCACACAATGCCCTCACGGTGCTTGATTTTACACATTTTTCATTCAGGCCGCCCCTCTGGCCCCTTGTAGCAAGTTTTGGGACAATCCCCCACCCTTCCTATTTTTGACTTTTTCGACACTACCGGCCCTGTCATTTTTTTCAATTTTTGCCCCCTATGGAAAATCCTTCACAATTTTCACACAATGTCTTCACGGTTCTTGATATTACACATTTTTCATTCAGGCCGCCCCTCTGGCTCCTTGTAGCAAGTTTTGGGACAATCCCCCACCCTTCCCATTTTTGACTTTTTCGACACTACCGGCCCTGTCATTTTTTTCAATTTTTGCCCGCTTTGGAAAATCCTTCACAATTTTCACACAATGCCCTCACGGTGCTTGATTTTACACATTTTTCATTCAGGCCGCCCCTCTGGCCCCTTGTAGCAAGTTTTGGGACAATCCCCCACCCTTCCCATTTTTGACTTTTTCGACACTACCGGCCCTGTCGTTTTTTTCAATTTTTGCCCGCTTTGGAAAATCCTTCACAATTTTCACACAATGCCCTCACGGTGCTTGATTTTACACATTTTTCATTCAGGCCGCCCCTCTGGCCCCTTGTAGCAAGTTTTGGGACAATCCCCCACCCTTCCCATTTTTGACTTTTTCGACACTACCGACCCTGTCATTTTTTTCAATTTTTGCCCGCTTTGGAAAATCCTTCACAATTTTCACACAATGCCCTCACGGTGCTTGATTTTACACATTTTTCATTCAGGCCGCCCCTCTGGCCCCTTGTAGCAAGTTTTGGGACAATCCCCCACCCTTCCCATTTTTGACTTTTTTGACACTACCGGCCCTGTCATTTTTTTCAATTTTTGCCCGCTTTGGAAAATCCTTGACAATTTTCACACAATGCCTTCACAGTGCTTGATTTTACACATTTTTAATTCAGGCCGCCCCTCTGGCCCCTTGTAGCAAGTTTTGGGACAATCCCCCACCCTTCCCATTTTTGACTTTTTCGACACTACCGACCCTGTCATTTTTTTCAATTTTTGGCCGCTTTGGAAAATCCTTCACAATTTTCACACAATGCCCTCACGGTGCTTGATTTTACACATTTTTCATTCAGGCCGCCCCTCTGGCCCCTTGTAGCAAGTTTTGGGACAATCCCCCACCCTTCCCATTTTTGACTTTTTCAACACTACCGGCCCTGTCATTTTTTTCAATTTTTGCCCGCTTTGGAAAATCCTTGACAAATTTTCACACAATGCCTTCACGGTGCTTGATTTTACACATTTTTCATTCAGGCCGCCCCTCTGGCCCCTTGTAGCAAGTTTTGGGACAATCCCCCACCCTTCCCATTTTTGACTTTTTCGACACTACCGGCCCTGTCATTTTTTTCAATTTTTGCCCGCTTTGGAAAATCCTTGACAATTTTCACACAATGCCTTCACAGTGCTTGATTTTACACATCTTTAATTCAGGCCGCCCCTCTGGCCCCTTGTAGCAAGTTTTGGGACAATCCCCCACCCTTCCCATTTTTGACTTTTTCGACACTACCGGCCGTGTCGTTTTTTTCAATTTTTGGCCGCTTTGGAAAATCCTTCACAATTTTCACACAATGCCCTCACGGTGCTTGATTTTACACATTTTTCATTCAGGCCGCCCCTCTGGCCCCTTGTAGCAAGTTTTGGGACAATCCCCCACCCTTCCCATTTTTGACTTTTTCGACACTACCGGCCCTGTCGTTTTTTTCAATTTTTGGCCGCTTTGGAAAATCCTTCATAATTTTCACACAATGCCCTCACGGTGCTTGATTTTAATAAATTTTCATTCAGGCCGCCCCTCTGGCCCCTTGTAGCAAGTTTTGGGACAATCCCCTACCCTTCCCTATTTTTGACTTTTTCGACACTACCGGCCCTGTCATTCTTTAAAATTTTTGCCCGCTTTGGAAAATCCTTGACAATTTTCACACAATGCCTTCACAGTGCTTGATTTTACACATTTTTCATTCAGGCCGCCCCTCTGGCCCCTTGTAGCAAGTTTTGGGACAATCCCCCACCCTTCCCATTTTTGACTTTTTCGACACTACCGGCCCTGTCGTTTTTTTCAATTTTTGTCCGCTTTGGAAAATCCTTCACAATTTTCACACAATGCCCTCACGGTGCTTGATTTTACACATTTTTCATTCAGGCCGCCCCTCTGGCCCCTTGTAGCAAGTTTTGGGACAATCCCCCACCCTTCCCATTTTTGACTTTTTCGACACTACCGGCCCTGTCGTTTTTTTCAATTTTTGCCCGCTTTGGAAAATCCTTCACAATTTTCACACAATGCCCTCACGGTGCTTGATTTTACACATTTTTCATTCAGGCCGCCCCTCTGGCCCCTTGTAGCAAGTTTTGGGACAATCCCCCACCCTTCCTATTTTTGACTTTTTCGACACTACCGGCCCTGTCATTTTTTTCAATTTTTGCCCCCTATGGAAAATCCTTCACAATTTTCACACAATGTCTTCACGGTTCTTGATATTACACATTTTTCATTCAGGCCGCCCCTCTGGCCCCTTGTAGCAAGTTTTGGGACAATCCCCCACCCTTCCCAGTTTTGACTTTTTGGACACTACCGGCCCTGTCGTTTTTTTCAATTTTTGCCCGCTTTGGAAAATCCTTCACAATTTTCACACAATGCCCTCACGGTGCTTGATTTTACACATTTTTCATTCAGGCCGCCCCTCTGGCCCCTTGTAGCAAGTTTTGGGACAATCCCCCACCCTTCCCATTTTTGACTTTTTCGACACTACCGGCCCTGTCGTTTTTTTCAATTTTTGCCCGCTTTGGAAAATCCTTCACAATTTTCACACAATGCCCTCACGGTGCTTGATTTTACACATTTTTCATTCAGGCCGCCCCTCTGGCCCCTTGTAGCAAGTTTTGGGACAATCCCCCACCCTTCCTATTTTTGACTTTTTCGACACTACCGGCCCTGTCATTTTTTTCAATTTTTGCCCCCTATGGAAAATCCTTCACAATTTTCACACAATGTCTTCACGGTTCTTGATATTACACATTTTTCATTCAGGCCGCCCCTCTGGCTCCTTGTAGCAAGTTTTGGGACAATCCCCCACCCTTCCCAGTTTTGACTTTTTGGACACTACCGGCCCTGTCGTTTTTTTCAATTTTTGCCCGCTTTGGAAAATCCTTCACAATTTTCACACAATGCCCTCACGGTGCTTGATTTTACACATTTTTCATTCAGGCCGCCCCTCTGGCCCCTTGTAGCAAGTTTTGGGACAATCCCCCACCCTTCCCATTTTTGACTTTTTCGACACTACCGGCCCTGTCGTTTTTTTCAATTTTTGCCCGCTTTGGAAAATCCTTCACAATTTTCACACAATGCCCTCACGGTGCTTGATTTTACACATTTTTCATTCAGGCCGCCCCTCTGGCCCCTTGTAGCAAGTTTTGGGACAATCCCCCACCCTTCCCATTTTTGACTTTTTCGACACTACCGGCCCTGTCGTTTTTTTCAATTTTTGCCCGCTTTGGAAAATCCTTCACAATTTTCACACAATGCCCTCACGGTGCTTGATTTTACACATTTTTCATTCAGGCCGCCCCTCTGGCCCCTTGTAGCAAGTTTTGGGACAATCCCCCACCCTTCCTATATTTGACTTTTTCGACACTACCGGCCCTGTCATTTTTTTCAATTTTTGCCCCCTATGGAAAATCCTTCACAATTTTCACACAATGTCTTCACGGTTCTTGATATTACACATTTTTCATTCAGGCCGCCCCTCTGGCTCCTTGTAGCAAGTTTTGGGACAATCCCCCACCCTTCCCATTTTTGACTTTTTCGACACTACCGGCCCTGTCGTTTTTTTTCAATTTTTGCCCGCTTTGGAAAATCCTTCACAATTTTCACACAATGCCCTCACGGTGCTTGATTTTACACATTTTTCATTCAGGCCGCCCCTCTGGCCCCTTGTAGCAAGTTTTGGGACAATCCCCCACCCTTCCCATTTTTGACTTTTTCGACACTACCGACCCTGTCATTTTTTTCAATTTTTGCCCGCTTTGGAAAATCCTTCACAATTTTCACACAATGCCCTCACGGTGCTTGATTTTACACATTTTTCATTCAGGCCGCCCCTCTGGCCCCTTGTAGCAAGTTTTGGGACAATCCCCCACCCTTCCCATTTTTGATTTTTTCGACACTACCGGCCCTGTCGTTTTTTTCAATTTTTGTCCGCTTTGGAAAATCCTTCACAATTTTCACACAATGCCCTCACGGTGCTTGATTTTACACATTTTTCATTCAGGCCGCCCCTCTGGCCCCTTGTAGCAAGTTTTGGGACAATCCCCCACCCTTCCCATTTTTGACTTTTTCGACACTACCGGCCCTGTCGTTTTTTTCAATTTTTGGCCGCTTTGGAAAATCCTTCATAATTTTCACACAATGCCCTCACGGTGCTTGATTTTAATAAATTTTCATTCAGGCCGCCCCTCTGGCCCCTTGTAGCAAGTTTTGGGACAATCCCCCACCCTTCCTATTTTTGACTTTTTCGACACTACCGGCCCTGTCATTTTTTTCAATTTTTGCCCCCTATGGAAAATCCTTCACAATTTTCACACAATGTCTTCACGGTTCTTGATATTACACATTTTTCATTCAGGCCGCCCCTCTGGCCCCTTGTAGCAAGTTTTGGGACAATCCCCCACCCTTCCCAGTTTTGACTTTTTGGACACTACCGGCCCTGTCGTTTTTTTCAATTTTTGCCCGCTTTGGAAAATCCTTCACAATTTTCACACAATGCCCTCACGGTGCTTGATTTTACACATTTTTCATTCAGGCCGCCCCTCTGGCCCCTTGTAGCAAGTTTTGGGACAATCCCCCACCCTTCCCATTTTTGACTTTTTCGACACTACCGGCCCTGTCGTTTTTTTCAATTTTTGCCCGCTTTGGAAAATCCTTCACAATTTTCACACAATGCCCTCACGGTGCTTGATTTTACACATTTTTCATTCAGGCCGCCCCTCTGGCCCCTTGTAGCAAGTTTTGGGACAATCCCCCACCCTTCCCATTTTTGACTTTTTCGACACTACCGGCCCTGTCGTTTTTTTCAATTTTTGCCCGCTTTGGAAAATCCTTCACAATTTTCACACAATGCCCTCACGGTGCTTGATTTTACACATTTTTCATTCAGGCCGCCCCTCTGGCCCCTTGTAGCAAGTTTTGGGACAATCCCCCACCCTTCCTATTTTTGACTTTTTCGACACTACCGGCCCTGTCATTTTTTTCAATTTTTGCCCCCTATGGAAAATCCTTCACAATTTTCACACAATGTCTTCACGGTTCTTGATATTACACATTTTTCATTCAGGCCGCCCCTCTGGCTCCTTGTAGCAAGTTTTGGGACAATCCCCCACCCTTCCCAGTTTTGACTTTTTGGACACTACCGGCCCTGTCGTTTTTTTCAATTTTTGCCCGCTTTGGAAAATCCTTCACAATTTTCACACAATGCCCTCACGGTGCTTGATTTTACACATTTTTCATTCAGGCCGCCCCTCTGGCCCCTTGTAGCAAGTTTTGGGACAATCCCCCACCCTTCCCATTTTTGACTTTTTCGACACTACCGGCCCTGTCGTTTTTTTCAATTTTTGCCCGCTTTGGAAAATCCTTCACAATTTTCACACAATGCCCTCACGGTGCTTGATTTTACACATTTTTCATTCAGGCCGCCCCTCTGGCCCCTTGTAGCAAGTTTTGGGACAATCCCCCACCCTTCCCATTTTTGACTTTTTCGACACTACCGGCCCTGTCGTTTTTTTCAATTTTTGCCCGCTTTGGAAAATCCTTCACAATTTTCACACAATGCCCTCACGGTGCTTGATTTTACACATTTTTCATTCAGGCCGCCCCTCTGGCCCCTTGTAGCAAGTTTTGGGACAATCCCCCACCCTTCCTATTTTTGACTTTTTCGACACTACCGGCCCTGTCATTTTTTTCAATTTTTGCCCCCTATGGAAAATCCTTCACAATTTTCACACAATGTCTTCACGGTTCTTGATATTACACATTTTTCATTCAGGCCGCCCCTCTGGCTCCTTGTAGCAAGTTTTGGGACAATCCCCCACCCTTCCCATTTTTGACTTTTTCGACACTACCGGCCCTGTCGTTTTTTTCAATTTTTGCCCGCTTTGGAAAATCCTTCACAATTTTCACACAATGCCCTCACGGTGCTTGATTTTACACATTTTTCATTCAGGCCGCCCCTCTGGCCCCTTGTAGCAAGTTTTGGGACAATCCCCCACCCTTCCCATTTTTGACTTTTTCGACACTACCGACCCTGTCATTTTTTTCAATTTTTGCCCGCTTTGGAAAATCCTTCACAATTTTCACACAATGCCCTCACGGTGCTTGATTTTACACATTTTTCATTCAGGCCGCCCCTCTGGCCCCTTGTAGCAAGTTTTGGGACAATCCCCCACCCTTCCCATTTTTGATTTTTTCGACACTACCGGCCCTGTCGTTTTTTTCAATTTTTGTCCGCTTTGGAAAATCCTTCACAATTTTCAAACAATGCCCTCACGGTGCTTGATTTTACACATTTTTCATTCAGGCCGCCCCTCTGGCCCCTTGTAGCAAGTTTTGGGACAATCCCCCACCCTTCCCATTTTTGATTTTTTCGACACTACCGGCCCTGTCGTTTTTTTCAATTTTTGTCCGCTTTGGAAAATCCTTCACAATTTTCACACAATGCCCTCACGGTGCTTGATTTTACACATTTTTCATTCAGGCCGCCCCTCTGGCCCCTTGTAGCAAGTTTTGGGACAATCCCCCACCCTTCCCATTTTTGACTTTTTCGACACTACCGGCCCTGTCGTTTTTTTCAATTTTTGGCCGCTTTGGAAAATCCTTCACAATTTTCACACAATGCCCTCACGGTGCTTGATTTTACACATTTTTCATTCAGGCCGCCCCTCTGGCCCCTTGTAGCAAGTTTTGGGACAATCCCCCACCCTTCCCATTTTTGACTTTTTCGACACTACCGGCCCTGTCGTTTTTTTCAATTTTTGGCCGCTTTGGAAAATCCTTCACAATTTTCACACAATGCCCTCACGGTGCTTGATTTTACACATTTTTCATTCAGGCCGCCCCTCTGGCCCCTTGTAGCAAGTTTTGGGACAATCCCCCACCCTTCCCATTTTTGACTTTTTCGACACTATCTGCCCTGTCGTTTTTTTCAATTTTTGCCTGCTTTGGAAAATCCTTCACAATTTTCACACAATGCCCTCACGGTGCTTGATTTTACACATTTTTCATTCAGGCCGCCCCTCTGGCCCCTTGTAGCAAGTTTTGGGACAATCCCCCACCCTTCCCATTTTTGACTTTTTCGACACTACCGGCCCTGTTGTTTTTTTCAATTTTTGGCCGCTTTGGAAAATCCTTCACAATTTTCACACAATGCCCTCACGGTGCTTGATTTTACACATTTTTCATTCAGGCCGCCCCTCTGGCCCCTTGTAGCAAGTTTTGGGACAATCCCCCACCCTTCCCATTTTTGACTTTTTCGACACTACCGGCCCTGTCGTTTTTTTCAATTTTTGGCCGCTTTGGAAAATCCTTCACAATTTTCACACAATGCCCTCACGGTGCTTGATTTTACACATTTTTCATTCAGGCCGCGCCTCTGGCCCCTTGTAGCAAGTTTTGGGACAATCCCCTACCCTTCCCTATTTTTGACTTTTTCGACACTACCGACCCTGTCATTCTTTAAAATTTTTGCCCGCTTTGGAAAATCCTTGACAATTTTCACACAATGCCTTCACGGTGCTTGATTTTACACATTTTTCATTCAGGCCGCCCCTCTGGCCCCTTGTAGCAAGTTTTGGGACAATCCCCCACCCTTCCCATTTTTGACTTTTTCGACACTACCGGCCCTGTCATTTTTTTCAATTTTTGCCCGCTTTGGAAAATCCTTCACAATTTTCACACAATGCCTTCACGGTGCTTGATTTTACACATCTTTAATTCAGGCCGCCCCTCTGGCCCCTTGTAGCAAGTTTTGGGACAATCCCCCCACCCTTCCCATTTTTGACTTTTTCGACACTACCGACCCTGTCATTTTTTTCAATTTTTGCCCGCTTTGGAAAATCCTTCACAATTTTCACACAATGCCTTCACGGTGCTTGATTTTACACATTTTTCATTCAGGCCGCCCCTCTGGCCCCTTGTAGCAAGTTTTGGGACAATCCCCCACCCTTCCCATTTTTGACTTTTTCGACACTACCGGCCCTGTCGTTTTTTTCAATTTTTGGCCGCTTTGGAAAATCCTTCACAATTTTCACACAATGCCCTCACGGTGCTTGATTTTACACATTTTTCATTCAGGCCGCGCCTCTGGCCCCTTGTAGCAAGTTTTGGGACAATCCCCTACCCTTCCCTATTTTTGACTTTTTCGACACTACCGACCCTGTCATTCTTTAAAATTTTTGCCCGCTTTGGAAAATCCTTGACAATTTTCACACAATGCCTTCACGGTGCTTGATTTTACACATTTTTCATTCAGGCCGCCCCTCTGGCCCCTTGTAGCAAGTTTTGGGACAATCCCCCACCCTTCCCATTTTTGACTTTTTCGACACTACCGGCCCTGTCGTTTTTTTCAATTTTTGTCCGCTTTGGAAAATCCTTCACAATTTTCACACAATGCCCTCACGGTGCTTGATTTTACACATTTTTCATTCAGGCCGCCCCTCAGGCCCCTTGTAGCAAGTTTTGGGACAATCCCCCACCCTTCCCATTTTTGACTTTTTCGACACTACCGGCCCTGTCGTTTTTTTCAATTTTTGGCCGCTTTGGAAAATCCTTCACAATTTTCACACAATGCCCTCACGGTGCTTGATTTTACACATTTTTCATTCAGGCGGCCCCGCTGGCCCCTTGTAGCAAGTTTTGGGACAATCCCCCACCCTTCCCATTTTTGACTTTTTCGACACTACCGACCCTGTCGTTTTTTTCAATTTTTGCCCGCTTTGGAAAATCCTTCACAATTTTCACACAATGCCCTCACGGTGCTTGATTTTACACATTTTTCATTCAGGCCGCCCCTCTGGCCCCTTGTAGCAAGTTTTGGGACAATCCCCCACCCTTCCCATTTTTGACTTTTTCGACACTACCGGCCCTGTCGTTTTTTTCAATTTTTGGCCGCTTTGGAAAATCCTTCACAATTTTCACACAATGCCCTCACGGTGCTTGATTTTACACATTTTTCATTCAGGCCGCCCCTCTGGCCCCTTGTAGCAAGTTTTGGGACAATCCCCCACCCTTCCCATTTTTGACTTTTTCGACACTACCGGCCCTGTCGTTTTTTTCAATTTTTGCCCGCTTTGGAAAATCCTTCACAATTTTCACACAATGCCCTCACGGTGCTTGATTTTACACATTTTTCATTCAGGCCGCCCCTCTGGCCCCTTGTAGCAAGTTTTGGGACAATCCCCCACCCTTCCTATTTTTGACTTTTTCGACACTACCGGCCCTGTCATTTTTTTCAATTTTTGCCCCCTATGGAAAATCCTTCACAATTTTCACACAATGTCTTCACGGTTCTTGATATTACACATTTTTCATTCAGGCCGCCCCTCTGGCTCCTTGTAGCAAGTTTTGGGACAATCCCCCACCCTTCCCATTTTTGACTTTTTCGACACTACCGGCCCTGTTGTTTTTTTCAATTTTTGCCCGCTTTGGAAAATCCTTCACAATTTTCACACAATGCCCTCACGGTGCTTGATTTTACACATTTTTCATTCAGGCCGCCCCTCTGGCCCCTTGTAGCAAGTTTTGGGACAATCCCCCACCCTTCCCATTTTTGACTTTTTCGACACTACCGACCCTGTCATTTTTTTCAATTTTTGCCCGCTTTGGAAAATCCTTCACAATTTTCACACAATGCCCTCACGGTGCTTGATTTTACACATTTTTCATTCAGGCCGCCCCTCTGGCCCCTTGTAGCAAGTTTTGGGACAATCCCCCACCCTTCCCATTTTTGACTTTTTTGACACTACCGGCCCTGTCATTTTTTTCAATTTTTGCCCGCTTTGGAAAATCCTTGACAATTTTCACACAATGCCTTCACAGTGCTTGATTTTACACATCTTTAATTCAGGCCGCCCCTCTGGCCCCTTGTAGCAAGTTTTGGGACAATCCCCCACCCTTCCCATTTTTGACTTTTTCGACACTACCGACCCTGTCATTTTTTTCAATTTTTGGCCGCTTTGGAAAATCCTTCACAATTTTCACACAATGCCCTCACGGTGCTTGATTTTACACATTTTTCATTCAGGCCGCCCCTCTGGCCCCTTGTAGCAAGTTTTGGGACAATCCCCCACCCTTCCCATTTTTGACTTTTTCGACACTACCGGCCCTGTCGTTTTTTTCAATTTTTGCCCGCTTTGGAAAATCCTTCACAATTTTCACACAATGCCCTCACGGTGCTTGATTTTACACATTTTTCATTCAGGCCGCCCCTCTGGCCCCTTGTAGCAAGTTTTGGGACAATCCCCCACCCTTCCCATTTTTGACTTTTTCGACACTACCGGCCCTGTCGTTTTTTTCAATTTTTGGCCGCTTTGGAAAATCCTTCACAATTTTCACACAATGCCCTCACGGTGCTTGATTTTACACATTTTTCATTCAGGCGGCCCCGCTGGCCCCTTGTAGCAAGTTTTGGGACAATCCCCCACCCTTCCCATTTTTGACTTTTTCGACACTACCGACCCTGTCGTTTTTTTCAATTTTTGCCCGCTTTGGAAAATCCTTCACAATTTTCACACAATGCCCTCACGGTGCTTGATTTTACACATTTTTCATTCAGGCCGCCCCTCTGGCCCCTTGTAGCAAGTTTTGGGACAATCCCCCACCCTTCCCATTTTTGACTTTTTCGACACTACCGGCCCTGTCGTTTTTTTCAATTTTTGGCCGCTTTGGAAAATCCTTCACAATTTTCACACAATGCCCTCACGGTGCTTGATTTTACACATTTTTCATTCAGGCCGCCCCTCTGGCCCCTTGTAGCAAGTTTTGGGACAATCCCCCACCCTTCCCATTTTTGACTTTTTCGACACTACCGGCCCTGTCGTTTTTTTCAATTTTTGCCCGCTTTGGAAAATCCTTCACAATTTTCACACAATGCCCTCACGGTGCTTGATTTTACACATTTTTCATTCAGGCCGCCCCTCTGGCCCCTTGTAGCAAGTTTTGGGACAATCCCCCACCCTTCCTATTTTTGACTTTTTCGACACTACCGGCCCTGTCATTTTTTTCAATTTTTGCCCCCTATGGAAAATCCTTCACAATTTTCACACAATGTCTTCACGGTTCTTGATATTACACATTTTTCATTCAGGCCGCCCCTCTGGCTCCTTGTAGCAAGTTTTGGGACAATCCCCCACCCTTCCCATTTTTGACTTTTTCGACACTACCGGCCCTGTTGTTTTTTTCAATTTTTGCCCGCTTTGGAAAATCCTTCACAATTTTCACACAATGCCCTCACGGTGCTTGATTTTACACATTTTTCATTCAGGCCGCCCCTCTGGCCCCTTGTAGCAAGTTTTGGGACAATCCCCCACCCTTCCCATTTTTGACTTTTTCGACACTACCGACCCTGTCATTTTTTTCAATTTTTGCCCGCTTTGGAAAATCCTTCACAATTTTCACACAATGCCCTCACGGTGCTTGATTTTACACATTTTTCATTCAGGCCGCCCCTCTGGCCCCTTGTAGCAAGTTTTGGGACAATCCCCCACCCTTCCCATTTTTGACTTTTTTGACACTACCGGCCCTGTCATTTTTTTCAATTTTTGCCCGCTTTGGAAAATCCTTGACAATTTTCACACAATGCCTTCACAGTGCTTGATTTTACACATCTTTAATTCAGGCCGCCCCTCTGGCCCCTTGTAGCAAGTTTTGGGACAATCCCCCACCCTTCCCATTTTTGACTTTTTCGACACTACCGACCCTGTCATTTTTTTCAATTTTTGGCCGCTTTGGAAAATCCTTCACAATTTTCACACAATGCCCTCACGGTGCTTGATTTTACACATTTTTCATTCAGGCCGCCCCTCTGGCCCCTTGTAGCAAGTTTTGGGACAATCCCCCACCCTTCCCATTTTTGACTTTTTCGACACTACCGGCCCTGTCGTTTTTTTCAATTTTTGCCCGCTTTGGAAAATCCTTCACAATTTTCACACAATGCCCTCACGGTGCTTGATTTTACACATTTTTCATTCAGGCCGCCCCTCTGGCCCCTTGTAGCAAGTTTTGGGACAATCCCCCACCCTTCCCATTTTTGACTTTTTCGACACTACCGGCCCTGTCGTTTTTTTCAATTTTTGCCCGCTTTGGAAAATCCTTCACAATTTTCACACAATGCCCTCACGGTGCTTGATTTTACACATTTTTCATTCAGGCCGCCCCTCTGGCCCCTTGTAGCAAGTTTTGGGACAATCCCCCACCCTTCCCATTTTTGACTTTTTCGACACTACCGGCCCTGTCGTTTTTTTCAATTTTTGGCCGCTTTGGAAAATCCTTCACAATTTTCACACAATGCCCTCACGGTGCTTGATTTTACACATTTTTCATTCAGGCCGCCCCTCTGGCCCCTTGTAGCAAGTTTTGGGACAATCCCCCACCCTTCCTATTTTTGACTTTTTCGACACTACCGGCCCTGTCATTTTTTTCAATTTTTGCCCCCTATGGAAAATCCTTCACAATTTTCACACAATGTCTTCACGGTTCTTGATATTACACATTTTTCATTCAGGCCGCCCCTCTGGCTCCTTGTAGCAAGTTTTGGGACAATCCCCCACCCTTCCCATTTTTGACTTTTTCGACACTACCGGCCCTGTCGTTTTTTTCAATTTTTGCCCGCTTTGGAAAATCCTTCACAATTTTCACACAATGCCCTCACGGTGCTTGATTTTACACATTTTTCATTCAGGCCGCCCCTCTGGCCCCTTGTAGCAAGTTTTGGGACAATCCCCCACCCTTCCCATTTTTGACTTTTTCGACACTACCGACCCTGTCATTTTTTTCAATTTTTGCCCGCTTTGGAAAATCCTTCACAATTTTCACACAATGCCCTCACGGTGCTTGATTTTACACATTTTTCATTCAGGCCGCCCCTCTGGCCCCTTGTAGCAAGTTTTGGGACAATCCCCCACCCTTCCCATTTTTGATTTTTTCGACACTACCGGCCCTGTCGTTTTTTTCAATTTTTGTCCGCTTTGGAAAATCCTTCACAATTTTCACACAATGCCCTCACGGTGCTTGATTTTACACATTTTTCATTCAGGCCGCCCCTCTGGCCCCTTGTAGCAAGTTTTGGGACAATCCCCCACCCTTCCCATTTTTGACTTTTTCGACACTACCGGCCCTGTCGTTTTTTTCAATTTTTGGCCGCTTTGGAAAATCCTTCACAATTTTCACACAATGCCCTCACGGTGCTTGATTTTACACATTTTTCATTCAGGCCGCCCCTCTGGCCCCTTGTAGCAAGTTTTGGGACAATCCCCCACCCTTCCCATTTTTGACTTTTTCGACACTACCGGCCCTGTCGTTTTTTTCAATTTTTGGCCGCTTTGGAAAATCCTTCACAATTTTCACACAATGCCCTCACGGTGCTTGATTTTACACATTTTTCATTCAGGCCGCCCCTCTGGCCCCTTGTAGCAAGTTTTGGGACAATCCCCCACCCTTCCCATTTTTGACTTTTTCGACACTATCTGCCCTGTCGTTTTTTTCAATTTTTGCCTGCTTTGGAAAATCCTTCACAATTTTCACACAATGCCCTCACGGTGCTTGATTTTACACATTTTTCATTCAGGCCGCCCCTCTGGCCCCTTGTAGCAAGTTTTGGGACAATCCCCCACCCTTCCCATTTTTGACTTTTTCGACAATACCGGCCCTGTTGTTTTTTTCAATTTTTGGCCGCTTTGGAAAATCCTTCACAATTTTCACACAATGCCCTCACGGTGCTTGATTTTACACATTTTTCATTCAGGCCGCCCCTCTGGCCCCTTGTAGCAAGTTTTGGGACAATCCCCCACCCTTCCCATTTTTGACTTTTTCGACACTACCGGCCCTGTCGTTTTTTTCAATTTTTGGCCGCTTTGGAAAATCCTTCACAATTTTCACACAATGCCCTCACGGTGCTTGATTTTACACATTTTTCATTCAGGCCGCGCCTCTGGCCCCTTGTAGCAAGTTTTGGGACAATCCCCTACCCTTCCCTATTTTTGACTTTTTCGACACTACCGACCCTGTCATTCTTTAAAATTTTTGCCCGCTTTGGAAAATCCTTGACAATTTTCACACAATGCCTTCACGGTGCTTGATTTTACACATTTTTCATTCAGGCCGCCCCTCTGGCCCCTTGTAGCAAGTTTTGGGACAATCCCCCACCCTTCCCATTTTTGACTTTTTCGACACTACCGGCCCTGTCGTTTTTTTCAATTTTTGTCCGCTTTGGAAAATCCTTCACAATTTTCACACAATGCCCTCACGGTGCTTGATTTTACACATTTTTCATTCAGGCCGCCCCTCTGGCCCCTTGTAGCAAGTTTTGGGACAATCCCCCACCCTTCCCATTTTTGACTTTTTCGACACTACCGGCCCTGTCGTTTTTTTCAATTTTTGCCCGCTTTGGAAAATCCTTCACAATTTTCACACAATGCCCTCACGGTGCTTGATTTTACACATTTTTCATTCAGGCCGCCCCTCTGGCCCCTTGTAGCAAGTTTTGGGACAATCCCCCACCCTTCCCATTTTTGACTTTTTCGACACTATCTGCCCTGTCGTTTTTTTCAATTTTTGCCTGCTTTGGAAAATCCTTCACAATTTTCACACAATGCCCTCACGGTGCTTGATTTTACACATTTTTCATTCAGGCCGCCCCTCTGGCCCCTTGTAGCAAGTTTTGGGACAATCCCCCACCCTTCCCATTTTTGACTTTTTCGACACTACCGGCCCTGTTGTTTTTTTCAATTTTTGGCCGCTTTGGAAAATCCTTCACAATTTTCACACAATGCCCTCACGGTGCTTGATTTTACACATTTTTCATTCAGGCCGCCCCTCTGGCCCCTTGTAGCAAGTTTTGGGACAATCCCCCACCCTTCCCATTTTTGACTTTTTCGACACTACCGGCCCTGTCGTTTTTTTCAATTTTTGGCCGCTTTGGAAAATCCTTCACAATTTTCACACAATGCCCTCACGGTGCTTGATTTTACACATTTTTCATTCAGGCCGCGCCTCTGGCCCCTTGTAGCAAGTTTTGGGACAATCCCCTACCCTTCCCTATTTTTGACTTTTTCGACACTACCGACCCTGTCATTCTTTAAAATTTTTGCCCGCTTTGGAAAATCCTTGACAATTTTCACACAATGCCTTCACGGTGCTTGATTTTACACATTTTTCATTCAGGCCGCCCCTCTGGCCCCTTGTAGCAAGTTTTGGGACAATCCCCCACCCTTCCCATTTTTGACTTTTTCGACACTACCGGCCCTGTCATTTTTTTCAATTTTTGCCCGCTTTGGAAAATCCTTCACAATTTTCACACAATGCCTTCACGGTGCTTGATTTTACACATCTTTAATTCAGGCCGCCCCTCTGGCCCCTTGTAGCAAGTTTTGGGACAATCCCCCCACCCTTCCCATTTTTGACTTTTTCGACACTACCGACCCTGTCATTTTTTTCAATTTTTGCCCGCTTTGGAAAATCCTTCACAATTTTCACACAATGCCTTCACGGTGCTTGATTTTACACATTTTTCATTCAGGCCGCCCCTCTGGCCCCTTGTAGCAAGTTTTGGGACAATCCCCCACCCTTCCCATTTTTGACTTTTTCGACACTACCGGCCCTGTCGTTTTTTTCAATTTTTGGCCGCTTTGGAAAATCCTTCACAATTTTCACACAATGCCCTCACGGTGCTTGATTTTACACATTTTTCATTCAGGCCGCGCCTCTGGCCCCTTGTAGCAAGTTTTGGGACAATCCCCTACCCTTCCCTATTTTTGACTTTTTCGACACTACCGACCCTGTCATTCTTTAAAATTTTTGCCCGCTTTGGAAAATCCTTGACAATTTTCACACAATGCCTTCACGGTGCTTGATTTTACACATTTTTCATTCAGGCCGCCCCTCTGGCCCCTTGTAGCAAGTTTTGGGACAATCCCCCACCCTTCCCATTTTTGACTTTTTCGACACTACCGGCCCTGTCATTTTTTTCAATTTTTGCCCGCTTTGGAAAATCCTTGACAATTTTCACACAATGCCTTCACAGTGCTTGATTTTACACATCTTTAATTCAGGCCGCCCCTCTGGCCCCTTGTAGCAAGTTTTGGGACAATCCCCCCACCCTTCCCATTTTTGACTTTTTCGACACTACCGACCCTGTCATTTTTTTCAATTTTTGCCCGCTTTGGAAAATCCTTCACAATTTTCACACAATGCCTTCACGGTGCTTGATTTTACACATTTTTCATTCAGGCCGCCCCTCTGGCCCCTTGTAGCAAGTTTTGGGACAATCCCCCACCCTTCCCATTTTTGACTTTTTCGACACTACCGGCCCTGTCGTTTTTTTCAATTTTTGGCCGCTTTGGAAAATCCTTCACAATTTTCACACAATGCCCTCACGGTGCTTGATTTTACACATTTTTCATTCAGGCCGCCCCGCTGGCCCCTTGTAGCAAGTTTTGGGACAATCCCCCACCCTTCCCATTTTTGACTTTTTCGACACTACCGACCCTGTCGTTTTTTTCAATTTTTGCCCGCTTTGGAAAATCCTTGACAATTTTCACACAATGCCCTCACGGTGCTTGATTTTACACATTTTTCATTCAGGCCGCCCCTCTGGCCCCTTGTAGCAAGTTTTGGGACAATCCCCCACCCTTCCCATTTTTGACTTTTTCGACACTACCGGCCCTGTCGTTTTTTTCAATTTTTGGCCGCTTTGGAAAATCCTTCACAATTTTCACACAATGCCCTCACGGTGCTTGATTTTACACATTTTTCATTCAGGCCGCCCCTCTGGCCCCTTGTAGCAAGTTTTGGGACAATCCCCCACCCTTCCCATTTTTGACTTTTTCGACACTACCGGCCCTGTCGTTTTTTTCAATTTTTGCCCGCTTTGGAAAATCCTTCACAATTTTCACACAATGCCCTCACGGTGCTTGATTTTACACATTTTTCATTCAGGCCGCCCCTCTGGCCCCTTGTAGCAAGTTTTGGGACAATCCCCCACCCTTCCTATTTTTGACTTTTTCGACACTACCGGCCCTGTCATTTTTTTCAATTTTTGCCCCCTATGGAAAATCCTTCACAATTTTCACACAATGTCTTCACGGTTCTTGATATTACACATTTTTCATTCAGGCCGCCCCTCTGGCTCCTTGTAGCAAGTTTTGGGACAATCCCCCACCCTTCCCATTTTTGACTTTTTCGACACTACCGGCCCTGTTGTTTTTTTCAATTTTTGCCCGCTTTGGAAAATCCTTCACAATTTTCACACAATGCCCTCACGGTGCTTGATTTTACACATTTTTCATTCAGGCCGCCCCTCTGGCCCCTTGTAGCAAGTTTTGGGACAATCCCCCACCCTTCCCATTTTTGACTTTTTCGACACTACCGACCCTGTCATTTTTTTCAATTTTTGCCCGCTTTGGAAAATCCTTCACAATTTTCACACAATGCCCTCACGGTGCTTGATTTTACACATTTTTCATTCAGGCCGCCCCTCTGGCCCCTTGTAGCAAGTTTTGGGACAATCCCCCACCCTTCCCATTTTTGACTTTTTTGACACTACCGGCCCTGTCATTTTTTTCAATTTTTGCCCGCTTTGGAAAATCCTTGACAATTTTCACACAATGCCTTCACAGTGCTTGATTTTACACATCTTTAATTCAGGCCGCCCCTCTGGCCCCTTGTAGCAAGTTTTGGGACAATCCCCCACCCTTCCCATTTTTGACTTTTTCGACACTACCGACCCTGTCATTTTTTTCAATTTTTGGCCGCTTTGGAAAATCCTTCACAATTTTCACACAATGCCCTCACGGTGCTTGATTTTACACATTTTTCATTCAGGCCGCCCCTCTGGCCCCTTGTAGCAAGTTTTGGGACAATCCCCCACCCTTCCCATTTTTGACTTTTTCGACACTACCGGCCCTGTCGTTTTTTTCAATTTTTGCCCCCTGTGGAAAATCCTTCACAATTTTCACACAATGCCCTCACGGTGCTTGATTTTACACATTTTTCATTCAGGCCGCCCCTCTGGCCCCTTGTAGCAAGTTTTGGGACAATCCCCCACCCTTCCCATTTTTGACTTTTTCAACACTACCGGCCCTGTCATTTTTTTCAATTTTTGCCCGCTTTGGAAAATCCTTGACAAATTTTCACACAATGCCTTCACGGTGCTTGATTTTACACATTTTTCATTCAGGCCGCCCCTCTGGCCCCTTGTAGCAAGTTTTGGGACAATCCCCCACCCTTCCCATTTTTGACTTTTTCGACACTACCGGCCCTGTCATTTTTTTCAATTTTTGCCCGCTTTGGAAAATCCTTGACAATTTTCACACAATGCCTTCACAGTGCTTGATTTTACACATCTTTAATTCAGGCCGCCCCTCTGGCCCCTTGTAGCAAGTTTTGGGACAATCCCCCACCCTTCCCATTTTTGACTTTTTCGACACTACCGGCCCTGTCGTTTTTTTCAATTTTTGGCCGCTTTGGAAAATCCTTCACAATTTTCACACAATGCCCTCACGGTGCTTGATTTTACACATTTTTCATTCAGGCCGCCCCTCTGGCCCCTTGTAGCAAGTTTTGGGACAATCCCCCACCCTTCCCATTTTTGACTTTTTCGACACTACCGGCCCTGTCGTTTTTTTCAATTTTTGCCCGCTTTGGAAAATCCTTCACAATTTTCACACAATGCCCTCACGGTGCTTGATTTTACACATTTTTCATTCAGGCCGCCCCTCTGGCCCCTTGTAGCAAGTTTTGGGACAATCCCCCACCCTTCCCATTTTTGACTTTTTCGACACTACCGGCCCTGTCGTTTTTTTCAATTTTTGCCCGCTTTGGAAAATCCTTCACAATTTTCACACAATGCCCTCACGGTGCTTGATTTTACACATTTTTCATTCAGGCCGCCCCTCTGGCCCCTTGTAGCAAGTTTTGGGACAATCCCCCACCCTTCCTATTTTTGACTTTTTCGACACTACCGGCCCTGTCATTTTTTTCAATTTTTGCCCCCTATGGAAAATCCTTCACAATTTTCACACAATGTCTTCACGGTTCTTGATATTACACATTTTTCATTCAGGCCGCCCCTCTGGCTCCTTGTAGCAAGTTTTGGGACAATCCCCCACCCTTCCCATTTTTGACTTTTTCGACACTACCGGCCCTGTTGTTTTTTTCAATTTTTGCCCGCTTTGGAAAATCCTTCACAATTTTCACACAATGCCCTCACGGTGCTTGATTTTACACATTTTTCATTCAGGCCGCCCCTCTGGCCCCTTGTAGCAAGTTTTGGGACAATCCCCCACCCTTCCCATTTTTGACTTTTTCGACACTACCGACCCTGTCATTTTTTTCAATTTTTGCCCGCTTTGGAAAATCCTTCACAATTTTCACACAATGCCCTCACGGTGCTTGATTTTACACATTTTTCATTCAGGCCGCCCCTCTGGCCCCTTGTAGCAAGTTTTGGGACAATCCCCCACCCTTCCCATTTTTGACTTTTTTGACACTACCGGCCCTGTCATTTTTTTCAATTTTTGCCCGCTTTGGAAAATCCTTGACAATTTTCACACAATGCCTTCACAGTGCTTGATTTTACACATCTTTAATTCAGGCCGCCCCTCTGGCCCCTTGTAGCAAGTTTTGGGACAATCCCCCACCCTTCCCATTTTTGACTTTTTCGACACTACCGACCCTGTCATTTTTTTCAATTTTTGGCCGCTTTGGAAAATCCTTCACAATTTTCACACAATGCCCTCACGGTGCTTGATTTTACACATTTTTCATTCAGGCCGCCCCTCTGGCCCCTTGTAGCAAGTTTTGGGACAATCCCCCACCCTTCCCATTTTTGACTTTTTCGACACTACCGGCCCTGTCGTTTTTTTCAATTTTTGGCCGCTTTGGAAAATCCTTCACAATTTTCACACAATGCCCTCACGG
Organism: Scomber japonicus; assembly: GCF_027409825.1. NCBI lineage: Eukaryota > Metazoa > Chordata > Actinopteri > Scombriformes > Scombridae > Scomber > Scomber japonicus. The sequence continues at coordinate 24,409,061 of NC_070579.1, forward strand.
TGCTTGATTTTACACATTTTTCATTCAGGCCGCCCCTCTGGCCCCTTGTAGCAAGTTTTGGGACAATCCCCCACCCTTCCCATTTTTGACTTTTTCAACACTACCGGCCCTGTCATTTTTTTCAATTTTTGCCCGCTTTGGAAAATCCTTGACAAATTTTCACACAATGCCTTCACGGTGCTTGATTTTACACATTTTTCATTCAGGCCGCCCCTCTGGCCCCTTGTAGCAAGTTTTGGGACAATCCCCCACCCTTCCCATTTTTGACTTTTTCGACACTACCGGCCCTGTCATTTTTTTCAATTTTTGCCCGCTTTGGAAAATCCTTGACAATTTTCACACAATGCCTTCACAGTGCTTGATTTTACACATCTTTAATTCAGGCCGCCCCTCTGGCCCCTTGTAGCAAGTTTTGGGACAATCCCCCACCCTTCCCATTTTTGACTTTTTCGACACTACCGGCCCTGTCGTTTTTTTCAATTTTTGGCCGCTTTGGAAAATCCTTCACAATTTTCACACAATGCCCTCACGGTGCTTGATTTTACACATTTTTCATTCAGGCCGCCCCTCTGGCCCCTTGTAGCAAGTTTTGGGACAATCCCCCACCCTTCCCATTTTTGACTTTTTCGACACTACCGGCCCTGTCGTTTTTTTCAATTTTTGGCCGCTTTGGAAAATCCTTCATAATTTTCACACAATGCCCTCACGGTGCTTGATTTTAATATTTTTTCATTCAGGCCGCCCCTCTGGCCCCTTGTAGCAAGTTTTGGGACAATCCCCTACCCTTCCCTATTTTTGACTTTTTCGACACTACCGGCCCTGTCATTCTTTAAAATTTTTGCCCGCTTTGGAAAATCCTTGACAATTTTCACACAATGCCTTCACGGTGCTTGATTTTACACATTTTTCATTCAGGCCGCCCCTCTGGCCCCTTGTAGCAAGTTTTGGGACAATCCCCCACCCTTCCCATTTTTGACTTTTTCGACACTACCGGCCCTGTCGTTTTTTTCAATTTTTGTCCGCTTTGGAAAATCCTTCACAATTTTCACACAATGCCCTCACGGTGCTTGATTTTACACATTTTTCATTCAGGCCGCCCCTCTGGCCCCTTGTAGCAAGTTTTGGGACAATCCCCCACCCTTCCCATTTTTGACTTTTTCGACACTACCGGCCCTGTCGTTTTTTTCAATTTTTGCCCGCTTTGGAAAATCCTTCACAATTTTCACACAATGCCCTCACGGTGCTTGATTTTACACATTTTTCATTCAGGCCGCCCCTCTGGCCCCTTGTAGCAAGTTTTGGGACAATCCCCCACCCTTCCTATTTTTGACTTTTTCGACACTACCGGCCCTGTCATCTTTTTCAATTTTTGCCCCCTATGGAAAATCCTTCACAATTTTCACACAATGTCTTCACGGTTCTTGATATTACACATTTTTCATTCAGGCCGCCCCTCTGGCCCCTTGTAGCAAGTTTTGGGACAATCCCCCACCCTTCCCAGTTTTGACTTTTTCGACACTACCGGCCCTGTCGTTTTTTTCAATTTTTGCCCGCTTTGGAAAATCCTTCACAATTTTCACACAATGCCCTCACGGTGCTTGATTTTACACATTTTTCATTCAGGCCGCCCCTCTGGCCCCTTGTAGCAAGTTTTGGGACAATCCCCCACCCTTCCCATTTTTGACTTTTTCGACACTACCGGCCCTGTCATTTTTTTCAATTTTTGCCCCCTATGGAAAATCCTTCACAATTTTCACACAATGTCTTCACGGTTCTTGATATTACACATTTTTCATTCAGGCCGCCCCTCTGGCTCCTTGTAGCAAGTTTTGGGACAATCCCCCACCCTTCCCATTTTTGACTTTTTCGACACTACCGGCCCTGTCGTTTTTTTCAATTTTTGCCCGCTTTGGAAAATCCTTCACAATTTTCACACAATGCCCTCACGGTGCTTGATTTTACACATTTTTCATTCAGGCCGCCCCTCTGGCCCCTTGTAGCAAGTTTTGGGACAATCCCCCACCCTTACCATTTTTGACTTTTTCAACACTACCGGCCCTGTCATTTTTTTCAATTTTTGCCCGCTTTGGAAAATCCTTGACAAATTTTCACACAATGCCTTCACGGTGCTTGATTTTACACATTTTTCATTCAGGCCGCCCCTCTGGCCCCTTGTAGCAAGTTTTGGGACAATCCCCCACCCTTCCCATTTTTGACTTTTTCGACACTACCGGCCCTGTCGTTTTTTTCAATTTTTGGCCGCTTTGGAAAATCCTTCATAATTTTCACACAATGCCCTCACGGTGCTTGATTTTAATATTTTTTCATTCAGGCCGCCCCTCTGGCCCCTTGTAGCAAGTTTTGGGACAATCCCCTACCCTTCCCTATTTTTGACTTTTTCGACACTACCGGCCCTGTCATTCTTTAAAATTTTTGCCCGCTTTGGAAAATCCTTGACAATTTTCACACAATGCCTTCACGGTGCTTGATTTTACACATTTTTCATTCAGGCCGCCCCTCTGGCCCCTTGTAGCAAGTTTTGGGACAATCCCCCACCCTTCCCATTTTTGACTTTTTCGACACTACCGGCCCTGTCGTTTTTTTCAATTTTTGTCCGCTTTGGAAAATCCTTCACAATTTTCACACAATGCCCTCACGGTGCTTGATTTTACACATTTTTCATTCAGGCCGCCCCTCTGGCCCCTTGTAGCAAGTTTTGGGACAATCCCCCACCCTTCCCATTTTTGACTTTTTCGACACTACCGGCCCTGTCGTTTTTTTCAATTTTTGCCCGCTTTGGAAAATCCTTCACAATTTTCACACAATGCCCTCACGGTGCTTGATTTTACACATTTTTCATTCAGGCCGCCCCTCTGGCCCCTTGTAGCAAGTTTTGGGACAATCCCCCACCCTTCCTATTTTTGACTTTTTCGACACTACCGGCCCTGTCATCTTTTTCAATTTTTGCCCCCTATGGAAAATCCTTCACAATTTTCACACAATGCCCTCACGGTGCTTGATTTTACACATTTTTCATTCAGGCCGCCCCTCTGGCACCTTGTAGCAAGTTTTGGGACAATCCCCCACCCTTCCCATTTTTGACTTTTTCGACACTACCGGCCCTGTCGTTTTTTTCAATTTTTGCCCGCTTTGGAAAATCCTTCACAATTTTCACACAATGCCCTCACGGTGCTTGATTTTACACATTTTTCATTCAGGCCGCCCCTCTGGCCCCTTGTAGCAAGTTTTGGGACAATCCCCCACCCTTCCCATTTTTGACTTTTTCGACACTACCGGCCCTGTCGTTTTTTTCAATTTTTGCCCGCTTTGGAAAATCCTTCACAATTTTCACACAATGCCCTCACGGTGCTTGATTTTACACATTTTTCATTCAGGCCGCCCCTCTGGCCCCTTGTAGCAAGTTTTGGGACAATCCCCCACCCTTCCCATTTTTGACTTTTTCGACACTACCGGCCCTGTCGTTTTTTTCAATTTTTGCCCGCTTTGGAAAATCCTTCACAATTTTCACACAATGCCCTCACGGTGCTTGATTTTACACATTTTTCATTCAGGCCGCCCCTCTGGCCCCTTGTAGCAAGTTTTGGGACAATCCCCCACCCTTCCTATTTTTGACTTTTTCGACACTACCGGCCCTGTCATTTTTTTCAATTTTTGCCCCCTATGGAAAATCCTTCACAATTTTCACACAATGTCTTCACGGTTCTTGATATTACACATTTTTCATTCAGGCCGCCCCTCTGGCTCCTTGTAGCAAGTTTTGGGACAATCCCCCACCCTTCCCATTTTTGACTTTTTCGACACTACCGGCCCTGTTGTTTTTTTCAATTTTTGCCCGCTTTGGAAAATCCTTCACAATTTTCACACAATGCCCTCACGGTGCTTGATTTTACACATTTTTCATTCAGGCCGCCCCTCTGGCCCCTTGTAGCAAGTTTTGGGACAATCCCCCACCCTTCCCATTTTTGACTTTTTCGACACTACCGACCCTGTCATTTTTTTCAATTTTTGCCCGCTTTGGAAAATCCTTCACAATTTTCACACAATGCCCTCACGGTGCTTGATTTTACACATTTTTCATTCAGGCCGCCCCTCTGGCCCCTTGTAGCAAGTTTTGGGACAATCCCCCACCCTTCCCATTTTTGACTTTTTTGACACTACCGGCCCTGTCATTTTTTTCAATTTTTGCCCGCTTTGGAAAATCCTTGACAATTTTCACACAATGCCTTCACAGTGCTTGATTTTACACATCTTTAATTCAGGCCGCCCCTCTGGCCCCTTGTAGCAAGTTTTGGGACAATCCCCCACCCTTCCCATTTTTGACTTTTTCGACACTACCGACCCTGTCATTTTTTTCAATTTTTGGCCGCTTTGGAAAATCCTTCACAATTTTCACACAATGCCCTCACGGTGCTTGATTTTACACATTTTTCATTCAGGCCGCCCCTCTGGCCCCTTGTAGCAAGTTTTGGGACAATCCCCCACCCTTCCCATTTTTGACTTTTCGACACTACCGGCCCTGTCGTTTTTTTCAATTTTTGGCCGCTTTGGAAAATCCTTCACAATTTTCACACAATGCCCTCACGGTGCTTGATTTTACACATTTTTCATTCAGGCCGCCCCTCTGGCCCCTTGTAGCAAGTTTTGGGACAATCCCCCACCCTTCCCATTTTTGACTTTTTCAACACTACCGGCCCTGTCATTTTTTTCAATTTTTGCCCGCTTTGGAAAATCCTTGACAAATTTTCACACAATGCCTTCACGGTGCTTGATTTTACACATTTTTCATTCAGGCCGCCCCTCTGGCCCCTTGTAGCAAGTTTTGGGACAATCCCCCACCCTTCCCATTTTTGACTTTTTCGACACTACCGGCCCTGTCATTTTTTTCAATTTTTGCCCGCTTTGGAAAATCCTTGACAATTTTCACACAATGCCTTCACAGTGCTTGATTTTACACATCTTTAATTCAGGCCGCCCCTCTGGCCCCTTGTAGCAAGTTTTGGGACAATCCCCCACCCTTCCCATTTTTGACTTTTTCGACACTACCGGCCCTGTCGTTTTTTTCAATTTTTGGCCGCTTTGGAAAATCCTTCACAATTTTCACACAATGCCCTCACGGTGCTTGATTTTACACATTTTTCATTCAGGCCGCCCCTCTGGCCCCTTGTAGCAAGTTTTGGGACAATCCCCCACCCTTCCCATTTTTGACTTTTTCGACACTACCGGCCCTGTCGTTTTTTTCAATTTTTGGCCGCTTTGGAAAATCCTTCATAATTTTCACACAATGCCCTCACGGTGCTTGATTTTAATATTTTTTCATTCAGGCCGCCCCTCTGGCCCCTTGTAGCAAGTTTTGGGACAATCCCCTACCCTTCCCTATTTTTGACTTTTTCGACACTACCGGCCCTGTCATTCTTTAAAATTTTTGCCCGCTTTGGAAAATCCTTGACAATTTTCACACAATGCCTTCACGGTGCTTGATTTTACACATTTTTCATTCAGGCCGCCCCTCTGGCCCCTTGTAGCAAGTTTTGGGACAATCCCCCACCCTTCCCATTTTTGACTTTTTCGACACTACCGGCCCTGTCGTTTTTTTCAATTTTTGTCCGCTTTGGAAAATCCTTCACAATTTTCACACAATGCCCTCACGGTGCTTGATTTTACACATTTTTCATTCAGGCCGCCCCTCTGGCCCCTTGTAGCAAGTTTTGGGACAATCCCCCACCCTTCCCATTTTTGACTTTTTCGACACTACCGGCCCTGTCGTTTTTTTCAATTTTTGCCCGCTTTGGAAAATCCTTCACAATTTTCACACAATGCCCTCACGGTGCTTGATTTTACACATTTTTCATTCAGGCCGCCCCTCTGGCCCTTTGTAGCAAGTTTTGGGACAATCCCCCACCCTTCCTATTTTTGACTTTTTCGACACTACCGGCCCTGTCATCTTTTTCAATTTTTGCCCCCTATGGAAAATCCTTCACAATTTTCACACAATGTCTTCACGGTTCTTGATATTACACATTTTTCATTCAGGCCGCCCCTCTGGCCCCTTGTAGCAAGTTTTGGGACAATCCCCCACCCTTCCCAGTTTTGACTTTTTCGACACTACCGGCCCTGTCGTTTTTTTCAATTTTTGCCCGCTTTGGAAAATCCTTCACAATTTTCACACAATGCCCTCACGGTGCTTGATTTTACACATTTTTCATTCAGGCCGCACCTCTGGCCCCTTGTAGCAAGTTTTGGGACAATCCCCCACCCTTCCCATTTTTGACTTTTTCGACACTACCGGCCCTGTCATTTTTTTCAATTTTTGCCCCCTATTTAAAATCCTTCACAATTTTCACACAATGTCTTCACGGTTCTTGATATTACACATTTTTCATTCAGGCCGCCCCTCTGGCTCCTTGTAGCAAGTTTTGGGACAATCCCCCACCCTTCCCATTTTTGACTTTTTCGACACTACCGGCCCTGTCGTTTTTTTCAATTTTTGCCCGCTTTGGAAAATCCTTCACAATTTTCACACAATGCCCTCACGGTGCTTGATTTTACACATTTTTCATTCAGGCCGCCCCTCTGGCCCCTTGTAGCAAGTTTTGGGACAATCCCCCACCCTTACCATTTTTGACTTTTTCAACACTACCGGCCCTGTCATTTTTTTCAATTTTTGCCCGCTTTGGAAAATCCTTGACAAATTTTCACACAATGCCTTCACGGTGCTTGATTTTACACATTTTTCATTCAGGCCGCCCCTCTGGCCCCTTGTAGCAAGTTTTGGGACAATCCCCCACCCTTCCCATTTTTGACTTTTTCGACACTACCGGCCCTGTCGTTTTTTTCAATTTTTGGCCGCTTTGGAAAATCCTTCATAATTTTCACACAATGCCCTCACGGTGCTTGATTTTAATATTTTTTCATTCAGGCCGCCCCTCTGGCCCCTTGTAGCAAGTTTTGGGACAATCCCCTACCCTTCCCTATTTTTGACTTTTTCGACACTACCGGCCCTGTCATTCTTTAAAATTTTTGCCCGCTTTGGAAAATCCTTGACAATTTTCACACAATGCCTTCACGGTGCTTGATTTTACACATTTTTCATTCAGGCCGCCCCTCTGGCCCCTTGTAGCAAGTTTTGGGACAATCCCCCACCCTTCCCATTTTTGACTTTTTCGACACTACCGGCCCTGTCGTTTTTTTCAATTTTTGTCCGCTTTGGAAAATCCTTCACAATTTTCACACAATGCCCTCACGGTGCTTGATTTTACACATTTTTCATTCAGGCCGCCCCTCTGGCCCCTTGTAGCAAGTTTTGGGACAATCCCCCACCCTTCCCATTTTTGACTTTTTCGACACTACCGGCCCTGTCGTTTTTTTCAATTTTTGCCCGCTTTGGAAAATCCTTCACAATTTTCACACAATGCCCTCACGGTGCTTGATTTTACACATTTTTCATTCAGGCCGCCCCTCTGGCCCCTTGTAGCAAGTTTTGGGACAATCCCCCACCCTTCCTATTTTTGACTTTTTCGACACTACCGGCCCTGTCATCTTTTTCAATTTTTGCCCCCTATGGAAAATCCTTCACAATTTTCACACAATGTCTTCACGGTTCTTGATATTACACATTTTTCATTCAGGCCGCCCCTCTGGCCCCTTGTAGCAAGTTTTGGGACAATCCCCCACCCTTCCCAGTTTTGACTTTTTCGACACTACCGGCCCTGTCGTTTTTTTCAATTTTTGCCCGCTTTGGAAAATCCTTCACAATTTTCACACAATGCCCTCACGGTGCTTGATTTTACACATTTTTCATTCAGGCCGCCCCTCTGGCACCTTGTAGCAAGTTTTCGGACAATCCCCCACCCTTCCCATTTTTGACTTTTTCGACACTACCGGCCCTGTCGTTTTTTTCAATTTTTGCCCGCTTTGGAAAATCCTTCACAATTTTCACACAATGCCCTCACGGTGCTTGATTTTACACATTTTTCATTCAGGCCGCCCCTCTGGCCCCTTGTAGCAAGTTTTGGGACAATCCCCCACCCTTCCCATTTTTGACTTTTTCGACACTACCGGCCCTGTCATTTTTTTCAATTTTTGGCCGCTTTGGAAAATCCTTGACAATTTTCACACAATGCCCTCACGGTGCTTGATTTTACACATTTTTCATTCAGGCCGCCCCTCTGGCCCCTTGTAGCAAGTTTTGGGACAATCCCCCACCCTTCCCATTTTTGACTTTTTCAACACTACCGGCCCTGTCATTTTTTTCAATTTTTGTCCGCTTTGGAAAATCCTTCACAATTTTCACACAATGCCCTCACGGTGCTTGATTTTACACATTTTTCATTCAGGCCGCCCCTCTGGCCCCTTGTAGCAAGTTTTGGGACAATCCCCCACCCTTCCCATTTTTGACTTTTTCGACACTACCGGCCCTGTCATTTTTTTCAATTTTTGCCCGCTTTGGAAAATCCTTGACAATTTTCACACAATGCCTTCACAGTGCTTGATTTTACACATCTTTAATTCAGGCCGCCCCTCTGGCCCCTTGTAGCAAGTTTTGGGACAATCCCCCACCCTTCCCATTTTTGACTTTTTCGACACTACCGACCCTGTCATTTTTTTCAATTTTTGGCCGCTTTGGAAAATCCTTCACAATTTTCACACAATGCCCTCACGGTGCTTGATTTTACACATTTTTCATTCAGGCCGCCCCTCTGGCCCCTTGTAGCAAGTTTTGGGACAATCCCCCACCCTTACCATTTTTGACTTTTTCAACACTACCGGCCCTGTCATTTTTTTCAATTTTTGCCCGCTTTGGAAAATCCTTGACAAATTTTCACACAATGCCTTCACGGTGCTTGATTTTACACATTTTTCATTCAGGCCGCCCCTCTGGCCCCTTGTAGCAAGTTTTGGGACAATCCCCCACCCTTCCCATTTTTGACTTTTTCGACACTACCGGCCCTGTCATTTTTTTCAATTTTTGCCCGCTTTGGAAAATCCTTGACAATTTTCACACAATGCCTTCACAGTGCTTGATTTTACACATCTTTAATTCAGGCCGCCCCTCTGGCCCCTTGTAGCAAGTTTTGGGACAATCCCCCACCCTTCCCATTTTTGACTTTTTCGACACTACCGACCCTGTCATTTTTTTCAATTTTTGCCCGCTTTGGAAAATCCTTCACAATTTTCACACAATGCCCTCACGGTGCTTGATTTTACACATTTTTCATTCAGGCCGCCCCTCTGGCCCCTTGTAGCAAGTTTTGGGACAATCCCCCACCCTTCCCATTTTTGACTTTTTCGACACTACCGGCCCTGTCGTTTTTTTCAATTTTTGGCCGCTTTGGAAAATCCTTCATAATTTTCACACAATGCCCTCACGGTGCTTGATTTTAATAAATTTTCATTCAGGCCGCCCCTCTGGCCCCTTGTAGCAAGTTTTGGGACAATCCCCTACCCTTCCCTATTTTTGACTTTTTCGACACTACCGGCCCTGTCATTCTTTAAAATTTTTGCCCGCTTTGGAAAATCCTTGACAATTTTCACACAATGCCTTCACGGTGCTTGATTTTACACATTTTTCATTCAGGCCGCCCCTCTGGCCCCTTGTAGCAAGTTTTGGGACAATCCCCCACCCTTCCCATTTTTGACTTTTTCGACACTACCGGCCCTGTCGTTTTTTTCAATTTTCGTCCGCTTTGGAAAATCCTTCACAATTTTCACACAATGCCCTCACGGTGCTTGATTTTACACATTTTTCATTCAGGCCGCCCCTCTGGCCCCTTGTAGCAAGTTTTGGGACAATCCCCCACCCTTCCCATTTTTGACTTTTTCGACACTACCGGCCCTGTCGTTTTTTTCAATTTTTGCCCGCTTTGGAAAATCCTTCACAATTTTCACACAATGCCCTCACGGTGCTTGATTTTACACATTTTTCATTCAGGCCGCCCCTCTGGCCCCTTTTAGCAAGTTTTGGGACAATCCCCCACCCTTCCTATTTTTGACTTTTTCGACACTACCGGCCCTGTCATTTTTTTCAATTTTTGCCCCCTATGGAAAATCCTTCACAATTTTCACACAATGTCTTCACGGTTCTTGATATTACACATTTTTCATTCAGGCCGCCCCTCTGGCTCCTTGTAGCAAGTTTTGGGACAATCCCCCACCCTTCCCATTTTTGACTTTTTCGACACTACCGGCCCTGTCGTTTTTTTCAATTTTTGCCCGCTTTGGAAAATCCTTCACAATTTTCACACAATGTCCTCACGGTGCTTGATTTTACACATTTTTCATTCAGGCCGCCCCTCTGGCCCCTTGTAGCAAGTTTTGGGACAATCCCCCACCCTTCCCATTTTTGACTTTTTCGACACTACCGGCCCTGTCATTTTTTTCAATTTTTGGCCGCTTTGGAAAATCCTTGACAATTTTCACACAATGCCCTCACGGTGCTTGATTTTACACATTTTTCATTCAGGCCGCCCCTCTGGCCCCTTGTAGCAAGTTTTGGGACAATCCCCCACCCTTCCCATTTTTGACTTTTTCAACACTACCGGCCCTGTCATTTTTTTCAATTTTTGCCCGCTTTGGAAAATCCTTGACAAATTTTCACACAATGCCTTCACGGTGCTTGATTTTACACATTTTTCATTCAGGCCGCCCCTCTGGCCCCTTGTAGCAAGTTTTGGGACAATCCCCCACCCTTCCCATTTTTGACTTTTTTGACACTACCGGCCCTGTCATTTTTTTCAATTTTTGCCCGCTTTGGAAAATCCTTGACAATTTTCACACAATGCCTTCACAGTGCTTGATTTTACACATCTTTAATTCAGGCCGCCCCTCTGGCCCCTTGTAGCAAGTTTTGGGACAATCCCCCACCCTTCCCATTTTTGACTTTTTCAACACTACCGGCCCTGTCATTTTTTTCAATTTTTGCCCGCTTTGGATAATCCTTGACAAATTTTCACACAATGCCTTCACGGTGCTTGATTTTACACATTTTTCATTCAGGCCGCCCCTCTGGCCCCTTGTAGCAAGTTTTGGGACAATCCCCCACCCTTCCCATTTTTGACTTTTTCGACACTACCGGCCCTGTCATTTTTTTCAATTTTTGCCCGCTTTGGAAAATCCTTGACAATTTTCACACAATGCCTTCACAGTGCTTGATTTTACACATCTTTAATTCAGGCCGCCCCTCTGGCCCCTTGTAGCAAGTTTTGGGACAATCCCCCACCCTTCCCATTTTTGACTTTTTCGACACTACCGACCCTGTCATTTTTTTCAATTTTTGGCCGCTTTGGAAAATCCTTCACAATTTTCACACAATGCCCTCACGGTGCTTGATTTTACACATTTTTCATTCAGGCCGCCCCTCTGGCCCCTTGTAGCAAGTTTTGGGACAATCCCCCACCCTTCCCATTTTTGACTTTTTCAACACTACCGGCCCTGTCATTTTTTTCAATTTTTGCCCGCTTTGGAAAATCCTTGACAAATTTTCACACAATGCCTTCACGGTGCTTGATTTTACACATTTTTCATTCAGGCCGCCCCTCTGGCCCCTTGTAGCAAGTTTTGGGACAATCCCCCACCCTTCCCATTTTTGACTTTTTCGACACTACCGGCCCTGTCATTTTTTTCAATTTTTGCCCGCTTTGGAAAATCCTTGACAATTTTCACACAATGCCTTCACAGTGCTTGATTTTACACATCTTTAATTCAGGCCGCCCCTCTGGCCCCTTGTAGCAAGTTTTGGGACAATCCCCCACCCTTCCCATTTTTGACTTTTTCGACACTACCGACCCTGTCATTTTTTTCAATTTTTGCCCGCTTTGGAAAATCCTTCACAATTTTCACACAATGCCCTCACGGTGCTTGATTTTACACATTTTTCATTCAGGCCGCCCCTCTGGCCCCTTGTAGCAAGTTTTGGGACAATCCCCCACCCTTCCCATTTTTGACTTTTTCGACACTGCCGGCCCTGTCGTTTTTTTTCAATTTTTGGCCGCTTTGGAAAATCCTTCATAATTTTCACACAATGCCCTCACGGTGCTTGATTTTAATAAATTTTCATTCAGGCCGCCCCTCTGGCCCCTTGTAGCAAGTTTTGGGACAATCCCCTACCCTTCCCTATTTTTGACTTTTTCGACACTACCGGCCCTGTCATTCTTTAAAATTTTTGCCCGCTTTGGAAAATCCTTGACAATTTTCACACAATGCCTTCACGGTGCTTGATTTTACACATTTTTCATTCAGGCCGCCCCTCTGGCCCCTTGTAGCAAGTTTTGGGACAATCCCCCACCCTTCCCATTTTTGACTTTTTCGACACTACCGGCCCTGTCGTTTTTTTCAATTTTCGTCCGCTTTGGAAAATCCTTCACAATTTTCACACAATGCCCTCACGGTGCTTGATTTTACACATTTTTCATTCAGGCCGCCCCTCTGGCCCCTTGTAGCAAGTTTTGGGACAATCCCCCACCCTTCCCATTTTTGACTTTTTCGACACTACCGGCCCTGTCATTTTTTTCAATTTTTGCCCCCTATGGAAAATCCTTCACAATTTTCACACAATGCCCTCACGGTGCTTGATTTTACACATTTTTCATTCAGGCCGCCCCTCTGGCCCCTTGTAGCAAGTTTTGGGACAATCCCCCACCCTTCCCATTTTTGACTTTTTCGACACTACCGGCCCTGTCGTTTTTTTCAATTTTTGCCCGCTTTGGAAAATCCTTCACAATTTTCACACAATGCCCTCACGGTGCTTGATTTTACACATTTTTCATTCAGGCCGCCCCTCTGGCCCCTTGTAGCAAGTTTTGGGACAATCCCCCACCCTTCCCATTTTTGACTTTTTCGACACTACCGGCCCTGTCGTTTTTTTCAATTTTTGCCCGCTTTGGAAAATCCTTCACAATTTTCACACAATGCCCTCACGGTGCTTGATTTTACACATTTTTCATTCAGGCCGCCCCTCTGGCCCCTTGTAGCAAGTTTTGGGACAATCCCCCACCCTTCCTATTTTTGACTTTTTCGACACTACCGGCCCTGTCATTTTTTTCAATTTTTGCCCCCTATGGAAAATCCTTCACAATTTTCACACAATGTCTTCACGGTTCTTGATATTACACATTTTTCATTCAGGCCGCCCCTCTGGCTCCTTGTAGCAAGTTTTGGGACAATCCCCCACCCTTCCCATTTTTGACTTTTTCGACACTACCGGCCCTGTCATTTTTTTCAATTTTTGCCCGCTTTGGAAAATCCTTCACAATTTTCACACAATGCCCTCACGGTGCTTGATTTTACACATTTTTCATTCAGGCCGCCCATCTGGCCCCTTGTAGCAAGTTTTGGGACAATCCCCCACCCTTCCCATTTTTGACTTTTTCAACACTACCGGCCCTGTCATTTTTTTCAATTTTTGCCCGCTTTGGAAAATCCTTGACAAATTTTCACACAATGCCTTCACGGTGCTTGATTTTACACATTTTTCATTCAGGCCGCCCCTCTGGCCCCTTGTAGCAAGTTTTGGGACAATCCCCCACCCTTCCCATTTTTGAATTTTTTGACACTACCGGCCCTGTCATTTTTTTCAATTTTTGCCCGCTTTGGAAAATCCTTGACAATTTTCACACAATGCCTTCACAGTGCTTGATTTTACACATCTTTAATTCAGGCCGCCCCTCTGGCCCCTTGTAGCAAGTTTTGGGACAATCCCCCACCCTTCCCATTTTTGACTTTTTCAACACTACCGGCCCTGTCATTTTTTTCAATTTTTGCCCGCTTTGGAAAATCCTTGACAAATTTTCACACAATGCCTTCACGGTGCTTGATTTTACACATTTTTCATTCAGGCCGCCCCTCTGGCCCCTTGTAGCAAGTTTTGGGACAATCCCCCACCCTTCCCATTTTTGACTTTTTCGACACTACCGGCCCTGTCATTTTTTTCAATTTTTGCCCGCTTTGGAAAATCCTTGACAATTTTCACACAATGCCTTCACAGTGCTTGATTTTACACATCTTTAATTCAGGCCGCCCCTCTGGCCCCTTGTAGCAAGTTTTGGGACAATCCCCCACCCTTCCCATTTTTGACTTTTTCGACACTACCGACCCTGTCATTTTTTTTCAATTTTTGGCCGCTTTGGAAAATCCTTGACAATTTTCACACAATGCCCTCACGGTGCTTGATTTTACACATTTTTCATTCAGGCCGCCCCTCTGGCCCCTTGTAGCAAGTTTTGGGACAATCCCCCACCCTTCCCATTTTTGACTTTTTCGACACTACCGGCCCTGTCATTTTTTTCAATTTTTGCCCGCTTTGGAAAATCCTTGACAAATTTTCACACAATGCCTTCACGGTGCTTGATTTTACACATTTTTCATTCAGGCCGCCCCTCTGGCCCCTTGTAGCAAGTTTTGGGACAATCCCCCACCCTTCCCATTTTTGACTTTTTTGACACTACCGGCCCTGTCATTTTTTTCAATTTTTGCCCGCTTTGGAAAATCCTTGACAATTTTCACACAATGCCTTCACAGTGCTTGATTTTACACATCTTTAATTCAGGCCGCCCCTCTGGCCCCTTGTAGCAAGTTTTGGGACAATCCCCCACCCTTCCCATTTTTGACTTTTTCAACACTACCGGCCCTGTCATTTTTTTCAATTTTTGCCCGCTTTGGAAAATCCTTGACAAATTTTCACACAATGCCCTCACGGTGCTTGATTTTACACATTTTTCATTCAGGCCGCCCCTCTGGCCCCTTGTAGCAAGTTTTGGGACAATCCCCCACCCTTCCCATTTTTGACTTTTTCGACACTACCGGCCCTGTCGTTTTTTTCAATTTTTGCCCGCTTTGGAAAATCCTTCACAATTTTCACACAATGCCCTCACGGTGCTTGATTTTACACATTTTTCATTCAGGCCGCCCCTCTGGCCCCTTGTAGCAAGTTTTGGGACAATCCCCCACCCTTCCTATTTTTGACTTTTTCGACACTACCGGCCCTGTCGTTTTTTTCAATTTTTGCCCGCTTTGGAAAATCCTTCACAATTTTCACACAATGCCCTCACGGTGCTTGATTTTACACATTTTTCATTCAGGCCGCCCCTCTGGCCCCTTGTAGCAAGTTTTGGGACAATCCCCCACCCTTCCCATTTTTGACTTTTTCGACACTACCGGCCCTGTCGTTTTTTTCAATTTTTGCCCGCTTTGGAAAATCCTTCACAATTTTCACACAATGCCCTCACGGTGCTTGATTTTACACATTTTTCATTCAGGCCGCCCCTCTGGCCCCTTGTAGCAAGTTTTGGGACAATCCCCCACCCTTCCTATTTTTGACTTTTTCGACACTACCGGCCCTGTCATTTTTTTCAATTTTTGCCCCCTAAGGAAAATCCTTCACAATTTTCACACAATGTCTTCACGGTTCTTGATATTACACATTTTTCATTCAGGCCACCCCTCTGGCTCCTTGTAGCAAGTTTTGGGACAATCCCCCACCCTTCCCATTTTTGACTTTTTCGACACTACCGGCCCTGTCGTTTTTTTCAATTTTTGCCCGCTTTGGAAAATCCTTCACAATTTTCACACAATGCCCTCACGGTGCTTGATTTTACACATTTTTCATTCAGGCCGCCCCTCTGGCCCCTTGTAGCAAGTTTTGGGACAATCCCCCACCCTTCCCATTTTTGACTTTTTCGACACTACCGGCCCTGTCATTTTTTTCCATTTTTGGCCGCTTTGGAAAATCCTTCACAATTTTCACACAATGCCCTCACGGTGCTTGATTTTACACATTTTTCATTCAGGCCGCCCCTCTGGCCCCTTGTAGCAAGTTTTGGGACAATCCCCCACCCTTCCCATTTTTGACTTTTTCGACACTACCGACCCTGTCATTTTTTTCAATTTTTGGCCGCTTTGGAAAATCCTTCACAATTTTCACACAATGCCCTCACGGTGCTTGATTTTACACATTTTTCATTCAGGCCGCCCCTCTGGCCCCTTGTAGCAAGTTTTGGGACAATCCCCCACCCTTCCCATTTTTGACTTTTTCAACACTACCGGCCCTGTCATTTTTTTCAATTTTTGCCCGCTTTGGAAAATCCTTGACAAATTTTCACACAATGCCTTCACGGTGCTTGATTTTACACATTTTTCATTCAGGCCGCCCCTCTGGCCCCTTGTAGCAAGTTTTGGGACAATCCCCCACCCTTCCCATTTTTGACTTTTTCGACACTACCGGCCCTGTCATTTTTTTCAATTTTTGCCCGCTTTGGAAAATCCTTGACAATTTTCACACAATGCCTTCACAGTGCTTGATTTTACACATCTTTAATTCAGGCCGCCCCTCTGGCCCCTTGTAGCAAGTTTTGGGACAATCCCCCACCCTTCCCATTTTTGACTTTTTCGACACTACCGACCCTGTCATTTTTTTCAATTTTTGCCCGCTTTGGAAAATCCTTCACAATTTTCACACAATGCCCTCACGGTGCTTGATTTTACACATTTTTCATTCAGGCCGCCCCTCTGGCCCCTTGTAGCAAGTTTTGGGACAATCCCCCACCCTTCCCATTTTTGACTTTTTCGACACTACCGGCCCTGTCATTCTTTAAAATTTTTGCCCGCTTTGGAAAATCCTTGACAATTTTCACACAATGCCTTCACGGTGCTTGATTTTACACATTTTTCATTCAGGCCGCCCCTCTGGCCCCTTGTAGCAAGTTTTGGGACAATCCCCCACCCTTCCCATTTTTGACTTTTTCGACACTACCGGCCCTGTCGTTTTTTTCAATTTTCGTCCGCTTTGGAAAATCCTTCACAATTTTCACACAATGCCCTCACGGTGCTTGATTTTACACATTTTTCATTCAGGCCGCCCCTCTGGCCCCTTGTAGCAAGTTTTGGGACAATCCCCCACCCTTCCCATTTTTGACTTTTTCGACACTACCGGCCCTGTCGTTTTTTTCAATTTTTGCCCGCTTTGGAAAATCCTTCACAATTTTCACACAATGCCCTCACGGTGCTTGATTTTACACATTTTTCATTCAGGCCGCCCCTCTGGCCCCTTGTAGCAAGTTTTGGGACAATCCCCCACCCTTCCTATTTTTGACTTTTTCGACACTACCGGCCCTGTCATTTTTTTCAATTTTTTCCCCCTATGGAAAATCCTTCACAATTTTCACACAATGCCCTCACGGTGCTTGATTTTACACATTTTTCATTCAGGCCGCCCCTCTGGCCCCTTGTAGCAAGTTTTGGGACAATCCCCCACCCTTCCCATTTTTGACTTTTTCGACACTACCGGCCCTGTCGTTTTTTTCAATTTTTGGCCGCTTTGGAAAATCCTTCACAATTTTCACACAATGCCCTCACGGTGCTTGATTTTACACATTTTTCATTCAGGCCGCCCCTCTGGCCCCTTGTAGCAAGTTTTGGGACAATCCCCCACCCTTCCCATTTTTGACTTTTTCGACACTACCGGCCCTGTCGTTTTTTTCAATTTTTGGCCGCTTTGGAAAATCCTTCATAATTTTCACACAATGCCCTCACGGTGCTTGATTTTAATAAATTTTCATTCAGGCCGGCCATCTGGCCCCTTGTAGCAAGTTTTGGGACAATCCCCTACCCTTCCCTATTTTTGACTTTTTCGACACTACCGGCCCTGTCATTCTTTAAAATTTTTGCCCGCTTTGGAAAATCCTTGACAATTTTCACACAATGCCTTCACGGTGCTTGATTTTACACATTTTTCATTCAGGCCGCCCCTCTGGCCCCTTGTAGCAAGTTTTGGGACAATCCCCCACCCTTCCCATTTTTGACTTTTTCGACACTACCGGCCCTGTCGTTTTTTTCAATTTTTGTCCGCTTTGGAAAATCCTTCACAATTTTCACACAATGCCCTCACGGTGCTTGATTTTACACATTTTTCATTCAGGCCGCCCCTCTGGCCCCTTGTAGCAAGTTTTGGGACAATCCCCCACCCTTCCCATTTTTGACTTTTTCGACACTACCGGCCCTGTCGTTTTTTTCAATTTTTGCCCGCTTTGGAAAATCCTTCACAATTTTCACACAATGCCCTCACGGTGCTTGATTTTACACATTTTTCATTCAGGCCGCCCCTCTGGCCCCTTGTAGCAAGTTTTGGGACAATCCCCCACCCTTCCTATTTTTGACTTTTTCGACACTACCGGCCCTGTCATTTTTTTCAATTTTTGCCCCCTATGGAAAATCCTTCACAATTTTCACACAATGTCTTCACGGTTCTTGATATTACATATTTTTCATTCAGGCCGCCCCTCTGGCCCCTTGTAGCAAGTTTTGGGACAATCCCCCACCCTTCCCATTTTTGACTTTTTCGACACTACCGGCCCTGTCGTTTTTTTCAATTTTTGCCCGCTTTGGAAAATCCTTCACAATTTTCACACAATGCCCTCACGGTGCTTGATTTTACACATTTTTCATTCAGGCCGCCCCTCTGGCCCCTTGTAGCAAGTTTCGGGACAATCCCCCACCCTTCCCTATTTTTGACTTTTTCGACACTACCGGCCCTGTCATTTTTTTCAATTTTTGCCCGCTTTGGAAAATCCTTGACAAATTTTCACACAATGCCTTCACGGTGCTTGATTTTACACATTTTTCATTCAGGCCGCCCCTCTGGCCCCTTGTAGCAAGTTTTGGGACAATCCCCCACCCTTCCCATTTTTGACTTTTTCGACACTACCGGCCCTGTCATTTTTTTCAATTTTTGCCCGCTTTGGAAAATCCTTGACAATTTTCACACAATGCCTTCACAGTGCTTGATTTTACACATCTTTAATTCAGGCCGCCCCTCTGGCCCCTTGTAGCAAGTTTTGGGACAATCCCCCACCCTTCCCATTTTTGACTTTTTCAACACTACCGGCCCTGTCATTTTTTTCAATTTTTGCCCGCTTTGGAAAATCCTTGACAAATTTTCACACAATGCCTTCACGGTGCTTGATTTTACACATTTTTCATTCAGGCCGCCCCTCTGGCCCCTTGTAGCAAGTTTTGGGACAATCCCCCACCCTTCCCATTTTTGACTTTTTCGACACTACCGGCCCTGTCATTTTTTTCAATTTTTGCCCGCTTTGGAAAATCCTTGACAATTTTCACACAATGCCTTCACAGTGCTTGATTTTACACATCTTTAATTCAGGCCGCCCCTCTGGCCCCTTGTAGCAAGTTTTGGGACAATCCCCCACCCTTCCCATTTTTGACTTTTTCGACACTACCGACCCTGTCATTTTTTTCAATTTTTGCCCGCTTTGGAAAATCCTTCACAATTTTCACACAATGCCCTCACGGTGCTTGATTTTACACATTTTTCATTCAGGCCGCCCCTCTGGCCCCTTGTAGCAAGTTTTGGGACAATCCCCCACCCTTCCCATTTTTGACTTTTTCGACACTACCGGCCCTGTCGTTTTTTTCAATTTTTGGCCGCTTTGGAAAATCCTTCACAATTTTCACACAATGCCCTCACGGTGCTTGATTTTACACATTTTTCATTCAGGCCGCCCCTCTGGCCCCTTGTAGCAAGTTTTGGGACAATCCCCCACCCTTCCCATTTTTGACTTTTTCGACACTACCGGCCCTGTCGTTTTTTTCAATTTTTGGCCGCTTTGGAAAATCCTTCATAATTTTCACACAATGCCCTCACGGTGCTTGATTTTAATAAATTTTCATTCAGGCCGGCCATCTGGCCCCTTGTAGCAAGTTTTGGGACAATCCCCTACCCTTCCCTATTTTTGACTTTTTCGACACTACCGGCCCTGTCATTCTTTAAAATTTTTGCCCGCTTTGGAAAATCCTTGACAATTTTCACACAATGCCTTCACGGTGCTTGATTTTACACATTTTTCATTCAGGCCGCCCCTCTGGCCCCTTGTAGCAAGTTTTGGGACAATCCCCCACCCTTCCCATTTTTGACTTTTTCGACACTACCGGCCCTGTCGTTTTTTTCAATTTTTGTCCGCTTTGGAAAATCCTTCACAATTTTCACACAATGCCCTCACGGTGCTTGATTTTACACATTTTTCATTCAGGCCGCCCCTCTGGCCCCTTGTAGCAAGTTTTGGGACAATCCCCCACCCTTCCCATTTTTGACTTTTTCGACACTACCGGCCCTGTCGTTTTTTTCAATTTTTGCCCGCTTTGGAAAATCCTTCACAATTTTCACACAATGCCCTCACGGTGCTTGATTTTACACATTTTTCATTCAGGCCGCCCCTCTGGCCCCTTGTAGCAAGTTTTGGGACAATCCCCCACCCTTCCTATTTTTGACTTTTTCGACACTACCGGCCCTGTCATTTTTTTCAATTTTTGCCCCCTATGGAAAATCCTTCACAATTTTCACACAATGTCTTCACGGTTCTTGATATTACACATTTTTCATTCAGGCCGCCCCTCTGGCCCCTTGTAGCAAGTTTTGGGACAATCCCCCACCCTTCCCATTTTTGACTTTTTCGACACTACCGGCCCTGTCGTTTTTTTCAATTTTTGCCCGCTTTGGAAAATCCTTCACAATTTTCACACAATGCCCTCACGGTGCTTGATTTTACACATTTTTCATTCAGGCCGCCCCTCTGGCCCCTTGTAGCAAGTTTCGGGACAATCCCCCACCCTTCCCTATTTTTGACTTTTTCGACACTACCGGCCCTGTCATTTTTTTCAATTTTTGCCCGCTTTGGAAAATCCTTGACAAATTTTCACACAATGCCTTCACGGTGCTTGATTTTACACATTTTTCATTCAGGCCGCCCCTCTGGCCCCTTGTAGCAAGTTTTGGGACAATCCCCCACCCTTCCCATTTTTGACTTTTTCGACACTACCGGCCCTGTCATTTTTTTCAATTTTTGCCCGCTTTGGAAAATCCTTGACAATTTTCACACAATGCCTTCACAGTGCTTGATTTTACACATCTTTAATTCAGGCCGCCCCTCTGGCCCCTTGTAGCAAGTTTTGGGACAATCCCCCACCCTTCCCATTTTTGACTTTTTCGACACTACCGACCCTGTCATTTTTTTCAATTTTTGCCCGCTTTGGAAAATCCTTCACAATTTTCACACAATGCCCTCACGGTGCTTGATTTTACACATTTTTCATTCAGGCCGCCCCTCTGGCCCCTTGTAGCAAGTTTTGGGACAATCCCCCACCCTTCCCATTTTTGACTTTTTCGACACTACCGGCCCTGTTGTTTTTTTCAATTTTTGGCCGCTTTGGAAAATCCTTCACAATTTTCACACAATGCCCTCACGGTGCTTGATTTTACACATTTTTCATTCAGGCCGCCCCTCTGGCCCCTTGTAGCAAGTTTTGGGACAATCCCCCACCCTTCCCATTTTTGACTTTTTCGACACTACCGGCCCTGTCGTTTTTTTCAATTTTTGGCCGCTTTGGAAAATCCTTCATAATTTTCACACAATGCCCTCACGGTGCTTGATTTTAATAATTTTTCATTCAGGCCGCCCCTCTGGCCCCTTGTAGCAAGTTTTGGGACAATCCCCCACCCTTCCCATTTTTGACTTTTTCGACACTACCGGCCCTGTCGTTTTTTTCAATTTTTGTCCGCTTTGGAAAATCCTTCACAATTTTCACACAATGCCCTCACGGTGCTTGATTTTACACATTTTTCATTCAGGCCGCCCCTCAGGCCCCTTGTAGCAAGTTTTGGGACAATCCCCCACCCTTCCCATTTTTGACTTTTTCGACACTACCGGCCCTGTCGTTTTTTTCAATTTTTGGCCGCTTTGGAAAATCCTTCACAATTTTCACACAATGCCCTCACGGTGCTTGATTTTACACATTTTTCATTCAGGCCGCCCCTCTGGCCCCTTGTAGCAAGTTTTGGGACAATCCCCCACCCTTCCCATTTTTGACTTTTTCGACACTACCGGCCCTGTCGTTTTTTTCAATTTTTGGCCGCTTTGGAAAATCCTTCATAATTTTCACACAATGCCCTCACGGTGCTTGATTTTAATAAATTTTCATTCAGGCCGGCCATCTGGCCCCTTGTAGCAAGTTTTGGGACAATCCCCTACCCTTCCCTATTTTTGACTTTTTCGACACTACCGGCCCTGTCATTCTTTAAAATTTTTGCCCGCTTTGGAAAATCCTTGACAATTTTCACACAATGCCTTCACGGTGCTTGATTTTACACATTTTTCATTCAGGCCGCCCCTCTGGCCCCTTGTAGCAAGTTTTGGGACAATCCCCCACCCTTCCCATTTTTGACTTTTTCGACACTACCGGCCCTGTCGTTTTTTTCAATTTTTGTCCGCTTTGGAAAATCCTTCACAATTTTCACACAATGCCCTCACGGTGCTTGATTTTACACATTTTTCATTCAGGCCGCCCCTCTGGCCCCTTGTAGCAAGTTTTGGGACAATCCCCCACCCTTCCCATTTTTGACTTTTTCGACACTACCGGCCCTGTCGTTTTTTTCAATTTTTGGCCGCTTTGGAAAATCCTTCACAATTTTCACACAATGCCCTCACGGTGCTTGATTTTACACATTTTTCATTCAGGCCGCCCCTCTGGCCCCTTGTAGCAAGTTTTGGGACAATCCCCCACCCTTCCTATTTTTGACTTTTTCGACACTACCGGCCCTGTCATTTTTTTCAATTTTTGCCCCCTATGGAAAATCCTTCACAATTTTCACACAATGTCTTCACGGTTCTTGATATTACACATTTTTCATTCAGGCCGCCCCTCTGGCCCCTTGTAGCAAGTTTTGGGACAATCCCCCACCCTTCCCATTTTTGACTTTTTCGACACTACCGGCCCTGTCGTTTTTTTCAATTTTTGCCCGCTTTGGAAAATCCTTCACAATTTTCACACAATGCCCTCACGGTGCTTGATTTTACACATTTTTCATTCAGGCCGCCCCTCTGGCCCCTTGTAGCAAGTTTCGGGACAATCCCCCACCCTTCCCTATTTTTGACTTTTTCGACACTACCGGCCCTGTCATTTTTTTCAATTTTTGCCCGCTTTGGAAAATCCTTGACAAATTTTCACACAATGCCTTCACGGTGCTTGATTTTACACATTTTTCATTCAGGCCGCCCCTCTGGCCCCTTGTAGCAAGTTTTGGGACAATCCCCCACCCTTCCCATTTTTGACTTTTTCGACACTACCGGCCCTGTCATTTTTTTCAATTTTTGCCCGCTTTGGAAAATCCTTGACAATTTTCACACAATGCCTTCACAGTGCTTGATTTTACACATCTTTAATTCAGGCCGCCCCTCTGGCCCCTTGTAGCAAGTTTTGGGACAATCCCCCACCCTTCCCATTTTTGACTTTTTCGACACTACCGACCCTGTCATTTTTTTCAATTTTTGCCCGCTTTGGAAAATCCTTCACAATTTTCACACAATGCCCTCACGGTGCTTGATTTTACACATTTTTCATTCAGGCCGCCCCTCTGGCCCCTTGTAGCAAGTTTTGGGACAATCCCCCACCCTTCCCATTTTTGACTTTTTCGACACTACCGGCCCTGTTGTTTTTTTCAATTTTTGGCCGCTTTGGAAAATCCTTCACAATTTTCACACAATGCCCTCACGGTGCTTGATTTTACACATTTTTCATTCAGGCCGCCCCTCTGGCCCCTTGTAGCAAGTTTTGGGACAATCCCCCACCCTTCCCATTTTTGACTTTTTCGACACTACCGGCCCTGTCGTTTTTTTCAATTTTTGGCCGCTTTGGAAAATCCTTCATAATTTTCACACAATGCCCTCACGGTGCTTGATTTTAATAATTTTTCATTCAGGCCGCCCCTCTGGCCCCTTGTAGCAAGTTTTGGGACAATCCCCCACCCTTCCCATTTTTGACTTTTTCGACACTACCGGCCCTGTCGTTTTTTTCAATTTTTGTCCGCTTTGGAAAATCCTTCACAATTTTCACACAATGCCCTCACGGTGCTTGATTTTACACATTTTTCATTCAGGCCGCCCCTCAGGCCCCTTGTAGCAAGTTTTGGGACAATCCCCCACCCTTCCCATTTTTGACTTTTTCGACACTACCGGCCCTGTCGTTTTTTTCAATTTTTGCCCGCTTTGGAAAATCCTTCACAATTTTCACACAATGCCCTCACGGTGCTTGATTTTACACATTTTTCATTCAGGCCGCCCCTCTGGCCCCTTGTAGCAAGTTTTGGGACAATCCCCCACCCTTCCCATTTTTGACTTTTTCGACACTACCGGCCCTGTCGTTTTTTTCAATTTTTGCCCGCTTTGGAAAATCCTTCACAATTTTCACACAATGCCCTCACGGTGCTTGATTTTACACATTTTTCATTCAGGCCGCCCCTCTGGCCCCTTGTAGCAAGTTTTGGGACAATCCCCCACCCTTCCCATTTTTGACTTTTTCGACACTACCGGCCCTGTCGTTTTTTTCAATTTTTGCCCGCTTTGGAAAATCCTTCACAATTTTCACACAATGCCCTCACGGTGCTTGATTTTACACATTTTTCATTCAGGCCGCCCCTCTGGCCCCTTGTAGCAAGTTTTGGGACAATCCCCCACCCTTCCCATTTTTGACTTTTTCGACACTACCGGCCCTGTCGTTTTTTTCAATTTTTGGCCGCTTTGGAAAATCCTTCATAATTTTCACACAATGCCCTCACGGTGCTTGATTTTACACATTTTTCATTCAGGCCGCCCCTCTGGCCCCTTGTAGCAAGTTTTGGGACAATCCCCCACCCTTCCTATTTTTGACTTTTTCGACACTACCGGCCCTGTCATTTTTTTCAATTTTTGCCCCCTATGGAAAATCCTTCACAATTTTCACACAATGTCTTCACGGTTCTTGATATTACACATTTTTCATTCAGGCCGCCCCTCTGGCCCCTTGTAGCAAGTTTTGGGACAATCCCCCACCCTTCCCATTTTTGACTTTTTCGACACTACCGGCCCTGTCGTTTTTTTCAATTTTTGCCCGCTTTGGAAAATCCTTCACAATTTTCACACAATGCCCTCACGGTGCTTGATTTTACACATTTTTCATTCAGGCCGCCCCTCTGGCCCCTTGTAGCAAGTTTTGGGACAATCCCCCACCCTTCCCATTTTTGACTTTTTCGACACTACCGGCCCTGTTGTTTTTTTCAATTTTTGGCCGCTTTGGAAAATCCTTCACAATTTTCACACAATGCCCTCACGGTGCTTGATTTTACACATTTTTCATTCAGGCCGCCCCTCTGGCCCCTTGTAGCAAGTTTTGGGACAATCCCCCACCCTTCCCATTTTTGACTTTTTCGACACTACCGGCCCTGTCGTTTTTTTCAATTTTTGGCCGCTTTGGAAAATCCTTCATAATTTTCACACAATGCCCTCACGGTGCTTGATTTTAATAATTTTTCATTCAGGCCGCCCCTCTGGCCCCTTGTAGCAAGTTTTGGGACAATCCCCCACCCTTCCCATTTTTGACTTTTTCGACACTACCGGCCCTGTCGTTTTTTTCAATTTTTGTCCGCTTTGGAAAATCCTTCACAATTTTCACACAATGCCCTCACGGTGCTTGATTTTACACATTTTTCATTCAGGCCGCCCCTCTGGCCCCTTGTAGCAAGTTTTGGGACAATCCCCCACCCTTCCCATTTTTGACTTTTTCGACACTACCGGCCCTGTCGTTTTTTTCAATTTTTGGCCGCTTTGGAAAATCCTTCATAATTTTCACACAATGCCCTCACGGTGCTTGATTTTAATAAATTTTCATTCAGGCCGGCCATCTGGCCCCTTGTAGCAAGTTTTGGGACAATCCCCTACCCTTCCCTATTTTTGACTTTTTCGACACTACCGGCCCTGTCATTCTTTAAAATTTTTGCCCGCTTTGGAAAATCCTTGACAATTTTCACACAATGCCTTCACGGTGCTTGATTTTACACATTTTTCATTCAGGCCGCCCCTCTGGCCCCTTGTAGCAAGTTTTGGGACAATCCCCCACCCTTCCCATTTTTGACTTTTTCGACACTACCGGCCCTGTCGTTTTTTTCAATTTTTGTCCGCTTTGGAAAATCCTTCACAATTTTCACACAATGCCCTCACGGTGCTTGATTTTACACATTTTTCATTCAGGCCGCCCCTCTGGCCCCTTGTAGCAAGTTTTGGGACAATCCCCCACCCTTCCCATTTTTGACTTTTTCGACACTACCGGCCCTGTCGTTTTTTTCAATTTTTGGCCGCTTTGGAAAATCCTTCACAATTTTCACACAATGCCCTCACGGTGCTTGATTTTACACATTTTTCATTCAGGCCGCCCCTCTGGCCCCTTGTAGCAAGTTTTGGGACAATCCCCCACCCTTCCTATTTTTGACTTTTTCGACACTACCGGCCCTGTCATTTTTTTCAATTTTTGCCCCCTATGGAAAATCCTTCACAATTTTCACACAATGTCTTCACGGTTCTTGATATTACACATTTTTCATTCAGGCCGCCCCTCTGGCCCCTTGTAGCAAGTTTTGGGACAATCCCCCACCCTTCCCATTTTTGACTTTTTCGACACTACCGGCCCTGTCGTTTTTTTCAATTTTTGCCCGCTTTGGAAAATCCTTCACAATTTTCACACAATGCCCTCACGGTGCTTGATTTTACACATTTTTCATTCAGGCCGCCCCTCTGGCCCCTTGTAGCAAGTTTCGGGACAATCCCCCACCCTTCCCTATTTTTGACTTTTTCGACACTACCGGCCCTGTCATTTTTTTCAATTTTTGCCCGCTTTGGAAAATCCTTGACAAATTTTCACACAATGCCTTCACGGTGCTTGATTTTACACATTTTTCATTCAGGCCGCCCCTCTGGCCCCTTGTAGCAAGTTTTGGGACAATCCCCCACCCTTCCCATTTTTGACTTTTTCGACACTACCGGCCCTGTCATTTTTTTCAATTTTTGCCCGCTTTGGAAAATCCTTGACAATTTTCACACAATGCCTTCACAGTGCTTGATTTTACACATCTTTAATTCAGGCCGCCCCTCTGGCCCCTTGTAGCAAGTTTTGGGACAATCCCCCACCCTTCCCATTTTTGACTTTTTCGACACTACCGACCCTGTCATTTTTTTCAATTTTTGCCCGCTTTGGAAAATCCTTCACAATTTTCACACAATGCCCTCACGGTGCTTGATTTTACACATTTTTCATTCAGGCCGCCCCTCTGGCCCCTTGTAGCAAGTTTTGGGACAATCCCCCACCCTTCCCATTTTTGACTTTTTCGACACTACCGGCCCTGTTGTTTTTTTCAATTTTTGGCCGCTTTGGAAAATCCTTCACAATTTTCACACAATGCCCTCACGGTGCTTGATTTTACACATTTTTCATTCAGGCCGCCCCTCTGGCCCCTTGTAGCAAGTTTTGGGACAATCCCCCACCCTTCCCATTTTTGACTTTTTCGACACTACCGGCCCTGTCGTTTTTTTCAATTTTTGGCCGCTTTGGAAAATCCTTCATAATTTTCACACAATGCCCTCACGGTGCTTGATTTTAATAATTTTTCATTCAGGCCGCCCCTCTGGCCCCTTGTAGCAAGTTTTGGGACAATCCCCCACCCTTCCCATTTTTGACTTTTTCGACACTACCGGCCCTGTCGTTTTTTTCAATTTTTGTCCGCTTTGGAAAATCCTTCACAATTTTCACACAATGCCCTCACGGTGCTTGATTTTACACATTTTTCATTCAGGCCGCCCCTCAGGCCCCTTGTAGCAAGTTTTGGGACAATCCCCCACCCTTCCCATTTTTGACTTTTTCGACACTACCGGCCCTGTCGTTTTTTTCAATTTTTGCCCGCTTTGGAAAATCCTTCACAATTTTCACACAATGCCCTCACGGTGCTTGATTTTACACATTTTTCATTCAGGCCGCCCCTCTGGCCCCTTGTAGCAAGTTTTGGGACAATCCCCCACCCTTCCCATTTTTGACTTTTTCGACACTACCGGCCCTGTCGTTTTTTTCAATTTTTGCCCGCTTTGGAAAATCCTTCACAATTTTCACACAATGCCCTCACGGTGCTTGATTTTACACATTTTTCATTCAGGCCGCCCCTCTGGCCCCTTGTAGCAAGTTTTGGGACAATCCCCCACCCTTCCCATTTTTGACTTTTTCGACACTACCGGCCCTGTCGTTTTTTTCAATTTTTGCCCGCTTTGGAAAATCCTTCACAATTTTCACACAATGCCCTCACGGTGCTTGATTTTACACATTTTTCATTCAGGCCGCCCCTCTGGCCCCTTGTAGCAAGTTTTGGGACAATCCCCCACCCTTCCCATTTTTGACTTTTTCGACACTACCGGCCCTGTCGTTTTTTTCAATTTTTGGCCGCTTTGGAAAATCCTTCATAATTTTCACACAATGCCCTCACGGTGCTTGATTTTACACATTTTTCATTCAGGCCGCCCCTCTGGCCCCTTGTAGCAAGTTTTGGGACAATCCCCCACCCTTCCTATTTTTGACTTTTTCGACACTACCGGCCCTGTCATTTTTTTCAATTTTTGCCCCCTATGGAAAATCCTTCACAATTTTCACACAATGTCTTCACGGTTCTTGATATTACACATTTTTCATTCAGGCCGCCCCTCTGGCCCCTTGTAGCAAGTTTTGGGACAATCCCCCACCCTTCCCATTTTTGACTTTTTCGACACTACCGGCCCTGTCGTTTTTTTCAATTTTTGCCCGCTTTGGAAAATCCTTCACAATTTTCACACAATGCCCTCACGGTGCTTGATTTTACACATTTTTCATTCAGGCCGCCCCTCTGGCCCCTTGTAGCAAGTTTTGGGACAATCCCCCACCCTTCCCATTTTTGACTTTTTCGACACTACCGGCCCTGTTGTTTTTTTCAATTTTTGGCCGCTTTGGAAAATCCTTCACAATTTTCACACAATGCCCTCACGGTGCTTGATTTTACACATTTTTCATTCAGGCCGCCCCTCTGGCCCCTTGTAGCAAGTTTTGGGACAATCCCCCACCCTTCCCATTTTTGACTTTTTCGACACTACCGGCCCTGTCGTTTTTTTCAATTTTTGGCCGCTTTGGAAAATCCTTCATAATTTTCACACAATGCCCTCACGGTGCTTGATTTTAATAATTTTTCATTCAGGCCGCCCCTCTGGCCCCTTGTAGCAAGTTTTGGGACAATCCCCCACCCTTCCCATTTTTGACTTTTTCGACACTACCGGCCCTGTCGTTTTTTTCAATTTTTGTCCGCTTTGGAAAATCCTTCACAATTTTCACACAATGCCCTCACGGTGCTTGATTTTACACATTTTTCATTCAGGCCGCCCCTCAGGCCCCTTGTAGCAAGTTTTGGGACAATCCCCCACCCTTCCCATTTTTGACTTTTTCGACACTACCGGCCCTGTCGTTTTTTTCAATTTTTGCCCGCTTTGGAAAATCCTTCACAATTTTCACACAATGCCCTCACGGTGCTTGATTTTACACATTTTTCATTCAGGCCGCCCCTCTGGCCCCTTGTAGCAAGTTTTGGGACAATCCCCCACCCTTCCCATTTTTGACTTTTTCGACACTACCGGCCCTGTCGTTTTTTTCAATTTTTGCCCGCTTTGGAAAATCCTTCACAATTTTCACACAATGCCCTCACGGTGCTTGATTTTACACATTTTTCATTCAGGCCGCCCCTCTGGCCCCTTGTAGCAAGTTTTGGGACAATCCCCCACCCTTCCCATTTTTGACTTTTTCGACACTACCGGCCCTGTCGTTTTTTTCAATTTTTGCCCGCTTTGGAAAATCCTTCATAATTTTCACACAATGCCCTCACGGAGCTTGATTTTAATAATTTTTCATTCAGGCCGCGCCTCTGGCCCCTTGTAGCAAGTTTTGGGACAATCCCCTACCCTTCCCTATTTTTGACTTTTTCGACACTACCGGCCCTGTCATTCTTTAAAATTTTTGCCCGCTTTGGAAAATCCTTGACAATTTTCACACAATGCCTTCACGGTGCTTGATTTTACACATTTTTCATTCAGGCCGCCCCTCTGGCCCCTTGTAGCAAGTTTTGGGACAATCCCCCACCCTTCCCATTTTTGACTTTTTCGACACTACCGGCCCTGTCATTTTTTTCAATTTTTGCCCGCTTTGGAAAATCCTTGACAATTTTCACACAATGCCTTCACGGTGCTTGATTTTACACATCTTTAATTCAGGCCGCCCCTCTGGCCCCTTGTAGCAAGTTTTGGGACAATCCCCCACCCTTCCCATTTTTGACTTTTTCGACACTACCGACCCTGTCATTTTTTTCAATTTTTGCCCGCTTTGGAAAATCCTTCACAATTTTCACACAATGCCCTCACGGTGCTTGATTTTACACATTTTTCATTCAGGCCGCCCCTCTGGCCCCTTGTAGCAAGTTTTGGGACAATCCCCCACCCTTCCCATTTTTGACTTTTTCGACACTACCGACCCTGTCGTTTTTTTCAATTTTTGCCCGCTTTGGAAAATCCTTCACAATTTTCACACAATGCCCTCACGGTGCTTGATTTTACACATTTTTCATTCAGGCCGCCCCTCTGGCCCCTTGTAGCAAGTTTTGGGACAATCCCCCACCCTTCCCATTTTTGACTTTTTCGACACTACCGACCCTGTCATTTTTTTCAATTTTTGCCCGCTTTGGAAAATCCTTGACAATTTTCACACAATGCCTTCACGGTGCTTGATTTTACACATTTTTCATTCAGGCCGCCCCTCTGGCCCCTTGTAGCAAGTTTTGGGACAATCCCCCACCCTTCCCATTTTTGACTTTTTCGACACTACCGGCCCTGTCATTTTTTTCAATTTTTGCCCGCTTTGGAAAATCCTTGACAATTTTCACACAATGCCTTCACAGTGCTTGATTTTACACATCTTTAATTCAGGCCGCCCCTCTGGCCCCTTGTAGCAAGTTTTGGGACAATCCCCCACCCTTCCCATTTTTGACTTTTTCGACACTACCGACCCTGTCATTTTTTTCAATTTTTGCCCGCTTTGGAAAATCCTTCACAATTTTCACACAATGCCTTCACGGTGCTTGATTTTACACATTTTTCATTCAGGCCGCCCCTCTGGCCCCTTGTAGCAAGTTTTGGGACAATCCCCCACCCTTCACATTTTTGACTTTTTTGACACTACCGGCCCTGTCGTTTTTTTCAATTTTTGCCCGCTTTGGAAAATCCTTCACAATTTTCACACAATGCCCTCACGGTGCTTGATTTTACACATTTTTCATTCAGGCCGCCCCTCTGGCCCCTTGTAGCAAGTTTTGGGACAATCCCCCACCCTTCCCATTTTTGACTTTTTCGACACTACCGGCCCTGTCGTTTTTTTCAATTTTTGGCCGCTTTGGAAAATCCTTCACAATTTTCACACAATGCCCTCACGGTGCTTGATTTTACACATTTTTCATTCAGGCCGCCCCTCTGGCCCCTTGTAGCAAGTTTTGGGACAATCCCCCACCCTTCCCATTTTTGACTTTTTCGACACTACCGGCCCTGTCGTTTTTTTCAATTTTTGGCCGCTTTGGAAAATCCTTCACAATTTTCACACAATGCCCTCACGGTGCTTGATTTTACACATTTTTCATTCAGGCCGCCCCTCTGGCCCCTTGTAGCAAGTTTTGGGACAATCCCCCACCCTTCCCATTTTTGACTTTTTCGACACTACCGACCCTGTCGTTTTTTTCAATTTTTGCCCGCTTTGGAAAATCCTTCACAATTTTCACACAATGCCCTCACGGTGCTTGATTTTACACATTTTTCATTCAGGCCGCCCCTCTGGCCCCTTGTAGCAAGTTTTGGGACAATCCCCCACCCTTCCCATTTTTGACTTTTTCGACACTACCGACCCTGTCATTTTTTTCAATTTTTGCCCGCTTTGGAAAATCCTTGACAATTTTCACACAATGCCTTCACGGTGCTTGATTTTACACATTTTTCATTCAGGCCGCCCCTCTGGCCCCTTGTAGCAAGTTTTGGGACAATCCCCCACCCTTCCCATTTTTGACTTTTTCGACACTACCGGCCCTGTCATTTTTTTCAATTTTTGCCCGCTTTGGAAAATCCTTGACAATTTTCACACAATGCCTTCACAGTGCTTGATTTTACACATCTTTAATTCAGGCCGCCCCTCTGGCCCCTTGTAGCAAGTTTTGGGACAATCCCCCACCCTTCCCATTTTTGACTTTTTCGACACTACCGACCCTGTCATTTTTTTCAATTTTTGCCCGCTTTGGAAAATCCTTCACAATTTTCACACAATGCCTTC
This sequence comes from Scomber japonicus, assembly GCF_027409825.1. Taxonomy (NCBI): domain Eukaryota; kingdom Metazoa; phylum Chordata; class Actinopteri; order Scombriformes; family Scombridae; genus Scomber; species Scomber japonicus. The sequence goes on from NC_070579.1 coordinate 24,441,305, forward strand.
ACGGTGCTTGATTTTACACATTTTTCATTCAGGCCGCCCCTCTGGCCCCTTGTAGCAAGTTTTGGGACAATCCCCCACCCTTCACATTTTTGACTTTTTTGACACTACCGGCCCTGTCGTTTTTTTCAATTTTTGCCCGCTTTGGAAAATCCTTCACAATTTTCACACAATGCCCTCACGGTGCTTGATTTTACACATTTTTCATTCAGGCCGCCCCTCTGGCCCCTTGTAGCAAGTTTTGGGACAATCCCCCACCCTTCCCATTTTTGACTTTTTCGACACTACCGGCCCTGTCGTTTTTTTCAATTTTTGGCCGCTTTGGAAAATCCTTCACAATTTTCACACAATGCCCTCACGGTGCTTGATTTTACACATTTTTCATTCAGGCCGCCCCTCTGGCCCCTTGTAGCAAGTTTTGGGACAATCCCCCACCCTTCCCATTTTTGACTTTTTCGACACTACCGGCCCTGTCGTTTTTTTCAATTTTTGGCCGCTTTGGAAAATCCTTCACAATTTTCACACAATGCCCTCACGGTGCTTGATTTTACACATTTTTCATTCAGGCCGCCCCTCTGGCCCCTTGTAGCAAGTTTTGGGACAATCCCCCACCCTTCCCATTTTTGACTTTTTCGACACTACCGGCCCTGTCGTTTTTTTCAATTTTTGCCCGCTTTGGAAAATCCTTCACAATTTTCACACAATGCCCTCACAGTGCTTGATTTTACACATTTTTCATTCAGGCCGCCCCTCTGGCCCCTTGTAGCAAGTTTTGGGACAATCCCCCACCCTTCCTATTTTTGACTTTTTCGACACTACCGGCCCTGTCATTTTTTTCAATTTTTGCCCCCTATGGAAAATCCTTCACAATTTTCACACAATGTCTTCACGGTTCTTGATATTACACATTTTTCATTCATGCCGCCCCTCTGGCTCCTTGTAGCAAGTTTTGGGACAATCCCCCACCCTTCCCATTTTGACTTTTTCGACACTACCGGCCCTGTCGTTTTTTTCAATTTTTGCCCGCTTTGGAAAATCCTTGACAATTTTCACACAATGCCCTCACGGTGCTTGATTTTACACATTTTTCATTCAGGCCGCCCCTCTGGCCCCTTGTAGCAAGTTTTGGGACAATCCCCCACCCTTCCCATTTTTGACTTTTTCGACACTACCGGCCCTGTCGTTTTTTTCAATTTTTGGCCGCTTTGGAAAATCCTTCACAATTTTCACACAATGCCCTCACGGTGCTTGATTTTACACATTTTTCATTCAGGCCGCCCCTCTGGCCCCTTGTAGCAAGTTTTGGGACAATCCCCCACCCTTCCCATTTTTGACTTTTTCGACACTACCGGCCCTGTCGTTTTTTTCAATTTTTGCCCGCTTTGGAAAATCCTTCACAATTTTCACACAATGCCTTCACGGTGCTTGATTTTACACATTTTTCATTCAGGCCGCCCCTCTGGCCCCTTGTAGCAAGTTTTGGGACAATCCCCCACCCTTCCCATTTTTGACTTTTTCGACACTACCGGCCCTGTCGTTTTTTTCAATTTTTGTCCGCTTTGGAAAATCCTTCACAATTTTCACACAATGCCCTCACGGTGCTTGATTTTACACATTTTTCATTCAGGCCGCCCCTCTGGCCCCTTGTAGCAAGTTTTGGGACAATCCCCCACCCTTCCTATTTTTGACTTTTTCGACACTACCGGCCCTGTCATTTTTTTCAATTTTTGCCCCCTATGGAAAATCCTTCACAATTTTCACACAATGTCTTCACGGTTCTTGATATTACACATTTTTCATTCAGGCCGCCCCTCTGGCCCCTTGTAGCAAGTTTTGGGACAATCCCCCACCCTTCCCATTTTTGACTTTTTCGACACTACCGGCCCTGTCGTTTTTTTCAATTTTTGCCCGCTTTGGAAAATCCTTCACAATTTTCACACAATGCCCTCACGGTGCTTGATTTTACACATTTTTCATTCAGGCCGCCCCCTGGCCCCTTGTAGCAAGTTTTGGGACAATCCCCCACCCTTCCTATTTTTGACTTTTTCGACACTACCGGCCCTGTCATTTTTTTCAATTTTTGCCCCCTATGGAAAATCCTTCACAATTTTCACACAATGTCTTCACGGTTCTTGATATTACACATTTTTCATTCATGCCGCCCCTCTGGCTCCTTGTAGCAAGTTTTGGGACAATCCCCCACCCTTCCCATTTTGACTTTTTCGACACTACCGGCCCTGTCGTTTTTTTCAATTTTTGCCCGCTTTGGAAAATCCTTGACAATTTTCACACAATGCCCTCACGGTGCTTGATTTTACACATTTTTCATTCAGGCCGCCCCTCTGGCCCCTTGTAGCAAGTTTTGGGACAATCCCCCACCCTTCCCATTTTTGACTTTTTCGACACTACCGGCCCTGTCGTTTTTTTCAATTTTTGGCCGCTTTGGAAAATCCTTCACAATTTTCACACAATGCCCTCACGGTGCTTGATTTTACACATTTTTCATTCAGGCCGCCCCTCTGGCCCCTTGTAGCAAGTTTTGGGACAATCCCCCACCCTTCCCATTTTTGACTTTTTCGACACTACCGGCCCTGTCGTTTTTTTCAATTTTTGCCCGCTTTGGAAAATCCTTCACAATTTTCACACAATGCCTTCACGGTGCTTGATTTTACACATTTTTCATTCAGGCCGCCCCTCTGGCCCCTTGTAGCAAGTTTTGGGACAATCCCCCACCCTTCCCATTTTTGACTTTTTCGACACTACCGGCCCTGTCGTTTTTTTCAATTTTTGTCCGCTTTGGAAAATCCTTCACAATTTTCACACAATGCCCTCACGGTGCTGATTTTACACATTTTTCATTCAGGCCGCCCCTCTGGCCCCTTGTAGCAAGTTTTGGGACAATCCCCCACCCTTCCCATTTTTGACTTTTTCGACACTACCGGCCCTGTCGTTTTTTTCAATTTTTGCCCGCTTTGGAAAATCCTTCACAATTTTCACACAATGCCCTCACGGTGCTTGATTTTAATAATTTTTCATTCAGGCCGCCCCTCTGGCCCCTTGTAGCAAGTTTTGGGACAATCCCCTACCCTTCCCTATTTTTGACTTTTTCGACACTACCGGCCCTGTCATTCTTTAAAATTTTTGCCCGCTTTGGAAAATCCTTGACAATTTTCACACAATGCCTTCACGGTGCTTGATTTTACACATTTTTCATTCAGGCCGCCCCTCTGGCCCCTTGTAGCAAGTTTTGGGACAATCCCCCACCCTTCCCATTTTTGACTTTTTCGACACTACCGGCCCTGTCGTTTTTTTCAATTTTTGTCCGCTTTGGAAAATCCTTCACAATTTTCACACAATGCCCTCACGGTGCTTGATTTTACACATTTTTCATTCAGGCCGCCCCTCTGGCCCCTTGTAGCAAGTTTTGGGACAATCCCCCACCCTTCCTATTTTTGACTTTTTCGACACTACCGGCCCTGTCATTTTTTTCAATTTTTGCCCCCTATGGAAAATCCTTCACAATTTTCACACAATGTCTTCACGGTTCTTGATATTACACATTTTTCATTCAGGCCGCCCCTCTGGCCCCTTGTAGCAAGTTTTGGGACAATCCCCCACCCTTCCCATTTTTGACTTTTTCGACACTACCGGCCCTGTCGTTTTTTTCAATTTTTGCCCGCTTTGGAAAATCCTTCACAATTTTCACACAATGCCCTCACGGTGCTTGATTTTACACATTTTTCATTCAGGCCGCCCCCTGGCCCCTTGTAGCAAGTTTTGGGACAATCCCCCACCCTTCCCATTTTTGACTTTTTCGACACTACCGGCCCTGTCATTTTTTTCAATTTTTGGCCGCTTAGGAAAAATCTTGACAATTTTCACACAATGCCCTCACGGTGCTTGATTTTACACATTTTTCATTCAGGCCGCCCCTCTGGCCCCTTGTAGCAAGTTTTGGGACAATCCCCCACCCTTCCCTATTTTTGACTTTTTCGACACTACCCGGCCCTGTCATTTTTTTCAATTTTTGCCCGCTTTGGAAAATCCTTGACAAATTTTCACACAATGCCTTCACGGTGCTTGATTTTACACATTTTTCATTCAGGCCGCCCCTCTGGCCCCTTGTAGCAAGTTTTGGGACAATCCCCCACCCTTCCCATTTTTGACTTTTTCGACACTACCGGCCCTGTCATTTTTTTCAATTTTTGCCCGCTTTGGAAAATCCTTGACAATTTTCACACAATGCCTTCACAGTGCTTGATTTTACACATCTTTAATTCAGGCCGCCCCTCTGGCCCCTTGTAGCAAGTTTTGGGACAATCCCCCACCCTTCCCATTTTTGACTTTTTCGACACTACCGACCCTGTCATTTTTTTCAATTTTTGCCCGCTTTGGAAAATCCTTCACAATTTTCACACAATGCCCTCACGGTGCTTGATTTTACACATTTTTCATTCAGGCCGCCCCTCTGGCCCCTTGTAGCAAGTTTTGGGACAATCCCCCACCCTTCCCATTTTTGACTTTTTCGACACTACCGGCCCTGTCATTTTTTTCAATTTTTGGCCGCTTTGGAAAATCCTTCATAATTTTCACACAATGCCTTCACGGTGCTTGATTTTACACATTTTTCATTCAGGCCGCCCCTCTGGCCCCTTGTAGCAAGTTTTGGGACAATCCCCCACCCTTCCTATTTTTGACTTTTTCGACACTACCGGCCCTGTCATTTTTTTCAATTTTTGCCCCCTATGGAAAATCCTTCACAATTTTCACACAATGTCTTCACGGTTCTTGATATTACACATTTTTCATTCAGGCCGCCCCTCTGGCCCCTTGTAGCAAGTTTTGGGACAATCCCCCACCCTTCCCATTTTTGACTTTTTCGACACTACCGGCCCTGTCGTTTTTTTCAATTTTTGCCCGCTTTGGAAAATCCTTCACAATTTTCACACAATGCCCTCACGGTGCTTGATTTTACACATTTTTCATTCAGGCCGCCCCTCTGGCCCCTTGTAGCAAGTTTGGGACAATCCTCCACCCTTCCCATTTTTGACTTTTTCGACACTACCGGCCCTGTCGTTTTTTTCAATTTTTGGCCGCTTTGGAAAATCCTTCATAATTTTCACACAATGCCCTCACGGTGCTTGATTTTAATATTTTTTCATTCAGGCCGCCCCTCTGGCCCCTTGTAGCAAGTTTTGGGACAATCCCCTACCCTTCCCTATTTTTGACTTTTTCGACACTACCGGCCCTGTCATTCTTTAAAATTTTTGCCCGCTTTGGAAAATCCTTGACAATTTTCACACAATGCCTTCACGGTGCTTGATTTTACACATTTTTCATTCAGGCCGCCCCTCTGGCCCCTTGTAGCAAGTTTTGGGACAATCCCCCACCCTTCCCATTTTTGACTTTTTCGACACTACCGGCCCTGTCATTTTTTTCAATTTTTGTCCGCTTTGGAAAATCCTTCACAATTTTCACACAATGCCCTCACGGTGCTTGATTTTACACATTTTTCATTCAGGCCGCCCCTCTGGCCCCTTGTAGCAAGTTTTGGGACAATCCCCCACCCTTCCCATTTTTGACTTTTTCGACACTACCGGCCCTGTCGTTTTTTTCAATTTTTGCCCGCTTTGGAAAATCCTTCACAATTTTCACACAATGCCCTCACGGTGCTTGATTTTACACATTTTTCATTCAGGCCGCCCCTCTGGCCCCTTGTAGCAAGTTTTGGGACAATCCCCCACCCTTCCCATTTTTGACTTTTTCGACACTACCGGCCCTGTCGTTTTTTTCAATTTTTGCCCGCTTTGGAAAATCCTTCACAATTTTCACACAATGCCCTCACGGTGCTTGATTTTACACATTTTTCATTCAGGCCGCCCCTCTGGCCCCTTGTAGCAAGTTTTGGGACAATCCCCCACCCTTCCTATTTTTGACTTTTTCGACACTACCGGCCCTGTCATTTTTTTCAATTTTTGCCCCCTATGGAAAATCCTTCACAATTTTCACACAATGTCTTCACGGTTCTTGATATTACACATTTTTCATTCAGGCCGCCCCTCTGGCTCCTTGTAGCAAGTTTTGGGACAATCCCCCACCCTTCCCATTTTTGACTTTTTCGACACTACCGGCCCTGTCGTTTTTTTCAATTTTTGCCCGCTTTGGAAAATCCTTCACAATTTTCACACAATGCCCTCACGGTGCTTGATTTTACACATTTTTCATTCAGGCCGCCCCTCTGGCCCCTTGTAGCAAGTTTTGGGACAATCCCCCACCCTTCCCATTTTTGACTTTTTCAACACTACCGGCCCTGTCATTTTTTTCCATTTTTGGCCGCTTTGGAAAATCCTTCACAATTTTCACACAATGCCCTCACGGTGCTTGATTTTACACATTTTTCATTCAGGCCGCCCCTCTGGCCCCTTGTAGCAAGTTTTGGGACAATCCCCCACCCTTCCCATTTTTGACTTTTTCGACACTACCGGCCCTGTCATTTTTTTCAATTTTTGCCCGCTTTGGAAAATCCTTGACAATTTTCACACAATGCCTTCACAGTGCTTGATTTTACACATCTTTAATTCAGGCCGCCCCTCTGGCCCCTTGTAGCAAGTTTTGGGACAATCCCCCACCCTTCCCATTTTTGACTTTTTCGACACTACCGACCCTGTCATTTTTTTCAATTTTTGCCCGCTTTGGAAAATCCTTCACAATTTTCACACAATGCCCTCACGGTGCTTGATTTTACACATTTTTCATTCAGGCCGCCCCTCTGGCCCCTTGTAGCAAGTTTTGGGACAATCCCCCACCCTTCCCATTTTTGACTTTTTCGACACTACCGGCCCTGTCGTTTTTTTCAATTTTTGCCCGCTTTGGAAAATCCTTCACAATTTTCACACAATGCCCTCACGGTGCTTGATTTTACACATTTTTCATTCAGGCCGCCCCTCTGGCCCCTTGTAGCAAGTTTTGGGACAATCCCCTACCCTTCCCTATTTTTGACTTTTTCGACACTACCGGCCCTGTCATTCTTTAAAATTTTTGCCCGCTTTGGAAAATCCTTGACAATTTTCACACAATGCCTTCACGTTGCTTGATTTTACACATTTTTCATTCAGGCCGCCCCTCTGGCCCCTTGTAGCAAGTTTTGGGACAATCCCCCACCCTTCCCATTTTTGACTTTTTCGACACTACCGGCCCTGTCGTTTTTTTCAATTTTTGTCCGCTTTGGAAAATCCTTCACAATTTTCACACAATGCCCTCACGGTGCTTGATTTTACACATTTTTCATTCAGGCCGCCCCTCTGGCCCCTTGTAGCAAGTTTTGGGACAATCCCCCACCCTTCCCATTTTTGACTTTTTCGACACTACCGGCCCTGTCGTTTTTTTCAATTTTTGCCCGCTTTGGAAAATCCTTCACAATTTTCACACAATGCCCTCACGGTGCTTGATTTTACACATTTTTCATTCAGGCCGCCCCTCTGGCCCCTTGTAGCAAGTTTTGGGACAATCCCCCACCCTTCCCATTTTTGACTTTTTCGACACTACCGGCCCTGTCGTTTTTTTCAATTTTTGCCCGCTTTGGAAAATCCTTCACAATTTTCACACAATGCCTTCACGGTGCTTGATTTTACACATTTTTCATTCAGGCCGCCCCTCTGGCCCCTTGTAGCAAGTTTTGGGACAATCCCCCACCCTTCCCATTTTTGACTTTTTCGACACTACCGGCCCTGTCGTTTTTTTCAATTTTTGTCCGCTTTGGAAAATCCTTCACAATTTTCACACAATGCCCTCACGGTGCTTGATTTTACACATTTTTCATTCAGGCCGCCCCTCTGGCCCCTTGTAGCAAGTTTTGGGACAATCCCCCACCCTTCCCATTTTTGACTTTTTCGACACTACCGGCCCTGTCGTTTTTTTCAATTTTTGGCCGCTTAGGAAAATCCTTGACAATTTTCACACAATGCCTTCACGGTGCTTGATTTTACACATTTTTCATTCAGGCCGCCCCTCTGGCCCCTTGTAGCAAGTTTTGGGACAATCCCCCACCCTTCCCATTTTTGACTTTTTCGACACTACCGACCCTGTCATTTTTTTCAATTTTTGCCCGCTTTGGAAAATCCTTCACAATTTTCACACAATGCCCTCACGGTGCTTGATTTTACACATTTTTCATTCAGGCCGCCCCTCTGGCCCCTTGTAGCAAGTTTTGGGACAATCCCCCACCCTTCCTATTTTTGACTTTTTCGACACTACCGGCCCTGTCATTTTTTTCAATTTTTGCCCCCTATGGAAAATCCTTCACAATTTTCACACAATGTCTTCACGGTTCTTGATATTACACATTTTTCATTCAGGCCGCCCCTCTGGCCCCTTGTAGCAAGTTTTGGGACAATCCCCCACCCTTCCCATTTTTGACTTTTTCGACACTACCGGCCCTGTCGTTTTTTTCAATTTTTGCCCGCTTTGGAAAATCCTTCACAATTTTCACACAATGCCCTCACGGTGCTTGATTTTACACATTTTTCATTCAGGCCGCCCCTCTGGCCCCTTGTAGCAAGTTTGGGACAATCCCCCACCCTTCCCATTTTTGACTTTTTCGACACTACCGGCCCTGTCGTTTTTTTCAATTTTTGGCCGCTTTGGAAAATCCTTCATAATTTTCACACAATGCCCTCACGGTGCTTGATTTTAATATTTTTTCATTCAGGCCGCCCCTCTGGCCCCTTGTAGCAAGTTTTGGGACAATCCCCTACCCTTCCCTATTTTTGACTTTTTCGACACTACCGGCCCTGTCATTCTTTAAAATTTTTGCCCGCTTTGGAAAATCCTTGACAATTTTCACACAATGCCTTCACGGTGCTTGATTTTACACATTTTTCATTCAGGCCGCCCCTCTGGCCCCTTGTAGCAAGTTTTGGGACAATCCCCCACCCTTCCCATTTTTGACTTTTTCGACACTACCGGCCCTGTCGTTTTTTTCAATTTTTGTCCGCTTTGGAAAATCCTTCACAATTTTCACACAATGCCCTCACGGTGCTTGATTTTACACATTTTTCATTCAGGCCGCCCCTCTGGCCCCTTGTAGCAAGTTTTGGGACAATCCCCCACCCTTCCCATTTTTGACTTTTTCGACACTACCGGCCCTGTCGTTTTTTTCAATTTTTGCCCGCTTTGGAAAATCCTTCACAATTTTCACACAATGCCCTCACGGTGCTTGATTTTACACATTTTTCATTCAGGCCGCCCCTCTGGCCCCTTGTAGCAAGTTTTGGGACAATCCCCCACCCTTCCCATTTTTGACTTTTTCGACACTACCGGCCCTGTCGTTTTTTTCAATTTTTGCCCGCTTTGGAAAATCCTTCACAATTTTCACACAATGCCCTCACGGTGCTTGATTTTACACATTTTTCATTCAGGCCGCCCCTCTGGCCCCTTGTAGCAAGTTTTGGGACAATCCCCCACCCTTCCTATTTTTGACTTTTTCGACACTACCGGCCCTGTCATTTTTTTCAATTTTTGCCCCCTATGGAAAATCCTTCACAATTTTCACACAATGTCTTCACGGTTCTTGATATTACACATTTTTCATTCAGGCCGCCCCTCTGGCTCCTTGTAGCAAGTTTTGGGACAATCCCCCACCCTTCCCATTTTTGACTTTTTCGACACTACCGGCCCTGTCGTTTTTTTCAATTTTTGCCCGCTTTGGAAAATCCTTCACAATTTTCACACAATGCCCTCACGGTGCTTGATTTTACACATTTTTCATTCAGGCCGCCCCTCTGGCCCCTTGTAGCAAGTTTTGGGACAATCCCCCACCCTTCCCATTTTTGACTTTTTCAACACTACCGGCCCTGTCATTTTTTTCCATTTTTGGCCGCTTTGGAAAATCCTTCACAATTTTCACACAATGCCCTCACGGTGCTTGATTTTACACATTTTTCATTCAGGCCGCCCCTCTGGCCCCTTGTAGCAAGTTTTGGGACAATCCCCCACCCTTCCCATTTTTGACTTTTTCGACACTACCGGCCCTGTCATTTTTTTCAATTTTTGCCCGCTTTGGAAAATCCTTGACAATTTTCACACAATGCCTTCACAGTGCTTGATTTTACACATCTTTAATTCAGGCCGCCCCTCTGGCCCCTTGTAGCAAGTTTTGGGACAATCCCCCACCCTTCCCATTTTTGACTTTTTCGACACTACCGACCCTGTCATTTTTTTCAATTTTTGCCCGCTTTGGAAAATCCTTCACAATTTTCACACAATGCCCTCACGGTGCTTGATTTTACACATTTTTCATTCAGGCCGCCCCTCTGGCCCCTTGTAGCAAGTTTTGGGACAATCCCCCACCCTTCCCATTTTTGACTTTTTCGACACTACCGGCCCTGTCGTTTTTTTCAATTTTTGGCCGCTTTGGAAAATCCTTCACAATTTTCACACAATGCCCTCACGGTGCTTGATTTTACACATTTTTCATTCAGGCCGCCCCTCTGGCCCCTTGTAGCAAGTTTTGGGACAATCCCCCACCCTTCCCATTTTTGACTTTTTCGACACTACCGGCCCTGTCGTTTTTTTCAATTTTTGGCCGCTTTGGAAAATCCTTCATAATTTTCACACAATGCCCTCACGGTGCTTGATTTTAATAATTTTTCATTCAGGCCGCCCCTCTGGCCCCTTGTAGCAAGTTTTGGGACAATCCCCTACCCTTCCCTATTTTTGACTTTTTCGACACTACCGGCCCTGTCATTCTTTAAAATTTTCGCCCGCTTTGGAAAATCCTTGACAATTTTCACACAATGCCTTCACGGTGCTTGATTTTACACATTTTTCATTCAGGCCGCCCCTCTGGCCCCTTGTAGCAAGTTTTGGGACAATCCCCCACCCTTCCCATTTTTGACTTTTTCGACACTACCGGCCCTGTCGTTTTTTTCAATTTTTGGCCGCTTTGGAAAATCCTTCACAATTTTCACACAATGCCCTCACGGTGCTTGATTTTACACATTTTTCATTCAGGCCGCCCCTCTGGCCCCTTGTAGCAAGTTTTGGGACAATCCCCCACCCTTCCCATTTTTGACTTTTTCGACACTACCGGCCCTGTCGTTTTTTTCAATTTTTGGCCGCTTTGGAAAATCCTTCATAATTTTCACACAATGCCCTCACGGTGCTTGATTTTAATATTTTTTCATTCAGGCCGCCCCTCTGGCCCCTTGTAGCAATTTTTGGGACAATCCCCTACCCTTCCCTATTTTTGACTTTTTCGACACTACCGGCCCTGTCATTCTTTAAAATTTTTGCCCGCTTTGGAAAATCCTTGACAATTTTCACACAATGCCTTCACGGTGCTTGATTTTACACATTTTTCATTCAGGCCGCCCCTCTGGCCCCTTGTAGCAAGTTTTGGGACAATCCCCCACCCTTCCCATTTTTGACTTTTTCGACACTACCGGCCCTGTCGTTTTTTTCAATTTTTGTCCGCTTTGGAAAATTCTTCACAATTTTCACACAATGCCCTCACGGTGCTTGATTTTACACATTTTTCATTCAGGCCGCCCCTCTGGCCCCTTGTAGCAAGTTTTGGGACAATCCCCCACCCTTCCCATTTTTGACTTTTTCGACACTACCGGCCCTGTCGTTTTTTTCAATTTTTGCCCGCTTTGGAAAATCCTTCACAATTTTCACACAATGCCCTCACGGTGCTTGATTTTACACATTTTTCATTCAGGCCGCCCCTCTGGCCCCTTGTAGCAAGTTTTGGGACAATCCCCCACCCTTCCTATTTTTGACTTTTTCGACACTACCGGCCCTGTCATTTTTTTCAATTTTTGCCCCCTATGGAAAATCCTTCACAATTTTCACACAATGTCTTCACGGTTCTTGATATTACACATTTTTCATTCAGGCCGCCCCTCTGGCTCCTTGTAGCAAGTTTTGGGACAATCCCCCACCCTTCCCATTTTTGACTTTTTCGACACTACCGGCCCTGTCGTTCTTTAAAATTTTTGCCCGCTTTGGAAAATCCTTGACAATTTTCACACAATGCCCTCACGGTGCTTGATTTTAATATTTTTTCATTCAGGCCGCCCCTCTGGCCCCTTGTAGCAATTTTTGGGACAATCCCCTACCCTTCCCTATTTTTGACTTTTTCGACACTACCGGCCCTGTCATTCTTTAAAATGTTTGCCCGCTTTGGAAAATCCTTGACAATTTTCACACAATGCCTTCACGGTGCTTGATTTTACACATTTTTCATTCAGGCCGCCCCTCTGGCCCCTTGTAGCAAGTTTTGGGACAATCCCCCACCCTTCCCATTTTTGACTTTTTCGACACTACCGGCCCTGTCGTTTTTTTCAATTTTTGTCCTCTTTGGAAAAACCTTCACAATTTTCACACAATGCCCTCAAGGTGCTTGATTTTACACATTTTTCATTCAGGCCGCCCCTCTGGCCCCTTGTAGCAAGTTTTGGGACAATCCCCCACCCTTCCCATTTTTGACTTTTTCGACACTACCGGCCCTGTCGTTTTTTTCAATTTTTGCCCGCTTTGGAAAATCCTTCACAATTTTCACACAATGCCCTCACGGTGCTTGATTTTACACATTTTTCATTCAGGCCGCCCCTCTGGCCCCTTGTAGCAAGTTTTGGGACAATCCCCCACCCTTCCTATTTTTGACTTTTTCGACACTACCGGCCCTGTCATTTTTTTCAATTTTTGCCCCCTATGGAAAATCCTTCACAATTTTCACACAATGTCTTCACGGTTCTTGATATTACACATTTTTCATTCAGGCCGCCCCTCTGGCTCCTTGTAGCAAGTTTTGGGACAATCCCCCACCCTTCCCATTTTTGACTTTTTCGACACTACCGGCCCTGTCGTTTTTTTCAATTTTTGCCCGCTTTGGAAAATCCTTCACAATTTTCACACAATGCCCTCACGGTGCTTGATTTTACACATTTTTCATTCAGGCCGCCCCTCTGGCCCCTTGTAGCAAGTTTTGGGACAATCCCCCACCCTTCCCATTTTTGACTTTTTCGACACTACCGGCCCTGTCGTTTTTTTCAATTTTTGCCCGCTTTGGAAAATCCTTCACAATTTTCACACAATGCCTTCACGGTGCTTGATTTTACACATTTTTCATTCAGGCCGCCCCTCTGGCCCCTTGTAGCAAGTTTTGGGACAATCCCCCACCCTTCCCATTTTTGACTTTTTCGACACTACCGGCCCTGTCGTTTTTTTCAATTTTTGTCCGCTTTGGAAAATCCTTCACAATTTTCACACAATGCCCTCACGGTGCTTGATTTTACACATTTTTCATTCAGGCCGCCCCTCTGGCCCCTTGTAGCAAGTTTTGGGACAATCCCCCACCCTTCCCATTTTTGACTTTTTCGACACTACCGCACCTGTCGTTTTTTTCAATTTTTGCCCGCTTTGGAAAATCCTTCACAATTTTCACACAATGCCCTCACGGTGCTTGATTTTAATAATTTTTCATTCAGGCCGCCCCTCTGGCCCCTTGTAGCAAGTTTTGGGACAATCCCCTACCCTTCCCTATTTTTGACTTTTTCGACACTACCGGCCCTGTCATTCTTTAAAATTTTTGCCCGCTTTGGAAAATCCTTGACAATTTTCACACAATGCCTTCACGGTGCTTGATTTTACACATTTTTCATTCAGGCCGCCCCTCTGGCCCCTTGTAGCAAGTTTTGGGACAATCCCCCACCCTTCCCATTTTTGACTTTTTCGACACTACCGGCCCTGTCGTTTTTTTCAATTTTTGTCCGCTTTGGAAAATCCTTCACAATTTTCACACAATGCCCTCACGGTGCTTGATTTTACACATTTTTCATTCAGGCCGCCCCTCTGGCCCCTTGTAGCAAGTTTTGGGACAATCCCCCACCCTTCCCATTTTTGACTTTTTCGACACTACCGGCCCTGTCGTTTTTTTCAATTTTTGCCCGCTTTGGAAAATCCTTCACAATTTTCACACAATGCCCTCACGGTGCTTGATTTTACACATTTTTCATTCAGGCCGCCCCTCTGGCCCCTTGTAGCAAGTTTTGGGACAATCCCCCACCCTTCCTATTTTTGACTTTTTCGACACTACCGGCCCTGTCATTTTTTTCAATTTTTGCCCCCTATGGAAAATCCTTCACAATTTTCACACAATGTCTTCACGGTTCTTGATATTACACATTTTTCATTCAGGCCGCCCCTCTGGCCCCTTGTAGCAAGTTTTGGGACAATCCCCCACCCTTCCCATTTTTGACTTTTTCGACACTACCGGCCCTGTCGTTTTTTTCAATTTTTGCCCGCTTTGGAAAATCCTTCACAATTTTCACACAATGCCCTCACGGTGCTTGATTTTACACATTTTTCATTCAGGCCGCCCCTCTGGCCCCTTGTAGCAAGTTTGGGACAATCCCCCACCCTTCCCATTTTTGACTTTTTCGACACTACCGGCCCTGTCGTTTTTTTCAATTTTTGGCCGCTTTGGAAAATCCTTCATAATTTTCACACAATGCCCTCACGGTGCTTGATTTTAATATTTTTTCATTCAGGCCGCCCCTCTGGCCCCTTGTAGCAAGTTTTGGGACAATCCCCTACCCTTCCCTATTTTTGACTTTTTCGACACTACCGGCCCTGTCATTCTTTAAAATTTTTGCCCGCTTTGGAAAATCCTTGACAATTTTCACACAATGCCTTCACGGTGCTTGATTTTACACATTTTTCATTCAGGCCGCCCCTCTGGCCCCTTGTAGCAAGTTTTGGGACAATCCCCCACCCTTCCCATTTTTGACTTTTTCGACACTACCGGCCCTGTCGTTTTTTTCAATTTTTGCCCGCTTTGGAAAATCCTTCACAATTTTCACACAATGCCCTCACGGTGCTTGATTTTACACATTTTTCATTCAGGCCGCCCCTCTGGCCCCTTGTAGCAAGTTTTGGGACAATCCCCCACCCTTCCTATTTTTGACTTTTTCGACACTACCGGCCCTGTCATTTTTTTCAATTTTTGCCCCCTATGGAAAATCCTTCACAATTTTCACACAATGTCTTCACGGTTCTTGATATTACACATTTTTCATTCAGGCCGCCCCTCTGGCTCCTTGTAGCAAGTTTTGGGACAATCCCCCACCCTTCCCATTTTTGACTTTTTCGACACTACCGGCCCTGTCGTTTTTTTCAATTTTTGCCCGCTTTGGAAAATCCTTCACAATTTTCACACAATGCCCTCACGGTGCTTGATTTTACACATTTTTCATTCAGGCCGCCCCTCTGGCCCCTTGTAGCAAGTTTTGGGACAATCCCCCACCCTTCCCATTTTTGACTTTTTCGACACTACCGGCCCTGTCGTTTTTTTCAATTTTTGCCCGCTTTGGAAAATCCTTCACAATTTTCACACAATGCCTTCACGGTGCTTGATTTTACACATTTTTCATTCAGGCCGCCCCTCTGGCCCCTTGTAGCAAGTTTTGGGACAATCCCCCACCCTTCCCATTTTTGACTTTTTCGACACTACCGGCCCTGTCGTTTTTTTCAATTTTTGTCCGCTTTGGAAAATCCTTCACAATTTTCACACAATGCCCTCACGGTGCTTGATTTTACACATTTTTCATTCAGGCCGCCCCTCTGGCCCCTTGTAGCAAGTTTTGGGACAATCCCCCACCCTTCCCATTTTTGACTTTTTCGACACTACCGGCCCTGTCGTTTTTTTCAATTTTTGCCCGCTTTGGAAAATCCTTCACAATTTTCACACAATGCCCTCACGGTGCTTGATTTTAATAATTTTTCATTCAGGCCGCCCCTCTGGCCCCTTGTAGCAAGTTTTGGGACAATCCCCTACCCTTCCCTATTTTTGACTTTTTCGACACTACCGGCCCTGTCATTCTTTAAAATTTTTGCCCGCTTTGGAAAATCCTTGACAATTTTCACACAATGCCTTCACGGTGCTTGATTTTACACATTTTTCATTCAGGCCGCCCCTCTGGCCCCTTGTAGCAAGTTTTGGGACAATCCCCCACCCTTCCCATTTTTGACTTTTTCGACACTACCGGCCCTGTCGTTTTTTTCAATTTTTGTCCGCTTTGGAAAATCCTTCACAATTTTCACACAATGCCCTCACGGTGCTTGATTTTACACATTTTTCATTCAGGCCGCCCCTCTGGCCCCTTGTAGCAAGTTTTGGGACAATCCCCCACCCTTCCCATTTTTGACTTTTTCGACACTACCGGCCCTGTCGTTTTTTTCAATTTTTGCCCGCTTTGGAAAATCCTTCACAATTTTCACACAATGCCCTCACGGTGCTTGATTTTACACATTTTTCATTCAGGCCGCCCCTCTGGCCCCTTGTAGCAAGTTTTGGGACAATCCCCCACCCTTCCTATTTTTGACTTTTTCGACACTACCGGCCCTGTCATTTTTTTCAATTTTTGCCCCCTATGGAAAATCCTTCACAATTTTCACACAATGTCTTCACGGTTCTTGATATTACACATTTTTCATTCAGGCCGCCCCTCTGGCCCCTTGTAGCAAGTTTTGGGACAATCCCCCACCCTTCCCATTTTTGACTTTTTCGACACTACCGGCCCTGTCGTTTTTTTCAATTTTTGCCCGCTTTGGAAAATCCTTCACAATTTTCACACAATGCCCTCACGGTGCTTGATTTTACACATTTTTCATTCAGGCCGCCCCTCTGGCCCCTTGTAGCAAGTTTGGGACAATCCCCCACCCTTCCCATTTTTGACTTTTTCGACACTACCGGCCCTGTCGTTTTTTTCAATTTTTGGCCGCTTTGGAAAATCCTTCATAATTTTCACACAATGCCCTCACGGTGCTTGATTTTAATATTTTTTCATTCAGGCCGCCCCTCTGGCCCCTTGTAGCAAGTTTTGGGACAATCCCCTACCCTTCCCTATTTTTGACTTTTTCGACACTACCGGCCCTGTCATTCTTTAAAATTTTTGCCCGCTTTGGAAAATCCTTGACAATTTTCACACAATGCCTTCACGGTGCTTGATTTTACACATTTTTCATTCAGGCCGCCCCTCTGGCCCCTTGTAGCAAGTTTTGGGACAATCCCCCACCCTTCCCATTTTTGACTTTTTCGACACTACCGGCCCTGTCGTTTTTTTCAATTTTTGTCCGCTTTGGAAAATCCTTCACAATTTTCACACAATGCCCTCACGGTGCTTGATTTTACACATTTTTCATTCAGGCCGCCCCTCTGGCCCCTTGTAGCAAGTTTTGGGACAATCCCCCACCCTTCCCATTTTTGACTTTTTCGACACTACCGGCCCTGTCGTTTTTTTCAATTTTTGCCCGCTTTGGAAAATCCTTCACAATTTTCACACAATGCCCTCACGGTGCTTGATTTTACACATTTTTCATTCAGGCCGCCCCTCTGGCCCCTTGTAGCAAGTTTTGGGACAATCCCCCACCCTTCCCATTTTTGACTTTTTCGACACTACCGGCCCTGTCGTTTTTTTCAATTTTTGCCCGCTTTGGAAAATCCTTCACAATTTTCACACAATGCCCTCACGGTGCTTGATTTTACACATTTTTCATTCAGGCCGCCCCTCTGGCCCCTTGTAGCAAGTTTTGGGACAATCCCCCACCCTTCCTATTTTTGACTTTTTCGACACTACCGGCCCTGTCATTTTTTTCAATTTTTGCCCCCTATGGAAAATCCTTCACAATTTTCACACAATGTCTTCACGGTTCTTGATATTACACATTTTTCATTCAGGCCGCCCCTCTGGCTCCTTGTAGCAAGTTTTGGGACAATCCCCCACCCTTCCCATTTTTGACTTTTTCGACACTACCGGCCCTGTCGTTTTTTTCAATTTTTGCCCGCTTTGGAAAATCCTTCACAATTTTCACACAATGCCCTCACGGTGCTTGATTTTACACATTTTTCATTCAGGCCGCCCCTCTGGCCCCTTGTAGCAAGTTTTGGGACAATCCCCCACCCTTCCCATTTTTGACTTTTTCAACACTACCGGCCCTGTCATTTTTTTCCATTTTTGGCCGCTTTGGAAAATCCTTCACAATTTTCACACAATGCCCTCACGGTGCTTGATTTTACACATTTTTCATTCAGGCCGCCCCTCTGGCCCCTTGTAGCAAGTTTTGGGACAATCCCCCACCCTTCCCATTTTTGACTTTTTCGACACTACCGGCCCTGTCATTTTTTTCAATTTTTGCCCGCTTTGGAAAATCCTTGACAATTTTCACACAATGCCTTCACAGTGCTTGATTTTACACATCTTTAATTCAGGCCGCCCCTCTGGCCCCTTGTAGCAAGTTTTGGGACAATCCCCCACCCTTCCCATTTTTGACTTTTTCGACACTACCGACCCTGTCATTTTTTTCAATTTTTGCCCGCTTTGGAAAATCCTTCACAATTTTCACACAATGCCCTCACGGTGCTTGATTTTACACATTTTTCATTCAGGCCGCCCCTCTGGCCCCTTGTAGCAAGTTTTGGGACAATCCCCCACCCTTCCCATTTTTGACTTTTTCGACACTACCGGCCCTGTCGTTTTTTTCAATTTTTGGCCGCTTTGGAAAATCCTTCATAATTTTCACACAATGCCCTCACGGTGCTTGATTTTAATATTTTTTCATTCAGGCCGCCCCTCTGGCCCCTTGTAGCAAGTTTTGGGACAATCCCCTACCCTTCCCTATTTTTGACTTTTTCGACACTACCGGCCCTGTCATTCTTTAAAATTTTTGCCCGCTTTGGAAAATCCTTGACAATTTTCACACGATGCCTTCACGGTGCTTGATTTTACACATTTTTCATTCAGGCCGCCCCTCTGGCCCCTTGTAGCAAGTTTTGGGACAATCCCCCACCCTTCCCATTTTTGACTTTTTCGACACTACCGGCCCTGTCGTTTTTTTCAATTTTTGTCCGCTTTGGAAAATCCTTGACAATTTTCACACAATGCCCTCACGGTGCTTGATTTTACACATTTTTCATTCAGGCCGCCCCTCTGGCCCCTTGTAGCAAGTTTTGGGACAATCCCCCACCCTTCCCATTTTTGACTTTTTCGACACTACCGGCCCTGTCATTTTTTTCCATTTTTGGCCGCTTTGGAAAATCCTTCACAATTTTCACACAATGCCCTCACGGTGCTTGATTTTACACATTTTTCATTCAGGCCGCCCCTCTGGCCCCTTGTAGCAAGTTTTGGGACAATCCCCCACCCTTCCCATTTTTTACTTTTTCAACACTACCGGCCCTGTCATTTTTTTCAATTTTTGCCCGCTTTGGAAAATCCTTGACAAATTTTCACACAATGCCTTCACGGTGCTTGATTTTACACATTTTTCATTCAGGCCGCCCCTCTGGCCCCTTGTAGCAAGTTTTGGGACAATCCCCCACCCTTCCCATTTTTGACTTTTTCGACACTACCGGCCCTGTCATTTTTTTCAATTTTTGCCCGCTTTGGAAAATCCTTGACAATTTTCACACAATGCCTTCACAGTGCTTGATTTTACACATCTTTAATTCAGGCCGCCCCTCTGGCCCCTTGTAGCAAGTTTTGGGACAATCCCCCACCCTTCCCATTTTTGACTTTTTCGACACTACCGACCCTGTCATTTTTTTCAATTTTTGCCCGCTTTGGAAAATCCTTCACAATTTTCACACAATTCCCTCACGGTGCTTGATTTTACACATTTTTCATTCAGGCCGCCCCTCTGGCCCCTTGTAGCAAGTTTTGGGACAATCCCCCACCCTTCCCATTTTTGACTTTTTCGACACTACCGGCCCTGTCGTTTTTTTCAATTTTTGCCCCCTATGGAAAATCCTTCACAATTTTCACACAATGTCTTCACGGTTCTTGATATTACATATTTTTCATTCAGGCCGCCCCTCTGGCTCCTTGTAGCAAGTTTTGGGACAATCCCCCACCCTTCCCATTTTTGACTTTTTCGACACTACCGGCCCTGTCGTTTTTTTCAATTTTTGCCCGCTTTGGAAAATCCTTCACAATTTTCACACAATGCCCTCACGGTGCTTGATTTTACACATTTTTCATTCAGGCCGCCCCTCTGGCCCCTTGTAGCAAGTTTTGGGACAATCCCCCACCCTTCCCATTTTTGACTTTTTCAACACTACCGGCCCTGTCATTTTTTTCAATTTTTGGCCGCTTTGGAAAATCCTTCACAATTTTCACACAATGCCCTCACGGTGCTTGATTTTACACATTTTTCATTCAGGCCGCCCCTCTGGCCCCTTGTAGCAAGTTTTGGGACAATCCCCCACCCTTCCCATTTTTGACTTTTTCGACACTACTGGCCCTGTCATTTTTTTCAATTTTTGCCCGCTTTGGAAAATCCTTGACAATTTTCACACAATGCCTTCACAGTGCTTGATTTTACACATCTTTAATTCAGGCCGCCCCTCTGGCCCCTTGTAGCAAGTTTTGGGACAATCCCCCACCCTTCCCATTTTTGACTTTTTCGACACTACCGGCCCTGTCATTTTTTTCAATTTTTGCCCGCTTTGGAAAATCCTTCACAATTTTCACACAATGCCCTCACGGTGCTTGATTTTAATAATTTTTCATTCAGGCCGCCCCTCTGGCCCCTTGTAGCAAGTTTTGGGACAATCCCCTACCCTTCCCTATTTTTGACTTTTTCGACACTACCGGCCCTGTCATTCTTTAAAATTTTTGCCCGCTTTGGAAAATCCTTGACAATTTTCACACAATGCCTTCACGGTGCTTGATTTTACACATTTTTCATTCAGGCCGCCCCTCTGGCCCCTTGTAGCAAGTTTTGGGACAATCCCCCACCCTTCCCATTTTTGACTTTTTCGACACTACCGGCCCTGTCGTTTTTTTCAATTTTTGTCCGCTTTGGAAAATCCTTCACAATTTTCACACAATGCCCTCACGGTGCTTGATTTTACACATTTTTCATTCAGGCCGCCCCTCTGGCCCCTTGTAGCAAGTTTTGGGACAATCCCCCACCCTTCCCATTTTTGACTTTTTCGACACTACCGGCCCTGTCGTTTTTTTCAATTTTTGGCCGCTTTGGAAAATCCTTCACAATTTTCACACAATGCCCTCACGGTGCTTGATTTTACACATTTTTCATTCAGGCCGCCCCTCTGGCCCCTTGTAGCAAGTTTTGGGACAATCCCCCACCCTTCCCATTTTTGACTTTTTCGACACTACCGGTCCTGTCGTTTTTTTCAATTTTTGCCCGCTTTGGAAAATCCTTCACAATTTTCACACAATGCCCTCACGGTGCTTGATTTTACACATTTTTCATTCAGGCCGCCCCTCTGGCCCCTTGTAGCAAGTTTTGGGACAATCCCCCACCCTTCCTATTTTTGACTTTTTCGACACTACCGGCCCTGTCATTTTTTTCAATTTTTGCCCCCTATGGAAAATCCTTCACAATTTTCACACAATGTCTTCACGGTTCTTGATATTACACATTTTTCATTCAGGCCGCCCCTCTGGCTCCTTGTAGCAAGTTTTGGGACAATCCCCCACCCTTCCCATTTTTGACTTTTTCGACACTACCGGCCCTGTCGTTTTTTTCAATTTTTGCCCGCTTTGGAAAATCCTTCACAATTTTCACACAATGCCCTCACGGTGCTTGATTTTACACATTTTTCATTCAGGCCGCCCCTCTGGCCCCTTGTAGCAAGTTTTGGGACAATCCCCCACCCTTCCCATTTTTGACTTTTTCAACACTACCGGCCCTGTCATTTTTTTCCATTTTTGGCCGCTTTGGAAAATCCTTCACAATTTTCACACAATGCCCTCACGGTGCTTGATTTTACACATTTTTCATTCAGGCCGCCCCTCTGGCCCCTTGTAGCAAGTTTTGGGACAATCCCCCACCCTTCCCATTTTTGACTTTTTCGACACTACCGGCCCTGTCATTTTTTTCAATTTTTGCCCGCTTTGGAAAATCCTTGACAATTTTCACACAATGCCTTCACAGTGCTTGATTTTACACATCTTTAATTCAGGCCGCCCCTCTGGCCCCTTGTAGCAAGTTTTGGGACAATCCCCCACCCTTCCCATTTTTGACTTTTTCGACACTACCGACCCTGTCATTTTTTTCAATTTTTGCCCGCTTTGGAAAATCCTTCACAATTTTCACACAATGCCCTCACGGTGCTTGATTTTACACATTTTTCATTCAGGCCGCCCCTCTGGCCCCTTGTAGCAAGTTTTGGGACAATCCCCCACCCTTCCCATTTTTGACTTTTTCGACACTACCGGCCCTGTCGTTTTTTTCAATTTTTGGCCGCTTTGGAAAATCCTTCATAATTTTCACACAATGCCCTCACGGTGCTTGATTTTAATATTTTTTCATTCAGGCCGCCCCTCTGGCCCCTTGTAGCAAGTTTTGGGACAATCCCCTACCCTTCCCTATTTTTGACTTTTTCGACACTACCGGCCCTGTCATTCTTTAAAATTTTTGCCCGCTTTGGAAAATCCTTGACAATTTTCACACAATGCCTTCACGGTGCTTGATTTTACACATTTTTCATTCAGGCCGCCCCTCTGGCCCCTTGTAGCAAGTTTTGGGACAATCCCCCACCCTTCCCATTTTTGACTTTTTCGACACTACCGGCCCTGTCGTTTTTTTCAATTTTTGTCCGCTTTGGAAAATCCTTCACAATTTTCACACAATGCCCTCACGGTGCTTGATTTTACACATTTTTCATTCAGGCCGCCCCTCTGGCCCCTTGTAGCAAGTTTTGGGACAATCCCCCACCCTTCCCATTTTTGACTTTTTCGACACTACCGGCCCTGTCGTTTTTTTCAATTTTTGCCCGCTTTGGAAAATCCTTCACAATTTTCACACAATGCCCTCACGGTGCTTGATTTTACACATTTTTCATTCAGGCCGCCCCTCTGGCCCCTTGTAGCAAGTTTTGGGACAATCCCCCACCCTTCCTATTTTTGACTTTTTCGACACTACCGGCCCTGTCATTTTTTTCAATTTTTGCCCCCTATGGAAAATCCTTCACAATTTTCACACAATGTCTTCACGGTTCTTGATATTACACATTTTTCATTCAGGCCGCCCCTCTGGCTCCTTGTAGCAAGTTTTGGGACAATCCCCCACCCTTCCCATTTTTGACTTTTTCGACACTACCGGCCCTGTCGTTTTTTTCAATTTTTGCCCGCTTTGGAAAATCCTTCACAATTTTCACACAATGCCCTCACGGTGCTTGATTTTACACATTTTTCATTCAGGCCGCCCCTCTGGCCCCTTGTAGCAAGTTTTGGGACAATCCCCCACCCTTCCCATTTTTGACTTTTTCGACACTACCGGCCCTGTCATTTTTTTCCATTTTTGGCCGCTTTGGAAAATCCTTCACAATTTTCACACAATGCCCTCACGGTGCTTGATTTTACACATTTTTCATTCAGGCCGCCCCTCTGGCCCCTTGTAGCAAGTTTTGGGACAATCCCCCACCCTTCCCATTTTTTACTTTTTCAACACTACCGGCCCTGTCATTTTTTTCAATTTTTGCCCGCTTTGGAAAATCCTTGACAAATTTTCACACAATGCCTTCACGGTGCTTGATTTTACACATTTTTCATTCAGGCCGCCCCTCTGGCCCCTTGTAGCAAGTTTTGGGACAATCCCCCACCCTTCCCATTTTTGACTTTTTCGACACTACCGGCCCTGTCATTTTTTTCAATTTTTGCCCGCTTTGGAAAATCCTTGACAATTTTCACACAATGCCTTCACAGTGCTTGATTTTACACATCTTTAATTCAGGCCCCCCCTCTGGCCCCTTGTAGCAAGTTTTGGGACAATCCCCCACCCTTCCCATTTTTGACTTTTTCGACACTACCGACCCTGTCATTTTTTTCAATTTTTGCCCGCTTTGGAAAATCCTTCACAATTTTCACACAATGCCCTCACGGTGCTTGATTTTACACATTTTTCATTCAGGCCGCCCCTCTGGCCCCTTGTAGCAAGTTTTGGGACAATCCCCCACCCTTCCCATTTTTGACTTTTTCGACACTACCGGCCCTGTCGTTTTTTTCAATTTTTGCCCCCTATGGAAAATCCTTCACAATTTTCACACAATGTCTTCACGGTTCTTGATATTACATATTTTTCATTCAGGCCGCCCCTCTGGCTCCTTGTAGCAAGTTTTGGGACAATCCCCCACCCTTCCCATTTTTGACTTTTTCGACACTACCGGCCCTGTCGTTTTTTTCAATTTTTGCCCGCTTTGGAAAATCCTTCACAATTTTCACACAATGCCCTCACGGTGCTTGATTTTACACATTTTTCATTCAGGCCGCCCCTCTGGCCCCTTGTAGCAAGTTTTGGGACAATCCCCCACCCTTCCCATTTTTGACTTTTTCAACACTACCGGCCCTGTCATTTTTTTCAATTTTTGGCCGCTTTGGAAAATCCTTCACAATTTTCACACAATGCCCTCACGGTGCTTGATTTTACACATTTTTCATTCAGGCCGCCCCTCTGGCCCCTTGTAGCAAGTTTTGGGACAATCCCCCACCCTTCCCATTTTTGACTTTTTCAACACTACCGGCCCTGTCATTTTTTTCAATTTTTGCCCGCTTTGGAAAATCCTTGACAAATTTTCACACAATGCCTTCACGGTGCTTGATTTTACACATTTTTCATTCAGGCCGCCCCTCTGGCCCCTTGTAGCAAGTTTTGGGACAATCCCCCACCCTTCCCATTTTTGACTTTTTCGACACTACCGGCCCTGTCATTTTTTTCAATTTTTGCCCGCTTTGGAAAATCCTTCACAATTTTCACACAATGCCCTCACGGTGCTTGATTTTACACATTTTTCATTCAGGCCGCCCCTCTGGCCCCTTGTAGCAAGTTTTGGGACAATCCCCTACCCTTCCCTATTTTTGACTTTTTCGACACTACCGGCCCTGTCATTCTTTAAAATTTTTGCCCGCTTTGGAAAATCCTTGACAATTTTCACACAATGCCTTCACGGTGCTTGATTTTACACATTTTTCATTCAGGCCGCCCCTCTGGCCCCTTGTAGCAAGTTTTGGGACAATCCCCCACCCTTCCCATTTTTGACTTTTTCGACACTACCGGCCCTGTCGTTTTTTTCAATTTTTGTCCGCTTTGGAAAATCCTTCACAATTTTCACACAATGCCCTCACGGTGCTTGATTTTACACATTTTTCATTCAGGCCGCCCCTCTGGCCCCTTGTAGCAAGTTTTGGGACAATCCCCCACCCTTCCCATTTTTGACTTTTTCGACACTACCGGCCCTGTCGTTTTTTTCAATTTTTGGCCGCTTTGGAAAATCCTTCATAATTTTCACACAATGCCCTCACGGTGCTTGATTTTAATATTTTTTCATTCAGGCCGCCCCTCTGGCCCCTTGTAGCAAGTTTTGGGACAATCCCCTACCCTTCCCTATTTTTGACTTTTTCGACACTACCGGCCCTGTCATTCTTTAAAATTTTTGCCCGCTTTGGAAAATCCTTGACAATTTTCACACAATGCCTTCACGGTGCTTGATTTTACACATTTTTCATTCAGGCCGCCCCTCTGGCCCCTTGTAGCAAGTTTTGGGACAATCCCCCACCCTTCCCATTTTTGACTTTTTCGACACTACCGGCCCTGTCGTTTTTTTCAATTTTTGTCCGCTTTGGAAAATCCTTCACAATTTTCACACAATGCCCTCACGGTGCTTGATTTTACACATTTTTCATTCAGGCCGCCCCTCTGGCCCCTTGTAGCAAGTTTTGGGACAATCCCCCACCCTTCCCATTTTTGACTTTTTCGACACTACCGGCCCTGTCGTTTTTTTCAATTTTTGGCCGCTTTGGAAAATCCTTCATAATTTTCACACAATGCCCTCACGGTGCTTGATTTTAATAATTTTTCATTCAGGCCGCCCCTCTGGCCCCTTGTAGCAAGTTTTGGGACAATCCCCTACCCTTCCCTATTTTTGACTTTTTCGACACTACCGGCCCTGTCATTCTTTAAAATTTTTGCCCGCTTTGGAAAATCCTTGACAATTTTCACACAATGCCTTCACGGTGCTTGATTTTACACATTTTTCATTCAGGCCGCCCCTCTGGCCCCTTGTAGCAAGTTTTGGGACAATCCCCCACCCTTCCCATTTTTGACTTTTTCGACACTACCGGCCCTGTCGTTTTTTTCAATTTTTGTCCGCTTTGGAAAATCCTTCACAATTTTCACACAATGCCCTCACGGTGCTTGATTTTACACATTTTTCATTCAGGCCGCCCCTCTGGCCCCTTGTAGCAAGTTTTGGGACAATCCCCCACCCTTCCCATTTTTGACTTTTTCGACACTACCGGCCCTGTCGTTTTTTTCAATTTTTGCCCGCTTTGGAAAATCCTTCACAATTTTCACACAATGCCCTCACGGTGCTTGATTTTACACATTTTTCATTCAGGCCGCCCCTCTGGCCCCTTGTAGCAAGTTTTGGGACAATCCCCCACCCTTCCTATTTTTGACTTTTTCGACACTACCGGCCCTGTCATTTTTTTCAATTTTTGCCCCCTATGGAAAATCCTTCACAATTTTCACACAATGTCTTCACGGTTCTTGATATTACACATTTTTCATTCAGGCCGCCCCTCTGGCTCCTTGTAGCAAGTTTTGGGACAATCCCCCACCCTTCCCATTTTTGACTTTTTCGACACTACCGGCCCTGTCGTTTTTTTCAATTTTTGCCCGCTTTGGAAAATCCTTCACAATTTTCACACAATGCCCTCACGGTGCTTGATTTTACACATTTTTCATTCAGGCCGCCCCTCTGGCCCCTTGTAGCAAGTTTTGGGACAATCCCCCACCCTTCCTATTTTTGACTTTTTCGACACTACCGGCCCTGTCATTTTTTTCAATTTTTGCCCCCTATGGAAAATCCTTCACAATTTTCACACAATGTCTTCACGGTTCTTGATATTACACATTTTTCATTCAGGCCGCCCCTCTGGCTCCTTGTAGCAAGTTTTGGGACAATCCCCCACCCTTCCCATTTTTGACTTTTTCGACACTACCGGCCCTGTCGTTTTTTTCAATTTTTGCCCGCTTTGGAAAATCCTTCACAATTTTCACACAATGCCCTCACGGTGCTTGATTTTACACATTTTTCATTCAGGCCGCCCCTCTGGCCCCTTGTAGCAAGTTTTGGGACAATCCCCCACCCTTCCCATTTTTGACTTTTTCAACACTACCGGCCCTGTCATTTTTTTCCATTTTTGGCCGCTTTGGAAAATCCTTCACAATTTTCACACAATGCCCTCACGGTGCTTGATTTTACACATTTTTCATTCAGGCCGCCCCTCTGGCCCCTTGTAGCAAGTTTTGGGACAATCCCCCACCCTTCCCATTTTTGACTTTTTCGACACTACCGGCCCTGTCGTTTTTTTCAATTTTTGCCCGCTTTGGAAAATCCTTCACAATTTTCACACAATGCCCTCACGGTGCTTGATTTTACACATTTTTCATTCAGGCCGCCCCTCTGGCCCCTTGTAGCAAGTTTTGGGACAATCCCCCACCCTTCCCATTTTTGACTTTTTCGACACTACCGGCCCTGTCGTTTTTTTCAATTTTTGGCCGCTTTGGAAAATCCTTCACAATTTTCACACAATGCCCTCACGGTGCTTGATTTTACACATTTTTCATTCAGGCCGCCCCTCTGGCCCCTTGTAGCAAGTTTTGGGACAATCCCCCACCCTTCCCATTTTTGACTTTTTTGACACTACCGGCCCTGTCGTTTTTTTCAATTTTTGGCCGCTTTGGACAATCCTTCATAATTTTCACACAATGCCCTCACGGTGCTTGATTTTAATAATTTTTCATTCAGGCCGCCCCTCTGGCCCCTTGTAGCAAGTTTTGGGACAATCCCCTACCCTTCCCTATTTTTGACTTTTTCGACACTACCGGCCCTGTCATTCTTTAAAATTTTCGCCCGCTTTGGAAAATCCTTGACAATTTTCACACAATGCCTTCACGGTGCTTGATTTTACACATTTTTCATTCAGGCCGCCCCTCTGGCCCCTTGTAGCAAGTTTTGGGACAATCCCCCACCCTTCCCATTTTTGACTTTTTCGACACTACCGGCCCTGTCGTTTTTTTCAATTTTTGTCCGCTTTGGAAAATCCTTCACAATTTTCACACAATGCCCTCACGGTGCTTGATTTTACACATTTTTCATTCAGGCCGCCCCTCTGGCCCCTTGTAGCAAGTTTTGGGACAATCCCCCACCCTTCCCATTTTTGACTTTTTCGACACTACCGGCCCTGTCGTTTTTTTCAATTTTTGGCCGCTTTGGAAAATCCTTCATAATTTTCACACAATGCCCTCACGGTGCTTGATTTTAATATTTTTTCATTCAGGCCGCCCCTCTGGCCCCTTGTAGCAAGTTTTGGGACAATCCCCTACCCTTCCCTATTTTTGACTTTTTCGACACTACCGGCCCTGTCATTCTTTAAAATTTTTGCCCGCTTTGGAAAATCCTTGACAATTTTCACACAATGCCTTCACGGTGCTTGATTTTACACATTTTTCATTCAGGCCGCCCCTCTGGCCCCTTGTAGCAAGTTTTGGGACAATCCCCCACCCTTCCCATTTTTGACTTTTTCGACACTACCGGCCCTGTCGTTTTTTTCAATTTTTGTCCGCTTTGGAAAATCCTTCACAATTTTCACACAATGCCCTCACGGTGCTTGATTTTACACATTTTTCATTCAGGCCGCCCCTCTGGCCCCTTGTAGCAAGTTTTGGGACAATCCCCCACCCTTCCCATTTTTGACTTTTTCGACACTACCGGCCCTGTCGTTTTTTTCAATTTTTGCCCGCTTTGGAAAATCCTTCACAATTTTCACACAATGCCCTCACGGTGCTTGATTTTACACATTTTTCATTCAGGCCGCCCCTCTGGCCCCTTGTAGCAAGTTTTGGGACAATCCCCCACCCTTCCTATTTTTGACTTTTTCGACACTACCGGCCCTGTCATTTTTTTCAATTTTTGCCCCCTATGGAAAATCCTTCACAATTTTCACACAATGTCTTCACGGTTCTTGATATTACACATTTTTCATTCAGGCCACCCCTCTGGCTCCTTGTAGCAAGTTTTGGGACAATCCCCCACCCTTCCCATTTTTGACTTTTTCGACACTACCGGCCCTGTCGTTTTTTTCAATTTTTGCCCGCTTTGGAAAATCCTTCACAATTTTCACACAATGCCCTCACGGTGCTTGATTTTACACATTTTTCATTCAGGCCGCCCCTCTGGCCCCTTGTAGCAAGTTTTGGGACAATCCCCCACCCTTCCCATTTTTGACTTTTTCGACACTACCGGCCCTGTCATTTTTTTCCATTTTTGGCCGCTTTGGAAAATCCTTCACAATTTTCACACAATGCCCTCACGGTGCTTGATTTTACACATTTTTCATTCAGGCCGCCCCTCTGGCCCCTTGTAGCAAGTTTTGGGACAATCCCCCACCCTTCCCATTTTTTACTTTTTCAACACTACCGGCCCTGTCATTTTTTTCAATTTTTGCCCGCTTTGGAAAATCCTTGACAAATTTTCACACAATGCCTTCACAGTGCTTGATTTTACACATCTTTAATTCAGGCCGCCCCTCTGGCCCCTTGTAGCAAGTTTTGGGACAATCCCCCACCCTTCCCATTTTTGACTTTTTCGACACT
Source organism: Scomber japonicus (assembly GCF_027409825.1). Lineage (NCBI taxonomy): Eukaryota > Metazoa > Chordata > Actinopteri > Scombriformes > Scombridae > Scomber > Scomber japonicus. The sequence goes on from NC_070579.1 coordinate 24,470,987, forward strand.
ACCGACCCTGTCATTTTTTTCAATTTTTGCCCGCTTTGGAAAATCCTTCACAATTTTCACACAATGCCCTCACGGTGCTTGATTTTACACATTTTTCATTCAGGCCGCCCCTCTGGCCCCTTGTAGCAAGTTTTGGGACAATCCCCCACCCTTCCCATTTTTGACTTTTTCGACACTACCGACCCTGTCATTTTTTTCAATTTTTGCCCGCTTTGGAAAATCCTTCACAATTTTCACACAATGCCCTCACGGTGCTTGATTTTACACATTTTTCATTCAGGCCGCCCCTCTGGCCCCTTGTAGCAAGTTTTGGGACAATCCCCCACCCTTCCCATTTTTGACTTTTTCGACACTACCGGCCCTGTCGTTTTTTTCAATTTTTGTCCGCTTTGGAAAATCCTTCACAATTTTCACACAATGCCCTCACGGTGCTTGATTTTACACATTTTTCATTCAGGCCGCCCCTCTGGCCCCTTGTAGCAAGTTTTGGGACAATCCCCCACCCTTCCCATTTTTGACTTTTTCGACACTACCGGCCCTGTCGTTTTTTTCAATTTTTGCCCGCTTTGGAAAATCCTTCACAATTTTCACACAATGCCCTCACGGTGCTTGATTTTACACATTTTTCATTCAGGCCGCCCCTCTGGCCCCTTGTAGCAAGTTTTGGGACAATCCCCCACCCTTCCTATTTTTGACTTTTTCGACACTACCGGCCCTGTCATTTTTTTCAATTTTTGCCCCCTATGGAAAATCCTTCACAATTTTCACACAATGTCTTCACGGTTCTTGATATTACACATTTTTCATTCAGGCCACCCCTCTGGCTCCTTGTAGCAAGTTTTGGGACAATCCCCCACCCTTCCCATTTTTGACTTTTTCGACACTACCGGCCCTGTCGTTTTTTTCAATTTTTGCCCGCTTTGGAAAATCCTTCACAATTTTCACACAATGCCCTCACGGTGCTTGATTTTACACATTTTTCATTCAGGCCGCCCCTCTGGCCCCTTGTAGCAAGTTTTGGGACAATCCCCCACCCTTCCCATTTTTGACTTTTTCGACACTACCGGCCCTGTCATTTTTTTCCATTTTTGGCCGCTTTGGAAAATCCTTCACAATTTTCACACAATGCCCTCACGGTGCTTGATTTTACACATTTTTCATTCAGGCCGCCCCTCTGGCCCCTTGTAGCAAGTTTTGGGACAATCCCCCACCCTTCCCATTTTTTACTTTTTCAACACTACCGGCCCTGTCATTTTTTTCAATTTTTGCCCGCTTTGGAAAATCCTTGACAAATTTTCACACAATGCCTTCACAGTGCTTGATTTTACACATCTTTAATTCAGGCCGCCCCTCTGGCCCCTTGTAGCAAGTTTTGGGACAATCCCCCACCCTTCCCATTTTTGACTTTTTCGACACTACCGACCCTGTCATTTTTTTCAATTTTTGCCCGCTTTGGAAAATCCTTCACAATTTTCACACAATGCCCTCACGGTGCTTGATTTTACACATTTTTCATTCAGGCCGCCCCTCTGGCCCCTTGTAGCAAGTTTTGGGACAATCCCCCACCCTTCCCATTTTTGACTTTTTCGACACTACCGGCCCTGTCGTTTTTTTCAATTTTTGCCCCCTATGGAAAATCCTTCACAATTTTCACACAATGTCTTCACGGTTCTTGATATTACATATTTTTCATTCAGGCCGCCCCTCTGGCTCCTTGTAGCAAGTTTTGGGACAATCCCCCACCCTTCCCATTTTTGACTTTTTCGACACTACCGGCCCTGTCGTTTTTTTCAATTTTTGCCCGCTTTGGAAAATCCTTCACAATTTTCACACAATGCCCTCACGGTGCTTGATTTTACACATTTTTCATTCAGGCCGCCCCTCTGGCCCCTTGTAGCAAGTTTTGGGACAATCCCCCACCCTTCCCATTTTTGACTTTTTCAACACTACCGGCCCTGTCATTTTTTTCAATTTTTGGCCGCTTTGGAAAATCCTTCACAATTTTCACACAATGCCCTCACGGTGCTTGATTTTACACATTTTTCATTCAGGCCGCCCCTCTGGCCCCTTGTAGCAAGTTTTGGGACAATCCCCCACCCTTCCCATTTTTGACTTTTTCAACACTACCGGCCCTGTCATTTTTTTCAATTTTTGCCCGCTTTGGAAAATCCTTGACAAATTTTCACACAATGCCTTCACGGTGCTTGATTTTACACATTTTTCATTCAGGCCGCCCCTCTGGCCCCTTGTAGCAAGTTTTGGGACAATCCCCCACCCTTCCCATTTTTGACTTTTTCGACACTACCGGCCCTGTCGTTTTTTTCAATTTTTGCCCGCTTTGGAAAATCCTTGACAATTTTCACACAATGCCTTCACAGTGCTTGATTTTACACATCTTTAATTCAGGCCGCCCCTCTGGCCCCTTGTAGCAAGTTTTGGGACAATCCCCCACCCTTCCCATTTTTGACTTTTTCGACACTACCGACCCTGTCATTTTTTTCAATTTTTGCCCGCTTTGGAAAATCCTTCACAATTTTCACACAATGCCCTCACGGTGCTTGATTTTACACATTTTTCATTCAGGCCGCCCCTCTGGCCCCTTGTAGCAAGTTTTGGGACAATCCCCCACCCTTCCCATTTTTGACTTTTTCAACACTACCGGCCCTGTCATTTTTTTCAATTTTTGGCCGCTTTGGAAAATCCTTCACAATTTTCACACAATGCCCTCACGGTGCTTGATTTTACACATTTTTCATTCAGGCCGCCCCTCTGGCCCCTTGTAGCAAGTTTTGGGACAATCCCCCACCCTTCCCATTTTTGACTTTTTCAACACTACCGGCCCTGTCATTTTTTTCAATTTTTGCCCGCTTTGGAAAATCCTTGACAAATTTTCACACAATGCCTTCACGGTGCTTGATTTTACACATTTTTCATTCAGGCCGCCCCTCTGGCCCCTTGTAGCAAGTTTTGGGACAATCCCCCACCCTTCCCATTTTTGACTTTTTCGACACTACCGGCCCTGTCATTTTTTTCAATTTTTGCCCGCTTTGGAAAATCCTTCACAATTTTCACACAATGCCCTCACGGTGCTTGATTTTAATAATTTTTCATTCAGGCCGCCCCTCTGGCCCCTTGTAGCAAGTTTTGGGACAATCCCCTACCCTTCCCTATTTTTGACTTTTTCGACACTACCGGCCCTGTCATTCTTTAAAATTTTTGCCCGCTTTGGAAAATCCTTGACAATTTTCACACAATGCCTTCACGGTGCTTGATTTTACACATTTTTCATTCAGGCCGCCCCTCTGGCCCCTTGTAGCAAGTTTTGGGACAATCCCCCACCCTTCCCATTTTTGACTTTTTCGACACTACCGGCCCTGTCGTTTTTTTCAATTTTTGTCCGCTTTGGAAAATCCTTCACAATTTTCACACAATGCCCTCACGGTGCTTGATTTTACACATTTTTCATTCAGGCCGCCCCTCTGGCCCCTTGTAGCAAGTTTTGGGACAATCCCCCACCCTTCCCATTTTTGACTTTTTCGACACTACCGGCCCTGTCGTTTTTTTCAATTTTTGGCCGCTTTGGAAAATCCTTCATAATTTTCACACAATGCCCTCACGGTGCTTGATTTTAATATTTTTTCATTCAGGCCGCCCCTCTGGCCCCTTGTAGCAAGTTTTGGGACAATCCCCTACCCTTCCCTATTTTTGACTTTTTCGACACTACCGGCCCTGTCATTCTTTAAAATTTTTGCCCGCTTTGGAAAATCCTTGACAATTTTCACACAATGCCTTCACGGTGCTTGATTTTACACATTTTTCATTCAGGCCGCCCCTCTGGCCCCTTGTAGCAAGTTTTGGGACAATCCCCCACCCTTCCCATTTTTGACTTTTTCGACACTACCGGCCCTGTCGTTTTTTTCAATTTTTGTCCGCTTTGGAAAATCCTTCACAATTTTCACACAATGCCCTCACGGTGCTTGATTTTACACATTTTTCATTCAGGCCGCCCCTCTGGCCCCTTGTAGCAAGTTTTGGGACAATCCCCCACCCTTCCCATTTTTGACTTTTTCGACACTACCGGCCCTGTCGTTTTTTTCAATTTTTGGCCGCTTTGGAAAATCCTTCATAATTTTCACACAATGCCCTCACGGTGCTTGATTTTAATATTTTTTCATTCAGGCCGCCCCTCTGGCCCCTTGTAGCAAGTTTTGGGACAATCCCCTACCCTTCCCTATTTTTGACTTTTTCGACACTACCGGCCCTGTCATTCTTTAAAATTTTTGCCCGCTTTGGAAAATCCTTGACAATTTTCACACAATGCCTTCACGGTGCTTGATTTTACACATTTTTCATTCAGGCCGCCCCTCTGGCCCCTTGTAGCAAGTTTTGGGACAATCCCCCACCCTTCCCATTTTTGACTTTTTCGACACTACCGGCCCTGTCGTTTTTTTCAATTTTTGTCCGCTTTGGAAAATCCTTCACAATTTTCACACAATGCCCTCACGGTGCTTGATTTTACACATTTTTCATTCAGGCCGCCCCTCTGGCCCCTTGTAGCAAGTTTTGGGACAATCCCCCACCCTTCCTATTTTTGACTTTTTCGACACTACCGGCCCTGTCATTTTTTTCAATTTTTGCCCCCTATGGAAAATCCTTCACAATTTTCACACAATGTCTTCACGGTTCTTGATATTACACATTTTTCATTCAGGCCGCCCCTCTGGCTCCTTGTAGCAAGTTTTGGGACAATCCCCCACCCTTCCCATTTTTGACTTTTTCGACACTACCGGCCCTGTCGTTTTTTTCAATTTTTGCCCGCTTTGGAAAATCCTTCACAATTTTCACACAATGCCCTCACGGTGCTTGATTTTACACATTTTTCATTCAGGCCGCCCCTCTGGCCCCTTGTAGCAAGTTTTGGGACAATCCCCCACCCTTCCCATTTTTGACTTTTTCGACACTACCGGCCCTGTCATTTTTTTCCATTTTTGGCCGCTTTGGAAAATCCTTCACAATTTTCACACAATGCCCTCACGGTGCTTGATTTTACACATTTTTCATTCAGGCCGCCCCTCTGGCCCCTTGTAGCAAGTTTTGGGACAATCCCCCACCCTTCCCATTTTTGACTTTTTCAACACTACCGGCCCTGTCATTTTTTTCAATTTTTGCCCGCTTTGGAAAATCCTTGACAAATTTTCACACAATGCCTTCACGGTGCTTGATTTTACACATTTTTCATTCAGGCCGCCCCTCTGGCCCCTTGTAGCAAGTTTTGGGACAATCCCCCACCCTTCCCATTTTTGACTTTTTCGACACTACCGGCCCTGTCATTTTTTTCAATTTTTGCCCGCTTTGGAAAATCCTTGACAATTTTCACACAATGCCTTCACAGTGCTTGATTTTACACATCTTTAATTCAGGCCGCCCCTCTGGCCCCTTGTAGCAAGTTTTGGGACAATCCCCCACCCTTCCCATTTTTGACTTTTTCGACACTACCGACCCTGTCATTTTTTTCAATTTTTGCCCGCTTTGGAAAATCCTTCACAATTTTCACACAATGCCCTCACGGTGCTTGATTTTACACATTTTTCATTCAGGCCGCCCCTCTGGCCCCTTGTAGCAAGTTTTGGGACAATCCCCCACCCTTCCCATTTTTGACTTTTTCGACACTACCGGCCCTGTCGTTTTTTTCAATTTTTGCCCGCTTTGGAAAATCCTTCACAATTTTCACACAATGCCCTCACGGTGCTTGATTTTACACATTTTTCATTCAGGCCGCCCCTCTGGCCCCTTGTAGCAAGTTTTGGGACAATCCCCCACCCTTCCCATTTTTGACTTTTTCGACACTACCGGCCCTGTCGTTTTTTTCAATTTTTGGCCGCTTTGGAAAATCCTTCACAATTTTCACACAATGCCCTCACGGTGCTTGATTTTACACATTTTTCATTCAGGCCGCCCCTCTGGCCCCTTGTAGCAAGTTTTGGGACAATCCCCCACCCTTCCCATTTTTGACTTTTTCGACACTACCGGCCCTGTCATTTTTTTCAATTTTTGCCCGCTTTGGAAAATCCTTGACAATTTTCACACAATGCCTTCACAGTGCTTGATTTTACACATCTTTAATTCAGGCCGCCCCTCTGGCCCCTTGTAGCAAGTTTTGGGACAATCCCCTACCCTTCCCTATTTTTGACTTTTTCGACACTACCGGCCCTGTCATTCTTTAAAATTTTTGCCCGCTTTGGAAAATCCTTGACAATTTTCACACAATGCCTTCACGGTGCTTGATTTTACACATTTTTCATTCAGGCCGCCCCTCTGGCCCCTTGTAGCAAGTTTTGGGACAATCCCCCACCCTTCCCATTTTTGACTTTTTCGACACTACCGGCCCTGTCGTTTTTTTCAATTTTTGTCCGCTTTGGAAAATCCTTCACAATTTTCACACAATGCCCTCACGGTGCTTGATTTTACACATTTTTCATTCAGGCCGCCCCTCTGGCCCCTTGTAGCAAGTTTTGGGACAATCCCCCACCCTTCCCATTTTTGACTTTTTCGACACTACCGGCCCTGTCGTTTTTTTCAATTTTTGCCCGCTTTGGAAAATCCTTCACATTTTTCACACAATGCCCTCACGGTGCTTGATTTTACACATTTTTCATTCAGGCCGCCCCTCTGGCCCCTTGTAGCAAGTTTTGGGACAATCCCCCACCCTTCCCATTTTTGACTTTTTCGACACTACCGGCCCTGTCGTTTTTTTCAATTTTTGCCCGCTTTGGAAAATCCTTCACAATTTTCACACAATGCCCTCACGGTGCTTGATTTTACACATTTTTCATTCAGGCCGCCCCTCTGGCCCCTTGTAGCAAGTTTTGGGACAATCCCCCACCCTTCCCATTTTTGACTTTTTCGACACTACCGGCCCTGTCATTTTTTTCAATTTTTGCCCCCTATGGAAAATCCTTCACAATTTTCACACAATGTCTTCACGGTTCTTGATATTACACATTTTTCATTCAGGCCGCCCCTCTGGCCCCTTGTAGCAAGTTTTGGGACAATCCCCCACCCTTCCCATTTTTGACTTTTTCGACACTACCGGCCCTGTCGTTTTTTTCAATTTTTGCCCGCTTTGGAAAATCCTTCACAATTTTCACACAATGCCCTCACGGTGCTTGATTTTACACATTTTTCATTCAGGCCGCCCCTCTGGCCCCTTGTAGCAAGTTTTGGGACAATCCCCCACCCTTCCCATTTTTGACTTTTTCGACACTACCGGCCCTGTCGTTTTTTTCAATTTTTGGCCGCTTTGGAAAATCCTTCATAATTTTCACACAATGCCCTCACGGTGCTTGATTTTAATATTTTTTCATTCAGGCCGCCCCTCTGGCCCCTTGTAGCAAGTTTTGGGACAATCCCCTACCCTTCCCTATTTTTGACTTTTTCGACACTACCGGCTCTGTCATTCTTTAAAATTTTTGCCCGCTTTGGAAAATCCTTCACAATTTTCACACAATGCCTTCACGGTGCTTGATTTTACACATTTTTCATTCAGGCCGCCCCTCTGGCCCCTTGTAGCAAGTTTTGGGACAATCCCCCACCCTTCCCATTTTTGACTTTTTCGACACTACCGGCCCTGTCGTTTTTTTCAATTTTTGCCCGCTTTGGAAAATCCTTCACAATTTTCACACAATGCCCTCACGGTGCTTGATTTTACACATTTTTCATTCAGGCCGCCCCTCTGGCCCCTTGTAGCAAGTTTTGGGACAATCCCCCACCCTTCCTATTTTTGACTTTTTCGACACTACCGGCCCTGTCATTTTTTTCAATTTTTGCCCCCTATGGAAAATCCTTCACAATTTTCACACAATGTCTTCACGGTTCTTGATTTTACACATTTTTCATTCAGGCCGCCCCTCTGGCTCCTTGTAGCAAGTTTTGGGACAATCCCCCACCCTTCCCATTTTTGACTTTTTCGACACTACCGGCCCTGTCGTTTTTTTCAATTTTTGTCCGCTTTGGAAAATCCTTCACAATTTTCACACAATGCCCTCACGGTGCTTGATTTTACACATTTTTCATTCAGGCCGCCCCTCTGGCCCCTTGTAGCAAGTTTTGGGACAATCCCCCACCCTTCCCATTTTTGACTTTTTCGACACTACCGGCCCTGTCGTTTTTTTCAATTTTTGCCCGCTTTGGAAAATCCTTCACAATTTTCACACAATGCCCTCACGGAGCTTGATTTTACACATTTTTCATTCAGGCCGCCCCTCTGGCCCCTTGTAGCAAGTTTTGGGACAATCCCCCACCCTTCCTATTTTTGACTTTTTCGACACTACCGGCCCTGTCATTTTTTTCAATTTTTGCCCCCTATGGAAAATCCTTCACAATTTTCACACAATGTCTTCACGGTTCTTGATTTTACACATTTTTCATTCAGGCCGCCCCTCTGGCTCCTTGTAGCAAGTTTTGGGACAATCCCCCACCCTTCCCATTTTTGACTTTTTCGACACTACCGGCCCTGTCGTTTTTTTCAATTTTTGCCCGCTTTGGAAAATCCTTCACAATTTTCACACAATGCCCTCACGGTGCTTGATTTTACACATTTTTCATTCAGGCCGCCCCTCTGGCCCCTTGTAGCAAGTTTTGGGACAATCCCCCACCCTTCCCATTTTTGACTTTTTCGACACTACCGGCCCTGTCATTTTTTTCAATTTTTGGCCGCTTTGGAAAATCCTTGACAAATTTTCACACAATGCCTTCACGGTGCTTGATTTTACACATTTTTCATTCAGGCCGCCCCTCTGGCCCCTTGTAGCAAGTTTTGGGACAATCCCCCACCCTTCCCATTTTTGACTTTTTCGACACTACCGGCCCTGTCATTTTTTTCAATTTTTGCCCGCTTTTGAAAATCCTTGACAATTTTCACACAATGCCTTCACAGTGCTTGATTTTACACATCTTTAATTCAGGCCGCCCCTCTGGCCCCTTGTAGCAAGTTTTGGGACAATCCCCCACCCTTCCCATTTTTGACTTTTTCGACACTACCGACCCTGTCATTTTTTTCAATTTTTGCCCGCTTTGGAAAATCCTTCACAATTTTCACACAATGCCCTCACGGTGCTTGATTTTACACATTTTTCATTCAGGCCGCCCCTCTGGCCCCTTGTAGCAAGTTTTGGGACAATCCCCCACCCTTCCCATTTTTGACTTTTTCGACACTACCGGCCCTGTCGTTTTTTTCAATTTTTGGCCGCTTTGGAAAATCCTTCATAATTTTCACACAATGCCCTCACGGTGCTTGATTTTAATAATTTTTCATTCAGGCCGCCCCTCTGGCCCCTTGTAGCAAGTTTTGGGACAATCCCCTACCCTTCCCTATTTTTGACTTTTTCGACACTACCGGCCCTGTCATTCTTTAAAATTTTTGCCCGCTTTGGAAAATCCTTGACAATTTTCACACAATGCCTTCACGGTGCTTGATTTTACACATTTTTCATTCAGGCCGCCCCTCTGGCCCCTTGTAGCAAGTTTTGGGACAATCCCCCACCCTTCCCATTTTTGACTTTTTCGACACTACCGGCCCTGTCGTTTTTTTCAATTTTTGTCCGCTTTGGAAAATCCTTCACAATTTTCACACAATGCCCTCACGGTGCTTGATTTTACACATTTTTCATTCAGGCCGCCCCTCTGGCCCCTTGTAGCAAGTTTTGGGACAATCCCCCACCCTTCCCATTTTTGACTTTTTCGACACTACCGGCCCTGTCGTTTTTTTCAATTTTTGCCCGCTTTGGAAAATCCTTCACAATTTTCACACAATGCCCTCACGGTGCTTGATTTTACACATTTTTCATTCAGGCCGCCCCTCTGGCCCCTTGTAGCAAGTTTTGGGACAATCCCCCACCCTTCCCATTTTAGACTTTTTCGACACTACCGGCCCTGTCATTTTTTTCAATTTTTGGCCGCTTTGGAAAATCCTTGACAATTTTCACACAATGCCCTCACGGTGCTTGATTTTACACATTTTTCATTCAGGCCGCCCCTCTGGCCCCTTGTAGCAAGTTTTGGGACAATCCCCCACCCTTCCCTATTTTTGACTTTTTCGACACTACCGGCCCTGTCATTTTTTTCAATTTTTGCCCGCTTTGGAAAATCCTTGACAAATTTTCACACAATGCCTTCACGGTGCTTGATTTTACACATTTTTCATTCAGGCCGCCCCTCTGGCCCCTTGTAGCAAGTTTTGGGACAATCCCCCACCCTTCCCATTTTTGACTTTTTCGACACTACCGGCCCTGTCATTTTTTTCAATTTTTGCCCGCTTTGGAAAATCCTTGACAATTTTCACACAATGCCTTCACAGTGCTTGATTTTACACATCTTTAATTCAGGCCGCCCCTCTGGCCCCTTGTAGCAAGTTTTGGGACAATCCCCCACCCTTCCCATTTTTGACTTTTTCGACACTACCGACCCTGTCATTTTTTTCAATTTTTGACGGCTTTGGAAAATCCTTCACAATTTTCACACAATGCCCTCACGGTGCTTGATTTTACACATTTTTCATTCAGGCCGCCCCTCTGGCCCCTTGTAGCAAGTTTTGGGACAATCCCCCACCCTTCCCATTTTTGACTTTTTCGACACTACCGGCCCTGTCGTTTTTTTCAATTTTTGGCCGCTTTGGAAAATCCTTCACAATTTTCACACAATGCCCTCACGGTGCTTGATTTTACACATTTTTCATTCAGGCCGCCCCTCTGGCCCCTTGTAGCAAGTTTTGGGACAATCCCCCACCCTTCCCATTTTTGACTTTTTCGACACTACCGGCCCTGTCGTTTTTTTCAATTTTTGCCCGCTTTGGAAAATCCTTCACAATTTTCACACAATGCCCTCACGGTGCTTGATTTTACACATTTTTCATTCAGGCCGCCCCTCTGGCCCCTTGTAGCAAGTTTTGGGACAATCCCCCACCCTTCCCATTTTTGACTTTTTTGACACTACCGGCCCTGTCGTTTTTTTCAATTTTTGCCCGCTTTGGAAAATCCTTCACAATTTTCACACAATGCCCTCACGGTGCTTGATTTTACACATTTTTCATTCAGGCCGCCCCTCTGGCCCCTTGTAGCAAGTTTTGGGACAATCCCCCACCCTTCCCATTTTTGACTTTTTCGACACTACCGGCCCTGTCGTTTTTTTCAATTTATGCCCGCTTTGGAAAATCCTTCACAATTTTCACACGATGCCCTCACGGTGCTTGATTTTACACATTTTTCATTCAGGCCGCCCCTCTGGCCCCTTGTAGCAAGTTTTGGGACAATCCCCTACCCTTCCCTATTTTTGACTTTTTCGACACTACCGGCCCTGTCATTCTTTAAAATGTTTGCCCGCTTTGGAAAATCCTTGACAATTTTCACACAATGCCTTCACGGTGCTTGATTTTACACATTTTTCATTCAGGCCGCCCCTCTGGCCCCTTCTAGCAAGTTTTGGGACAATCCCCCACCCTTCCCATTTTTGACTTTTTCGACACTACCGGCCCTGTCGTTTTTTTCAATTTTTGTCCGCTTTGGAAAATCCTTCACAATTTTCACACAATGCCCTCACGGTGCTTGATTTTACACATTTTTCATTCAGGCCGCCCCTCTGGCCCCTTGTAGCAAGTTTTGGGACAATCCCCCACCCTTCCCATTTTTGACTTTTTCGACACTACCGGCCCTGTTGTTTTTTTCAATTTTTGGCCGCTTTGGAAAATCCTTCACAATTTTCACACAATGCCCTCACGGTGCTTGATTTTACACATTTTTCATTCAGGCCGCCCCTCTGGCCCCTTGTAGCAAGTTTTGGGACAATCCCCCACCCTTCCCATTTTTGACTTTTTCGACATTACCGGCCCTGTCGTTTTTTTCAATTTTTGCCCCCTATGGAAAATCCTTCACAATTTTCACACAATGTCTTCACGGTTCTTGATATTACACATTTTTCATTCAGGCCGCCCCTCTGGCCCCTTGTAGCAAGTTTTGGGACAATCCCCCACCCTTCCCATTTTTGACTTTTTCGACACTACCGGCCCTGTCGTTTTTTTCAATTTTTGCCCGCTTTGGAAAATCCTTCACAATTTTCACACAATGCCCTCACGGTGCTTGATTTTACACATTTTTCATTCAGGCCGCCCCTCTGGCCCCTTGTAGCAAGTTTTGGGACAATCCCCCACCCTTCCCATTTTTGACTTTTTTGACACTACCGGCCCTGTCATTTTTTTCAATTTTTGGCCGCTTTGGAAAATCCTTGACAATTTTCACACAATGTCTTCACGGTTCTTGATATTACACATTTTTCATTCAGGCCGCCCCTCTGGCCCCTTGTAGCAAGTTTTGGGACAATCCCCCACCCTTCCCATTTTTGACTTTTTCGACACTACCGGCCCTGTCGTTTTTTTCAATTTTTGCCCGCTTTGGAAAATCCTTCACAATTTTCACACAATGCCCTCACGGTGCTTGATTTTACACATTTTTCATTCAGGCCGCCCCTCTGGCCCCTTGTAGCAAGTTTTGGGACAATCCCCCACCCTTCCCATTTTTGACTTTTTCGACACTACCGGCCCTGTCATTTTTTTCAATTTTTGGCCGCTTTGGAAAATCCTTGACAATTTTCACACAATGCCCTCACGGTGCTTGATTTTACACATTTTTCATTCAGGCCGCCCCTCTGGCCCCTTGTAGCAAGTTTTGGGACAATCCCCCACCCTTCCCTATTTTTGACTTTTTCGACACTACCGGCCCTGTCATTTTTTTCAATTTTTGCCCGCTTTGGAAAATCCTTGACAAATTTTCACACAATGCCTTCACGGTGCTTGATTTTACACATTTTTCATTCAGGCCGCCCCTCTGGCCCCTTGTAGCAAGTTTTGGGACAATCCCCCACCCTTCCCATTTTTGACTTTTTCGACACTACCGGCCCTGTCATTTTTTTCAATTTTTGCCCGCTTTGGAAAATCCTTGACAATTTTCACACAATGCCTTCACAGTGCTTGATTTTACACATCTTTAATTCAGGCCGCCCCTCTGGCCCCTTGTAGCAAGTTTTGGGACAATCCCCCACCCTTCCCATTTTTGACTTTTTCGACACTACCGACCCTGTCATTTTTTTCAATTTTTGCCCGCTTTGGAAAATCCTTCACAATTTTCACACAATGCCCTCACGGTGCTTGATTTTACACATTTTTCATTCAGGCCGCCCCTCTGGCCCCTTGTAGCAAGTTTTGGGACAATCCCCCACCCTTCCCATTTTTGACTTTTTCGACACTACCGGCCCTGTTGTTTTTTTCAATTTTTGGCCGCTTTGGAAAATCCTTCACAATTTTCACACAATGCCCTCACGGTGCTTGATTTTACACATTTTTCATTCAGGCCGCCCCTCTGGCCCCTTGTAGCAAGTTTTGGGACAATCCCCCACCCTTCCCATTTTTGACTTTTTCGACACTACCGGCCCTGTCGTTTTTTTCAATTTTTGGCCGCTTTGGAAAATCCTTCATAATTTTCACACAATGCCCTCACGGTGCTTGATTTTAATAATTTTTCATTCAGGCCGCCCCTCTGGCCCCTTGTAGCAAGTTTTGGGACAATCCCCCACCCTTCCTATTTTTGACTTTTTCGACACTACCGGCCCTGTCATTTTTTTCAATTTTTGCCCCCTATGGAAAATCCTTCACAATTTTCACACAATGTCTTCACGGTTCTTGATATTACACATTTTTCATTCAGGCCGCCCCTCTGGCCCCTTGTAGCAAGTTTTGGGACAATCCCCCACCCTTCCCATTTTTGACTTTTTCGACACTACCGGCCCTGTCGTTTTTTTCAATTTTTGTCCGCTTTGGAAAATCCTTCACAATTTTCACACAATGCCCTCACGGTGCTTGATTTTACACATTTTTCATTCAGGCCGCCCCTCTGGCCCCTTGTAGCAAGTTTTGGGACAATCCCCCACCCTTCCCATTTTTGACTTTTTCGACACTACCGGCCCTGTCATTTTTTTCAATTTTTGGCCGCTTTGGAAAATCCTTGACAATTTTCACACAATGCCCTCACGGTGCTTGATTTTACACATTTTTCATTCAGGCCGCCCCTCTGGCCCCTTGTAGCAAGTTTTGGGACAATCCCCCACCCTTCCCTATTTTTGACTTTTTCGACACTACCGGCCCTGTCATTTTTTTCAATTTTTGCCCGCTTTGGAAAATCCTTGACAAATTTTCACACAATGCCTTCACGGTGCTTGATTTTACACATTTTTCATTCAGGCCGCCCCTCTGGCCCCTTGTAGCAAGTTTTGGGACAATCCCCCACCCTTCCCATTTTTGACTTTTTCGACACTACCGGCCCTGTCATTTTTTTCAATTTTTGCCCGCTTTGGAAAATCCTTGACAATTTTCACACAATGCCTTCACAGTGCTTGATTTTACACATCTTTAATTCAGGCCGCCCCTCTGGCCCCTTGTAGCAAGTTTTGGGACAATCCCCCACCCTTCCCATTTTTGACTTTTTCGACACTACCGACCCTGTCATTTTTTTCAATTTTTGCCCGCTTTGGAAAATCCTTCACAATTTTCACACAATGCCCTCACGGTGCTTGATTTTACACATTTTTCATTCAGGCCGCCCCTCTGGCCCCTTGTAGCAAGTTTTGGGACAATCCCCCACCCTTCCCATTTTTGACTTTTTCGACACTACCGGCCCTGTTGTTTTTTTCAATTTTTGGCCGCTTTGGAAAATCCTTCACAATTTTCACACAATGCCCTCACGGTGCTTGATTTTACACATTTTTCATTCAGGCCGCCCCTCTGGCCCCTTGTAGCAAGTTTTGGGACAATCCCCCACCCTTCCCATTTTTGACTTTTTCGACACTACCGGCCCTGTCGTTTTTTTCAATTTTTGGCCGCTTTGGAAAATCCTTCATAATTTTCACACAATGCCCTCACGGTGCTTGATTTTAATAATTTTTCATTCAGGCCGCCCCTCTGGCCCCTTGTAGCAAGTTTTGGGACAATCCCCCACCCTTCCCATTTTTGACTTTTTCGACACTACCGGCCCTGTCGTTTTTTTCAATTTTTGTCCGCTTTGGAAAATCCTTCACAATTTTCACACAATGCCCTCACGGTGCTTGATTTTACACATTTTTCATTCAGGCCGCCCCTCTGGCCCCTTGTAGCAAGTTTTGGGACAATCCCCCACCCTTCCTATTTTTGACTTTTTCGACACTACCGGCCCTGTCATTTTTTTCAATTTTTGCCCCCTATGGAAAATCCTTCACAATTTTCACACAATGTCTTCACGGTTCTTGATTTTACACATTTTTCATTCAGGCCGCCCCTCTGGCTCCTTGTAGCAAGTTTTGGGACAATCCCCCACCCTTCCCATTTTTGACTTTTTCGACACTACCGGCCCTGTCGTTTTTTTCAATTTTTGCCCGCTTTGGAAAATCCTTCACAATTTTCACACAATGCCCTCACGGTGCTTGATTTTACACATTTTTCATTCAGGCCGCCCCTCTGGCCCCTTGTAGCAAGTTTTGGGACAATCCCCCACCCTTCCCATTTTTGACTTTTTCGACACTACCGGCCCTGTCATTTTTTTCAATTTTTGGCCGCTTTGGAAAATCCTTGACAAATTTTCACACAATGCCTTCACGGTGCTTGATTTTACACATTTTTCATTCAGGCCGCCCCTCTGGCCCCTTGTAGCAAGTTTTGGGACAATCCCCCACCCTTCCCATTTTTGACTTTTTCGACACTACCGGCCCTGTCATTTTTTTCAATTTTTGCCCGCTTTGGAAAATCCTTGACAATTTTCACACAATGCCTTCACAGTGCTTGATTTTACACATCTTTAATTCAGGCCGCCCCTCTGGCCCCTTGTAGCAAGTTTTGGGACAATCCCCCACCCTTCCCATTTTTGACTTTTTCGACACTACCGACCCTGTCATTTTTTTCAATTTTTGCCCGCTTTGGAAAATCCTTCACAATTTTCACACAATGCCCTCACGGTGCTTGATTTTACACATTTTTCATTCAGGCCGCCCCTCTGGCCCCTTGTAGCAAGTTTTGGGACAATCCCCCACCCTTCCCATTTTTGACTTTTTCGACACTACCGGCCCTGTCGTTTTTTTCAATTTTTGTCCGCTTTGGAAAATCCTTCACAATTTTCACACAATGCCCTCACGGTGCTTGATTTTACACATTTTTCATTCAGGCCGCCCCTCTGGCCCCTTGTAGCAAGTTTTGGGACAATCCCCCACCCTTCCCTATTTTTGACTTTTTCGACACTACCGGCCCTGTCATTTTTTTCAATTTTTGCCCGCTTTGGAAAATCCTTGACAAATTTTCACACAATGCCTTCACGGTGCTTGATTTTACACATTTTTCATTCAGGCCGCCCCTCTGGCCCCTTGTAGCAAGTTTTGGGACAATCCCCCACCCTTCCCATTTTTGACTTTTTCGACACTACCGGCCCTGTCATTTTTTTCAATTTTTGCCCGCTTTGGAAAATCCTTGACAATTTTCACACAATGCCTTCACAGTGCTTGATTTTACACATCTTTAATTCAGGCCGCCCCTCTGGCCCCTTGTAGCAAGTTTTGGGACAATCCCCCACCCTTCCCATTTTTGACTTTTTCGACACTACCGACCCTGTCATTTTTTTCAATTTTTGCCCGCTTTGGAAAATCCTTCACAATTTTCACACAATGCCCTCACGGTGCTTGATTTTACACATTTTTCATTCAGGCCGCCCCTCTGGCCCCTTGTAGCAAGTTTTGGGACAATCCCCCACCCTTCCCATTTTTGACTTTTTCGACACTACCGGCCCTGTTGTTTTTTTCAATTTTTGGCCGCTTTGGAAAATCCTTCACAATTTTCACACAATGCCCTCACGGTGCTTGATTTTACACATTTTTCATTCAGGCCGCCCCTCTGGCCCCTTGTAGCAAGTTTTGGGACAATCCCCCACCCTTCCCATTTTTGACTTTTTCGACACTACCGGCCCTGTCGTTTTTTTCAATTTTTGGCCGCTTTGGAAAATCCTTCATAATTTTCACACAATGCCCTCACGGTGCTTGATTTTAATAATTTTTCATTCAGGCCGCCCCTCTGGCCCCTTGTAGCAAGTTTTGGGACAATCCCCCACCCTTCCCATTTTTGACTTTTTCGACACTACCGGCCCTGTCGTTTTTTTCAATTTTTGTCCGCTTTGGAAAATCCTTCACAATTTTCACACAATGCCCTCACGGTGCTTGATTTTACACATTTTTCATTCAGGCCGCCCCTCTGGCCCCTTGTAGCAAGTTTTGGGACAATCCCCCACCCTTCCTATTTTTGACTTTTTCGACACTACCGGCCCTGTCATTTTTTTCAATTTTTGCCCCCTATGGAAAATCCTTCACAATTTTCACACAATGTCTTCACGGTTCTTGATTTTACACATTTTTCATTCAGGCCGCCCCTCTGGCTCCTTGTAGCAAGTTTTGGGACAATCCCCCACCCTTCCCATTTTTGACTTTTTCGACACTACCGGCCCTGTCGTTTTTTTCAATTTTTGCCCGCTTTGGAAAATCCTTCACAATTTTCACACAATGCCCTCACGGTGCTTGATTTTACACATTTTTCATTCAGGCCGCCCCTCTGGCCCCTTGTAGCAAGTTTTGGGACAATCCCCCACCCTTCCCATTTTTGACTTTTTCGACACTACCGGCCCTGTCATTTTTTTCAATTTTTGGCCGCTTTGGAAAATCCTTGACAAATTTTCACACAATGCCTTCACGGTGCTTGATTTTACACATTTTTCATTCAGGCCGCCCCTCTGGCCCCTTGTAGCAAGTTTTGGGACAATCCCCCACCCTTCCCATTTTTGACTTTTTCGACACTACCGGCCCTGTCATTTTTTTCAATTTTTGCCCGCTTTGGAAAATCCTTGACAATTTTCACACAATGCCTTCACAGTGCTTGATTTTACACATCTTTAATTCAGGCCGCCCCTCTGGCCCCTTGTAGCAAGTTTTGGGACAATCCCCCACCCTTCCCATTTTTGACTTTTTCGACACTACCGACCCTGTCATTTTTTTCAATTTTTGCCCGCTTTGGAAAATCCTTCACAATTTTCACACAATGCCCTCACGGTGCTTGATTTTACACATTTTTCATTCAGGCCGCCCCTCTGGCCCCTTGTAGCAAGTTTTGGGACAATCCCCCACCCTTCCCATTTTTGACTTTTTCGACACTACCGGCCCTGTCATTCTTTAAAATTTTTGCCCGCTTTGGAAAATCCTTGACAATTTTCACACAATGCCTTCACGGTGCTTGATTTTACACATTTTTCATTCAGGCCGCCCCTCTGGCCCCTTGTAGCAAGTTTTGGGACAATCCCCCACCCTTCCCATTTTTGACTTTTTCGACACTACCGGCCCTGTCGTTTTTTTCAATTTTTGTCCGCTTTGGAAAATCCTTCACAATTTTCACACAATGCCCTCACGGTGCTTGATTTTACACATTTTTCATTCAGGCCGCCCCTCTGGCCCCTTGTAGCAAGTTTTGGGACAATCCCCCACCCTTCCCATTTTTGACTTTTTCGACACTACCGGCCCTGTCGTTTTTTTCAATTTTTGCCCGCTTTGGAAAATCCTTCACAATTTTCACACAATGCCCTCACGGTGCTTGATTTTACACATTTTTCATTCAGGCCGCCCCTCTGGCCCCTTGTAGCAAGTTTTGGGACAATCCCCCACCCTTCCCATTTTTGACTTTTTCGACACTACCGGCCCTGTCATTTTTTTCAATTTTTGGCCGCTTTGGAAAATCCTTGACAATTTTCACACAATGCCCTCACGGTGCTTGATTTTACACATTTTTCATTCAGGCCGCCCCTCTGGCCCCTTGTAGCAAGTTTTGGGACAATCCCCCACCCTTCCCTATTTTTGACTTTTTCGACACTACCGGCCCTGTCATTTTTTTCAATTTTTGCCCGCTTTGGAAAATCCTTGACAAATTTTCACACAATGCCTTCACGGTGCTTGATTTTACACATTTTTCATTCAGGCCGCCCCTCTGGCCCCTTGTAGCAAGTTTTGGGACAATCCCCCACCCTTCCCATTTTTGACTTTTTCGACACTACCGGCCCTGTCATTTTTTTCAATTTTTGCCCGCTTTGGAAAATCCTTGACAATTTTCACACAATGTCTTCACAGTGCTTGATTTTACACATCTTTAATTCAGGCCGCCCCTCTGGCCCCTTGTAGCAAGTTTTGGGACAATCCCCCACCCTTCCCATTTTTGACTTTTTCGACACTACCGACCCTGTCATTTTTTTCAATTTTTGACGGCTTTGGAAAATCCTTCACAATTTTCACACAATGCCCTCACGGTGCTTGATTTTACACATTTTTCATTCAGGCCGCCCCTCTGGCCCCTTGTAGCAAGTTTTGGGACAATCCCCCACCCTTCCCATTTTTGACTTTTTCGACACTACCGGCCCTGTCGTTTTTTTCAATTTTTGGCCGCTTTGGAAAATCCTTCATAATTTTCACACAATGCCCTCACGGTGCTTGATTTTAATAATTTTTCATTCAGGCCGCCCCTCTGGCCCCTTGTAGCAAGTTTTGGGACAATCCCCCACCCTTCCCATTTTTGACTTTTTCGACACTACCGGCCCTGTCGTTTTTTTCAATTTTTGTCCGCTTTGGAAAATCCTTCACAATTTTCACACAATGCCCTCACGGTGCTTGATTTTACACATTTTTCATTCAGGCCGCCCCTCTGGCCCCTTGTAGCAAGTTTTGGGACAATCCCCCACCCTTCCCATTTTTGACTTTTTCGACACTACCGGCCCTGTCGTTTTTTTCAATTTTTGCCCGCTTTGGAAAATCCTTCACAATTTTCACACAATGCCCTCACGGTGCTTGATTTTACACATTTTTCATTCAGGCCGCCCCTCTGGCCCCTTGTAGCAAGTTTTGGGACAATCCCCCACCCTTCCCATTTTTGACTTTTTTGACACTACCGGCCCTGTCGTTTTTTTCAATTTTTGCCCGCTTTGGAAAATCCTTCACAATTTTCACACAATGCCCTCACGGTGCTTGATTTTACACATTTTGAATTCAGGCCGCCCCTCTGGCCCCTTGTAGCAAGTTTTGGGACAATCCCCCACCCTTCCCATTTTTGACTTTTTCGACACTACCGGCCCTGTCGTTTTTTTCAATTTATGCCCGCTTTGGAAAATCCTTCACAATTTTCACACGATGCCCTCACGGTGCTTGATTTTACACATTTTTCATTCAGGCCGCCCCTCTGGCCCCTTGTAGCAAGTTTTGGGACAATCCCCTACCCTTCCCTATTTTTGACTTTTTCGACACTACCGGCCCTGTCATTCTTTAAAATGTTTGCCCGCTTTGGAAAATCCTTGACAATTTTCACACAATGCCTTCACGGTGCTTGATTTTACACATTTTTCATTCAGGCCGCCCCTCTGGCCCCTTCTAGCAAGTTTTGGGACAATCCCCCACCCTTCCCATTTTTGACTTTTTCGACACTACCGGCCCTGTCGTTTTTTTCAATTTTTGTCCGCTTTGGAAAATCCTTCACAATTTTCACACAATGCCCTCACGGTGCTTGATTTTACACATTTTTCATTCAGGCCGCCCCTCTGGCCCCTTGTAGCAAGTTTTGGGACAATCCCCCACCCTTCCCATTTTTGACTTTTTCGACACTACCGGCCCTGTTGTTTTTTTCAATTTTTGGCCGCTTTGGAAAATCCTTCACAATTTTCACACAATGCCCTCACGGTGCTTGATTTTACACATTTTTCATTCAGGCCGCCCCTCTGGCCCCTTGTAGCAAGTTTTGGGACAATCCCCCACCCTTCCCATTTTTGACTTTTTCGACACTACCGGCCCTGTCGTTTTTTTCAATTTTTGGCCGCTTTGGAAAATCCTTCACAATTTTCACACAATGCCCTCACGGTGCTTGATTTTACACATTTTTCATTCAGGCCGCCCCTCTGGCCCCTTGTAGCAAGTTTTGGGACAATCCCCCACCCTTCCCATTTTTGACTTTTTCGACACTACCGGCCCTGTCGTTTTTTTCAATTTTTGCCCGCTTTGGAAAATCCTTCACAATTTTCACACAATGCCCTCACGGTGCTTGATTTTACACATTTTTCATTCAGGCCGCCCCTCTGGCCCCTTGTAGCAAGTTTTGGGACAATCCCCCACCCTTCCCATTTTTGACTTTTTCGACACTACCGGCCCTGTCGTTTTTTTCAATTTTTGCCCGCTTTGGAAAATCCTTCACAATTTTCACACAATGCCCTCACGGTGCTTGATTTTACACATTTTTCATTCAGGCCGCCCCTCTGGCCCCTTGTAGCAAGTTTTGGGACAATCCCCCACCCTTCCTATTTTTGACTTTTTCGACACTACCGGCCCTGTCATTTTTTTCAATTTTTGCCCCCTATGGAAAATCCTTCACAATTTTCACACAATGTCTTCACGGTTCTTGATATTACACATTTTTCATTCAGGCCGCCCCTCTGGCCCCTTGTAGCAAGTTTTGGGACAATCCCCCACCCTTCCCATTTTTGACTTTTTCGACACTACCGGCCCTGTCGTTTTTTTCAATTTTTGCCCGCTTTGGAAAATCCTTCACAATTTTCACACAATGCCCTCACGGTGCTTGATTTTACACATTTTTCATTCAGGCCGCCCCTCTGGCCCCTTGTAGCAAGTTTTGGGACAATCCCCCACCCTTCCCATTTTTGACTTTTTCGACACTACCGGCCCTGTCATTTTTTTCAATTTTTGGCCGCTTTGGAAAATCCTTGACAATTTTCACACAATGCCCTCACGGTGCTTGATTTTACACATTTTTCATTCAGGCCGCCCCTCTGGCCCCTTGTAGCAAGTTTTGGGACAATCCCCCACCCTTCCCTATTTTTGACTTTTTCGACACTACCGGCCCTGTCATTTTTTTCAATTTTTGCCCGCTTTGGAAAATCCTTGACAAATTTTCACACAATGCCTTCACGGTGCTTGATTTTACACATTTTTCATTCAGGCCGCCCCTCTGGCCCCTTGTAGCAAGTTTTGGGACAATCCCCCACCCTTCCCATTTTTGACTTTTTCGACACTACCGGCCCTGTCATTTTTTTCAATTTTTGCCCGCTTTGGAAAATCCTTGACAATTTTCACACAATGCCTTCACAGTGCTTGATTTTACACATCTTTAATTCAGGCCGCCCCTCTGGCCCCTTGTAGCAAGTTTTGGGACAATCCCCCACCCTTCCCATTTTTGACTTTTTCGACACTACCGACCCTGTCATTTTTTTCAATTTTTGCCCGCTTTGGAAAATCCTTCACAATTTTCACACAATGCCCTCACGGTGCTTGATTTTACACATTTTTCATTCAGGCCGCCCCTCTGGCCCCTTGTAGCAAGTTTTGGGACAATCCCCCACCCTTCCCATTTTTGACTTTTTCGACACTACCGGCCCTGTTGTTTTTTTCAATTTTTGGCCGCTTTGGAAAATCCTTCACAATTTTCACACAATGCCCTCACGGTGCTTGATTTTACACATTTTTCATTCAGGCCGCCCCTCTGGCCCCTTGTAGCAAGTTTTGGGACAATCCCCCACCCTTCCCATTTTTGACTTTTTCGACACTACCGGCCCTGTCGTTTTTTTCAATTTTTGGCCGCTTTGGAAAATCCTTCATAATTTTCACACAATGCCCTCACGGTGCTTGATTTTAATAATTTTTCATTCAGGCCGCCCCTCTGGCCCCTTGTAGCAAGTTTTGGGACAATCCCCCACCCTTCCTATTTTTGACTTTTTCGACACTACCGGCCCTGTCATTTTTTTCAATTTTTGCCCCCTATGGAAAATCCTTCACAATTTTCACACAATGTCTTCACGGTTCTTGATATTACACATTTTTCATTCAGGCCGCCCCTCTGGCCCCTTGTAGCAAGTTTTGGGACAATCCCCCACCCTTCCCATTTTTGACTTTTTCGACACTACCGGCCCTGTCGTTTTTTTCAATTTTTGCCCGCTTTGGAAAATCCTTCACAATTTTCACACAATGCCCTCACGGTGCTTGATTTTACACATTTTTCATTCAGGCCGCCCCTCTGGCCCCTTGTAGCAAGTTTTGGGACAATCCCCCACCCTTCCCATTTTTGACTTTTTCGACACTACCGGCCCTGTCATTTTTTTCAATTTTTGGCCGCTTTGGAAAATCCTTGACAATTTTCACACAATGCCCTCACGGTGCTTGATTTTACACATTTTTCATTCAGGTCGCCCCTCTGGCCCCTTGTAGCAAGTTTTGGGACAATCCCCCACCCTTCCCTATTTTTGACTTTTTCGACACTACCGGCCCTGTCATTTTTTTCAATTTTTGCCCGCTTTGGAAAATCCTTGACAAATTTTCACACAATGCCTTCACGGTGCTTGATTTTACAAATTTTTCATTCAGGCCGCCCCTCTGGCCCCTTGTAGCAAGTTTTGGGACAATCCCCCACCCTTCCCATTTTTGACTTTTTCGACACTACCGGCCCTGTCATTTTTTTCAATTTTTGCCCGCTTTGGAAAATCCTTGACAATTTTCACACAATGCCTTCACAGTGCTTGATTTTACACATCTTTAATTCAGGCCGCCCCTCTGGCCCCTTGTAGCAAGTTTTGGGACAATCCCCCACCCTTCCCATTTTTGACTTTTTCGACACTACCGACCCTGTCATTTTTTTCAATTTTTGCCCGCTTTGGAAAATCCTTCACAATTTTCACACAATGCCCTCACGGTGCTTGATTTTACACATTTTTCATTCAGGCCGCCCCTCTGGCCCCTTGTAGCAAGTTTTGGGACAATCCCCCACCCTTCCCATTTTTGACTTTTTCGACACTACCGGCCCTGTTGTTTTTTTCAATTTTTGGCCGCTTTGGAAAATCCTTCACAATTTTCACACAATGCCCTCACAGTGCTTGATTTTACACATTTTTCATTCAGGCCGCCCCTCTGGCCCCTTGTAGCAAGTTTTGGGACAATCCCCCACCCTTCCCATTTTTGACTTTTTCGACACTACCGGCCCTGTCGTTTTTTTCAATTTTTGGCCGCTTTGGAAAATCCTTCATAATTTTCACACAATGCCCTCACGGTGCTTGATTTTAATAATTTTTCATTCAGGCCGCCCCTCTGGCCCCTTGTAGCAAGTTTTGGGACAATCCCCCACCCTTCCCATTTTTGACTTTTTCGACACTACCGGCCCTGTCGTTTTTTTCAATTTTTGTCCGCTTTGGAAAATCCTTCACAATTTTCACACAATGCCCTCACGGTGCTTGATTTTACACATTTTTCATTCAGGCCGCCCCTCTGGCCCCTTGTAGCAAGTTTTGGGACAATCCCCCACCCTTCCCATTTTTGACTTTTTCGACACTACCGGCCCTGTCGTTTTTTTCAATTTTTGCCCGCTTTGGAAAATCCTTCACAATTTTCACACAATGCCCTCACGGTGCTTGATTTTACACATTTTTCATTCAGGCCGCCCCTCTGGCCCCTTGTAGCAAGTTTTGGGACAATCCCCCACCCTTCCCATTTTTGACTTTTTCGACACTACCGGCCCTGTCGTTTTTTTCAATTTTTGCCCGCTTTGGAAAATCCTTCACAATTTTCACACAATGCCCTCACGGTGCTTGATTTTACACATTTTTCATTCAGGCCGCCCCTCTGGCCCCTTGTAGCAAGTTTTGGGACAATCCCCCACCCTTCCCATTTTTGACTTTTTCGACACTACCGGCCCTGTCGTTTTTTTCAATTTATGCCCGCTTTGGAAAATCCTTCACAATTTTCACACGATGCCCTCACGGTGCTTGATTTTACACATTTTTCATTCAGGCCGCCCCTCTGGCCCCTTGTAGCAAGTTTTGGGACAATCCCCTACCCTTCCCTATTTTTGACTTTTTCGACATTACCGGCCCTGTCGTTTTTTTCAATTTTTGCCCGCTTTGGAAAATCCTTCACAATTTTCACACAATGCCCTCACGGTGCTTGATTTTACACATTTTTCATTCAGGCCGCCCCTCTGGCCCCTTGTAGCAAGTTTTGGGACAATCCCCCACCCTTCCTATTTTTGACTTTTTCGACACTACCGGCCCTGTCGTTTTTTTCAATTTTTGCCCGCTTTGGAAAATCCTTCACAATTTTCACACAATGCCCTCACGGTGCTTGATTTTACACATTTTTCATTCAGGCCGCCCCTCTGGCCCCTTGTAGCAAGTTTTGGGACAATCCCCCACCCTTCCTATTTTTGACTTTTTCAACACTACCGGCCCTGTCGTTTTTTTCAATTTTTGCCCGCTTTGGAAAATCCTTCACAATTTTCACACAATGCCCTCACGGTGCTTGATTTTACACATTTTTCATTCAGGCCGCCCCTCTGGCCCCTTGTAGCAAGTTTTGGGACAATCCCCCACCCTTCCTATTTTTGACTTTTTCGACACTACCGGCCCTGTCATTTTTTTCAATTTTTGCCCCCTATGGAAAATCCTTCACAATTTTCACACAATGTCTTCACGGTTCTTGATATTACACATTTTTCATTCAGGCCGCCCCTCTGGCCCCTTGTAGCAAGTTTTGGGACAATCCCCCACCCTTCCCATTTTTGACTTTTTCGACACTACCGGCCCTGTCGTTTTTTTCAATTTTTGCCCGCTTTGGAAAATCCTTCACAATTTTCACACAATGCCCTCACGGTGCTTGATTTTACACATTTTTCATTCAGGCCGCCCCTCTGGCCCCTTGTAGCAAGTTTTGGGACAATCCCCCACCCTTCCTATTTTTGACTTTTTCGACACTACCGGCCCTGTCGTTTTTTTCAATTTTTGCCCGCTTTGGAAAATCCTTCACAATTTTCACACAATGCCCTCACGGTGCTTGATTTTACACATTTTTCATTCAGGCCGCCCCTCTGGCCCCTTGTAGCAAGTTTTGGGACAATCCCCCACCCTTCCTATTTTTGACTTTTTCGACACTACCGGCCCTGTCATTTTTTTCAATTTTTGCCCCCTATGGAAAATCCTTCACAATTTTCACACAATGTCTTCACGGTTCTTGATATTACACATTTTTCATTCAGGCCGCCCCTCTGGCCCCTTGTAGCAAGTTTTGGGACAATCCCCCACCCTTCCCATTTTTGACTTTTTCGACACTACCGGCCCTGTCGTTTTTTTCAATTTTTGCCCGCTTTGGAAAATCCTTCACAATTTTCACACAATGCCCTCACGGTGCTTGATTTTACACATTTTTCATTCAGGCCGCCCCTCTGGCCCCTTGTAGCAAGTTTTGGGACAATCCCCCACCCTTCCCATTTTTGACTTTTTCGACACTACCGGCCCTGTCATTTTTTTCAATTTTTGGCCGCTTTGGAAAATCCTTGACAATTTTCACACAATGCCCTCACGGTGCTTGATTTTACACATTTTTCATTCAGGCCGCCCCTCTGGCCCCTTGTAGCAAGTTTTGGGACAATCCCCCACCCTTCCCATTTTTGACTTTTTCGACACTACCGACCCTGTCATTTTTTTCAATTTTTGCCCGCTTTGGAAAATCCTTCACAATTTTCACACAATGCCCTCACGGTGCTTGATTTTACACATTTTTCATTCAGGCCGCCCCTCTGGCCCCTTGTAGCAAGTTTTGGGACAATCCCCCACCCTTCCCATTTTTGACTTTTTCGACACTACCGGCCCTGTTGTTTTTTTCAATTTTTGGCCGCTTTGGAAAATCCTTCACAATTTTCACACAATGCCCTCACGGTGCTTGATTTTACACATTTTTCATTCAGGCCGCCCCTCTGGCCCCTTGTAGCAAGTTTTGGGACAATCCCCCACCCTTCCCATTTTTGACTTTTTCGACACTACCGGCCCTGTCGTTTTTTTCAATTTTTGGCCGCTTTGGAAAATCCTTCATAATTTTCACACAATGCCCTCACGGTGCTTGATTTTAATAATTTTTCATTCAGGCCGCCCCTCTGGCCCCTTGTAGCAAGTTTTGGGACAATCCCCCACCCTTCCCATTTTTGACTTTTTCGACACTACCGGCCCTGTCGTTTTTTTCAATTTTTGGCCGCTTTGGAAAATCCTTCATAATTTTCACACAATGCCCTCACGGTGCTTGATTTTAATAATTTTTCATTCAGGCCGCCCCTCTGGCCCCTTGTAGCAAGTTTTGGGACAATCCCCCACCCTTCCCATTTTTGACTTTTTCGACACTACCGGCCCTGTCGTTTTTTTCAATTTTTGTCCGCTTTGGAAAATCCTTCACAATTTTCACACAATGCCCTCACGGTGCTTGATTTTACACATTTTTCATTCAGGCCGCCCCTCTGGCCCCTTGTAGCAAGTTTTGGGACAATCCCCCACCCTTCCCATTTTTGACTTTTTCGACACTACCGGCCCTGTCGTTTTTTTCAATTTTTGCCCGCTTTGGAAAATCCTTCACAATTTTCACACAATGCCCTCACGGTGCTTGATTTTACACATTTTTAATTCAGGCCGCCCCTCTGGCCCCTTGTAGCAAGTTTTGGGACAATCCCCCACCCTTCCCATTTTTGACTTTTTCGACACTACCGGCCCTGTCGTTTTTTTCAATTTATGCCCGCTTTGGAAAATCCTTCACAATTTTCACACGATGCCCTCACGGTGCTTGATTTTACACATTTTTCATTCAGGCCGCCCCTCTGGCCCCTTGTAGCAAGTTTTGGGACAATCCCCTACCCTTCCCTATTTTTGACTTTTTCGACACTACCGGCCCTGTCATTCTTTAAAATGTTTGCCCGCTTTGGAAAATCCTTGACAATTTTCACACAATGCCCTCACGGTGCTTGATTTTACACATTTTTCATTCAGGCCGCCCCTCTGGCCCCTTGTAGCAAGTTTTGGGACAATCCCCCACCCTTCCCATTTTTGACTTTTTCAACACTACCGGCCCTGTCATTTTTTTCCATTTTTGGCCGCTTTGGAAAATCCTTCACAATTTTCACACAATGCCCTCACGGTGCTTGATTTTACACATTTTTCATTCAGGCCGCCCCTCTGGCCCCTTGTAGCAAGTTTTGGGACAATCCCCCACCCTTCCCATTTTTGACTTTTTCAACACTACCGGCCCTGTCATTTTTTTCAATTTTTGCCCGCTTTGGAAAATCCTTGACAAATTTTCACACAATGCCTTCACGGTGCTTGATTTTACACATTTTTCATTCAGGCCGCCCCTCTGGCCCCTTGTAGCAAGATTTGGGACAATCCCCCACCCTTCCCATTTTTGACTTTTTCGACACCACCGGCCCTGTCATTTTTTTCAATTTTTGCCCGCTTTGGAAAATCCTTGACAATTTTCACACAATGCCTTCACAGTGCTTGATTTTACACATCTTTAATTCAGGCCGCCCCTCTGGCCCCTTGTAGCAAGTTTTGGGACAATCCCCCACCCTTCCCATTTTTGACTTTTTCGACACTACCGACCCTGTCATTTTTTTCAATTTTTGCCCGCTTTGGAAAATCCTTCACAATTTTCACACAATGCCCTCACGGTGCTTGATTTTACACATTTTTCATTCAGGCCGCCCCTCTGGCCCCTTGTAGCAAGTTTTGGGACAATCCCCCACCCTTCCCATTTTTGACTTTTTCGACACTACCGGCCCTGTTGTTTTTTTCAATTTTTGGCCGCTTTGGAAAATCCTTGACAATTTTCACACAATGCCCTCACGGTGCTTGATTTTACACATTTTTCATTCAGGCCGCCCCTCTGGCCCCTTGTAGCAAGTTTTGGGACAATCCCCCACCCTTCCCATTTTTGACTTTTTCGACACTACCGGCCCTGTCGTTTTTTTCAATTTTTGGCCGCTTTGGAAAATCCTTCATAATTTTCACACAATGCCCTCACGGTGCTTGATTTTAATAATTTTTCATTCAGGCCGCCCCTCTGGCCCCTTGTAGCAAGTTTTGGGACAATCCCCCACCCTTCCTATTTTTGACTTTTTCGACACTACCGGCCCTGTCGTTTTTTTCAATTTTTGTCCGCTTTGGAAAATCCTTCACAATTTTCACACAATGCCCTCACGGTGCTTGATTTTACACATTTTTCATTCAGGCCGCCCCTCTGGCCCCTTGTAGCAAGTTTTGGGACAATCCCCCACCCTTCCCATTTTTGACTTTTTCGACACTACCGGCCCTGTCGTTTTTTTCAATTTTTGCCCGCTTTGGAAAATCCTTCACAATTTTCACACAATGCCCTCACGGTGCTTGATTTTACACATTTTTCATTCAGGCCGCCCCTCTGGCCCCTTGTAGCAAGTTTTGGGACAATCCCCCACCCTTCCTATTTTTGACTTTTTCGACACTACCGGCCCTGTCGTTTTTTTCAATTTTTGCCCGCTTTGGAAAATCCTTCACAATTTTCACACAATGCCCTCACGGTGCTTGATTTTACACATTTTTCATTCAGGCCGCCCCTCTGGCCCCTTGTAGCAAGTTTTGGGACAATCCCCCACCCTTCCCATTTTTGACTTTTTCGACACTACCGGCCCTGTCGTTTTTTTCAATTTTTGGACGCTTTGGAAAATCCTTCATAATTTTCACACAATGCCCTCACGGTGCTTGATTTTACACATTTTTCATTCAGGCCGCCCCTCTGGCCCCTTGTAGCAAGTTTTGGGACAATCCCCTACCCTTCCCTATTTTTGACTTTTTCGACACTACCGGCCCTGTCATTCTTTAAAATTTTTGCCCGCTTTGGAAAATCCTTGACAATTTTCACACAATGCCTTCACGGTGCTTGATTTTACACATTTTTCATTCAGGCCGCCCCTCTGGCCCCTTGTAGCAAGTTTTGGGACAATCCCCCACCCTTCCCATTTTTGACTTTTTCGACACTACCGGCCCTGTCGTTTTTTTCAATTTTTGTCCGCTTTGGAAAATCCTTCACAATTTTCACACAATGCCCTCACGGTGCTTGATTTTACACATTTTTCATTCAGGCCGCCCCTCTGGCCCCTTGTAGCAATTTTTGGGACAATCCCCCACCCTTCCTATTTTTGACTTTTTCGACACTACCGGCCCTGTCGTTTTTTTCAATTTTTGCCCGCTTTGGAAAATCCTTCACAATTTTCACACAATGCCCTCACGGTGCTTGATTTTACACATTTTTCATTCAGGCCGCCCCTCTGGCCCCTTGTAGCAAGTTTTGGGACAATCCCCCACCCTTCCCATTTTTGACTTTTTCAACACTACCGGCCCTGTCATTTTTTTCAATTTTTGCCCGCTTTGGAAAATCCTTGACAAATTTTCACACAATGCCTTCACGGTGCTTGATTTTACACATTTTTCATTCAGGCCGCCCCTCTGGCCCCTTGTAGCAAGTTTTGGGACAATCCCCCACCCTTCCCATTTTTGACTTTTTCGACACTACCGGCCCTGTCATTTTTTTCAATTTTTGCCCGCTTTGGAAAATCCTTGACAATTTTCACACAATGCCTTCACGGTGCTTGATTTTACACATTTTTCATTCAGGCCGCCCCTCTGGCCCCTTGTAGCAAGTTTTGGGACAATCCCCCACCCTTCCCATTTTTGACTTTTTCGACACTACCGGCCCTGTCGTTTTTTTCAATTTTTGTCCGCTTTGGAAAATCCTTCACAATTTTCACACAATGCCCTCACGGTGCTTGATTTTACACATTTTTCATTCAGGCCGCCCCTCTGGCCCCTTGTAGCAAGTTTTGGGACAATCCCCCACCCTTCCCATTTTTGACTTTTTCGACATTACCGGCCCTGTCGTTTTTTTCAATTTTTGCCCGCTTTGGAAAATCCTTCACAATTTTCACACAATGCCCTCACGGTGCTTGATTTTACACATTTTTCATTCAGGCCGCCCCTCTGGCCCCTTGTAGCAAGTTTTGGGACAATCCCCCACCCTTCCCATTTTTGACTTTTTCGACACTACCGGCCCTGTCGTTTTTTTCAATTTTTGGCCGCTTTGGAAAATCCTTCATAATTTTCACACAATGCCCTCACGGTGCTTGATTTTACACATTTTTCATTCAGGCCGCCCCTCTGGCCCCTTGTAGCAAGTTTTGGGACAATCCCCTACCCTTCCCTATTTTTGACTTTTTCGACACTACCGGCCCTGTCATTCTTTAAAATTTTTGCCCGCTTTGGAAAATCCTTGACAATTTTCACACAATGCCTTCACGGTGCTTGATTTTACACATTTTTCATTCAGGCCGCCCCTCTGGCCCCTTGTAGCAAGTTTTGGGACAATCCCCCACCCTTCCCATTTTTGACTTTTTCGACACTACCGGCCCTGTCATTTTTTTCAATTTTTGCCCGCTTTGGAAAATCCTTGACAAATTTTCACACAATGCCTTCACGGTGCTTGATTTTACACATTTTTCATTCAGGCCGCCCCTCTGGCCCCTTGTAGCAAGTTTTGGGACAATCCCCCACCCTTCCCATTTTTGACTTTTTCGACACTACCGGCCCTGTCATTTTTTTCAATTTTTGCCCGCTTTGGAAAATCCTTGACAATTTTCACACAATGCCTTCACAGTGCTTGATTTTACACATCTTTAATTCAGGCCGCCCCTCTGGCCCCTTGTAGCAAGTTTTGGGACAATCCCCCACCCTTCCCATTTTTGACTTTTTCGACACTACCGACCCTGTCATTTTTTTCAATTTTTGCCCGCTTTGGAAAATCCTTCACAATTTTCACACAATGCCTTCACGGTGCTTGATTTTACACATTTTTCATTCAGGCCGCCCCTCTGGCCCCTTGTAGCAAGTTTTGGGACAATCCCCCACCCTTCCCATTTTTGACTTTTTCGACACTACCGGCCCTGTCGTTTTTTTCAATTTTTGGCCGCTTTGGAAAATCCTTCATAATTTTCACACAATGCCCTCACGGTGCTTGATTTTAATAATTTTTCATTCAGGCCGCCCCTCTGGCCCCTTGTAGCAAGTTTTGGGACAATCCCCCACCCTTCCCATTTTTGACTTTTTCGACACTACCGGCCCTGTCGTTTTTTTCAATTTTTGTCCGCTTTGGAAAACCCTTCACAATTTTCACACAATGCCCTCACGGTGCTTGATTTTACACATTTTTCATTCAGGCCGCCCCTCTGGCCCCTTGTAGCAAGTTTTGGGACAATCCCCCACCCTTCCCATTTTTGACTTTTTCGACACTACCGGCCCTGTCGTTTTTTTCAATTTTTGCCCGCTTTGGAAAATCCTTCACAATGTTCACACAATGCCCTCACGGTGCTTGATTTTACACATTTTTCATTCAGGCCGCCCCTCTGGCCCCTTGTAGCAAGTTTTGGGACAATCCCCCACCCTTCCTATTTTTGACTTTTTCGACACTACCGGCCCTGTCATTTTTTTCAATTTTTGCCCCCTATGGAAAATCCTTCACAATTTTCACACAATGTCTTCACGGTTCTTGATATTACACATTTTTCATTCAGGCCGCCCCTCTGGCCCCTTGTAGCAAGTTTTGGGACAATCCCCCACCCTTCCCATTTTTGACTTTTTCGACACTACCGGCCCTGTCATTTTTTTCCATTTTTGGCCGCTTTGGAAAATCCTTCACAATTTTCACACAATGCCTTCACGGTGCTTGATTTTACACATTTTTCATTCAGGCCGCCCCTCTGGCCCCTTGTAGCAAGTTTTGGGACAATCCCCCACCCTTCCCATTTTTGACTTTTTCAACACTACCGGCCCTGTCATTTTTTTCAATTTTTGCCCGCTTTGGAAAATCCTTGACAAATTTTCACACAATGCCTTCACGGTGCTTGATTTTACACATTTTTCATTCAGGCCGCCCCTCTGGCCCCTTGTAGCAAGTTTTGGGACAATCCCCCACCCTTCCCATTTTTGACTTTTTCGACACTACCGGCCCTGTCATTTTTTTCAATTTTTGCCCGCTTTGGAAAATCCTTGACAATTTTCACACAATGCCTTCACAGTGCTTGATTTTACACATCTTTAATTCAGGCCGCCCCTCTGGCCCCTTGTAGCAAGTTTTGGGACAATCCCCCACCCTTCCCATTTTTGACTTTTTCGACACTACCGACCCTGTCATTTTTTTCAATTTTTGCCCGCTTTGGAAAATCCTTCACAATTTTCACACAATGCCCTCACGTTGCTTGATTTTACACATTTTTCATTCAGGCCGCCCCTCTGGCCCCTTGTAGCAAGTTTTGGGACAATCCCCCACCCTTCCCATTTTTGACTTTTTCGACACTACCGGCCCTGTCGTTTTTTTCAATTTTTGGCCGCTTTGGAAAATCCTTCATAATTTTCACACAATGCCCTCACGGTGCTTGATTTTACAAATTTTTCATTCAGGCCGCCCCTCTGGCCCCTTGTAGCAAGTTTTGGGACAATCCCCCACCCTTCCCATTTTTGACTTTTTCGACACTACCGGCCCTGTCATTTTTTTCCATTTTTGGCCGCTTTGGAAAATCCTTCACAATTTTCACACAATGCCCTCACGGTGCTTGATTTTACACATTTTTCATTCAGGCCGCCCCTCTGGCCCCTT
The DNA here is from genome assembly GCF_027409825.1 of Scomber japonicus. NCBI lineage: Eukaryota > Metazoa > Chordata > Actinopteri > Scombriformes > Scombridae > Scomber > Scomber japonicus. The sequence continues at coordinate 24,504,599 of NC_070579.1, forward strand.
GTAGCAAGTTTTGGGACAATCCCCCACCCTTCCCATTTTTGACTTTTTCGACACTACCGGCCCTGTCGTTTTTTTCAATTTTTGGCCGCTTTGGAAAATCCTTCATAATTTTCACACAATGCCCTCACGGTGCTTGATTTTAATAATTTTTCATTCAGGCCGCCCCTCTGGCCCCTTGTAGCAAGTTTTGGGACAATCCCCCACCCTTCCCATTTTTGACTTTTTCGACACTACCGGCCCTGTCATTTTTTTCCATTTTTGGCCGCTTTGGAAAATCCTTCACAATTTTCACACAATGCCCTCACGGTGCTTGATTTTACACATTTTTCATTCAGGCCGCCCCTCTGGCCCCTTGTAGCAAGTTTTGGGACAATCCCCCACCCTTCCCATTTTTGACTTTTTCGACACTACCAGCCCTGTCATTTTTTTCAATTTTTACCCCTATGGAAAATCCTTCACAATTTTCACACAATGCCTTCACGGTGCTTGATTTTACACATTTTTCAATCAGCCCGCTCCTCTGGCCCCTTGTAGCAAGTTTTGGGACAATCCCCCACCCTTCCCATTTTTGACTTTTTCGACACTACCGGCCCTGTCATCTTTTTCAATTTTTGCCCGCTTTGGAAAATCCTTCACAATTTTCACACAATGCCTTCACAGTGCTTGATTTTACACACTTTTAATTCAGGCCGCCCCTCTGGCCCCTTGTAGCAAGTTTTGGGACAATCCCCCACCCTTCCCATTTTTGACTTTTTCGACACTACCGACCCTGTCATTTTTTTCAATTTTTGCCCGCTTTGGAAAATCCTTCACAATTTTCACACAATGCCTTCACGGTGCTTGATTTTACACATTTTTCATTCAGGCCGCCCCTCTGGCCCCTTGTAGCAAGTTTTGGGACAATCCCCCACCCTTCCTATTTTTGACTTTTTCAACACTACCGGCCCTGTCATTTTTTTCAATTTTTGCCCGCTTTGGAAAATCCTTGACAATTTTCACACAATGCCTTCACGGTGCTTGATTTTACACATTTTTCATTCAGTCCGCCCCTCTGGCCCCTTGTAGCAAGTTTTGGGACAATCCCCCACCCTTCCTATTTTTGACTTTTTCGACACTACCGGCCCTGTCATTTTTTTCAATTTTTGCCCCCTGTGGAAAATCCTTCACAATTTTCACACAATGCCCTCACGGTGCTTGATTTTACACATTTTTCATTCAGGCCGCCCCTCTGGCCCCTTGTAGCAAGTTTTGGGACAATCCCCCACCCTTCCCATTTTTGACTTTTTCGACATTACCGGCCCTGTCGTTTTTTTCAATTTTTGCCCGCTTTGGAAAATCCTTCACAATTTTCACACAATGTCTTCACGGTTCTTGATATTACACATTTTTCATTCAGGCCGCCCCTCTGGCCCCTTGTAGCAAGTTTTGGGACAATCCCCCACCCTTCCCATTTTTGACTTTTTCGACACTACCGGCCCTGTCGTTTTTTTCAATTTTTGGCCGCTTTGGAAAATCCTTCATAATTTTCACACAATGCCCTCACGGTGCTTGATTTTAATAATTTTTCATTCAGGCCGCCCCTCTGGCCCCTTGTAGCAAGTTTTGGGACAATCCCCCACCCTTCCCATTTTTGACTTTTTCGACACTACCGGCCCTGTCATTTTTTTCAATTTTTGGCCGCTTTGGAAAATCCTTCACAATTTTCACACAATGCCCTCACGGTGCTTGATTTTACACATTTTTCATTCAGGCCGCCCCTCTGGCCCCTTGTAGCAAGTTTTGGGACAATCCCCCACCCTTCCCATTTTTGACTTTTTCGACACTACCGGCCCTGTTGTTTTTTTCAATTTTTGGCCGCTTTGGAAAATCCTTCACAATTTTCACACAATGCCCTCACGGTGCTTGATTTTACACATTTTTCATTCAGGCCGCCCCTCTGGCCCCTTGTAGCAAGTTTTGGGACAATCCCCCACCCTTCCCATTTTTGACTTTTTCGACACTACCGGCCCTGTCGTTTTTTTCAATTTTTGTCCGCTTTGGAAAATCCTTCACAATTTTCACACAATGCCCTCACGGTGCTTGATTTTACACATTTTTCATTCAGGCCGCCCCTCTGGCCCCTTGTAGCAAGTTTTGGGACAATCCCCCACCCTTCCCATTTTTGACTTTTTCGACACTACCGGCCCTGTCGTTTTTTTCAATTTTTGCCCGCTTTGGAAAATCCTTGACAATTTTCACACAATGCCTTCACAGTGCTTGATTTTACACACTTTTAATTCAGGCCGCCCCTCTGGCCCCTTGTAGCAAGTTTTGGGACAATCCCCCACCCTTCCCATTTTTGACTTTTTCGACACTACCGACCCTGTCATTTTTTTCAATTTTTGCCCGCTTTGGAAAATCCTTGACAATTTTCACACAATGCCTTCACGGTGCTTGATTTTACACATTTTTCATTCAGGCCGCCCCTCTGGCCCCTTGTAGCAAGTTTTGGGACAATCCCCCACCCTTCCTATTTTTGACTTTTTCAACACTACCGGCCCTGTCATTTTTTTCAATTTTTGCCCGCTTTGGAAAATCCTTGACAATTTTCACACAATGCCTTCACGGTGCTTGATTTTACACATTTTTCATTCAGTCCGCCCCTCTGGCCCCTTGTAGCAAGTTTTGGGACAATCCCCCACCCTTCCTATTTTTGACTTTTTCGACACTACCGGCCCTGTCATTTTTTTCAATTTTTGCCCCCTGTGGAAAATCCTTCACAATTTTCACACAATGCCCTCACGGTGCTTGATTTTACACATTTTTCATTCAGGCCGCCCCTCTGGCCCCTTGTAGCAAGTTTTGGGACAATCCCCCACCCTTCCCATTTTTGACTTTTTCGACATTACCGGCCCTGTCGTTTTTTTCAATTTTTGCCCGCTTTGGAAAATCCTTCACAATTTTCACACAATGTCTTCACGCTTCTTGATATTACACATTTTTCATTCAGGCCGCCCCTCTGGCCCCTTGTAGCAAGTTTTGGGACAATCCCCCACCCTTCCCATTTTTGACTTTTTCGACAATACCGGCCCTGTCGTTTTTTTCAATTTTTGCCCGCTTTGGAAAATCCTTCACAATTTTCACACAATGCCCTCACGGTGCTTGATTTTACACATTTTTCATTCAGGCCGCCCCTCTGGCCCCTTGTAGCAAGTTTTGGGACAATCCCCCACCCTTCCCATTTTTGACTTTTTCGACACTACCGGCCCTGTTGTTTTTTTCAATTTTTGGCCGCTTTGGAAAATCCTTCACAATTTTCACACAATGCCCTCACGGTGCTTGATTTTACACATTTTTCATTCAGGCCGCCCCTCTGGCCCCTTGTAGCAAGTTTTGGGACAATCCCCCACCCTTCCCATTTTTGACTTTTTCGACACTACCGGCCCTGTCGTTTTTTTCAATTTTTGTCCGCTTTGGAAAATCCTTCACAATTTTCACACAATGCCCTCACGGTGCTTGATTTTACACATTTTTCATTCAGGCCGCCCCTCTGGCCCCTTGTAGCAAGTTTTGGGACAATCCCCCACCCTTCCCATTTTTGACTTTTTCGACACTACCGGCCCTGTCGTTTTTTTCAATTTTTGCCCGCTTTGGAAAATCCTTCACAATTTTCACACAATGCCCTCACGGTGCTTGATTTTACACATTTTTCATTCAGGCCGCCCCTCTGGCCCCTTGTAGCAAGTTTTGGGACAATCCCCCACCCTTCCCATTTTTGACTTTTTCGACACTACCGGCCCTGTCGTTTTTTTCAATTTTTGCCCGCTTTGGAAAATCCTTCACAATTTTCACACAATGCCCTCACGGTGCTTGATTTTACACATTTTTCATTCAGGCCGCCCCTCTGGCCCCTTGTAGCAAGTTTTGGGACAATCCCCCACCCTTCCCATTTTTGACTTTTTCGACACTACCGGCCCTGTCGTTTTTTTCAATTTTTGCCCGCTTTGGAAAATCCTTCACAATTTTCACACAATGCCCTCACGGTGCTTGATTTTACACATTTTTAATTCAGGCCGCCCCTCTGGCCCCTTGTAGCAAGTTTTGGGACAATCCCCCACCCTTCCCATTTTTGACTTTTTCGACACTACCGGCCCTGTCGTTTTTTTCAATTTATGCCCGCTTTGGAAAATCCTTCACAATTTTCACACGATGCCCTCACGGTGCTTGATTTTACACATTTTTCATTCGGGCCGCCCCTCTGGCCCCTTGTAGCAAGTTTTGGGACAATCCCCTACCCTTCCCTATTTTTGACTTTTTCGACACTACCGGCCCTGTCATTCTTTAAAATGTTTGCCCGCTTTGGAAAATCCTTGACAATTTTCACACAATGCCTTCACGGTGCTTGATTTTACACATTTTTCATTCAGGCCGCCCCTCTGGCCCCTTCTAGCAAGTTTTGGGACAATCCCCCACCCTTCCCATTTTTGACTTTTTCGACACTACCGGCCCTGTCGTTTTTTTCAATTTTTGGCCGCTTTGGAAAATCCTTCACAATTTTCACACAATGCCCTCACGGTGCTTGATTTTACACATTTTTCATTCAGGCCGCCCCTCTGGCCCCTTGTAGCAAGTTTTGGGACAATCCCCCACCCTTCCCATTTTTGACTTTTTCGACACTACCGGCCCTGTCGTTTTTTTCAATTTTTGCCCGCTTTGGAAAATCCTTCACATTTTTCACACAATGCCCTCACGGTGCTTGATTTTACACATTTTTCATTCAGGCCGCCCCTCTGGCCCCTTGTAGCAAGTTTTGGGACAATCCCCCACCCTTCCCATTTTTGACTTTTTCGACACTACCGGCCCTGTCGTTTTTTTCAATTTTTGCCCGCTTTGGAAAATCCTTCACAATTTTCACACAATGCCCTCACGGTGCTTGATTTTACACATTTTTCATTCAGGCCGCCCCTCTGGCCCCTTGTAGCAAGTTTTGGGACAATCCCCCACCCTTCCTATTTTTGACTTTTTCGACACTACCGGCCCTGTCATTTTTTTCAATTTTTGCCCCCTATGGAAAATCCTTCACAATTTTCACACAATGTCTTCACGGTTCTTGATATTACACATTTTTCATTCAGGCCGCCCCTATGGCCCCTTGTAGCAAGTTTTGGGACAATCCCCCACCCTTCCCATTTTTGACTTTTTCGACACTACCGGCCCTGTCATTTTTTTCCATTTTTGGCCGCTTTGGAAAATCCTTCACAATTTTCACACAATGCCCTCACGGTGCTTGATTTTACACATTTTTCATTCAGGCCGCCCCTCTGGCCCCTTGTAGCAAGTTTTGGGACAATCCCCCACCCTTCCCATTTTTGACTTTTTCAACACTACCGGCCCTGTCATTTTTTTCAATTTTTGCCCGCTTTGGAAAATCCTTCACAATTTTCGCACAATGCCCTCACGGTGCTTGATTTTACACATTTTTCATTCAGGCCGCCCCTCTGGCCCCTTGTAGCAAGTTTTGGGACAATCCCCCACCCTTCCCATTTTTGACTTTTTCGACACTACCGGCCCTGTCGTTTTTTTCAATTTTTGGCCGCTTTGGAAAATCCTTCATAATTTTCACACAATGCCCTCACGGTGCTTGATTTTAATAATTTTTCATTCAGGCCGCCCCTCTGGCCCCTTGTAGCAAGTTTTGGGACAATCCCCCACCCTTCCTATTTTTGACTTTTTCGACACTACCGGCCCTGTCGTTTTTTTCAATTTTTGTCCGCTTTGGAAAATCCTTCACAATTTTCACACAATGCCCTCACGGTGCTTGATTTTACACATTTTTCATTCAGGCCGCCCCTCTGGCCCCTTGTAGCAAGTTTTGGGACAATCCCCCACCCTTCCCATTTTTGACTTTTTCGACACTACCGGCCCTGTCGTTTTTTTCAATTTTTGCCCGCTTTGGAAAATCCTTCACAATTTTCACACAATGCCCTCACGGTGCTTGATTTTACACATTTTTCATTCAGGCCGCCCCTCTGGCCCCTTGTAGCAAGTTTTGGGACAATCCCCCACCCTTCCTATTTTTGACTTTTTCGACACTACCGGCCCTGTCATTTTTTTCAATTTTTGCCCCCTATGGAAAATCCTTCACAATTTTCACACAATGTCTTCACGGTTCTTGATATTACACATTTTTCAGTCAGGCCGCCCCTCTGGCCCCTTGTAGCAAGTTTTGGGACAATCCCCCACCCTTCCCATTTTTGACTTTTTCGACACTACCGGCCCTGTCGTTTTTTTCAATTTTTGCCCGCTTTGGAAAATCCTTCACAATTTTCACACAATGCCCTCACGGTGCTTGATTTTACACATTTTTCATTCAGGCCGCCCTCTGGCCCCTTGTAGCAAGTTTTGGGACAATCCCCCACCCTTCCCATTTTTGACTTTTTCGACACTACCGGCCCTGTCATTTTTTTCAATTTTTGCCCGCTTTGGAAAATCCTTGACAATTTTCACACAATGCCTTCACAGTGCTTGATTTTACACATCTTTAATTCAGGCCGCCCCTCTGGCCCCTTGTAGCAAGTTTTGGGACAATCCCCCACCCTTCCCATTTTTGACTTTTTCGACACTACCGACCCTGTCATTTTTTTCAATTTTTGCCCGCTTTGGAAAATCCTTCACAATTTTCACACAATGCCCTCACGGTGCTTGATTTTACACATTTTTCATTCAGGCCGCCCCTCTGGCCCCTTGTAGCAAGTTTTGGGACAATCCCCCACCCTTCCCATTTTTGACGTTTTCGACACTACCGGCCCTGTCGTTTTTTTCAATTTTTGGCCGCTTTGGAAAATCCTTCACAATTTTCACACAATGCCCTCACGGTGCTTGATTTTACACATTTTTCATTCAGGCCGCCCCTCTGGCCCCTTGTAGCAAGTTTTGGGACAATCCCCCACCCTTCCCATTTTTGACTTTTTCGACACTACCGGCCCTGTCGTTTTTTTCAATTTTTGGCCGCTTTGGAAAATCCTTCATAATTTTCACACAATGCCCTCACGGTGCTTGATTTTAATAATCCTTCACAATTTTCACACAATGTCTTCACGGTTCTTGATATTACACATTTTTCATTCAGGCCGCCCCTCTGGCCCCTTGTAGCAAGTTTTGGGACAATCCCCCACCCTTCCCATTTTTGACTTTTTCGACACTACCGGCCCTGTCGTTTTTTTCAATTTTTGCCCGCTTTGGAAAATCCTTCACAATTTTCACACAATGCCCTCACGGTGCTTGATTTTACACATTTTTCATTCAGGCCGCCCCTCTGGCCCCTTGTAGCAAGTTTTGGGACAATCCCCCACCCTTCCCATTTTTGACTTTTTCGACACTACCGGCCCTGTCGTTTTTTTCAATTTTTGGCCGCTTTGGAAAATCCTTCATAATTTTCACACAATGCCCTCACGGTGCTTGATTTTACACATTTTTCATTCAGGCCGCCCCTCTGGCCCCTTGTAGCAAGTTTTGGGACAATCCCCCACCCTTCCCATTTTTGACTTTTTCGACACTACCGGCCCTGTCGTTTTTTTCAATTTTTGCCCGCTTTGGAAAATCCTTCACAATTTTCACACAATGCCCTCACGGTGCTTGATTTTACACATTTTTCATTCAGGCCGCCCCTCTGGCCCCTTGTAGCAAGTTTTGGGACAATCCCCCACCCTTCCCATTTTTGACTTTTTCGACACTACCGGCCCTGTCGTTTTTTTCAATTTTTGCCCGCTTTGGAAAATCCTTCACAATTTTCACACAATGCCCTCACGGTGCTTGATTTTACACATTTTTAATTCAGGCCGCCCCTCTGGCCCCTTGTAGCAAGTTTTGGGACAATCCCCCACCCTTCCCATTTTTGACTTTTTCGACACTACCGGCCCTGTCGTTTTTTTCAATTTATGCCCGCTTTGGAAAATCCTTCACAATTTTCACACGATGCCCTCACGGTGCTTGATTTTACACATTTTTCATTCGGGCCGCCCCTCTGGCCCCTTGTAGCAAGTTTTGGGACAATCCCCTACCCTTCCCTATTTTTGACTTTTTCGACACTACCGGCCCTGTCATTCTTTAAAATGTTTGCCCGCTTTGGAAAATCCTTGACAATTTTCACACAATGCCTTCACGGTGCTTGATTTTACACATTTTTCATTCAGGCCGCCCCTCTGGCCCCTTCTAGCAAGTTTTGGGACAATCCCCCACCCTTCCCATTTTTGACTTTTTCGACACTACCGGCCCTGTCGTTTTTTTCAATTTTTGGCCGCTATGGAAAATCCTTCACAATTTTCACACAATGCCCTCACGGTGCTTGATTTTACACATTTTTCATTCAGGCCGCCCCTCTGGCCCCTTGTAGCAAGTTTTGGGACAATCCCCCACCCTTCCCATTTTTGACTTTTTCGACACTACCGGCCCTGTCGTTTTTTTCAATTTTTGCCCGCTTTGGAAAATCCTTCACATTTTTCACACAATGCCCTCACGGTGCTTAATTTTACACATTTTTCATTCAGGCCGCCCCTCTGGCCCCTTGTAGCAAGTTTTGGGACAATCCCCCACCCTTCCCATTTTTGACTTTTTCGACACTACCGGCCCTGTCGTTTTTTTCAATTTTTGCCCGCTTTGGAAAATCCTTCACAATTTTCACACAATGCCCTCACGGTGCTTGATTTTACACATTTTTCATTCAGGCCGCCCCTCTGGCCCCTTGTAGCAAGTTTTGGGACAATCCCCCACCCTTCCTATTTTTGACTTTTTCGACACTACCGGCCCTGTCATTTTTTTCAATTTTTGCCCCCTATGGAAAATCCTTCACAATTTTCACACAATGTCTTCACGGTTCTTGATATTACACATTTTTCATTCAGGCCGCCCCTATGGCCCCTTGTAGCAAGTTTTGGGACAATCCCCCACCCTTCCCATTTTTGACTTTTTCGACACTACCGGCCCTGTCATTTTTTTCCATTTTTGGCCGCTTTGGAAAATCCTTCACAATTTTCACACAATGCCCTCACGGTGCTTGATTTTACACATTTTTCATTCAGGCCGCCCCTCTGGCCCCTTGTAGCAAGTTTTGGGACAATCCCCCACCCTTCCCATTTTTGACTTTTTCAACACTACCGGCCCTGTCATTTTTTTCAATTTTTGCCCGCTTTGGAAAATCCTTCACAATTTTCGCACAATGCCCTCACGGTGCTTGATTTTACACATTTTTCATTCAGGCCGCCCCTCTGGCCCCTTGTAGCAAGTTTTGGGACAATCCCCCACCCTTCCCATTTTTGACTTTTTCGACACTACCGGCCCTGTCGTTTTTTTCAATTTTTGGCCGCTTTGGAAAATCCTTCATAATTTTCACACAATGCCCTCACGGTGCTTGATTTTAATAATTTTTCATTCAGGCCGCCCCTCTGGCCCCTTGTAGCAAGTTTTGGGACAATCCCCCACCCTTCCTATTTTTGACTTTTTCGACACTACCGGCCCTGTCGTTTTTTTCAATTTTTGTCCGCTTTGGAAAATCCTTCACAATTTTCACACAATGCCCTCACGGTGCTTGATTTTACACATTTTTCATTCAGGCCGCCCCTCTGGCCCCTTGTAGCAAGTTTTGGGACAATCCCCCACCCTTCCCATTTTTGACTTTTTCGACACTACCGGCCCTGTCGTTTTTTTCAATTTTTGCCCGCTTTGGAAAATCCTTCACAATTTTCACACAATGCCCTCACGGTGCTTGATTTTACACATTTTTCATTCAGGCCGCCCCTCTGGCCCCTTGTAGCAAGTTTTGGGACAATCCCCCACCCTTCCTATTTTTGACTTTTTCGACACTACCGGCCCTGTCATTTTTTTCAATTTTTGCCCCCTATGGAAAATCCTTCACAATTTTCACACAATGTCTTCACGGTTCTTGATATTACACATTTTTCAGTCAGGCCGCCCCTCTGGCCCCTTGTAGCAAGTTTTGGGACAATCCCCCACCCTTCCCATTTTTGACTTTTTCGACACTACCGGCCCTGTCGTTTTTTTCAATTTTTGCCCGCTTTGGAAAATCCTTCACAATTTTCACACAATGCCCTCACGGTGCTTGATTTTACACATTTTTCATTCAGGCCGCCCTCTGGCCCCTTGTAGCAAGTTTTGGGACAATCCCCCACCCTTCCCATTTTTGACTTTTTCGACACTACCGGCCCTGTCATTTTTTTCAATTTTTGCCCGCTTTGGAAAATCCTTGACAATTTTCACACAATGCCTTCACAGTGCTTGATTTTACACATCTTTAATTCAGGCCGCCCCTCTGGCCCCTTGTAGCAAGTTTTGGGACAATCCCCCACCCTTCCCATTTTTGACGTTTTCGACACTACCGGCCCTGTCGTTTTTTTCAATTTTTGGCCGCTTTGGAAAATCCTTCACAATTTTCACACAATGCCCTCACGGTGCTTGATTTTACACATTTTTCATTCAGGCCGCCCCTCTGGCCCCTTGTAGCAAGTTTTGGGACAATCCCCCACCCTTCCCATTTTTGACTTTTTCGACACTACCGGCCCTGTCGTTTTTTTCAATTTTTGGCCGCTTTGGAAAATCCTTCATAATTTTCACACAATGCCCTCACGGTGCTTGATTTTAATAATCCTTCACAATTTTCACACAATGTCTTCACGGTTCTTGATATTACACATTTTTCATTCAGGCCGCCCCTCTGGCCCCTTGTAGCAAGTTTTGGGACAATCCCCCACCCTTCCCATTTTTGACTTTTTCGACACTACCGGCCCTGTCGTTTTTTTCAATTTTTGCCCGCTTTGGAAAATCCTTCACAATTTTCACACAATGCCCTCACGGTGCTTGATTTTACACATTTTTCATTCAGGCCGCCCCTCTGGCCCCTTGTAGCAAGTTTTGGGACAATCCCCCACCCTTCCCATTTTTGACTTTTTCGACACTACCGGCCCTGTCGTTTTTTTCAATTTTTGGCCGCTTTGGAAAATCCTTCATAATTTTCACACAATGCCCTCACGGTGCTTGATTTTACACATTTTTCATTCAGGCCGCCCCTCTGGCCCCTTGTAGCAAGTTTTGGGACAATCCCCTACCCTTCCCTATTTTTGACTTTTTCGACACTACCGGCCCTGTCATTCTTTAAAATTTTTGCCCGCTTTGGAAAATCCTTGACAATTTTCACACAATGCCTTCACGGTGCTTGATTTTACACATTTTTCATTCAGGCCGCCCCTCTGGCCCCTTGTAGCAAGTTTTGGGACAAGCCCCCACCCTTCCCATTTTTGACTTTTTCGACACTACCGGCCCTGTCGTTTTTTTCAATTTTTGTCCGCTTTGGAAAATCCTTCACAATTTTCACACAATGCCCTCACGGTGCTTGATTTTACACATTTTTCATTCAGGCCGCCCCTCTGGCCCCTTGTAGCAAGTTTTGGGACAATCCCCCACCCTTCCTATTTTTGACTTTTTCGACACTACCGGCCCTGTCGTTTTTTTCAATTTTTGCCCGCTTTGGAAAATCCTTCACAATTTTCACACAATGCCCTCACGGTGCTTGATTTTACACATTTTTCATTCAGGCCGCCCCTCTGGCCCCTTGTAGCAAGTTTTGGGACAATCCCCCACCCTTCCCATTTTTGACTTTTTCGACACTACCGGCCCTGTCGTTTTTTTCAATTTTTGGCCGCTTTGGAAAATCCTTCATAATTTTCACACAATGCCCTCACGGTGCTTGATTTTACACATTTTTCATTCAGGCCGCCCCTCTGGCCCCTTGTAGCAAGTTTTGGGACAATCCCCTACCCTTCCCTATTTTTGACTTTTTCGACACTACCGGCCCTGTCATTCTTTAAAATTTTTGCCCGCTTTGGAAAATCCTTGACAATTTTCACACAATGCCTTCACGGTGCTTGATTTTACACATTTTTCATTCAGGCCGCCCCTCTGGCCCCTTGTAGCAAGTTTTGGGACAATCCCCCACCCTTCCCATTTTTGACTTTTTCGACACTACCGGCCCTGTCGTTTTTTTCAATTTTTGTCCGCTTTGGAAAATCCTTCACAATTTTCACACAATGCCCTCACGGTGCTTGATTTTACACATTTTTCATTCAGGCCGCCCCTCTGGCCCCTTGTAGCAAGTTTTGGGACAATCCCCCACCCTTCCTATTTTTGACTTTTTCGACACTACCGGCCCTGTCGTTTTTTTCAATTTTTGCCCGCTTTGGAAAATCCTTCACAATTTTCACACAATGCCCTCACGGTGCTTGATTTTACACATTTTTCATTCAGGCCGCCCCTCTGGCCCCTTGTAGCAAGTTTTGGGACAATCCCCCACCCTTCCCATTTTTGACTTTTTCAACACTACCGGCCCTGTCATTTTTTTCAGTTTTTGCCCGCTTTGGAAAATCCTTGACAAATTTTCACACAATGCCTTCACGGTGCTTGATTTTACACATTTTTCATTCAGGCCGCCCCTCTGGCCCCTTGTAGCAAGTTTTGGGACAATCCCCCACCCTTCCCATTTTTGACTTTTTCGACACTACCGGCCCTGTCATTTTTTTCAATTTTTGCCCGCTTTGGAAAATCCTTGACAATTTTCACACAATGCCTTCACAGTGCTTGATTTTACACATCTTTAATTCAGGCCGCCCCTCTGGCCCCTTGTAGCAAGTTTTGGGACAATCCCCCACCCTTCCCATTTTTGACTTTTTCGACACTACCGACCCTGTCATTTTTTTCAATTTTTGCCCGCTTTGGAAAATCCTTCACAATTTTCACACAATGCCCTCACGGTGCTTGATTTTACACATTTTTCATTCAGGCCGCCCCTCTGGCCCCTTGTAGCAAGTTTTGGGACAATCCCCCACCCTTCCCATTTTTGACTTTTTCGACACTACCGGCCCTGTCGTTTTTTTCAATTTTTGGCCGCTTTGGAAAATCCTTCATAATTTTCACACAATGCCCTCACGGTGCTTGATTTTAATAATTTTTCATTCAGGCCGCCCCTCTGGCCCCTTGTAGCAAGTTTTGGGACAATCCCCCACCCTTCCCATTTTTGACTTTTTCGACACTACCGGCCCTGTCGTTTTTTTCAATTTTTGTCCGCTTTGGAAAACCCTTCACAATTTTCACACAATGCCCTCACGGTGCTTGATTTTACACATTTTTCATTCAGGCCGCCCCTCTGGCCCCTTGTAGCAAGTTTTGGGACAATCCCCCACCCTTCCCATTTTTGACTTTTTCGACACTACCGGCCCTGTCGTTTTTTTCAATTTTTGCCCGCTTTGGAAAATCCTTCACAATTTTCACACAATGCCCTCACGGTGCTTGATTTTACACATTTTTCATTCAGGCCGCCCCTCTGGCCCCTTGTAGCAAGTTTTGGGACAATCCCCCACCCTTCCCATTTTTGACTTTTTCGACACTACCGGCCCTGTCATTTTTTTCCATTTTTGGCCGCTTTGGAAAATCCTTCACAATTTTCACACAATGCCCTCACGGTGCTTGATTTTACACATTTTTCATTCAGGCCGCCCCTCTGGCCCCTTGTAGCAAGTTTTGGGACAATCCCCCACCCTTCCCATTTTTGACTTTTTCAACACTACCGGCCCTGTCATTTTTTTCAATTTTTGCCCGCTTTGGAAAATCCTTGACAAATTTTCACACAATGCCTTCACGGTGCTTGATTTTACACATTTTTCATTCAGGCCGCCCCTCTGGCCCCTTGTAGCAAGTTTTGGGACAATCCCCCACCCTTCCCATTTTTGACTTTTTCGACACTACCGGCCCTGTCATTTTTTTCAATTTTTGCCCGCTTTGGAAAATCCTTGACAATTTTCACACAATGCCTTCACAGTGCTTGATTTTACACATCTTTAATTCAGGCCGCCCCTCTGGCCCCTTGTAGCAAGTTTTGGGACAATCCCCCACCCTTCCCATTTTTGACTTTTTCGACACTACCGACCCTGTCATTTTTTTCAATTTTTGCCCGCTTTGGAAAATCCTTCACAATTTTCACACAATGCCCTCACGGTGCTTGATTTTACACATTTTTCATTCAGGCCGCCCCTCTGGCCCCTTGTAGCAAGTTTTGGGACAATCCCCCACCCTTCCCATTTTTGACTTTTTCGACACTACCGGCCCTGTTGTTTTTTTCAATTTTTGGCCGCTTTGGAAAATCCTTCACAATTTTCACACAATGCCCTCACGGTGCTTGATTTTACACATTTTTCATTCAGGCCGCCCCTCTGGCCCCTTGTAGCAAGTTTTGGGACAATCCCCCACCCTTCCCATTTTTGACTTTTTCGACACTACCGGCCCTGTTGTTTTTTTCAATTTTTGGCCGCTTTGGAAAATCCTTCATAATTTTCACACAATGCCCTCACGGTGCTTGATTTTAATAATTTTACATTCAGGCCGCCCCTCTGGCCCCTTGTAGCAAGTTTTGGGACAATCCCCCACCCTTCCCATTTTTGACTTTTTCGACACTACCGGCCCTGTCATTTTTTTCAATTTTTGCCCGCTTTGGAAAATCCTTGACAAATTTTCACACAATGCCTTCACGGTGCTTGATTTTACACATTTTTCATTCAGGCCGCCCCTCTGGCCCCTTGTAGCAAGTTTTGGGACAATCCCCCACCCTTCCCATTTTTGACTTTTTCGACACTACCGGCCCTGTCATTTTTTTCAATTTTTGCCCGCTTTGGAAAATCCTTGACAATTTTCACACAATGCCTTCACAGTGCTTGATTTTACACATCTTTAATTCAGGCCGCCCCTCTGGCCCCTTGTAGCAAGTTTTGGGACAATCCCCCACCCTTCCCATTTTTGACTTTTTCGACACTACCGACCCTGTCATTTTTTTCAATTTTTGCCCGCTTTGGAAAATCCTTCACAATTTTCACACAATGCCCTCACGGTGCTTGATTTTACACATTTTTCATTCAGGCCGCCCCTCTGGCCCCTTGTAGCAAGTTTTGGGACAATCCCCCACCCTTCCCATTTTTGACTTTTTCGACACTACCGGCCCTGTCGTTTTTTTCAATTTTTGGCCGCTTTGGAAAATCCTTCATAATTTTCACACAATGCCCTCACGGTGCTTGATTTTAATAATTTTTCATTCAGGCCGCCCCTCTGGCCCCTTGTAGCAAGTTTTGGGACAATCCCCCACCCTTCCCATTTTTGACTTTTTCGACACTACCGGCCCTGTCGTTTTTTTCAATTTTTGCCCGCTTTGGAAAATCCTTCACAATTTTCACACAATGCCCTCACGGTGCTTGATTTTACACATTTTTCATTCAGGCCGCCCCTCTGGCCCCTTGTAGCAAGTTTTGGGACAATCCCCCACCCTTCCTATTTTTGACTTTTTCGACACTACCGGCCCTGTCATTTTTTTCAATTTTTGCCCCCTATGGAAAATCCTTCACAATTTTCACACAATGTCTTCACGGTTCTTGATATTACACATTTTTCAGTCAGGCCGCCCCTCTGGCCCCTTGTAGCAAGTTTTGGGACAATCCCCCACCCTTCCCATTTTTGACTTTTTCGACACTACCGGCCCTGTCGTTTTTTTCAATTTTTGCCCGCTTTGGAAAATCCTTCACAATTTTCACACAATGCCCTCACGGTGCTTGATTTTACACATTTTTCATTCAGGCCGCCCTCTGGCCCCTTGTAGCAAGTTTTGGGACAATCCCCCACCCTTCCCATTTTTGACTTTTTCGACACTACCGGCCCTGTCATTTTTTTCAATTTTTGCCCGCTTTGGAAAATCCTTGACAATTTTCACACAATGCCTTCACAGTGCTTGATTTTACACATCTTTAATTCAGGCCGCCCCTCTGGCCCCTTGTAGCAAGTTTTGGGACAATCCCCCACCCTTCCCATTTTTGACTTTTTCGACACTACCGACCCTGTCATTTTTTTCAATTTTTGCCCGCTTTGGAAAATCCTTCACAATTTTCACACAATGCCCTCACGGTGCTTGATTTTACACATTTTTCATTCAGGCCGCCCCTCTGGCCCCTTGTAGCAAGTTTTGGGACAATCCCCCACCCTTCCCATTTTTGACGTTTTCGACACTACCGGCCCTGTCGTTTTTTTCAATTTTTGGCCGCTTTGGAAAATCCTTCACAATTTTCACACAATGCCCTCACGGTGCTTGATTTTACACATTTTTCATTCAGGCCGCCCCTCTGGCCCCTTGTAGCAAGTTTTGGGACAATCCCCCACCCTTCCCATTTTTGACTTTTTCGACACTACCGGCCCTGTCGTTTTTTTCAATTTTTGGCCGCTTTGGAAAATCCTTCATAATTTTCACACAATGCCCTCACGGTGCTTGATTTTAATAATCCTTCACAATTTTCACACAATGTCTTCACGGTTCTTGATATTACACATTTTTCATTCAGGCCGCCCCTCTGGCCCCTTGTAGCAAGTTTTGGGACAATCCCCCACCCTTCCCATTTTTGACTTTTTCGACACTACCGGCCCTGTCGTTTTTTTCAATTTTTGCCCGCTTTGGAAAATCCTTCACAATTTTCACACAATGCCCTCACGGTGCTTGATTTTACACATTTTTCATTCAGGCCGCCCCTCTGGCCCCTTGTAGCAAGTTTTGGGACAATCCCCCACCCTTCCCATTTTTGACTTTTTCGACACTACCGGCCCTGTCGTTTTTTTCAATTTTTGGCCGCTTTGGAAAATCCTTCATAATTTTCACACAATGCCCTCACGGTGCTTGATTTTACACATTTTTCATTCAGGCCGCCCCTCTGGCCCCTTGTAGCAAGTTTTGGGACAATCCCCCACCCTTCCCATTTTTGACTTTTTCGACACTACCGGCCCTGTCGTTTTTTTCAATTTTTGCCCGCTTTGGAAAATCCTTCACAATTTTCACACAATGCCCTCACGGTGCTTGATTTTACACATTTTTCATTCAGGCCGCCCCTCTGGCCCCTTGTAGCAAGTTTTGGGACAATCCCCCACCCTTCCCATTTTTGACTTTTTCGACACTACCGGCCCTGTCGTTTTTTTCAATTTTTGCCCGCTTTGGAAAATCCTTCACAATTTTCACACAATGCCCTCACGGTGCTTGATTTTACACATTTTTAATTCAGGCCGCCCCTCTGGCCCCTTGTAGCAAGTTTTGGGACAATCCCCCACCCTTCCCATTTTTGACTTTTTCGACACTACCGGCCCTGTCGTTTTTTTCAATTTATGCCCGCTTTGGAAAATCCTTCACAATTTTCACACGATGCCCTCACGGTGCTTGATTTTACACATTTTTCATTCGGGCCGCCCCTCTGGCCCCTTGTAGCAAGTTTTGGGACAATCCCCTACCCTTCCCTATTTTTGACTTTTTCGACACTACCGGCCCTGTCATTCTTTAAAATGTTTGCCCGCTTTGGAAAATCCTTGACAATTTTCACACAATGCCTTCACGGTGCTTGATTTTACACATTTTTCATTCAGGCCGCCCCTCTGGCCCCTTCTAGCAAGTTTTGGGACAATCCCCCACCCTTCCCATTTTTGACTTTTTCGACACTACCGGCCCTGTCGTTTTTTTCAATTTTTGGCCGCTTTGGAAAATCCTTCACAATTTTCACACAATGCCCTCACGGTGCTTGATTTTACACATTTTTCATTCAGGCCGCCCCTCTGGCCCCTTGTAGCAAGTTTTGGGACAATCCCCCACCCTTCCCATTTTTGACTTTTTCGACACTACCGGCCCTGTCGTTTTTTTCAATTTTTGCCCGCTTTGGAAAATCCTTCACATTTTTCACACAATGCCCTCACGGTGCTTAATTTTACACATTTTTCATTCAGGCCGCCCCTCTGGCCCCTTGTAGCAAGTTTTGGGACAATCCCCCACCCTTCCCATTTTTGACTTTTTCGACACTACCGGCCCTGTCGTTTTTTTCAATTTTTGCCCGCTTTGGAAAATCCTTCACAATTTTCACACAATGCCCTCACGGTGCTTGATTTTACACATTTTTCATTCAGGCCGCCCCTCTGGCCCCTTGTAGCAAGTTTTGGGACAATCCCCCACCCTTCCTATTTTTGACTTTTTCGACACTACCGGCCCTGTCATTTTTTTCAATTTTTGCCCCCTATGGAAAATCCTTCACAATTTTCACACAATGTCTTCACGGTTCTTGATATTACACATTTTTCATTCAGGCCGCCCCTATGGCCCCTTGTAGCAAGTTTTGGGACAATCCCCCACCCTTCCCATTTTTGACTTTTTCGACACTACCGGCCCTGTCATTTTTTTCCATTTTTGGCCGCTTTGGAAAATCCTTCACAATTTTCACACAATGCCCTCACGGTGCTTGATTTTACACATTTTTCATTCAGGCCGCCCCTCTGGCCCCTTGTAGCAAGTTTTGGGACAATCCCCCACCCTTCCCATTTTTGACTTTTTCAACACTACCGGCCCTGTCATTTTTTTCAATTTTTGCCCGCTTTGGAAAATCCTTCACAATTTTCGCACAATGCCCTCACGGTGCTTGATTTTACACATTTTTCATTCAGGCCGCCCCTCTGGCCCCTTGTAGCAAGTTTTGGGACAATCCCCCACCCTTCCCATTTTTGACTTTTTCGACACTACCGGCCCTGTCGTTTTTTTCAATTTTTGGCCGCTTTGGAAAATCCTTCATAATTTTCACACAATGCCCTCACGGTGCTTGATTTTAATAATTTTTCATTCAGGCCGCCCCTCTGGCCCCTTGTAGCAAGTTTTGGGACAATCCCCCACCCTTCCTATTTTTGACTTTTTCGACACTACCGGCCCTGTCGTTTTTTTCAATTTTTGTCCGCTTTGGAAAATCCTTCACAATTTTCACACAATGCCCTCACGGTGCTTGATTTTACACATTTTTCATTCAGGCCGCCCCTCTGGCCCCTTGTAGCAAGTTTTGGGACAATCCCCCACCCTTCCCATTTTTGACTTTTTCGACACTACCGGCCCTGTCGTTTTTTTCAATTTTTGCCCGCTTTGGAAAATCCTTCACAATTTTCACACAATGCCCTCACGGTGCTTGATTTTACACATTTTTCATTCAGGCCGCCCCTCTGGCCCCTTGTAGCAAGTTTTGGGACAATCCCCCACCCTTCCTATTTTTGACTTTTTCGACACTACCGGCCCTGTCATTTTTTTCAATTTTTGCCCCCTATGGAAAATCCTTCACAATTTTCACACAATGTCTTCACGGTTCTTGATATTACACATTTTTCAGTCAGGCCGCCCCTCTGGCCCCTTGTAGCAAGTTTTGGGACAATCCCCCACCCTTCCCATTTTTGACTTTTTCGACACTACCGGCCCTGTCGTTTTTTTCAATTTTTGCCCGCTTTGGAAAATCCTTCACAATTTTCACACAATGCCCTCACGGTGCTTGATTTTACACATTTTTCATTCAGGCCGCCCTCTGGCCCCTTGTAGCACGTTTTGGGACAATCCCCCACCCTTCCCATTTTTGACTTTTTCGACACTACCGGCCCTGTCATTTTTTTCAATTTTTGCCCGCTTTGGAAAATCCTTGACAATTTTCACACAATGCCTTCACAGTGCTTGATTTTACACATCTTTAATTCAGGCCGCCCCTCTGGCCCCTTGTAGCAAGTTTTGGGACAATCCCCCACCCTTCCCATTTTTGACGTTTTCGACACTACCGGCCCTGTCGTTTTTTTCAATTTTTGGCCGCTTTGGAAAATCCTTCACAATTTTCACACAATGCCCTCACGGTGCTTGATTTTACACATTTTTCATTCAGGCCGCCCCTCTGGCCCCTTGTAGCAAGTTTTGGGACAATCCCCCACCCTTCCCATTTTTGACTTTTTCGACACTACCGGCCCTGTCGTTTTTTTCAATTTTTGGCCGCTTTGGAAAATCCTTCATAATTTTCACACAATGCCCTCACGGTGCTTGATTTTAATAATCCTTCACAATTTTCACACAATGTCTTCACGGTTCTTGATATTACACATTTTTCATTCAGGCCGCCCCTCTGGCCCCTTGTAGCAAGTTTTGGGACAATCCCCCACCCTTCCCATTTTTGACTTTTTCGACACTACCGGCCCTGTCGTTTTTTTCAATTTTTGCCCGCTTTGGAAAATCCTTCACAATTTTCACACAATGCCCTCACGGTGCTTGATTTTACACATTTTTCATTCAGGCCGCCCCTCTGGCCCCTTGTAGCAAGTTTTGGGACAATCCCCCACCCTTCCCATTTTTGACTTTTTCGACACTACCGGCCCTGTCGTTTTTTTCAATTTTTGGCCGCTTTGGAAAATCCTTCATAATTTTCACACAATGCCCTCACGGTGCTTGATTTTACACATTTTTCATTCAGGCCGCCCCTCTGGCCCCTTGTAGCAAGTTTTGGGACAATCCCCTACCCTTCCCTATTTTTGACTTTTTCGACACTACCGGCCCTGTCATTCTTTAAAATTTTTGCCCGCTTTGGAAAATCCTTGACAATTTTCACACAATGCCTTCACGGTGCTTGATTTTACACATTTTTCATTCAGGCCGCCCCTCTGGCCCCTTGTAGCAAGTTTTGGGACAAGCCCCCACCCTTCCCATTTTTGACTTTTTCGACACTACCGGCCCTGTCGTTTTTTTCAATTTTTGTCCGCTTTGGAAAATCCTTCACAATTTTCACACAATGCCCTCACGGTGCTTGATTTTACACATTTTTCATTCAGGCCGCCCCTCTGGCCCCTTGTAGCAAGTTTTGGGACAATCCCCCACCCTTCCTATTTTTGACTTTTTCGACACTACCGGCCCTGTCGTTTTTTTCAATTTTTGCCCGCTTTGGAAAATCCTTCACAATTTTCACACAATGCCCTCACGGTGCTTGATTTTACACATTTTTCATTCAGGCCGCCCCTCTGGCCCCTTGTAGCAAGTTTTGGGACAATCCCCCACCCTTCCCATTTTTGACTTTTTCGACACTACCGGCCCTGTCGTTTTTTTCAATTTTTGGCCGCTTTGGAAAATCCTTCATAATTTTCACACAATGCCCTCACGGTGCTTGATTTTACACATTTTTCATTCAGGCCGCCCCTCTGGCCCCTTGTAGCAAGTTTTGGGACAATCCCCTACCCTTCCCTATTTTTGACTTTTTCGACACTACCGGCCCTGTCATTCTTTAAAATTTTTGCCCGCTTTGGAAAATCCTTGACAATTTTCACACAATGCCTTCACGGTGCTTGATTTTACACATTTTTCATTCAGGCCGCCCCTCTGGCCCCTTGTAGCAAGTTTTGGGACAATCCCCCACCCTTCCCATTTTTGACTTTTTCGACACTACCGGCCCTGTCGTTTTTTTCAATTTTTGTCCGCTTTGGAAAATCCTTCACAATTTTCACACAATGCCCTCACGGTGCTTGATTTTACACATTTTTCATTCAGGCCGCCCCTCTGGCCCCTTGTAGCAAGTTTTGGGACAATCCCCCACCCTTCCTATTTTTGACTTTTTCGACACTACCGGCCCTGTCGTTTTTTTCAATTTTTGCCCGCTTTGGAAAATCCTTCACAATTTTCACACAATGCCCTCACGGTGCTTGATTTTACACATTTTTCATTCAGGCCGCCCCTCTGGCCCCTTGTAGCAAGTTTTGGGACAATCCCCCACCCTTCCCATTTTTGACTTTTTCAACACTACCGGCCCTGTCATTTTTTTCAGTTTTTGCCCGCTTTGGAAAATCCTTGACAAATTTTCACACAATGCCTTCACGGTGCTTGATTTTACACATTTTTCATTCAGGCCGCCCCTCTGGCCCCTTGTAGCAAGTTTTGGGACAATCCCCCACCCTTCCCATTTTTGACTTTTTCGACACTACCGGCCCTGTCATTTTTTTCAATTTTTGCCCGCTTTGGAAAATCCTTGACAATTTTCACACAATGCCTTCACAGTGCTTGATTTTACACATCTTTAATTCAGGCCGCCCCTCTGGCCCCTTGTAGCAAGTTTTGGGACAATCCCCCACCCTTCCCATTTTTGACTTTTTCGACACTACCGACCCTGTCATTTTTTTCAATTTTTGCCCGCTTTGGAAAATCCTTCACAATTTTCACACAATGCCCTCACGGTGCTTGATTTTACACATTTTTCATTCAGGCCGCCCCTCTGGCCCCTTGTAGCAAGTTTTGGGACAATCCCCCACCCTTCCCATTTTTGACTTTTTCGACACTACCGGCCCTGTCGTTTTTTTCAATTTTTGGCCGCTTTGGAAAATCCTTCATAATTTTCACACAATGCCCTCACGGTGCTTGATTTTAATAATTTTTCATTCAGGCCGCCCCTCTGGCCCCTTGTAGCAAGTTTTGGGACAATCCCCCACCCTTCCCATTTTTGACTTTTTCGACACTACCGGCCCTGTCGTTTTTTTCAATTTTTGCCCGCTTTGGAAAACCCTTCACAATTTTCACACAATGCCCTCACGGTGCTTGATTTTACACATTTTTCATTCAGGCCGCCCCTCTGGCCCCTTGTAGCAAGTTTTGGGACAATCCCCCACCCTTCCCATTTTTGACTTTTTCGACACTACCGGCCCTGTCGTTTTTTTCAATTTTTGCCCGCTTTGGAAAATCCTTCACAATTTTCACACAATGCCCTCACGGTGCTTGATTTTACACATTTTTCATTCAGGCCGCCCCTCTGGCCCCTTGTAGCAAGTTTTGGGACAATCCCCCACCCTTCCCATTTTTGACTTTTTCGACACTACCGGCCCTGTCATTTTTTTCCATTTTTGGCCGCTTTGGAAAATCCTTCACAATTTTCACACAATGCCCTCACGGTGCTTGATTTTACACATTTTTCATTCAGGCCGCCCCTCTGGCCCCTTGTAGCAAGTTTTGGGACAATCCCCCACCCTTCCCATTTTTGACTTTTTCAACACTACCGGCCCTGTCATTTTTTTCAATTTTTGCCCGCTTTGGAAAATCCTTGACAAATTTTCACACAATGCCTTCACGGTGCTTGATTTTACACATTTTTCATTCAGGCCGCCCCTCTGGCCCCTTGTAGCAAGTTTTGGGACAATCCCCCACCCTTCCCATTTTTGACTTTTTCGACACTACCGGCCCTGTCATTTTTTTCAATTTTTGCCCGCTTTGGAAAATCCTTGACAATTTTCACACAATGCCTTCACAGTGCTTGATTTTACACATCTTTAATTCAGGCCGCCCCTCTGGCCCCTTGTAGCAAGTTTTGGGACAATCCCCCACCCTTCCCATTTTTGACTTTTTCGACACTACCGACCCTGTCATTTTTTTCAATTTTTGCCCGCTTTGGAAAATCCTTCACAATTTTCACACAATGCCCTCACGGTGCTTGATTTTACACATTTTTCATTCAGGCCGCCCCTCTGGCCCCTTGTAGCAAGTTTTGGGACAATCCCCCACCCTTCCCATTTTTGACTTTTTCGACACTACCGGCCCTGTCGTTTTTTTCAATTTTTGGCCGCTTTGGAAAATCCTTCATAATTTTCACACAATGCCCTCACGGTGCTTGATTTTACAAATTTTTCATTCAGGCCGCCCCTCTGGCCCCTTGTAGCAAGTTTTGGGACAATCCCCCACCCTTCCCATTTTTTGACTTTTTCGACACTACCGGCCCTGTCATTTTTTTCCATTTTTGGCCGCTTTGGAAAATCCTTCACAATTTTCACACAATGCCCTCACGGTGCTTGATTTTACACATTTTTCATTCAGGCCGCCCCTCTGGCCCCTTGTAGCAAGTTTTGGGACAATCCCCCACCCTTCCCATTTTTGACTTTTTCGACACTACCGGCCCTGTCGTTTTTTTCAATTTTTGGCCGCTTTGGAAAATCCTTCATAATTTTCACACAATGCCCTCACGGTGCTTGATTTTAATAATTTTTCATTCAGGCCGCCCCTCTGGCCCCTTGTAGCAAGTTTTGGGACAATCCCCCACCCTTCCCATTTTTGACTTTTTCGACACTACCAGCCCTGTCATTTTTTTCAATTTTTACCCCTATGGAAAATCCTTCACAATTTTCACACAATGCCTTCACGGTGCTTGATTTTACACATTTTTCAATCAGCCCGCCCCTCTGGCCCCTTGTAGCAAGTTTTGGGACAATCCCCCACCCTTCCCATTTTTGACTTTTTCGACACTACCGGCCCTGTCATCTTTTTCAATTTTTGCCCGCTTTGGAAAATCCTTCACAATTTTCACACAATGCCTTCACAGTGCTTGATTTTACACACTTTTAATTCAGGCCGCCCCTCTGGCCCCTTGTAGCAAGTTTTGGGACAATCCCCCACCCTTCCCATTTTTGACTTTTTCGACACTACCGACCCTGTCATTTTTTTCAATTTTTGCCCGCTTTGGAAAACCCTTCACAATTTTCATACAATGCCCTCACGGTGCTTGATTTTACACATTTTTCATTCAGGCCGCCCCTCTGGCCCCTTGTAGCAAGTTTTGGGACAATCCCCCACCCTTCCCATTTTTGACTTTTTCGACACTACCGGCCCTGTCGTTTTTTTCAATTTTTGCCCGCTTTGGAAAATCCTTCACAATGTTCACACAATGCCCTCACGGTGCTTGATTTTACACATTTTTCATTCAGGCCGCCCCTCTGGCCCCTTGTAGCAAGTTTTGGGACAATCCCCCACCCTTCCTATTTTTGACTTTTTCGACACTACCGGCCCTGTCATTTTTTTTAATTTTTGCCCCCTATGGAAAATCCTTCACAATTTTCACACAATGTCTTCACGGTTCTTGATATTACACATTTTTCATTCAGGCCGCCCCTCTGGCCCCTTGTAGCAAGTTTTGGGACAATCCCCCACCCTTCCCATTTTTGACTTTTTCGACACTACCGGCCCTGTCGTTTTTTTCAATTTTTGCCCGCTTTGGAAAATCCTTCACAATTTTCACACAATGCCCTCACGGTGCTTGATTTTACACATTTTTCATTCAGGCCGCCCCTCTGGCCCCTTGTAGCAAGTTTTGGGACAATCCCCCACCCTTCCCATTTTTGACTTTTTCGACACTACCGGCCCTGTCATTTTTTTCCATTTTTGGCCGCTTTGGAAAATCCTTCACAATTTTCACACAATGCCCTCACGGTGCTTGATTTTACACATTTTTCATTCAGGCCGCCCCTCTGGCCCCTTGTAGCAAGTTTTGGGACAATCCCCCACCCTTCCCATTTTTGACTTTTTCAACACTACCGGCCCTGTCATTTTTTTCAATTTTTGCCCGCTTTGGAAAATCCTTGACAAATTTTCACACAATGCCTTCACGGTGCTTGATTTTACACATTTTTCATTCAGGCCGCCCCTCTGGCCCCTTGTAGCAAGTTTTGGGACAATCCCCCACCCTTCCCATTTTTGACTTTTTCGACACTACCGGCCCTGTCATTTTTTTCAATTTTTGCCCGCTTTGGAAAATCCTTGACAATTTTCACACAATGCCTTCACAGTGCTTGATTTTACACATCTTTAATTCAGGCCGCCCCTCTGGCCCCTTGTAGCAAGTTTTGGGACAATCCCCCACCCTTCCCATTTTTGACTTTTTCGACACTACCGGCCCTGTCGTTTTTTTCCATTTTTGGCCGCTTTGGAAAATCCTTCACAATTTTCACACAATGCCCTCACGGTGCTTGATTTTACAAATTTTTCATTCAGGCCGCCCCTCTGGCCCCTTGTAGCAAGTTTTGGGACAATCCCCCACCCTTCCCATTTTTGACTTTTTCGACACTACCGGCCCTGTCATTTTTTTCCATTTTTGGCCGCTTTGGAAAATCCTTCACAATTTTCACACAATGCCCTCACGGTGCTTGATTTTACACATTTTTCATTCAGGCCGCCCCTCTGGCCCCTTGTAGCAAGTTTTGGGACAATCCCCCACCCTTCCCATTTTTGACTTTTTCGACACTACCGGCCCTGTCGTTTTTTTCAATTTTTGGCCGCTTTGGAAAATCCTTCATAATTTTCACACAATGCCCTCACGGTGCTTGATTTTAATAATTTTTCATTCAGGCCGCCCCTCTGGCCCCTTGTAGCAAGTTTTGGGACAATCCCCCACCCTTCCCATTTTTGACTTTTTCGACACTACCGGCCCTGTCATTTTTTTCCATTTTTGGCCGCTTTGGAAAATCCTTCACAATTTTCACACAATGCCCTCACGGTGCTTGATTTTACACATTTTTCATTCAGGCCGCCCCTCTGGCCCCTTGTAGCAAGTTTTGGGACAATCCCCCACCCTTCCCATTTTTGACTTTTTCGACACTACCAGCCCTGTCATTTTTTTCAATTTTTACCCCTATGGAAAATCCTTCACAATTTTCACACAATGCCTTCACGGTGCTTGATTTTACACATTTTTCAATCAGCCCGCCCCTCTGGCCCCTTGTAGCAAGTTTTGGGACAATCCCCCACCCTTCCCATTTTTGACTTTTTCGACACTACCGGCCCTGTCATCTTTTTCAATTTTTGCCCGCTTTGGAAAATCCTTCACAATTTTCACACAATGCCTTCACAGTGCTTGATTTTACACACTTTTAATTCAGGCCGCCCCTCTGGCCCCTTGTAGCAAGTTTTGGGACAATCCCCCACCCTTCCCATTTTTGACTTTTTCGACACTACCGACCCTGTCATTTTTTTCAATTTTTGCCCGCTTTGGAAAATCCTTGACAATTTTCACACAATGCCTTCACGGTGCTTGATTTTACACATTTTTCATTCAGGCCGCCCCTCTGGCCCCTTGTAGCAAGTTTTGGGACAATCCCCCACCCTTCCTATTTTTGACTTTTTCAACACTACCGGCCCTGTCGTTTTTTTCAATTTTTGCCCGCTTTGGAAAATCCTTCACAATTTTCACACAATGCCCTCACGGTGCTTGATTTTACACATTTTTCATTCAGGCCGCCCCTCTGGCCCCTTGTAGCAAGTTTTGGGACAATCCCCCACCCTTCCCATTTTTGACTTTTTCAACACTACCGGCCCTGTCATTTTTTTCAATTTTTGCCCGCTTTGGAAAATCCTTGACAAATTTTCACACAATGCCTTCACGGTGCTTGATTTTACACATTTTTCATTCAGGCCGCCCCTCTGGCCCCTTGTAGCAAGTTTTGGGACAATCCCCCACCCTTCCCATTTTTGACTTTTTCGACACTACCGGCCCTGTCATTTTTTTCAATTTTTGCCCGCTTTGGAAAATCCTTGACAATTTTCACACAATGCCTTCACAGTGCTTGATTTTACACATCTTTAATTCAGGCCGCCCCTCTGGCCCCTTGTAGCAAGTTTTGGGACAATCCCCCACCCTTCCCATTTTTGACTTTTTCGACACTACCGACCCTGTCATTTTTTTCAATTTTTGCCCGCTTTGGAAAATCCTTCACAATTTTCACACAATGCCCTCACGGTGCTTGATTTTACACATTTTTCATTCAGGCCGCCCCTCTGGCCCCTTGTAGCAAGTTTTGGGACAATCCCCCACCCTTCCCATTTTTGACTTTTTCGACACTACCGGCCCTGTCGTTTTTTTCAATTTTTGGCCGCTTTGGAAAATCCTTCATAATTTTCACACAATGCCCTCACGGTGCTTGATTTTACAAATTTTTCATTCAGGCCGCCCCTCTGGCCCCTTGTAGCAAGTTTTGGGACAATCCCCCACCCTTCCCATTTTTGACTTTTTCGACACTACCGGCCCTGTCATTTTTTTCCATTTTTGGCCGCTTTGGAAAATCCTTCACAATTTTCACACAATGCCCTCACGGTGCTTGATTTTACACATTTTTCATTCAGGCCGCCCCTCTGGCCCCTTGTAGCAAGTTTTGGGACAATCCCCCACCCTTCCCATTTTTGACTTTTTCGACACTACCGGCCCTGTCGTTTTTTTCAATTTTTGGTCCGCTTTGGAAAATCCTTCATAATTTTCACACAATGCCCTCACGGTGCTTGATTTTAATAATTTTTCATTCAGGCCGCCCCTCTGGCCCCTTGTAGCAAGTTTTGGGACAATCCCCCACCCTTCCCATTTTTGACTTTTTCGACACTACCGGCCCTGTCATTTTTTTCCATTTTTGGCCGCTTTGGAAAATCCTTCACAATTTTCACACAATGCCCTCACGGTGCTTGATTTTACACATTTTTCATTCAGGCCGCCCCTCTGGCCCCTTGTAGCAAGTTTTGGGACAATCCCCCACCCTTCCCATTTTTGACTTTTTCGACACTACCAGCCCTGTCATTTTTTTCAATTTTTACCCCTATGGAAAATCCTTCACAATTTTCACACAATGCCTTCACTGTGCTTGATTTTACACATTTTTCAATCAGCCCGCCCCTCTGGCCCCTTGTAGCAAGTTTTGGGACAATCCCCCACCCTTCCCATTTTTGACTTTTTCGACACTACCGGCCCTGTCATCTTTTTCAATTTTTGCCCGCTTTGGAAAATCCTTCACAATTTTCACACAATGCCTTCACAGTGCTTGATTTTACACACTTTTAATTCAGGCCGCCCCTCTGGCCCCTTGTAGCAAGTTTTGGGACAATCCCCCACCCTTCCCATTTTTGACTTTTTCGACACTACCGACCCTGTCATTTTTTTCAATTTTTGCCCGCTTTGGAAAATCCTTGACAATTTTCACACAATGCCTTCACGGTGCTTGATTTTACACATTTTTCATTCAGGCCGCCCCTCTGGCCCCTTGTAGCAAGTTTTGGGACAATCCCCCACCCTTCCTATTTTTGACTTTTTCAACACTACCGGCCCTGTCATTTTTTTCAATTTTTGCCCGCTTTGGAAAATCCTTGACAATTTTCACACAATGCCTTCACGGTGCTTGATTTTACACATTTTTCATTCAGTCCGCCCCTCTGGCCCCTTGTAGCAAGTTTTGGGACAATCCCCCACCCTTCCTATTTTTGACTTTTTCGACACTACCGGCCCTGTCATTTTTTTCAATTTTTGCCCCCTGTGGAAAATCCTTCACAATTTTCACACAATGCCCTCACGGTGCTTGATTTTACACATTTTTCATTCAGGCCGCCCCTCTGGCCCCTTGTAGCAAGTTTTGGGACAATCCCCCACCCTTCCCATTTTTGACTTTTTCGACATTACCGGCCCTGTCGTTTTTTTCAATTTTTGCCCGCTTTGGAAAATCCTTCACAATTTTCACACAATGTCTTCACGGTTCTTGATATTACACATTTTTCATTCAGGCCGCCCCTCTGGCCCCTTGTAGCAAGTTTTGGGACAATCCCCCACCCTTCCCATTTTTGACTTTTTCGACAATACCGGCCCTGTCGTTTTTTTCAATTTTTGCCCGCTTTGGAAAATCCTTCACAATTTTCACACAATGCCCTCACGGTGCTTGATTTTACACATTTTTCATTCAGGCCGCCCCTCTGGCCCCTTGTAGCAAGTTTTGGGACAATCCCCCACCCTTCCCATTTTTGACTTTTTCGACACTACCGGCCCTGTTGTTTTTTTCAATTTTTGGCCGCTTTGGAAAATCCTTCACAATTTTCACACAATGCCCTCACGGTGCTTGATTTTACACATTTTTCATTCAGGCCGCCCCTCTGGCCCCTTGTAGCAAGTTTTGGGACAATCCCCCACCCTTCCCATTTTTGACTTTTTCGACACTACCGGCCCTGTTGTTTTTTTCAATTTTTGGCCGCTTTGGAAAATCCTTCATAATTTTCACACAATGCCCTCACGGTGCTTGATTTTAATAATTTTACATTCAGCCCGCCCCTCTGGCCCCTTGTAGCAAGTTTTGGGACAATCCCCCACCCTTCCCATTTTTGACTTTTTCGACACTACCGGCCCTGTCATCTTTTTCAATTTTTGCCCGCTTTGGAAAATCCTTCACAATTTTCACACAATGCCTTCACAGTGCTTGATTTTACACACTTTTAATTCAGGCCGCCCCTCTGGCCCCTTGTAGCAAGTTTTGGGACAATCCCCCACCCTTCCCATTTTTGACTTTTTCGACACTACCGACCCTGTCATTTTTTTCAATTTTTGCCCGCTTTGGAAAATCCTTGACAATTTTCACACAATGCCTTCACGGTGCTTGATTTTACACATTTTTCATTCAGGCCGCCCCTCTGGCCCCTTGTAGCAAGTTTTGGGACAATCCCCCACCCTTCCTATTTTTGACTTTTTCAACACTACCGGCCCTGTCATTTTTTTCAATTTTTGCCCGCTTTGGAAAATCCTTGACAATTTTCACACAATGCCTTCACGGTGCTTGATTTTACACATTTTTCATTCAGTCCGCCCCTCTGGCCCCTTGTAGCAAGTTTTGGGACAATCCCCCACCCTTCCTATTTTTGACTTTTTCGACACTACCGGCCCTGTCATTTTTTTCAATTTTTGCCCCCTGTGGAAAATCCTTCACAATTTTCACACAATGCCCTCACGGTGCTTGATTTTACACATTTTTCATTCAGGCCGCCCCTCTGGCCCCTTGTAGCAAGTTTTGGGACAATCCCCCACCCTTCCCATTTTTGACTTTTTCGACATTACCGGCCCTGTCGTTTTTTTCAATTTTTGCCCGCTTTGGAAAATCCTTCACAATTTTCACACAATGTCTTCACGGTTCTTGATATTACACATTTTTCATTCAGGCCGCCCCTCTGGCCCCTTGTAGCAAGTTTTGGGACAATCCCCCACCCTTCCCATTTTTGACTTTTTCGACAATACCGGCCCTGTCGTTTTTTTCAATTTTTGCCCGCTTTGGAAAATCCTTCACAATTTTCACACAATGCCCTCACGGTGCTTGATTTTACACATTTTTCATTCAGGCCGCCCCTCTGGCCCCTTGTAGCAAGTTTTGGGACAATCCCCCACCCTTCCCATTTTTGACTTTTTCGACACTACCGGCCCTGTTGTTTTTTTCAATTTTTGGCCGCTTTGGAAAATCCTTCACAATTTTCACACAATGCCCTCACGGTGCTTGATTTTACACATTTTTCATTCAGGCCGCCCCTCTGGCCCCTTGTAGCAAGTTTTGGGACAATCCCCCACCCTTCCCATTTTTGACTTTTTCGACACTACCGGCCCTGTTGTTTTTTTCAATTTTTGGCCGCTTTGGAAAATCCTTCATAATTTTCACACAATGCCCTCACGGTGCTTGATTTTAATAATTTTACATTCAGGCCGCCCCTCTGGCCCCTTGTAGCAAGTTTTGGGACAATCCCCCACCCTTCCCATTTTTGACTTTTTCGACACTACCGGCCCTGTCATTTTTTTCAATTTTTGCCCGCTTTGGAAAATCCTTGACAAATTTTCACACAATGCCTTCACGGTGCTTGATTTTACACATTTTTCATTCAGGCCGCCCCTCTGGCCCCTTGTAGCAAGTTTTGGGACAATCCCCCACCCTTCCCATTTTTGACTTTTTCGACACTACCGGCCCTGTCATTTTTTTCAATTTTTGCCCGCTTTGGAAAATCCTTGACAATTTTCACACAATGCCTTCACAGTGCTTGATTTTACACATCTTTAATTCAGGCCGCCCCTCTGGCCCCTTGTAGCAAGTTTTGGGACAATCCCCCACCCTTCCCATTTTTGACTTTTTCGACACTACCGACCCTGTCATTTTTTTCAATTTTTGCCCGCTTTGGAAAATCCTTCACAATTTTCACACAATGCCCTCACGGTGCTTGATTTTACACATTTTTCATTCAGGCCGCCCCTCTGGCCCCTTGTAGCAAGTTTTGGGACAATCCCCCACCCTTCCCATTTTTGACTTTTTCGACACTACCGGCCCTGTCGTTTTTTTCAATTTTTGGCCGCTTTGGAAAATCCTTCATAATTTTCACACAATGCCCTCACGGTGCTTGATTTTAATAATTTTTCATTCAGGCCGCCCCTCTGGCCCCTTGTAGCAAGTTTTGGGACAATCCCCCACCCTTCCTATTTTTGACTTTTTCGACACTACCGGCCCTGTCGTTTTTTTCAATTTTTGTCCGCTTTGGAAAATCCTTCACAATTTTCACACAATGCCCTCACGGTGCTTGATTTTACACATTTTTCATTCAGGCCGCCCCTCTGGCCCCTTGTAGCAAGTTTTGGGACAATCCCCCACCCTTCCCATTTTTGACTTTTTCGACACTACCGGCCCTGTCGTTTTTTTCAATTTTTGGCCGCTTTGGAAAATCCTTCATAATTTTCACACAATGCCCTCACGGTGCTTGATTTTACACATTTTTCATTCAGGCCGCCCCTCTGGCCCCTTGTAGCAAGTTTTGGGACAATCCCCCACCCTTCCCATTTTTGACTTTTTCGACACTACCGGCCCTGTCGTTTTTTTCAATTTTTGCCCGCTTTGGAAAATCCTTCACAATTTTCACACAATGCCCTCACGGTGCTTGATTTTACACATTTTTCATTCAGGCCGCCCCTCTGGCCCCTTGTAGCAAGTTTTGGGACAATCCCCCACCCTTCCCATTTTTGACTTTTTCGACACTACCGGCCCTGTCGTTTTTTTCAATTTTTGCCCGCTTTGGAAAATCCTTCACAATTTTCACACAATGCCCTCACGGTGCTTGATTTTACACATTTTTAATTCAGGCCGCCCCTCTGGCCCCTTGTAGCAAGTTTTGGGACAATCCCCCACCCTTCCCATTTTTGACTTTTTCGACACTACCGGCCCTGTCGTTTTTTTCAATTTATGCCCGCTTTGGAAAATCCTTCACAATTTTCACACGATGCCCTCACGGTGCTTGATTTTACACATTTTTCATTCGGGCCGCCCCTCTGGCCCCTTGTAGCAAGTTTTGGGACAATCCCCTACCCTTCCCTATTTTTGACTTTTTCGACACTACCGGCCCTGTCATTCTTTAAAATGTTTGCCCGCTTTGGAAAATCCTTGACAATTTTCACACAATGCCTTCACGGTGCTTGATTTTACACATTTTTCATTCAGGCCGCCCCTCTGGCCCCTTCTAGCAAGTTTTGGGACAATCCCCCACCCTTCCCATTTTTGACTTTTTCGACACTACCGGCCCTGTCGTTTTTTTCAATTTTTGGCCGCTTTGGAAAATCCTTCACAATTTTCACACAATGCCCTCACGGTGCTTGATTTTACACATTTTTCATTCAGGCCGCCCCTCTGGCCCCTTGTAGCAAGTTTTGGGACAATCCCCCACCCTTCCCATTTTTGACTTTTTCGACACTACCGGCCCTGTCGTTTTTTTCAATTTTTGCCCGCTTTGGAAAATCCTTCACATTTTTCACACAATGCCCTCACGGTGCTTGATTTTACACATTTTTCATTCAGGCCGCCCCTCTGGCCCCTTGTAGCAAGTTTTGGGACAATCCCCCACCCTTCCCATTTTTGACTTTTTCGACACTACCGGCCCTGTCGTTTTTTTCAATTTTTGCCCGCTTTGGAAAATCCTTCACAATTTTCACACAATGCCCTCACGGTGCTTGATTTTACACATTTTTCATTCAGGCCGCCCCTCTGGCCCCTTGTAGCAAGTTTTGGGACAATCCCCCACCCTTCCTATTTTTGACTTTTTCGACACTACCGGCCCTGTCATTTTTTTCAATTTTTGCCCCCTATGGAAAATCCTTCACAATTTTCACACAATGTCTTCACGGTTCTTGATATTACACATTTTTCATTCAGGCCGCCCCTATGGCCCCTTGTAGCAAGTTTTGGGACAATCCCCCACCCTTCCCATTTTTGACTTTTTCGACACTACCGGCCCTGTCATTTTTTTCCATTTTTGGCCGCTTTGGAAAATCCTTCACAATTTTCACACAATGCCCTCACGGTGCTTGATTTTACACATTTTTCATTCAGGCCGCCCCTCTGGCCCCTTGTAGCAAGTTTTGGGACAATCCCCCACCCTTCCCATTTTTGACTTTTTCAACACTACCGGCCCTGTCATTTTTTTCAATTTTTGCCCGCTTTGGAAAATCCTTCACAATTTTCGCACAATGCCCTCACGGTGCTTGATTTTACACATTTTTCATTCAGGCCGCCCCTCTGGCCCCTTGTAGCAAGTTTTGGGACAATCCCCCACCCTTCCCATTTTTGACTTTTTCGACACTACCGGCCCTGTCGTTTTTTTCAATTTTTGGCCGCTTTGGAAAATCCTTCATAATTTTCACACAATGCCCTCACGGTGCTTGATTTTAATAATTTTTCATTCAGGCCGCCCCTCTGGCCCCTTGTAGCAAGTTTTGGGACAATCCCCCACCCTTCCTATTTTTGACTTTTTCGACACTACCGGCCCTGTCGTTTTTTTCAATTTTTGTCCGCTTTGGAAAATCCTTCACAATTTTCACACAATGCCCTCACGGTGCTTGATTTTACACATTTTTCATTCAGGCCGCCCCTCTGGCCCCTTGTAGCAAGTTTTGGGACAATCCCCCACCCTTCCCATTTTTGACTTTTTCGACACTACCGGCCCTGTCGTTTTTTTCAATTTTTGCCCGCTTTGGAAAATCCTTCACAATTTTCACACAATGCCCTCACGGTGCTTGATTTTACACATTTTTCATTCAGGCCGCCCCTCTGGCCCCTTGTAGCAAGTTTTGGGACAATCCCCCACCCTTCCTATTTTTGACTTTTTCGACACTACCGGCCCTGTCATTTTTTTCAATTTTTGCCCCCTATGGAAAATCCTTCACAATTTTCACACAATGTCTTCACGGTTCTTGATATTACACATTTTTCAGTCAGGCCGCCCCTCTGGCCCCTTGTAGCAAGTTTTGGGACAATCCCCCACCCTTCCCATTTTTGACTTTTTCGACACTACCGGCCCTGTCGTTTTTTTCAATTTTTGCCCGCTTTGGAAAATCCTTCACAATTTTCACACAATGCCCTCACGGTGCTTGATTTTACACATTTTTCATTCAGGCCGCCCTCTGGCCCCTTGTAGCAAGTTTTGGGACAATCCCCCACCCTTCCCATTTTTGACTTTTTCGACACTACCGGCCCTGTCATTTTTTTCAATTTTTGCCCGCTTTGGAAAATCCTTGACAATTTTCACACAATGCCTTCACAGTGCTTGATTTTACACATCTTTAATTCAGGCCGCCCCTCTGGCCCCTTGTAGCAAGTTTTGGGACAATCCCCCACCCTTCCCATTTTTGACTTTTTCGACACTACCGACCCTGTCATTTTTTTCAATTTTTGCCCGCTTTGGAAAATCCTTCACAATTTTCACACAATGCCCTCACGGTGCTTGATTTTACACATTTTTCATTCAGGCCGCCCCTCTGGCCCCTTGTAGCAAGTTTTGGGACAATCCCCCACCCTTCCCATTTTTGACGTTTTCGACACTACCGGCCCTGTCGTTTTTTTCAATTTTTGGCCGCTTTGGAAAATCCTTCACAATTTTCACACAATGCCCTCACGGTGCTTGATTTTACACATTTTTCATTCAGGCCGCCCCTCTGGCCCCTTGTAGCAAGTTTTGGGACAATCCCCCACCCTTCCCATTTTTGACTTTTTCGACACTACCGGCCCTGTCGTTTTTTTCAATTTTTGGCCGCTTTGGAAAATCCTTCATAATTTTCACACAATGCCCTCACGGTGCTTGATTTTAATAATCCTTCACAATTTTCACACAATGTCTTCACGGTTCTTGATATTACACATTTTTCATTCAGGCCGCCCCTCTGGCCCCTTGTAGCAAGTTTTGGGACAATCCCCCACCCTTCCCATTTTTGACTTTTTCGACACTACCGGCCCTGTCGTTTTTTTCAATTTTTGCCCGCTTTGGAAAATCCTTCACAATTTTCACACAATGCCCTCACGGTGCTTGATTTTACACATTCTTCATTCAGGCCGCCCCTCTGGCCCCTTGTAGCAAGTTTTGGGACAATCCCCCACCCTTCCCATTTTTGACTTTTTCGACACTACCGGCCCTGTCGTTTTTTTCAATTTTTGGCCGCTTTGGAAAATCCTTCATAATTTTCACACAATGCCCTCACGGTGCTTGATTTTACACATTTTTCATTCAGGCCGCCCCTCTGGCCCCTTGTAGCAAGTTTTGGGACAATCCCCTACCCTTCCCTATTTTTGACTTTTTCGACACTACCGGCCCTGTCATTCTTTAAAATTTTTGCCCGCTTTGGAAAATCCTTGACAATTTTCACACAATGCCTTCACGGTGCTTGATTTTACACATTTTTCATTCAGGCCGCCCCTCTGGCCCCTTGTAGCAAGTTTTGGGACAAGCCCCCACCCTTCCCATTTTTGACTTTTTCGACACTACCGGCCCTGTCGTTTTTTTCAATTTTTGTCCGCTTTGGAAAATCCTTCACAATTTTCACACAATGCCCTCACGGTGCTTGATTTTACACATTTTTCATTCAGGCCGCCCCTCTGGCCCCTTGTAGCAAGTTTTGGGACAATCCCCCACCCTTCCTATTTTTGACTTTTTCGACACTACCGGCCCTGTCGTTTTTTTCAATTTTTGCCCGCTTTGGAAAATCCTTCACAATTTTCACACAATGCCCTCACGGTGCTTGATTTTACACATTTTTCATTCAGGCCGCCCCTCTGGCCCCTTGTAGCAAGTTTTGGGACAATCCCCCACCCTTCCCATTTTTGACTTTTTCGACACTACCGGCCCTGTCGTTTTTTTCAATTTTTGGCCGCTTTGGAAAATCCTTCATAATTTTCACACAATGCCCTCACGGTGCTTGATTTTACACATTTTTCATTCAGGCCGCCCCTCTGGCCCCTTGTAGCAAGTTTTGGGACAATCCCCTACCCTTCCCTATTTTTGACTTTTTCGACACTACCGGCCCTGTCATTCTTTAAAATTTTTGCCCGCTTTGGAAAATCCTTGACAATTTTCACACAATGCCTTCACGGTGCTTGATTTTACACATTTTTCATTCAGGCCGCCCCTCTGGCCCCTTGTAGCAAGTTTTGGGACAATCCCCCACCCTTCCCATTTTTGACTTTTTCGACACTACCGGCCCTGTCGTTTTTTTCAATTTTTGGCCGCTTTGGAAAATCCTTCATAATTTTCACACAATGCCCTCACGGTGCTTGATTTTAATAATTTTTCATTCAGGCCGCCCCTCTGGCCCCTTGTAGCAAGTTTTGGGACAATCCCCCACCCTTCCCATTTTTGACTTTTTCGACACTACCGGCCCTGTCGTTTTTTTCAATTTTTGTCCGCTTTGGAAAACCCTTCACAATTTTCACACAATGCCCTCACGGTGCTTGATTTTACACATTTTTCATTCAGGCCGCCCCTCTGGCCCCTTGTAGCAAGTTTTGGGACAATCCCCCACCCTTCCCATTTTTGACTTTTTCGACACTACCGGCCCTGTCGTTTTTTTCAATTTTTGCCCGCTTTGGAAAATCCTTCACAATTTTCACACAATGCCCTCACGGTGCTTGATTTTACACATTTTTCATTCAGGCCGCCCCTCTGGCCCCTTGTAGCAAGTTTTGGGACAATCCCCCACCCTTCCCATTTTTGACTTTTTCGACACTACCGGCCCTGTCATTTTTTTCCATTTTTGGCCGCTTTGGAAAATCCTTCACAATTTTCACACAATGCCCTCACGGTGCTTGATTTTACACATTTTTCATTCAGGCCGCCCCTCTGGCCCCTTGTAGCAAGTTTTGGGACAATCCCCCACCCTTCCCATTTTTGACTTTTTCAACACTACCGGCCCTGTCATTTTTTTCAATTTTTGCCCGCTTTGGAAAATCCTTGACAAATTTTCACACAATGCCTTCACGGTGCTTGATTTTACACATTTTTCATTCAGGCCGCCCCTCTGGCCCCTTGTAGCAAGTTTTGGGACAATCCCCCACCCTTCCCATTTTTGACTTTTTCGACACTACCGGCCCTGTCATTTTTTTCAATTTTTGCCCGCTTTGGAAAATCCTTGACAATTTTCACACAATGCCTTCACAGTGCTTGATTTTACACATCTTTAATTCAGGCCGCCCCTCTGGCCCCTTGTAGCAAGTTTTGGGACAATCCCCCACCCTTCCCATTTTTGACTTTTTCGACACTACCGACCCTGTCATTTTTTTCAATTTTTGCCCGCTTTGGAAAATCCTTCACAATTTTCACACAATGCCCTCACGGTGCTTGATTTTACACATTTTTCATTCAGGCCGCCCCTCTGGCCCCTTGTAGCAAGTTTTGGGACAATCCCCCACCCTTCCCATTTTTGACTTTTTCGACACTACCGGCCCTGTCGTTTTTTTCAATTTTTGGCCGCTTTGGAAAATCCTTCATAATTTTCACACAATGCCCTCACGGTGCTTGATTTTACAAATTTTTCATTCAGGCCGCCCCTCTGGCCCCTTGTAGCAAGTTTTGGGACAATCCCCCACCCTTCCCATTTTTTGACTTTTTCGACACTACCGGCCCTGTCATTTTTTTCCATTTTTGGCCGCTTTGGAAAATCCTTCACAATTTTCACACAATGCCCTCACGGTGCTTGATTTTACACATTTTTCATTCAGGCCGCCCCTCTGGCCCCTTGTAGCAAGTTTTGGGACAATCCCCCACCCTTCCCATTTTTGACTTTTTCGACACTACCGGCCCTGTCGTTTTTTTCAATTTTTGGCCGCTTTGGAAAATCCTTCATAATTTTCACACAATGCCCTCACGGTGCTTGATTTTAATAATTTTTCATTCAGGCCGCCCCTCTGGCCCCTTGTAGCAAGTTTTGGGACAATCCCCCACCCTTCCCATTTTTGACTTTTTCGACACTACCGGCCCTGTCATTTTTTTCCATTTTTGGCCGCTTTGGAAAATCCTTCACAATTTTCACACAATGCCCTCACGGTGCTTGATTTTACACATTTTTCATTCAGGCCGCCCCTCTGGCCCCTTGTAGCAAGTTTTGGGACAATCCCCCACCCTTCCCATTTTTGACTTTTTCGACACTACCAGCCCTGTCATTTTTTTCAATTTTTACCCCTATGGAAAATCCTTCACAATTTTCACACAATGCCTTCACGGTGCTTGATTTTACACATTTTTCAATCAGCCCGCCCCTCTGGCCCCTTGTAGCAAGTTTTGGGACAATCCCCCACCCTTCCCATTTTTGACTTTTTCGACACTACCGGCCCTGTCATCTTTTTCAATTTTTGCCCGCTTTGGAAAATCCTTCACAATTTTCACACAATGCCTTCACAGTGCTTGATTTTACACACTTTTAATTCAGGCCGCCCCTCTGGCCCCTTGTAGCAAGTTTTGGGACAATCCCCCACCCTTCCCATTTTTGACTTTTTCGACACTACCGACCCTGTCATTTTTTTCAATTTTTGCCCGCTTTGGAAAACCCTTCACAATTTTCATACAATGCCCTCACGGTGCTTGATTTTACACATTTTTCATTCAGGCCGCCCCTCTGGCCCCTTGTAGCAAGTTTTGGGACAATCCCCCACCCTTCCCATTTTTGACTTTTTCGACACTACCGGCCCTGTCGTTTTTTTCAATTTTTGCCCGCTTTGGAAAATCCTTCACAATGTTCACACAATGCCCTCACGGTGCTTGATTTTACACATTTTTCATTCAGGCCGCCCCTCTGGCCCCTTGTAGCAAGTTTTGGGACAATCCCCCACCCTTCCTATTTTTGACTTTTTCGACACTACCGGCCCTGTCATTTTTTTTAATTTTTGCCCCCTATGGAAAATCCTTCACAATTTTCACACAATGTCTTCACGGTTCTTGATATTACACATTTTTCATTCAGGCCGCCCCTCTGGCCCCTTGTAGCAAGTTTTGGGACAATCCCCCACCCTTCCCATTTTTGACTTTTTCGACACTACCGGCCCTGTCGTTTTTTTCAATTTTTGCCCGCTTTGGAAAATCCTTCACAATTTTCACACAATGCCCTCACGGTGCTTGATTTTACACATTTTTCATTCAGGCCGCCCCTCTGGCCCCTTGTAGCAAGTTTTGGGACAATCCCCCACCCTTCCCATTTTTGACTTTTTCGACACTACCGGCCCTGTCATTTTTTTCCATTTTTGGCCGCTTTGGAAAATCCTTCACAATTTTCACACAATGCCCTCACGGTGCTTGATTTTACACATTTTTCATTCAGGCCGCCCCTCTGGCCCCTTGTAGCAAGTTTTGGGACAATCCCCCACCCTTCCCATTTTTGACTTTTTCAACACTACCGGCCCTGTCATTTTTTTCAATTTTTGCCCGCTTTGGAAAATCCTTGACAAATTTTCACACAATGCCTTCACGGTGCTTGATTTTACACATTTTTCATTCAGGCCGCCCCTCTGGCCCCTTGTAGCAAGTTTTGGGACAATCCCCCACCCTTCCCATTTTTGACTTTTTCGACACTACCGGCCCTGTCATTTTTTTCAATTTTTGCCCGCTTTGGAAAATCCTTGACAATTTTCACACAATGCCTTCACAGTGCTTGATTTTACACATCTTTAATTCAGGCCGCCCCTCTGGCCCCTTGTAGCAAGTTTTGGGACAATCCCCCACCCTTCCCATTTTTGACTTTTTCGACACTACCGGCCCTGTCGTTTTTTTCCATTTTTGGCCGCTTTGGAAAATCCTTCACAATTTTCACACAATGCCCTCACGGTGCTTGATTTTACAAATTTTTCATTCAGGCCGCCCCTCTGGCCCCTTGTAGCAAGTTTTGGGACAATCCCCCACCCTTCCCATTTTTGACTTTTTCGACACTACCGGCCCTGTCATTTTTTTCCATTTTTGGCCGCTTTGGAAAATCCTTCACAATTTTCACACAATGCCCTCACGGTGCTTGATTTTACACATTTTTCATTCAGGCCGCCCCTCTGGCCCCTTGTAGCAAGTTTTGGGACAATCCCCCACCCTTCCCATTTTTGACTTTTTCGACACTACCGGCCCTGTCGTTTTTTTCAATTTTTGGCCGCTTTGGAAAATCCTTCATAATTTTCACACAATGCCTTCACGGTGCTTGATTTTAATAATTTTTCATTCAGGCCGCCCCTCTGGCCCCTTGTAGCAAGTTTTGGGACAATCCCCCACCCTTCCCATTTTTGACTTTTTCGACACTACCGGCCCTGTCATTTTTTTCCATTTTTGGCCGCTTTGGAAAATCCTTCACAATTTTCACACAATGCCCTCACGGTGCTTGATTTTACACATTTTTCATTCAGGCCGCCCCTCTGGCCCCTTGTAGCAAGTTTTGGGACAATCCCCCACCCTTCCCATTTTTGACTTTTTCGACACTACCAGCCCTGTCATTTTTTTCAATTTTTACCCCTATGGAAAATCCTTCACAATTTTCACACAATGCCTTCACGGTGCTTGATTTTACACATTTTTCAATCAGCCCGCCCCTCTGGCCCCTTGTAGCAAGTTTTGGGACAATCCCCCACCCTTCCCATTTTTGACTTTTTCGACACTACCGGCCCTGTCATCTTTTTCAATTTTTGCCCGCTTTGGAAAATCCTTCACAATTTTCACACAATGCCTTCACAGTGCTTGATTTTACACACTTTTAATTCAGGCCGCCCCTCTGGCCCCTTGTAGCAAGTTTTGGGACAATCCCCCACCCTTCCCATTTTTGACTTTTTCGACACTACCGACCCTGTCATTTTTTTCAATTTTTGCCCGCTTTGGAAAATCCTTGACAATTTTCACACAATGCCTTCACGGTGCTTGATTTTACACATTTTTCATTCAGGCCGCCCCTCTGGCCCCTTGTAGCAAGTTTTGGGACAATCCCCCACCCTTCCTATTTTTGACTTTTTCAACACTACCGGCCCTGTCGTTTTTTTCAATTTTTGCCCGCTTTGGAAAATCCTTCACAATTTTCACACAATGCCCTCACGGTGCTTGATTTTACACATTTTTCATTCAGGCCGCCCCTCTGGCCCCTTGTAGCAAGTTTTGGGACAATCCCCCACCCTTCCCATTTTTGACTTTTTCAACACTACCGGCCCTGTCATTTTTTTCAATTTTTGCCCGCTTTGGAAAATCCTTGACAAATTTTCACACAATGCCTTCACGGTGCTTGATTTTACACATTTTTCATTCAGGCCGCCCCTCTGGCCCCTTGTAGCAAGTTTTGGGACAATCCCCCACCCTTCCCATTTTTGACTTTTTCGACACTACCGGCCCTGTCATTTTTTTCAATTTTTGCCCGCTTTGGAAAATCCTTGACAATTTTCACACAATGCCTTCACAGTGCTTGATTTTACACATCTTTAATTCAGGCCGCCCCTCTGGCCCCTTGTAGCAAGTTTTGGGACAATCCCCCACCCTTCCCATTTTTGACTTTTTCGACACTACCGACCCTGTCATTTTTTTCAATTTTTGCCCGCTTTGGAAAATCCTTCACAATTTTCACACAATGCCCTCACGGTGCTTGATTTTACACATTTTTCATTCAGGCCGCCCCTCTGGCCCCTTGTAGCAAGTTTTGGGACAATCCCCCACCCTTCCCATTTTTGACTTTTTCGACACTACCGGCCCTGTCGTTTTTTTCAATTTTTGGCCGCTTTGGAAAATCCTTCATAATTTTCACACAATGCCCTCACGGTGCTTGATTTTACAAATTTTTCATTCAGGCCGCCCCTCTGGCCCCTTGTAGCAAGTTTTGGGACAATCCCCCACCCTTCCCATTTTTGACTTTTTCGACACTACCGGCCCTGTCATTTTTTTCCATTTTTGGCCGCTTTGGAAAATCCTTCACAATTTTCACACAATGCCCTCACGGTGCTTGATTTTACACATTTTTCATTCAGGCCGCCCCTCTGGCCCCTTGTAGCAAGTTTTGGGACAATCCCCCACCCTTCCCATTTTTGACTTTTTCGACACTACCGGCCCTGTCGTTTTTTTCAATTTTTGGTCCGCTTTGGAAAATCCTTCATAATTTTCACACAATGCCCTCACGGTGCTTGATTTTAATAATTTTTCATTCAGGCCGCCCCTCTGGCCCCTTGTAGCAAGTTTTGGGACAATCCCCCACCCTTCCCATTTTTGACTTTTTCGACACTACCGGCCCTGTCATTTTTTTCCATTTTTGGCCGCTTTGGAAAATCCTTCACAATTTTCACACAATGCCCTCACGGTGCTTGATTTTACACATTTTTCATTCAGGCCGCCCCTCTGGCCCCTTGTAGCAAGTTTTGGGACAATCCCCCACCCTTCCCATTTTTGACTTTTTCGACACTACCAGCCCTGTCATTTTTTTCAATTTTTACCCCTATGGAAAATCCTTCACAATTTTCACACAATGCCTTCACTGTGCTTGATTTTACACATTTTTCAATCAGCCCGCCCCTCTGGCCCCTTGTAGCAAGTTTTGGGACAATCCCCCACCCTTCCCATTTTTGACTTTTTCGACACTACCGGCCCTGTCATCTTTTTCAATTTTTGCCCGCTTTGGAAAATCCTTCACAATTTTCACACAATGCCTTCACAGTGCTTGATTTTACACACTTTTAATTCAGGCCGCCCCTCTGGCCCCTTGTAGCAAGTTTTGGGACAATCCCCCACCCTTCCCATTTTTGACTTTTTCGACACTACCGACCCTGTCATTTTTTTCAATTTTTGCCCGCTTTGGAAAATCCTTGACAATTTTCACACAATGCCTTCACGGTGCTTGATTTTACACATTTTTCATTCAGGCCGCCCCTCTGGCCCCTTGTAGCAAGTTTTGGGACAATCCCCCACCCTTCCTATTTTTGACTTTTTCAACACTACCGGCCATGTCATTTTTTTCAATTTTTGCCCGCTTTGGAAAATCCTTGACAATTTTCACACAATGCCTTCACGGTGCTTGATTTTACACATTTTTCATTCAGTCCGCCCCTCTGGCCCCTTGTAGCAAGTTTTGGGACAATCCCCCACCCTTCCTATTTTTGACTTTTTCGACACTACCGGCCCTGTCATTTTTTTCAATTTTTGCCCCCTGTGGAAAATCCTTCACAATTTTCACACAATGCCCTCACGGTGCTTGATTTTACACATTTTTCATTCAGGCCGCCCCTCTGGCCCCTTGTAGCAAGTTTTGGGACAATCCCCCACCCTTCCCATTTTTGACTTTTTCGACATTACCGGCCCTGTCGTTTTTTTCAATTTT
Organism: Scomber japonicus; assembly: GCF_027409825.1. Lineage (NCBI taxonomy): Eukaryota > Metazoa > Chordata > Actinopteri > Scombriformes > Scombridae > Scomber > Scomber japonicus. The sequence goes on from NC_070579.1 coordinate 24,548,653, forward strand.
TGCCCGCTTTGGAAAATCCTTCACAATTTTCACACAATGTCTTCACGGTTCTTGATATTACACATTTTTCATTCAGGCCGCCCCTCTGGCCCCTTGTAGCAAGTTTTGGGACAATCCCCCACCCTTCCCATTTTTGACTTTTTCGACAATACCGGCCCTGTCGTTTTTTTCAATTTTTGCCCGCTTTGGAAAATCCTTCACAATTTTCACACAATGCCCTCACGGTGCTTGATTTTACACATTTTTCATTCAGGCCGCCCCTCTGGCCCCTTGTAGCAAGTTTTGGGACAATCCCCCACCCTTCCCATTTTTGACTTTTTCGACACTACCGGCCCTGTTGTTTTTTTCAATTTTTGGCCGCTTTGGAAAATCCTTCACAATTTTCACACAATGCCCTCACGGTGCTTGATTTTACACATTTTTCATTCAGGCCGCCCCTCTGGCCCCTTGTAGCAAGTTTTGGGACAATCCCCCACCCTTCCCATTTTTGACTTTTTCGACACTACCGGCCCTGTTGTTTTTTTCAATTTTTGGCCGCTTTGGAAAATCCTTCATAATTTTCACACAATGCCCTCACGGTGCTTGATTTTAATAATTTTACATTCAGGCCGCCCCTCTGGCCCCTTGTAGCAAGTTTTGGGACAATCCCCCACCCTTCCCATTTTTGACTTTTTCGACACTACCGGCCCTGTCATTTTTTTCAATTTTTGCCCGCTTTGGAAAATCCTTGACAAATTTTCACACAATGCCTTCACGGTGCTTGATTTTACACATTTTTCATTCAGGCCGCCCCTCTGGCCCCTTGTAGCAAGTTTTGGGACAATCCCCCACCCTTCCCATTTTTGACTTTTTCGACACTACCGGCCCTGTCATTTTTTTCAATTTTTGCCCGCTTTGGAAAATCCTTGACAATTTTCACACAATGCCTTCACAGTGCTTGATTTTACACATCTTTAATTCAGGCCGCCCCTCTGGCCCCTTGTAGCAAGTTTTGGGACAATCCCCCACCCTTCCCATTTTTGACTTTTTCGACACTACCGACCCTGTCATTTTTTTCAATTTTTGCCCGCTTTGGAAAATCCTTCACAATTTTCACACAATGCCCTCACGGTGCTTGATTTTACACATTTTTCATTCAGGCCGCCCCTCTGGCCCCTTGTAGCAAGTTTTGGGACAATCCCCCACCCTTCCCATTTTTGACTTTTTCGACACTACCGGCCCTGTCGTTTTTTTCAATTTTTGGCCGCTTTGGAAAATCCTTCATAATTTTCACACAATGCCCTCACGGTGCTTGATTTTAATAATTTTTCATTCAGGCCGCCCCTCTGGCCCCTTGTAGCAAGTTTTGGGACAATCCCCCACCCTTCCTATTTTTGACTTTTTCGACACTACCGGCCCTGTCGTTTTTTTCAATTTTTGTCCGCTTTGGAAAATCCTTCACAATTTTCACACAATGCCCTCACGGTGCTTGATTTTACACATTTTTCATTCAGGCCGCCCCTCTGGCCCCTTGTAGCAAGTTTTGGGACAATCCCCCACCCTTCCCATTTTTGACTTTTTCGACACTACCGGCCCTGTCGTTTTTTTCAATTTTTGCCCGCTTTGGAAAATCCTTCACAATTTTCACACAATGCCCTCACGGTGCTTGATTTTACACATTTTTCATTCAGGCCGCCCCTCTGGCCCCTTGTAGCAAGTTTTGGGACAATCCCCCACCCTTCCCATTTTTGACTTTTTCGACACTACCGGCCCTGTCGTTTTTTTCAATTTTTGGCCGCTTTGGAAAATCCTTCATAATTTTCACACAATGCCCTCACGGTGCTTGATTTTAATAATTTTTCATTCAGGCCGCCCCTCTGGCCCCTTGTAGCAAGTTTTGGGACAATCCCCCACCCTTCCCATTTTTGACTTTTTCGACACTACCGGCCCTGTCATTTTTTTCCATTTTTGGCCGCTTTGGAAAATCCTTCACAATTTTCACACAATGCCCTCACGGTGCTTGATTTTACACATTTTTCATTCAGGCCGCCCCTCTGGCCCCTTGTAGCAAGTTTTGGGACAATCCCCCACCCTTCCCATTTTTGACTTTTTCGACACTACCAGCCCTGTCATTTTTTTCAATTTTTACCCCTATGGAAAATCCTTCACAATTTTCACACAATGCCTTCACGGTGCTTGATTTTACACATTTTTCAATCAGCCCGCCCCTCTGGCCCCTTGTAGCAAGTTTTGGGACAATCCCCCACCCTTCCCATTTTTGACTTTTTCGACACTACCGGCCCTGTCATCTTTTTCAATTTTTGCCCGCTTTGGAAAATCCTTCACAATTTTCACACAATGCCTTCACAGTGCTTGATTTTACACACTTTTAATTCAGGCCGCCCCTCTGGCCCCTTGTAGCAAGTTTTGGGACAATCCCCCACCCTTCCCATTTTTGACTTTTTCGACACTACCGACCCTGTCATTTTTTTCAATTTTTGCCCGCTTTGGAAAATCCTTGACAATTTTCACACAATGCCTTCACGGTGCTTGATTTTACACATTTTTCATTCAGGCCGCCCCTCTGGCCCCTTGTAGCAAGTTTTGGGACAATCCCCCACCCTTCCTATTTTTGACTTTTTCAACACTACCGGCCCTGTCATTTTTTTCAATTTTTGCCCGCTTTGGAAAATCCTTGACAATTTTCACACAATGCCTTCACGGTGCTTGATTTTACACATTTTTCATTCAGTCCGCCCCTCTGGCCCCTTGTAGCAAGTTTTGGGACAATCCCCCACCCTTCCTATTTTTGACTTTTTCGACACTACCGGCCCTGTCATTTTTTTCAATTTTTGCCCCCTGTGGAAAATCCTTCACAATTTTCACACAATGCCCTCACGGTGCTTGATTTTACACATTTTTCATTCAGGCCGCCCCTCTGGCCCCTTGTAGCAAGTTTTGGGACAATCCCCCACCCTTCCCATTTTTGACTTTTTCGACATTACCGGCCCTGTCGTTTTTTTCAATTTTTGCCCGCTTTGGAAAATCCTTCACAATTTTCACACAATGTCTTCACGGTTCTTGATATTACACATTTTTCATTCAGGCCGCCCCTCTGGCCCCTTGTAGCAAGTTTTGGGACAATCCCCCACCCTTCCCATTTTTGACTTTTTCGACAATACCGGCCCTGTTGTTTTTTTCAATTTTTGCCCGCTTTGGAAAATCCTTCACAATTTTCACACAATGCCCTCACGGTGCTTGATTTTACACATTTTTCATTCAGGCCGCCCCTCTGGCCCCTTGTAGCAAGTTTTGGGACAATCCCCCACCCTTCCCATTTTTGACTTTTTCGACACTACCGGCCCTGTTGTTTTTTTCAATTTTTGGCCGCTTTGGAAAATCCTTCACAATTTTCACACAATGCCCTCACGGTGCTTGATTTTACACATTTTTCATTCAGGCCGCCCCTCTGGCCCCTTGTAGCAAGTTTTGGGACAATCCCCCACCCTTCCCATTTTTGACTTTTTCGACACTACCGGCCCTGTTGTTTTTTTCAATTTTTGGCCGCTTTGGAAAATCCTTCATAATTTTCACACAATGCCCTCACGGTGCTTGATTTTAATAATTTTACATTCAGGCCGCCCCTCTGGCCCCTTGTAGCAAGTTTTGGGACAATCCCCCACCCTTCCCATTTTTGACTTTTTCGACACTACCGGCCCTGTCATTTTTTTCAATTTTTGCCCGCTTTGGAAAATCCTTGACAAATTTTCACACAATGCCTTCACGGTGCTTGATTTTACACATTTTTCATTCAGGCCGCCCCTCTGGCCCCTTGTAGCAAGTTTTGGGACAATCCCCCACCCTTCCCATTTTTGACTTTTTCGACACTACCGGCCCTGTCATTTTTTTCAATTTTTGCCCGCTTTGGAAAATCCTTGACAATTTTCACACAATGCCTTCACAGTGCTTGATTTTACACATCTTTAATTCAGGCCGCCCCTCTGGCCCCTTGTAGCAAGTTTTGGGACAATCCCCCACCCTTCCCATTTTTGACTTTTTCGACACTACCGACCCTGTCATTTTTTTCAATTTTTGCCCGCTTTGGAAAATCCTTCACAATTTTCACACAATGCCCTCACGGTGCTTGATTTTACACATTTTTCATTCAGGCCGCCCCTCTGGCCCCTTGTAGCAAGTTTTGGGACAATCCCCCACCCTTCCCATTTTTGACTTTTTCGACACTACCGGCCCTGTCGTTTTTTTCAATTTTTGGCCGCTTTGGAAAATCCTTCATAATTTTCACACAATGCCCTCACGGTGCTTGATTTTAATAATTTTTCATTCAGGCCGCCCCTCTGGCCCCTTGTAGCAAGTTTTGGGACAATCCCCCACCCTTCCTATTTTTGACTTTTTCGACACTACCGGCCCTGTCGTTTTTTTCAATTTTTGTCCGCTTTGGAAAATCCTTCACAATTTTCACACAATGCCCTCACGGTGCTTGATTTTACACATTTTTCATTCAGGCCGCCCCTCTGGCCCCTTGTAGCAAGTTTTGGGACAATCCCCCACCCTTCCCATTTTTGACTTTTTCGACACTACCGGCCCTGTCGTTTTTTTCCATTTTTGGCCGCTTTGGAAAATCCTTCACAATTTTCACACAATGCCCTCACGGTGCTTGATTTTACACATTTTTCATTCAGGCCGCCCCTCTGGCCCCTTGTAGCAAGTTTTGGGACAATCCCCCACCCTTCCCATTTTTGACTTTTTCGACACTACCAGCCCTGTCATTTTTTTCAATTTTTACCCCTATGGAAAATCCTTCACAATTTTCACACAATGCCTTCACGGTGCTTGATTTTACACATTTTTCAATCAGCCCGCCCTTCTGGACCCTTGTAGCAAGTTTTGGGACAATCCCCCACCCTTCCCATTTTTGACTTTTTCGACACTACCGGCCCTGTCATCTTTTTCAATTTTTGCCCGCTTTGGAAAATCCTTCACAATTTTCACACAATGCCTTCACAGTGCTTGATTTTACACACTTTTAATTCAGGCCGCCCCTCTGGCCCCTTGTAGCAAGTTTTGGGACAATCCCCCACCCTTCCCATTTTTGACTTTTTCGACACTACCGACCCTGTCATTTTTTTCAATTTTTGCCCGCTTTGGAAAATCCTTGACAATTTTCACACAATGCCTTCACGGTGCTTGATTTTACACATTTTTCATTCAGGCCGCCCCTCTGGCCCCTTGTAGCAAGTTTTGGGACAATCCCCCACCCTTCCTATTTTTGACTTTTTCAACACTACCGGCCCTGTCATTTTTTTCAATTTTTGCCCGCTTTGGAAAATCCTTGACAATTTTCACACAATGCCTTCACGGTGCTTGATTTTACACATTTTTCATTCAGTCCGCCCCTCTGGCCCCTTGTAGCAAGTTTTGGGACAATCCCCCACCCTTCCTATTTTTGACTTTTTCGACACTACCGGCCCTGTCATTTTTTTCAATTTTTGCCCCCTGTGGAAAATCCTTCACAATTTTCACACAATGCCCTCACGGTGCTTGATTTTACACATTTTTCATTCAGGCCGCCCCTCTGGCCCCTTGTAGCAAGTTTTGGGACAATCCCCCACCCTTCCCATTTTTGACTTTTTCGACACTACCGGCCCTGTCGTTTTTTTCAATTTTTGCCCGCTTTGGAAAATCCTTCACAATTTTCACACAATGCCCTCACGGTGCTTGATTTTACACATTTTTCATTCAGGCCGCCCCTCTGGCCCCTTGTAGCAAGTTTTGGGACAATCCCCCACCCTTCCCATTTTTGACTTTTTCAACACTACCGGCCCTGTCATTTTTTTCAATTTTTGCCCGCTTTGGAAAATCCTTGACAAATTTTCACACAATGCCTTCACGGTGCTTGATTTTACACATTTTTCATTCAGGCCGCCCCTCTGGCCCCTTGTAGCAAGTTTTGGGACAATCCCCCACCCTTCCCATTTTTGACTTTTTCGACACTACCGGCCCTGTCATTTTTTTCAATTTTTGCCCGCTTTGGAAAATCCTTGACAATTTTCACACAATGCCTTCACAGTGCTTGATTTTACACATCTTTAATTCAGGCCGCCCCTCTGGCCCCTTGTAGCAAGTTTTGGGACAATCCCCCACCCTTCCCATTTTTGACTTTTTCGACACTACCGACCCTGTCATTTTTTTCAATTTTTGCCCGCTTTGGAAAATCCTTCACAATTTTCACACAATGCCCTCACGGTGCTTGATTTTACACATTTTTCATTCAGGCCGCCCCTCTGGCCCCTTGTAGCAAGTTTTGGGACAATCCCCCACCCTTCCCATTTTTGACTTTTTCGACACTACCGGCCCTGTCGTTTTTTTCAATTTTTGGCCGCTTTGGAAAATCCTTCATAATTTTCACACAATGCCCTCACGGTGCTTGATTTTACAAATTTTTCATTCAGGCCGCCCCTCTGGCCCCTTGTAGCAAGTTTTGGGACAATCCCCCACCCTTCCCATTTTTGACTTTTTCGACACTACCGGCCCTGTCATTTTTTTCCATTTTTGGCCGCTTTGGAAAATCCTTCACAATTTTCACACAATGCCCTCACGGTGCTTGATTTTACACATTTTTCATTCAGGCCGCCCCTCTGGCCCCTTGTAGCAAGTTTTGGGACAATCCCCCACCCTTCCCATTTTTGACTTTTTCGACACTACCGGCCCTGTCGTTTTTTTCAATTTTTGGCCGCTTTGGAAAATCCTTCATAATTTTCACACAATGCCCTCACGGTGCTTGATTTTAATAATTTTTCATTCAGGCCGCCCCTCTGGCCCCTTGTAGCAAGTTTTGGGACAATCCCCCACCCTTCCCATTTTTGACTTTTTCGACACTACCGGCCCTGTCATTTTTTTCCATTTTTGGCCGCTTTGGAAAATCCTTCACAATTTTCACACAATGCCCTCACGGTGCTTGATTTTACACATTTTTCATTCAGGCCGCCCCTCTGGCCCCTTGTAGCAAGTTTTGGGACAATCCCCCACCCTTCCCATTTTTGACTTTTTCGACACTACCGGCCCTGTCATTTTTTTCAATTTTTGCCCGCTTTGGAAAATCCTTGACAATTTTCACACAATGCCTTCACAGTGCTTGATTTTACACATCTTTAATTCAGGCCGCCCCTCTGGCCCCTTGTAGCAAGTTTTGGGACAATCCCCCACCCTTCCCATTTTTGACTTTTTCGACACTACCGACCCTGTCATTTTTTTCAATTTTTGCCCGCTTTGGAAAATCCTTCACAATTTTCACACAATGCCCTCACGGTGCTTGATTTTACACATTTTTCATTCAGGCCGCCCCTCTGGCCCCTTGTAGCAAGTTTTGGGACAATCCCCCACCCTTCCCATTTTTGACTTTTTCGACACTACCGGCCCTGTCGTTTTTTTCAATTTTTGGCCGCTTTGGAAAATCCTTCATAATTTTCACACAATGCCCTCACGGTGCTTGATTTTACAAATTTTTCATTCAGGCCGCCCCTCTGGCCCCTTGTAGCAAGTTTTGGGACAATCCCCCACCCTTCCCATTTTTGACTTTTTCGACACTACCGGCCCTGTCATTTTTTTCCATTTTTGGCCGCTTTGGAAAATCCTTCACAATTTTCACACAATGCCCTCACGGTGCTTGATTTTACACATTTTTCATTCAGGCCGCCCCTCTGGCCCCTTGTAGCAAGTTTTGGGACAATCCCCCACCCTTCCCATTTTTGACTTTTTCGACACTACCGGCCCTGTCGTTTTTTTCAATTTTTGGCCGCTTTGGAAAATCCTTCATAATTTTCACACAATGCCCTCACGGTGCTTGATTTTACACATTTTTCATTCAGGCCGCCCCTCTGGCCCCTTGTAGCAAGTTTTGGGACAATCCCCCACCCTTCCCATTTTTGACTTTTTCGACACTACCGGCCCTGTCATTTTTTTCCATTTTTGGCCGCTTTGGAAAATCCTTCACAATTTTCACACAATGCCCTCACGGTGCTTGATTTTACACATTTTTCATTCAGGCCGCCCCTCTGGCCCCTTGTAGCAAGTTTTGGGACAATCCCCCACCCTTCCCATTTTTGACTTTTTCGACACTACCAGCCCTGTCATTTTTTTCAATTTTTACCCCTATGGAAAATCCTTCACAATTTTCACACAATGCCCTCACGGTGCTTGATTTTACACATTTTTCATTCAGGCCGCCCCTCTGGCCCCTTGTAGCAAGTTTTGGGACAATCCCCCACCCTTCCTATTTTTGACTTTTTCAACACTACCGGCCCTGTCATTTTTTTCAATTTTTGCCCGCTTTGGAAAATCCTTGACAATTTTCACACAATGCCTTCACGGTGCTTGATTTTACACATTTTTCATTCAGTCCGCCCCTCTGGCCCCTTGTAGCAAGTTTTGGGACAATCCCCCACCCTTCCTATTTTTGACTTTTTCGACACTACCGGCCCTGTCATTTTTTTCAATTTTTGCCCCCTGTGGAAAATCCTTCACAATTTTCACACAATGCCCTCACGGTGCTTGATTTTACACATTTTTCATTCAGGCCGCCCCTCTGGCCCCTTGTAGCAAGTTTTGGGACAATCCCCCACCCTTCCCATTTTTGACTTTTTCGACATTACCGGCCCTGTCGTTTTTTTCAATTTTTGCCCGCTTTGGAAAATCCTTCACAATTTTCACACAATGCCCTCACGGTGCTTGATTTTACACATTTTTCATTCAGGCCGCCCCTCTGGCCCCTTGTAGCAAGTTTTGGGACAATCCCCCACCCTTCCCATTTTTGACTTTTTCGACACTACCGGCCCTGTTGTTTTTTTCAATTTTTGGCCGCTTTGGAAAATCCTTCACAATTTTCACACAATGCCCTCACGGTGCTTGATTTTACACATTTTTCATTCAGGCCGCCCCTCTGGCCCCTTGTAGCAAGTTTTGGGACAATCCCCCACCCTTCCCATTTTTGACTTTTTCGACACTACCGGCCCTGTCGTTTTTTTCAATTTTTGGCCGCTTTGGAAAATCCTTCATAATTTTCACACAATGCCCTCACGGTGCTTGATTTTAATAATTTTTCATTCAGGCCGCCCCTCTGGCCCCTTGTAGCAAGTTTTGGGACAATCCCCCACCCTTCCCATTTTTGACTTTTTCGACACTACCGGCCCTGTCGTTTTTTTCAATTTTTGTCCGCTTTGGAAAATCCTTCACAATTTTCACACAATGCCCTCACGGTGCTTGATTTTACACATTTTTCATTCAGGCCGCCCCTCTGGCCCCTTGTAGCAAGTTTTGGGACAATCCCCCACCCTTCCCATTTTTGACTTTTTCGACACTACCGGCCCTGTCGTTTTTTTCAATTTTTGCCCACTTTGGAAAATCCTTCACAATTTTCACACAATGCCCTCACGGTGCTTGATTTTACACATTTTTCATTCAGGCCGCCCCTCTGGCCCCTTGTAGCAAGTTTTGGGACAATCCCCCACCCTTCCCATTTTTGACTTTTTCGACACTACCGGCCCTGTCGTTTTTTTCAATTTTTGCCCGCTTTGGAAAATCCTTGACAAATTTTCACACAATGCCCTCACGGTGCTTGATTTTACACATTTTTCATTCAGGCCGCCCCTCTGGCCCCTTGTAGCAAGTTTTGGGACAATCCCCCACCCTTCCCATTTTTGACTTTTTCGACACTACCGACCCTGTCATTTTTTTCAATTTTTGCCCGCTTTGGAAAATCCTTCACAATTTTCACACAATGCCCTCACGGTGCTTGATTTTACACATTTTTCATTCAGGCCGCCCCTCTGGCCCCTTGTAGCAAGTTTTGGGACAATCCCCCACCCTTCCCATTTTTGACTTTTTCGACACTACCGGCCCTGTTGTTTTTTTCAATTTTTGGCCGCTTTGGAAAATCCTTCACAATTTTCACACAATGCCCTCACGGTGCTTGATTTTACACATTTTTCATTCAGGCCGCCCCTCTGGCCCCTTGTAGCAAGTTTTGGGACAATCCCCCACCCTTCCCATTTTTGACTTTTTCGACACTACCGGCCCTGTCGTTTTTTTCAATTTTTGGCCGCTTTGGAAAATCCTTCATAATTTTCACACAATGCCCTCACGGTGCTTGATTTTAATAATTTTTCATTCAGGCCGCCCCTCTGGCCCCTTGTAGCAAGTTTTGGGACAATCCCCCACCCTTCCTATTTTTGACTTTTTCGACACTACCGGCCCTGTCGTTTTTTTCAATTTTTGTCCGCTTTGGAAAATCCTTCACAATTTTCACACAATGCCCTCACGGTGCTTGATTTTACACATTTTTCATTCAGGCCGCCCCTCTGGCCCCTTGTAGCAAGTTTTGGGACAATCCCCCACCCTTCCCATTTTTGACTTTTTCGACACTACCGGCCCTGTCGTTTTTTTCAATTTTTGCCCGCTTTGGAAAATCCTTCACAATTTTCACACAATGCCCTCACGGTGCTTGATTTTACACATTTTTCATTCAGGCCGCCCCTCTGGCCCCTTGTAGCAAGTTTTGGGACAATCCCCCACCCTTCCTATTTTTGACTTTTTCGACACTACCGGCCCTGTCATTTTTTTCAATTTTTGCCCCCTATGGAAAATCCTTCACAATTTTCACACAATGTCTTCACGGTTCTTGATATTACACATTTTTCAGTCAGGCCGCCCCTCTGGCCCCTTGTAGCAAGTTTTGGGACAATCCCCCACCCTTCCCATTTTTGACTTTTTCGACACTACCGGCCCTGTCGTTTTTTTCAATTTTTGCCCGCTTTGGAAAATCCTTCACAATTTTCACACAATGCCCTCACGGTGCTTGATTTTACACATTTTTCATTCAGGCCGCCCTCTGGCCCCTTGTAGCAAGTTTTGGGACAATCCCCCACCCTTCCCATTTTTGACTTTTTCGACACTACCGGCCCTGTCATTTTTTTCAATTTTTGCCCGCTTTGGAAAATCCTTGACAATTTTCACACAATGCCTTCACGGTGCTTGATTTTACACATTTTTCATTCAGGCCGCCCCTCTGGCCCCTTGTAGCAAGTTTTGGGACAATCCCCCACCCTTCCTATTTTTGACTTTTTCAACACTACCGGCCCTGTCATTTTTTTCAATTTTTGCCCGCTTTGGAAAATCCTTGACAATTTTCACACAATGCCTTCACGGTGCTTGATTTTACACATTTTTCATTCAGTCCGCCCCTCTGGCCCCTTGTAGCAAGTTTTGGGACAATCCCCCACCCTTCCTATTTTTGACTTTTTCGACACTACCGGCCCTGTCATTTTTTTCAATTTTTGCCCCCTGTGGAAAATCCTTCACAATTTTCACACAATGCCCTCACGGTGCTTGATTTTACACATTTTTCATTCAGGCCGCCCCTCTGGCCCCTTGTAGCAAGTTTTGGGACAATCCCCCACCCTTCCCATTTTTGACTTTTTCGACAATACCGGCCCTGTCGTTTTTTTCAATTTTTGCCCGCTTTTGAAAATCCTTCACAATTTTCACACAATGTCTTCACGGTTCTTGATATTACACATTTTTCATTCAGGCCGCCCCTCTGGCCCCTTGTAGCAAGTTTTGGGACAATCCCCCACCCTTCCCATTTTTGACTTTTTCGACAATACCGGCCCTGTCGTTTTTTTCAATTTTTGCCCGCTTTGGAAAATCCTTCACAATTTTCACACAATGCCCTCACGGTGCTTGATTTTACACATTTTTCATTCAGGCCGCCCCTCTGGCCCCTTGTAGCAAGTTTTGGGACAATCCCCCACCCTTCCCATTTTTGACTTTTTCGACACTACCGGCCCTGTTGTTTTTTTCAATTTTTGGCCGCTTTGGAAAATCCTTCACAATTTTCACACAATGCCCTCACGGTGCTTGATTTTACACATTTTTCATTCAGGCCGCCCCTCTGGCCCTTTGTAGCAAGTTTTGGGACAATCCCCCACCCTTCCCATTTTTGACTTTTTCGACACTACCGGCCCTGTCGTTTTTTTCAATTTTTGCCCGCTTTGGAAAATCCTTCACAATTTTCACACAATGCCCTCACGGTGCTTGATTTTACACATTTTTCATTCAGGCCGCCCCTCTGGCCCCTTGTAGCAAGTTTTGGGACAATCCCCCACCCTTCCCATTTTTGACTTTTTCGACACTACCGGCCCTGTTGTTTTTTTCAATTTTTGGCCGCTTTGGAAAATCCTTCACAATTTTCACACAATGCCCTCACGGTGCTTGATTTTACACATTTTTCATTCAGGCCGCCCCTCTGGCCCCTTGTAGCAAGTTTTGGGACAATCCCCCACCCTTCCCATTTTTGACTTTTTCGACACTACCGGCCCTGTCGTTTTTTTCAATTTTTGGCCGCTTTGGAAAATCCTTCATAATTTTCACACAATGCCCTCACGGTGCTTGATTTTAATAATTTTTCATTCAGGCCGCCCCTCTGGCCCCTTGTAGCAAGTTTTGGGACAATCCCCCACCCTTCCTATTTTTGACTTTTTCGACACTACCGGCCCTGTCGTTTTTTTCAATTTTTGTCCGCTTTGGAAAATCCTTCACAATTTTCACACAATGCCCTCACGGTGCTTGATTTTACACATTTTTCATTCAGGCCGCCCCTCTGGCCCCTTGTAGCAAGTTTTGGGACAATCCCCCACCCTTCCCATTTTTGACTTTTTCGACACTACCGGCCCTGTCGTTTTTTTCAATTTTTGCCCGCTTTGGAAAATCCTTCACAATTTTCACACAATGCCCTCACGGTGCTTGATTTTACACATTTTTCATTCAGGCCGCCCCTCTGGCCCCTTGTAGCAAGTTTTGGGACAATCCCCCACCCTTCCTATTTTTGACTTTTTCGACACTACCGGCCCTGTCATTTTTTTCAATTTTTGCCCCCTATGGAAAATCCTTCACAATTTTCACACAATGTCTTCACGGTTCTTGATATTACACATTTTTCAGTCAGGCCGCCCCTCTGGCCCCTTGTAGCAAGTTTTGGGACAATCCCCCACCCTTCCCATTTTTGACTTTTTCGACACTACCGGCCCTGTCGTTTTTTTCAATTTTTGCCCGCTTTGGAAAATCCTTCACAATTTTCACACAATGCCCTCACGGTGCTTGATTTTACACATTTTTCATTCAGGCCGCCCTCTGGCCCCTTGTAGCAAGTTTTGGGACAATCCCCCACCCTTCCCATTTTTGACTTTTTCGACACTACCGGCCCTGTCATTTTTTTCAATTTTTGCCCGCTTTGGAAAATCCTTGACAATTTTCACACAATGCCTTCACGGTGCTTGATTTTACACATTTTTCATTCAGGCCGCCCCTCTGGCCCCTTGTAGCAAGTTTTGGGACAATCCCCCACCCTTCCTATTTTTGACTTTTTCAACACTACCGGCCCTGTCATTTTTTTCAATTTTTGCCCGCTTTGGAAAATCCTTGACAATTTTCACACAATGCCTTCACGGTGCTTGATTTTACACATTTTTCATTCAGTCCGCCCCTCTGGCCCCTTGTAGCAAGTTTTGGGACAATCCCCCACCCTTCCTATTTTTGACTTTTTCGACACTACCGGCCCTGTCATTTTTTTCAATTTTTGCCCCCTGTGGAAAATCCTTCACAATTTTCACACAATGCCCTCACGGTGCTTGATTTTACACATTTTTCATTCAGGCCGCCCCTCTGGCCCCTTGTAGCAAGTTTTGGGACAATCCCCCACCCTTCCCATTTTTGACTTTTTCGACAATACCGGCCCTGTCGTTTTTTTCAATTTTTGCCCGCTTTTGAAAATCCTTCACAATTTTCACACAATGTCTTCACGGTTCTTGATATTACACATTTTTCATTCAGGCCGCCCCTCTGGCCCCTTGTAGCAAGTTTTGGGACAATCCCCCACCCTTCCCATTTTTGACTTTTTCGACAATACCGGCCCTGTCGTTTTTTTCAATTTTTGCCCGCTTTGGAAAATCCTTCACAATTTTCACACAATGCCCTCACGGTGCTTGATTTTACACATTTTTCATTCAGGCCGCCCCTCTGGCCCCTTGTAGCAAGTTTTGGGACAATCCCCCACCCTTCCCATTTTTGACTTTTTCGACACTACCGGCCCTGTTGTTTTTTTCAATTTTTGGCCGCTTTGGAAAATCCTTCACAATTTTCACACAATGCCCTCACGGTGCTTGATTTTACACATTTTTCATTCAGGCCGCCCCTCTGGCCCTTTGTAGCAAGTTTTGGGACAATCCCCCACCCTTCCCATTTTTGACTTTTTCGACACTACCGGCCCTGTCGTTTTTTTCAATTTTTGCCCGCTTTGGAAAATCCTTCACAATTTTCACACAATGCCCTCACGGTGCTTGATTTTACACATTTTTCATTCAGGCCGCCCCTCTGGCCCCTTGTAGCAAGTTTTGGGACAATCCCCCACCCTTCCCATTTTTGACTTTTTCAACACTACCGGCCCTGTCATTTTTTTCAATTTTTGCCCGCTTTGGAAAATCCTTGACAAATTTTCACACAATGCCTTCACGGTGCTTGATTTTACACATTTTTCATTCAGGCCGCCCCTCTGGCCCCTTGTAGCAAGATTTGGGACAATCCCCCACCCTTCCCATTTTTGACTTTTTCGACACCACCGGCCCTGTCATTTTTTTAAATTTTTGCCCGCTTTGGAAAATCCTTGACAATTTTCACACAATGCCTTCACAGTGCTTGATTTTACACATCTTTAATTCAGGCCGCCCCTCTGGCCCCTTGTAGCAAGTTTTGGGACAATCCCCCACCCTTCCCATTTTTGACTTTTTCGACACTACCGACCCTGTCATTTTTTTCAATTTTTGCCCGCTTTGGAAAATCCTTCACAATTTTCACACAATGCCCTCACGGTGCTTGATTTTACACATTTTTCATTCAGGCCGCCCCTCTGGCCCCTTGTAGCAAGTTTTGGGACAATCCCCCACCCTTCCCATTTTTGACTTTTTCGACACTACCGGCCCTGTTGTTTTTTTCAATTTTTGGCCGCTTTGGAAAATCCTTCACAATTTTCACACAATGCCCTCACGGTGCTTGATTTTACACATTTTTCATTCAGGCCGCCCCTCTGGCCCCTTGTAGCAAGTTTTGGGACAATCCCCCACCCTTCCCATTTTTGACTTTTTCGACACTACCGGCCCTGTCGTTTTTTTCAATTTTTGGCCGCTTTGGAAAATCCTTCATAATTTTCACACAATGCCCTCACGGTGCTTGATTTTAATAATTTTTCATTCAGGCCGCCCCTCTGGCCCCTTGTAGCAAGTTTTGGGACAATCCCCCACCCTTCCTATTTTTGACTTTTTCGACACTACCGGCCCTGTCGTTTTTTTCAATTTTTGTCCGCTTTGGAAAATCCTTCACAATTTTCACACAATGCCCTCACGGTGCTTGATTTTACACATTTTTCATTCAGGCCGCCCCTCTGGCCCCTTGTAGCAAGTTTTGGGACAATCCCCCACCCTTCCCATTTTTGACTTTTTCGACACTACCGGCCCTGTCGTTTTTTTCAATTTTTGCCCGCTTTGGAAAATCCTTCACAATTTTCACACAATGCCCTCACGGTGCTTGATTTTACACATTTTTCATTCAGGCCGCCCCTCTGGCCCCTTGTAGCAAGTTTTGGGACAATCCCCCACCCTTCCTATTTTTGACTTTTTCGACACTACCGGCCCTGTCATTTTTTTCAATTTTTGCCCCCTATGGAAAATCCTTCACAATTTTCACACAATGTCTTCACGGTTCTTGATATTACACATTTTTCAGTCAGGCCGCCCCTCTGGCCCCTTGTAGCAAGTTTTGGGACAATCCCCCACCCTTCCCATTTTTGACTTTTTCGACACTACCGGCCCTGTCGTTTTTTTCAATTTTTGCCCGCTTTGGAAAATCCTTCACAATTTTCACACAATGCCCTCACGGTGCTTGATTTTACACATTTTTCATTCAGGCCGCCCTCTGGCCCCTTGTAGCAAGTTTTGGGACAATCCCCCACCCTTCCCATTTTTGACTTTTTCGACACTACCGGCCCTGTCATTTTTTTCAATTTTTGCCCGCTTTGGAAAATCCTTGACAATTTTCACACAATGCCTTCACAGTGCTTGATTTTACACATCTTTAATTCAGGCCGCCCCTCTGGCCCCTTGTAGCAAGTTTTGGGACAATCCCCCACCCTTCCCATTTTTGACTTTTTCGACACTACCGACCCTGTCATTTTTTTCAATTTTTGCCCGCTTTGGAAAATCCTTCACAATTTTCACACAATGCCCTCACAGTGCTTGATTTTACACATTTTTCATTCAGGCCGCCCCTCTGGCCCCTTGTAGCAAGTTTTGGGACAATCCCCCACCCTTCCCATTTTTGACTTTTTCGACACTACCGGCCCTGTTGTTTTTTTCAATTTTTGGCCGCTTTGGAAAATCCTTCACAATTTTCACACAATGCCCTCACGGTGCTTGATTTTACACATTTTTCATTCAGGCCGCCCCTCTGGCCCTTTGTAGCAAGTTTTGGGACAATCCCCCACCCTTCCCATTTTTGACTTTTTCGACACTACCGGCCCTGTCGTTTTTTTCAATTTTTGCCCGCTTTGGAAAATCCTTCACAATTTTCACACAATGCCCTCACGGTGCTTGATTTTACACATTTTTCATTCAGGCCGCCCCTCTGGCCCCTTGTAGCAAGTTTTGGGACAATCCCCCACCCTTCCCATTTTTGACTTTTTCGACACTACCGGCCCTGTTGTTTTTTTCAATTTTTGGCCGCTTTGGAAAATCCTTCACAATTTTCACACAATGCCCTCACGGTGCTTGATTTTACACATTTTTCATTCAGGCCGCCCCTCTGGCCCCTTGTAGCAAGTTTTGGGACAATCCCCCACCCTTCCCATTTTTGACTTTTTCGACACTACCGGCCCTGTCGTTTTTTTCAATTTTTGGCCGCTTTGGAAAATCCTTCATAATTTTCACACAATGCCCTCACGGTGCTTGATTTTAATAATTTTTCATTCAGGCCGCCCCTCTGGCCCCTTGTAGCAAGTTTTGGGACAATCCCCCACCCTTCCTATTTTTGACTTTTTCGACACTACCGGCCCTGTCGTTTTTTTCAATTTTTGTCCGCTTTGGAAAATCCTTCACAATTTTCACACAATGCCCTCACGGTGCTTGATTTTACACATTTTTCATTCAGGCCGCCCCTCTGGCCCCTTGTAGCAAGTTTTGGGACAATCCCCCACCCTTCCCATTTTTGACTTTTTCGACACTACCGGCCCTGTCGTTTTTTTCAATTTTTGCCCGCTTTGGAAAATCCTTCACAATTTTCACACAATGCCCTCACAGTGCTTGATTTTACACATTTTTCATTCAGGCCGCCCCTCTGGCCCCTTGTAGCAAGTTTTGGGACAATCCCCCACCCTTCCTATTTTTGACTTTTTCGACACTACCGGCCCTGTCATTTTTTTCAATTTTTGCCCCCTATGGAAAATCCTTCACAATTTTCACACAATGTCTTCACGGTTCTTGATATTACACATTTTTCAGTCAGGCCGCCCCTCTGGCCCCTTGTAGCAAGTTTTGGGACAATCCCCCACCCTTCCCATTTTTGACTTTTTCGACACTACCGGCCCTGTCGTTTTTTTCAATTTTTGCCCGCTTTGGAAAATCCTTCACAATTTTCACACAATGCCCTCACGGTGCTTGATTTTACACATTTTTCATTCAGGCCGCCCTCTGGCCCCTTGTAGCAAGTTTTGGGACAATCCCCCACCCTTCCCATTTTTGACTTTTTCGACACTACCGGCCCTGTCATTTTTTTCAATTTTTGCCCGCTTTGGAAAATCCTTGACAATTTTCACACAATGCCTTCACGGTGCTTGATTTTACACATTTTTCATTCAGGCCGCCCCTCTGGCCCCTTGTAGCAAGTTTTGGGACAATCCCCCACCCTTCCTATTTTTGACTTTTTCAACACTACCGGCCCTGTCATTTTTTTCAATTTTTGCCCGCTTTGGAAAATCCTTGACAATTTTCACACAATGCCTTCACGGTGCTTGATTTTACACATTTTTCATTCAGTCCGCCCCTCTGGCCCCTTGTAGCAAGTTTTGGGACAATCCCCCACCCTTCCTATTTTTGACTTTTTCGACACTACCGGCCCTGTCATTTTTTTCAATTTTTGCCCCCTGTGGAAAATCCTTCACAATTTTCACACAATGCCCTCACGGTGCTTGATTTTACACATTTTTCATTCAGGCCGCCCCTCTGGCCCCTTGTAGCAAGTTTTGGGACAATCCCCCACCCTTCCCATTTTTGACTTTTTCGACAATACCGGCCCTGTCGTTTTTTTCAATTTTTGCCCGCTTTTGAAAATCCTTCACAATTTTCACACAATGTCTTCACGGTTCTTGATATTACACATTTTTCATTCAGGCCGCCCCTCTGGCCCCTTGTAGCAAGTTTTGGGACAATCCCCCACCCTTCCCATTTTTGACTTTTTCGACAATACCGGCCCTGTCGTTTTTTTCAATTTTTGCCCGCTTTGGAAAATCCTTCACAATTTTCACACAATGCCCTCACGGTGCTTGATTTTACACATTTTTCATTCAGGCCGCCCCTCTGGCCCCTTGTAGCAAGTTTTGGGACAATCCCCCACCCTTCCCATTTTTGACTTTTTCGACACTACCGGCCCTGTTGTTTTTTTCAATTTTTGGCCGCTTTGGAAAATCCTTCACAATTTTCACACAATGCCCTCACGGTGCTTGATTTTACACATTTTTCATTCAGGCCGCCCCTCTGGCCCTTTGTAGCAAGTTTTGGGACAATCCCCCACCCTTCCCATTTTTGACTTTTTCGACACTACCGGCCCTGTCGTTTTTTTCAATTTTTGCCCGCTTTGGAAAATCCTTCACAATTTTCACACAATGCCCTCACGGTGCTTGATTTTACACATTTTTCATTCAGGCCGCCCCTCTGGCCCCTTGTAGCAAGTTTTGGGACAATCCCCCACCCTTCCCATTTTTGACTTTTTCAACACTACCGGCCCTGTCATTTTTTTCAATTTTTGCCCGCTTTGGAAAATCCTTGACAAATTTTCACACAATGCCTTCACGGTGCTTGATTTTACACATTTTTCATTCAGGCCGCCCCTCTGGCCCCTTGTAGCAAGATTTGGGACAATCCCCCACCCTTCCCATTTTTGACTTTTTCGACACCACCGGCCCTGTCATTTTTTTAAATTTTTGCCCGCTTTGGAAAATCCTTGACAATTTTCACACAATGCCTTCACAGTGCTTGATTTTACACATCTTTAATTCAGGCCGCCCCTCTGGCCCCTTGTAGCAAGTTTTGGGACAATCCCCCACCCTTCCCATTTTTGACTTTTTCGACACTACCGACCCTGTCATTTTTTTCAATTTTTGCCCGCTTTGGAAAATCCTTCACAATTTTCACACAATGCCCTCACGGTGCTTGATTTTACACATTTTTCATTCAGGCCGCCCCTCTGGCCCCTTGTAGCAAGTTTTGGGACAATCCCCCACCCTTCCCATTTTTGACTTTTTCGACACTACCGGCCCTGTTGTTTTTTTCAATTTTTGGCCGCTTTGGAAAATCCTTCACAATTTTCACACAATGCCCTCACGGTGCTTGATTTTACACATTTTTCATTCAGGCCGCCCCTCTGGCCCCTTGTAGCAAGTTTTGGGACAATCCCCCACCCTTCCCATTTTTGACTTTTTCGACACTACCGGCCCTGTCGTTTTTTTCAATTTTTGGCCGCTTTGGAAAATCCTTCATAATTTTCACACAATGCCCTCACGGTGCTTGATTTTAATAATTTTTCATTCAGGCCGCCCCTCTGGCCCCTTGTAGCAAGTTTTGGGACAATCCCCCACCCTTCCTATTTTTGACTTTTTCGACACTACCGGCCCTGTCGTTTTTTTCAATTTTTGTCCGCTTTGGAAAATCCTTCACAATTTTCACACAATGCCCTCACGGTGCTTGATTTTACACATTTTTCATTCAGGCCGCCCCTCTGGCCCCTTGTAGCAAGTTTTGGGACAATCCCCCACCCTTCCCATTTTTGACTTTTTCGACACTACCGGCCCTGTCGTTTTTTTCAATTTTTGCCCGCTTTGGAAAATCCTTCACAATTTTCACACAATGCCCTCACGGTGCTTGATTTTACACATTTTTCATTCAGGCCGCCCCTCTGGCCCCTTGTAGCAAGTTTTGGGACAATCCCCCACCCTTCCTATTTTTGACTTTTTCGACACTACCGGCCCTGTCATTTTTTTCAATTTTTGCCCCCTATGGAAAATCCTTCACAATTTTCACACAATGTCTTCACGGTTCTTGATATTACACA
Source organism: Scomber japonicus (assembly GCF_027409825.1). Lineage (NCBI taxonomy): Eukaryota > Metazoa > Chordata > Actinopteri > Scombriformes > Scombridae > Scomber > Scomber japonicus. The sequence goes on from NC_070579.1 coordinate 24,569,071, forward strand.
TTTTTCAGTCAGGCCGCCCCTCTGGCCCCTTGTAGCAAGTTTTGGGACAATCCCCCACCCTTCCCATTTTTGACTTTTTCGACACTACCGGCCCTGTCGTTTTTTTCAATTTTTGCCCGCTTTGGAAAATCCTTCACAATTTTCACACAATGCCCTCACGGTGCTTGATTTTACACATTTTTCATTCAGGCCGCCCTCTGGCCCCTTGTAGCAAGTTTTGGGACAATCCCCCACCCTTCCCATTTTTGACTTTTTCGACACTACCGGCCCTGTCATTTTTTTCAATTTTTGCCCGCTTTGGAAAATCCTTGACAATTTTCACACAATGCCTTCACAGTGCTTGATTTTACACATCTTTAATTCAGGCCGCCCCTCTGGCCCCTTGTAGCAAGTTTTGGGACAATCCCCCACCCTTCCCATTTTTGACTTTTTCGACACTACCGACCCTGTCATTTTTTTCAATTTTTGCCCGCTTTGGAAAATCCTTCACAATTTTCACACAATGCCCTCACAGTGCTTGATTTTACACATTTTTCATTCAGGCCGCCCCTCTGGCCCCTTGTAGCAAGTTTTGGGACAATCCCCTACCCTTCCCTATTTTTGACTTTTTCGACACTACCGGCCCTGTCATTCTTTAAAATTTTTGCCCGCTTTGGAAAATCCTTGACAATTTTCACACAATGCCTTCACGGTGCTTGATTTTACACATTTTTCATTCAGGCCGCCCCTCTGGCCCCTTGTAGCAAGTTTTGGGACAATCCCCCACCCTTCCCATTTTTGACTTTTTCGACACTACCGGCCCTGTCGTTTTTTTCAATTTTTGTCCGCTTTGGAAAATCCTTCACAATTTTCACACAATGCCCTCACGGTGCTTGATTTTACACATTTTTCATTCAGGCCGCCCCTCTGGCCCCTTGTAGCAAGTTTTGGGACAATCCCCCACCCTTCCTATTTTTGACTTTTTCGACACTACCGGCCCTGTCGTTTTTTTCAATTTTTGCCCGCTTTGGAAAATCCTTCACAATTTTCACACAATGCCCTCACGGTGCTTGATTTTACACATTTTTCATTCAGGCCGCCCCTCTGGCCCCTTGTAGCAAGTTTTGGGACAATCCCCCACCCTTCCCATTTTTGACTTTTTCAACACTACCGGCCCTGTCATTTTTTTCAATTTTTGCCCGCTTTGGAAAATCCTTGACAAATTTTCACACAATGCCTTCACGGTGCTTGATTTTACACATTTTTCATTCAGGCCGCCCCTCTGGCCCCTTGTAGCAAGTTTTGGGACAATCCCCCACCCTTCCCATTTTTGACTTTTTCAACACTACCGGCCCTGTCATTTTTTTCAATTTTTGCCCGCTTTGGAAAATCCTTGACAAATTTTCACACAATGCCTTCACGGTGCTTGATTTTACACATTTTTCATTCAGGCCGCCCCTCTGGCCCCTTGTAGCAAGTTTTGGGACAATCCCCCACCCTTCCCATTTTTGACTTTTTCGACACTACCGGCCCTGTCATTTTTTTCAATTTTTGCCCGCTTTGGAAAATCCTTGACAATTTTCACACAATGCCTTCACAGTGCTTGATTTTACACATCTTTAATTCAGGCCGCCCCTCTGGCCCCTTGTAGCAAGTTTTGGGACAATCCCCCACCCTTCCCATTTTTGACTTTTTCGACACTACCGGCCCTGTCGTTTTTTTCAATTTTTGGCCGCTTTGGAAAATCCTTCATAATTTTCACACAATGCCCTCACGGTGCTTGATTTTAATAATTTTTCATTCAGGCCGCCCCTCTGGCCCCTTGTAGCAAGTTTTGGGACAATCCCCCACCCTTCCCATTTTTGACTTTTTCGACACTACCGGCCCTGTCGTTTTTTTCAATTTTTGTCCGCTTTGGAAAACCCTTCACAATTTTCACACAATGCCCTCACGGTGCTTGATTTTACACATTTTTCATTCAGGCCGCCCCTCTGGCCCCTTGTAGCAAGTTTTGGGACAATCCCCCACCCTTCCTATTTTTGACTTTTTCGACACTACCGGCCCTGTCATTTTTTTTAATTTTTGCCCCCTATGGAAAATCCTTGACAATTTTCACACAATGTCTTCACGGTTCTTGATATTACACATTTTTCATTCAGGCCGCCCCTCTGGCCCCTTGTAGCAAGTTTTGGGACAATCCCCCACCCTTCCCATTTTTGACTTTTTCGACACTACCGGCCCTGTCGTTTTTTTCAATTTTTGCCCGCTTTGGAAAATCCTTCACAATTTTCACACAATGCCCTCACGGTGCTTGATTTTACACATTTTTCATTCAGGCCGCCCCTCTGGCCCCTTGTAGCAAGTTTTGGGACAATCCCCCACCCTTCCCATTTTTGACTTTTTCGACACTACCGGCCCTGTCATTTTTTTTCCATTTTTGGCCGCTTTGGAAAATCCTTCACAATTTTCACACAATGCCCTCACGGTGCTTGATTTTACACATTTTTCATTCAGGCCGCCCCTCTGGCCCCTTGTAGCAAGTTTTGGGACAATCCCCCACCCTTCCCATTTTTGACTTTTTCAACACTACCGGCCCTGTCATTTTTTTCAATTTTTGCCCGCTTTGGAAAATCCTTGACAAATTTTCACACAATGCCTTCACGGTGCTTGATTTTACACATTTTTCATTCAGGCCGCCCCTCTGGCCCCTTGTAGCAAGTTTTGGGACAATCCCCCACCCTTCCCATTTTTGACTTTTTCGACACTACCGGCCCTGTCATTTTTTTCAATTTTTGCCCGCTTTGGAAAATCCTTGACAATTTTCACACAATGCCTTCACAGTGCTTGATTTTACACATCTTTAATTCAGGCCGCCCCTCTGGCCCCTTGTAGCAAGTTTTGGGACAATCCCCCACCCTTCCCATTTTTGACTTTTTCGACACTACCGACCCTGTCATTTTTTTCAATTTTTGCCCGCTTTGGAAAATCCTTCACAATTTTCACACAATGCCCTCACGGTGCTTGATTTTACACATTTTTCATTCAGGCCGCCCCTCTGGCCCCTTGTAGCAAGTTTTGGGACAATCCCCCACCCTTCCCATTTTTGACTTTTTCGACACTACCGGCCCTGTCGTTTTTTTCAATTTTTGGCCGCTTTGGAAAATCCTTCATAATTTTCACACAATGCCCTCACGGTGCTTGATTTTACAAATTTTTCATTCAGGCCGCCCCTCTGGCCCCTTGTAGCAAGTTTTGGGACAATCCCCCACCCTTCCCATTTTTGACTTTTTCGACACTACCGGCCCTGTCATTTTTTTCCATTTTTGGCCGCTTTGGAAAATCCTTCACAATTTTCACACAATGCCCTCACGGTGCTTGATTTTACACATTTTTCATTCAGGCCGCCCCTCTGGCCCCTTGTAGCAAGTTTTGGGACAATCCCCCACCCTTCCCATTTTTGACTTTTTCGACACTACCGGCCCTGTCGTTTTTTTCAATTTTTGGCCGCTTTGGAAAATCCTTCATAATTTTCACACAATGCCCTCACGGTGCTTGATTTTAATAATTTTTCATTCAGGCCGCCCCTCTGGCCCCTTGTAGCAAGTTTTGGGACAATCCCCCACCCTTCCCATTTTTGACTTTTTCGACACTACCGGCCCTGTCATTTTTTTCCATTTTTGGCCGCTTTGGAAAATCCTTCACAATTTTCACACAATGCCCTCACGGTGCTTGATTTTACACATTTTTCATTCAGGCCGCCCCTCTGGCCCCTTGTAGCAAGTTTTGGGACAATCCCCCACCCTTCCCATTTTTGACTTTTTCGACACTACCAGCCCTGTCATTTTTTTCAATTTTTACCCCTATGGAAAATCCTTCACAATTTTCACACAATGCCTTCACGGTGCTTGATTTTACACATTTTTCAATCAGCCCGCCCCTCTGGCCCCTTGTAGCAAGTTTTGGGACAATCCCCCACCCTTCCCATTTTTGACTTTTTCGACACTACCGGCCCTGTCATCTTTTTCAATTTTTGCCTGCTTTGGAAAATCCTTCACAATTTTCACACAATGCCTTCACAGTGCTTGATTTTACACACTTTTAATTCAGGCCGCCCCTCTGGCCCCTTGTAGCAAGTTTTGGGACAATCCCCCACCCTTCCCATTTTTGACTTTTTCGACACTACCGGCCCTGTCGTTTTTTTCAATTTTTGGCCGCTTTGGAAAATCCTTCATAATTTTCACACAATGCCCTCACGGTGCTTGATTTTACAAATTTTTCATTCAGGCCGCCCCTCTGGCCCCTTGTAGCAAGTTTTGGGACAATCCCCCACCCTTCCCATTTTTGACTTTTTCGACACTACCGGCCCTGTCATTTTTTTCCATTTTTGGCCGCTTTGGAAAATCCTTCACAATTTTCACACAATGCCCTCACGGTGCTTGATTTTACACATTTTTCATTCAGGCCGCCCCTCTGGCCCCTTGTAGCAAGTTTTGGGACAATCCCCCACCCTTCCCATTTTTGACTTTTTCGACACTACCGGCCCTGTCGTTTTTTTCAATTTTTGGCCGCTTTGGAAAATCCTTCATAATTTTCACACAATGCCCTCACGGTGCTTGATTTTAATAATTTTTCATTCAGGCCGCCCCTCTGGCCCCTTGTAGCAAGTTTTGGGACAATCCCCCACCCTTCCCATTTTTGACTTTTTCGACACTACCGGCCCTGTCATTTTTTTCCATTTTTGGCCGCTTTGGAAAATCCTTCACAATTTTCACACAATGCCCTCACGGTGCTTGATTTTACACATTTTTCATTCAGGCCGCCCCTCTGGCCCCTTGTAGCAAGTTTTGGGACAATCCCCCACCCTTCCCATTTTTGACTTTTTCGACACTACCAGCCCTGTCATTTTTTTCAATTTTTACCCCTATGGAAAATCCTTCACAATTTTCACACAATGCCTTCACGGTGCTTGATTTTACACATTTTTCAATCAGCCCGCCCCTCTGGCCCCTTGTAGCAAGTTTTGGGACAATCCCCCACCCTTCCCATTTTTGACTTTTTCGACACTACCGGCCCTGTCATCTTTTTCAATTTTTGCCTGCTTTGGAAAATCCTTCACAATTTTCACACAATGCCTTCACAGTGCTTGATTTTACACACTTTTAATTCAGGCCGCCCCTCTGGCCCCTTGTAGCAAGTTTTGGGACAATCCCCCACCCTTCCCATTTTTGACTTTTTCGACACTACCGACCCTGTCATTTTTTTCAATTTTTGCCCGCTTTGGAAAATCCTTGACAATTTTCACACAATGCCTTCACGGTGCTTGATTTTACACATTTTTCATTCAGGCCGCCCCTCTGGCCCCTTGTAGCAAGTTTTGGGACAATCCCCCACCCTTCCTATTTTTGACTTTTTCAACACTACCGGCCCTGTCATTTTTTTCAATTTTTGCCCGCTTTGGAAAATCCTTGACAATTTTCACACAATGCCTTCACGGTGCTTGATTTTACACATTTTTCATTCAGTCCGCCCCTCTGGCCCCTTGTAGCAAGTTTTGGGACAATCCCCCACCCTTCCTATTTTTGACTTTTTCGACACTACCGGCCCTGTCATTTTTTTCAATTTTTGCCCCCTGTGGAAAATCCTTCACAATTTTCACACAATGCCCTCACGGTGCTTGATTTTACACATTTTTCATTCAGGCCGCCCCTCTGGCCCCTTGTAGCAAGTTTTGGGACAATCCCCCACCCTTCCCATTTTTGACTTTTTCGACATTACCGGCCCTGTCGTTTTTTTCAATTTTTGCCCGCTTTGGAAAATCCTTCACAATTTTCACACAATGTCTTCACGGTTCTTGATATTACACATTTTTCATTCAGGCCGCCCCTCTGGCCCCTTGTAGCAAGTTTTGGGACAATCCCCCACCCTTCCCATTTTTGACTTTTTCGACAATACCGGCCCTGTCGTTTTTTTCAATTTTTGCCCGCTTTGGAAAATCCTTCACAATTTTCACACAATGCCCTCACGGTGCTTGATTTTACACATTTTTCATTCAGGCCGCCCCTCTGGCCCCTTGTAGCAAGTTTTGGGACAATCCCCCACCCTTCCCATTTTTGACTTTTTCGACACTACCGGCCCTGTCGTTTTTTTCAATTTTTGTCCGCTTTGGAAAATCCTTCACAATTTTCACACAATGCCCTCACGGTGCTTGATTTTACACATTTTTCATTCAGGCCGCCCCTCTGGCCCCTTGTAGCAAGTTTTGGGACAATCCCCCACCCTTCCCATTTTTGACTTTTTCGACACTACCGGCCCTGTCGTTTTTTTCAATTTTTGCCCGCTTTGGAAAATCCTTCACAATTTTCACACAATGCCCTCACGGTGCTTGATTTTACACATTTTTCATTCAGGCCGCCCCTCTGGCCCCTTGTAGCAAGTTTTGGGACAATCCCCCACCCTTCCCATTTTTGACTTTTTCGACACTACCGGCCCTGTCGTTTTTTTCAATTTTTGCCCGCTTTGGAAAATCCTTCACAATTTTCACACAATGCCCTCACGGTGCTTGATTTTACACATTTTTCATTCAGGCCGCCCCTCTGGCCCCTTGTAGCAAGTTTTGGGACAATCCCCCACCCTTCCCATTTTTGACTTTTTCGACACTACCGGCCCTGTCGTTTTTTTAAATTTTTGCCCGCTTTGGAAAATCCTTCACAATTTTCACACAATGCCCTCACGGTGCTTGATTTTACACATTTTTAATTCAGGCCGCCCCTCTGGCCCCTTGTAGCAAGTTTTGGGACAATCCCCCACCCTTCCCATTTTTGACTTTTTCGACACTACCGGCCCTGTCGTTTTTTTCAATTTATGCCCGCTTTGGAAAATCCTTCACAATTTTCACACGATGCCCTCACGGTGCTTGATTTTACACATTTTTCATTCAGGCCGCCCCTCTGGCCCCTTGTAGCAAGTTTTGGGACAATCCCCTACCCTTCCCTATTTTTGACTTTTTCGACACTACCGGCCCTGTCATTCTTTAAAATGTTTGCCCGCTTTGGAAAATCCTTGACAATTTTCACACAATGCCTTCACGGTGCTTGATTTTACACATTTTTCATTCAGGCCGCCCCTCTGGCCCCTTGTAGCAAGTTTTGGGACAATCCCCCACCCTTCCCATTTTTGACTTTTTCGACACTACCGGCCCTGTCATCTTTTTCAATTTTTGCCTGCTTTGGAAAATCCTTCACAATTTTCACACAATGCCTTCACAGTGCTTGATTTTACACACTTTTAATTCAGGCCGCCCCTCTGGCCCCTTGTAGCAAGTTTTGGGACAATCCCCCACCCTTCCCATTTTTGACTTTTTCGACACTACCGACCCTGTCATTTTTTTCAATTTTTGCCCGCTTTGGAAAATCCTTGACAATTTTCACACAATGCCTTCACGGTGCTTGATTTTACACATTTTTCATTCAGGCCGCCCCTCTGGCCCCTTGTAGCAAGTTTTGGGACAATCCCCCACCCTTCCTATTTTTGACTTTTTCAACACTACCGGCCCTGTCATTTTTTTCAATTTTTGCCCGCTTTGGAAAATCCTTGACAATTTTCACACAATGCCTTCACGGTGCTTGATTTTACACATTTTTCATTCAGTCCGCCCCTCTGGCCCCTTGTAGCAAGTTTTGGGACAATCCCCCACCCTTCCTATTTTTGACTTTTTCGACACTACCGGCCCTGTCATTTTTTTCAATTTTTGCCCCCTGTGGAAAATCCTTCACAATTTTCACACAATGCCCTCACGGTGCTTGATTTTACACATTTTTCATTCAGGCCGCCCCTCTGGCCCCTTGTAGCAAGTTTTGGGACAATCCCCCACCCTTCCCATTTTTGACTTTTTCGACATTACCGGCCCTGTCGTTTTTTTCAATTTTTGCCCGCTTTGGAAAATCCTTCACAATTTTCACACAATGTCTTCACGGTTCTTGATATTACACATTTTTCATTCAGGCCGCCCCTCTGGCCCCTTGTAGCAAGTTTTGGGACAATCCCCCACCCTTCCCATTTTTGACTTTTTCGACAATACCGGCCCTGTCGTTTTTTTCAATTTTTGCCCGCTTTGGAAAATCCTTCACAATTTTCACACAATGCCCTCACGGTGCTTGATTTTACACATTTTTCATTCAGGCCGCCCCTCTGGCCCCTTGTAGCAAGTTTTGGGACAATCCCCCACCCTTCCCATTTTTGACTTTTTCGACACTACCGGCCCTGTCGTTTTTTTCAATTTTTGTCCGCTTTGGAAAATCCTTCACAATTTTCACACAATGCCCTCACGGTGCTTGATTTTACACATTTTTCATTCAGGCCGCCCCTCTGGCCCCTTGTAGCAAGTTTTGGGACAATCCCCCACCCTTCCCATTTTTGACTTTTTCGACACTACCGGCCCTGTCGTTTTTTTCAATTTTTGCCCGCTTTGGAAAATCCTTCACAATTTTCACACAATGCCCTCACGGTGCTTGATTTTACACATTTTTCATTCAGGCCGCCCCTCTGGCCCCTTGTAGCAAGTTTTGGGACAATCCCCCACCCTTCCCATTTTTGACTTTTTCGACACTACCGGCCCTGTCGTTTTTTTCAATTTTTGCCCGCTTTGGAAAATCCTTCACAATTTTCACACAATGCCCTCACGGTGCTTGATTTTACACATTTTTCATTCAGGCCGCCCCTCTGGCCCCTTGTAGCAAGTTTTGGGACAATCCCCCACCCTTCCCATTTTTGACTTTTTCGACAATACCGGCCCTGTCGTTTTTTTCAATTTTTGCCCGCTTTGGAAAATCCTTCACAATTTTCACACAATGCCCTCACGGTGCTTGATTTTACACATTTTTCATTCAGGCCGCCCCTCTGGCCCCTTGTAGCAAGTTTTGGGACAATCCCCCACCCTTCCCATTTTTGACTTTTTCGACACTACCGGCCCTGTCATTTTTTTCCATTTTTGGCCGCTTTGGAAAATCCTTCACAATTTTCACACAATGCCCTCACGGTGCTTGATTTTACACATTTTTCATTCAGGCCGCCCCTCTGGCCCCTTGTAGCAAGTTTTGGGACAATCCCCCACCCTTCCCATTTTTGACTTTTTCGACACTACCAGCCCTGTCATTTTTTTCAATTTTTACCCCTATGGAAAATCCTTCACAATTTTCACACAATGCCTTCACGGTGCTTGATTTTACACATTTTTCAATCAGCCCGCCCCTCTGGCCCCTTGTAGCAAGTTTTGGGACAATCCCCCACCCTTCCCATTTTTGACTTTTTCGACACTACCGGCCCTGTCATCTTTTTCAATTTTTGCCCGCTTTGGAAAATCCTTCACAATTTTCACACAATGCCTTCACAGTGCTTGATTTTACACACTTTTAATTCAGGCCGCCCCTCTGGCCCCTTGTAGCAAGTTTTGGGACAATCCCCCACCCTTCCCATTTTTGACTTTTTCGACACTACCGGCCCTGTCATTTTTTTCAATTTTTGCCCGCTTTGGAAAATCCTTGACAATTTTCACACAATGCCTTCACGGTGCTTGATTTTACACATTTTTCATTCAGTCCGCCCCTCTGGCCCCTTGTAGCAAGTTTTGGGACAATCCCCCACCCTTCCTATTTTTGACTTTTTCGACACTACCGGCCCTGTTGTTTTTTTCAATTTTTGGCCGCTTTGCAAAATCCTTCACAATTTTCACACAATGCCCTCACGGTGCTTGATTTTACACATTTTTCATTCAGGCCGCCCCTCTGGCCCCTTGTAGCAAGTTTTGGGACAATCCCCCACCCTTCCCATTTTTGACTTTTTCGACACTACCGGCCCTGTCGTTTTTTTCAATTTTTGCCCGCTTTGGAAAATCCTTCACAATTTTCACACAATGCCCTCACGGTGCTTGATTTTACACATTTTTCATTCAGGCCGCCCCTCTGGCCCCTTGTAGCAAGTTTTGGGACAATCCCCCACCCTTCCCATTTTTGACTTTTTCGACACTACCGGCCCTGTCGTTTTTTTCAATTTTTGCCCGCTTTGGAAAATCCTTCACAATTTTCACACAATGCCCTCACGGTGCTTGATTTTACACATTTTTCATTCAGGCCGCCCCTCTGGCCCTTGTAGCAAGTTTTGGGACAATCCCCCACCCTTCCCATTTTTGACTTTTTCGACACTACCGGCCCTGTCGTTTTTTTCAATTTTTGCCCGCTTTGGAAAATCCTTCACAATTTTCACACAATGCCCTCACGGTGCTTGATTTTACACATTTTTAATTCAGGCCGCCCCTCTGGCCCCTTGTAGCAAGTTTTGGGACAATCCCCCACCCTTCCCATTTTTGACTTTTTCGACACTACCGGCCCTGTCGTTTTTTTCAATTTATGCCCGCTTTGGAAAATCCTTCACAATTTTCACACGATGCCCTCACGGTGCTTGATTTTACACATTTTTCATTCAGGCCGCCCCTCTGGCCCCTTGTAGCAAGTTTTGGGACAATCCCCTACCCTTCCCTATTTTTGACTTTTTCGACACTACCGGCCCTGTCATTCTTTAAAATGTTTGCCCGCTTTGGAAAATCCTTGACAATTTTCACACAATGCCTTCACGGTGCTTGATTTTACACATTTTTCATTCAGGCCGCCCCTCTGGCCCCTTGTAGCAAGTTTTGGGACAATCCCCCACCCTTCCCATTTTTGACTTTTTCGACACTACCAGCCCTGTCATTTTTTTCAATTTTTACCCCTATGGAAAATCCTTCACAATTTTCACACAATGCCTTCACGGTGCTTGATTTTACACATTTTTCAATCAGCCCGCCCCTCTGGCCCCTTGTAGCAAGTTTTGGGACAATCCCCCACCCTTCCCATTTTTGACTTTTTCGACACTACCGGCCCTGTCATTTTTTTCCATTTTTGGCCGCTTTGGAAAATCCTTCACAATTTTCACACAATGCCCTCACGGTGCTTGATTTTACACATTTTTCATTCAGTCCGCCCCTCTGGCCCCTTGTAGCAAGTTTTGGGACAATCCCCCACCCTTCCTATTTTTGACTTTTTCGACACTACCGGCCCTGTTGTTTTTTTCAATTTTTGGCCGCTTTGCAAAATCCTTCACAATTTTCACACAATGCCCTCACGGTGCTTGATTTTACACATTTTTCATTCAGGCCGCCCCTCTGGCCCCTTGTAGCAAGTTTTGGGACAATCCCCCACCCTTCCCATTTTTGACTTTTTCGACACTACCGGCCCTGTCGTTTTTTTCAATTTTTGCCCGCTTTGGAAAATCCTTCACAATTTTCACACAATGCCCTCACGGTGCTTGATTTTACACATTTTTCATTCAGGCCGCCCCTCTGGCCCCTTGTAGCAAGTTTTGGGACAATCCCCCACCCTTCCCATTTTTGACTTTTTCGACACTACCGGCCCTGTCGTTTTTTTCAATTTTTGCCCGCTTTGGAAAATCCTTCACAATTTTCACACAATGCCCTCACGGTGCTTGATTTTACACATTTTTCATTCAGGCCGCCCCTCTGGCCCTTGTAGCAAGTTTTGGGACAATCCCCCACCCTTCCCATTTTTGACTTTTTCGACACTACCGGCCCTGTCATCTTTTTCAATTTTTGCCCGCTTTGGAAAATCCTTCACAATTTTCACACAATGCCTTCACAGTGCTTGATTTTACACACTTTTAATTCAGGCCGCCCCTCTGGCCCCTTGTAGCAAGTTTTGGGACAATCCCCCACCCTTCCCATTTTTGACTTTTTCGACACTACCGGCCCTGTCATTTTTTTCAATTTTTGCCCGCTTTGGAAAATCCTTGACAATTTTCACACAATGCCTTCACGGTGCTTGATTTTACACATTTTTCATTCAGTCCGCCCCTCTGGCCCCTTGTAGCAAGTTTTGGGACAATCCCCCACCCTTCCTATTTTTGACTTTTTCGACACTACCGGCCCTGTTGTTTTTTTCAATTTTTGGCCGCTTTGCAAAATCCTTCACAATTTTCACACAATGCCCTCACGGTGCTTGATTTTACACATTTTTCATTCAGGCCGCCCCTCTGGCCCCTTGTAGCAAGTTTTGGGACAATCCCCCACCCTTCCCATTTTTGACTTTTTCGACACTACCGGCCCTGTCGTTTTTTTCAATTTTTGCCCGCTTTGGAAAATCCTTCACAATTTTCACACAATGCCCTCACGGTGCTTGATTTTACACATTTTTCATTCAGGCCGCCCCTCTGGCCCCTTGTAGCAAGTTTTGGGACAATCCCCCACCCTTCCCATTTTTGACTTTTTCGACACTACCGGCCCTGTCGTTTTTTTCAATTTTTGCCCGCTTTGGAAAATCCTTCACAATTTTCACACAATGCCCTCACGGTGCTTGATTTTACACATTTTTCATTCAGGCCGCCCCTCTGGCCCTTGTAGCAAGTTTTGGGACAATCCCCCACCCTTCCCATTTTTGACTTTTTCGACACTACCGGCCCTGTCGTTTTTTTCAATTTTTGCCCGCTTTGGAAAATCCTTCACAATTTTCACACAATGCCCTCACGGTGCTTGATTTTACACATTTTTAATTCAGGCCGCCCCTCTGGCCCCTTGTAGCAAGTTTTGGGACAATCCCCCACCCTTCCCATTTTTGACTTTTTCGACACTACCGGCCCTGTCGTTTTTTTCAATTTATGCCCGCTTTGGAAAATCCTTCACAATTTTCACACGATGCCCTCACGGTGCTTGATTTTACACATTTTTCATTCAGGCCGCCCCTCTGGCCCCTTGTAGCAAGTTTTGGGACAATCCCCTACCCTTCCCTATTTTTGACTTTTTCGACACTACCGGCCCTGTCATTCTTTAAAATGTTTGCCCGCTTTGGAAAATCCTTGACAATTTTCACACAATGCCTTCACGGTGCTTGATTTTACACATTTTTCATTCAGGCCGCCCCTCTGGCCCCTTGTAGCAAGTTTTGGGACAATCCCCCACCCTTCCCATTTTTGACTTTTTCGACACTACCAGCCCTGTCATTTTTTTCAATTTTTACCCCTATGGAAAATCCTTCACAATTTTCACACAATGCCTTCACGGTGCTTGATTTTACACATTTTTCAATCAGCCCGCCCCTCTGGCCCCTTGTAGCAAGTTTTGGGACAATCCCCCACCCTTCCCATTTTTGACTTTTTCGACACTACCGGCCCTGTCATTTTTTTCCATTTTTGGCCGCTTTGGAAAATCCTTCACAATTTTCACACAATGCCCTCACGGTGCTTGATTTTACACATTTTTCATTCAGTCCGCCCCTCTGGCCCCTTGTAGCAAGTTTTGGGACAATCCCCCACCCTTCCTATTTTTGACTTTTTCGACACTACCGGCCCTGTTGTTTTTTTCAATTTTTGGCCGCTTTGCAAAATCCTTCACAATTTTCACACAATGCCCTCACGGTGCTTGATTTTACACATTTTTCATTCAGGCCGCCCCTCTGGCCCCTTGTAGCAAGTTTTGGGACAATCCCCCACCCTTCCCATTTTTGACTTTTTCGACACTACCGGCCCTGTCGTTTTTTTCAATTTTTGCCCGCTTTGGAAAATCCTTCACAATTTTCACACAATGCCCTCACGGTGCTTGATTTTACACATTTTTCATTCAGGCCGCCCCTCTGGCCCCTTGTAGCAAGTTTTGGGACAATCCCCCACCCTTCCCATTTTTGACTTTTTCGACACTACCGGCCCTGTCGTTTTTTTCAATTTTTGCCCGCTTTGGAAAATCCTTCACAATTTTCACACAATGCCCTCACGGTGCTTGATTTTACACATTTTTCATTCAGGCCGCCCCTCTGGCCCTTGTAGCAAGTTTTGGGACAATCCCCCACCCTTCCCATTTTTGACTTTTTCGACACTACCGGCCCTGTCGTTTTTTTCAATTTTTGCCCGCTTTGGAAAATCCTTCACAATTTTCACACAATGCCCTCACGGTGCTTGATTTTACACATTTTTAATTCAGGCCGCCCCTCTGGCCCCTTGTAGCAAGTTTTGGGACAATCCCCCACCCTTCCCATTTTTGACTTTTTCGACACTACCGGCCCTGTCGTTTTTTTCAATTTATGCCCGCTTTGGAAAATCCTTCACAATTTTCACACGATGCCCTCACGGTGCTTGATTTTACACATTTTTCATTCAGGCCGCCCCTCTGGCCCCTTGTAGCAAGTTTTGGGACAATCCCCTACCCTTCCCTATTTTTGACTTTTTCGACACTACCGGCCCTGTCATTCTTTAAAATGTTTGCCCGCTTTGGAAAATCCTTGACAATTTTCACACAATGCCTTCACGGTGCTTGATTTTACACATTTTTCATTCAGGCCGCCCCTCTGGCCCCTTGTAGCAAGTTTTGGGACAATCCCCCACCCTTCCCATTTTTGACTTTTTCGACACTACCAGCCCTGTCATTTTTTTCAATTTTTACCCCTATGGAAAATCCTTCACAATTTTCACACAATGCCTTCACGGTGCTTGATTTTACACATTTTTCAATCAGCCCGCCCCTCTGGCCCCTTGTAGCAAGTTTTGGGACAATCCCCCACCCTTCCCATTTTTGACTTTTTCGACACTACCGGCCCTGTCATTTTTTTCCATTTTTGGCCGCTTTGGAAAATCCTTCACAATTTTCACACAATGCCCTCACGGTGCTTGATTTTACACATTTTTCATTCAGGCCGCCCCTCTGGCCCCTTGTAGCAAGTTTTGGGACAATCCCCCACCCTTCCCATTTTTGACTTTTTCGACACTACCAGCCCTGTCATTTTTTTCAATTTTTACCCCTATGGAAAATCCTTCACAATTTTCACACAATGCCTTCACGGTGCTTGATTTTACACATTTTTCAATCAGCCCGCCCCTCTGGCCCCTTGTAGCAAGTTTTGGGACAATCCCCCACCCTTCCCATTTTTGACTTTTTCGACACTACCGGCCCTGTCATCTTTTTCAATTTTTGGCCGCTTTGGAAAATCCTTCACAATTTTCACACAATGCCTTCACAGTGCTTGATTTTACACACTTTTAATTCAGGCCGCCCCTCTGGCCCCTTGTAGCAAGTTTTGGGACAATCCCCCACCCTTCCCATTTTTGACTTTTTCGACACTACCGACCCTGTCATTTTTTTCAATTTTTGCCCGCTTTGGAAAATCCTTGACAATTTTCACACAATGCCTTCACGGTGCTTGATTTTACACATTTTTCATTCAGGCCGCCCCTCTGGCCCCTTGTAGCAAGTTTTGGGACAATCCCCCACCCTTCCTATTTTTGACTTTTTCAACACTACCGGCCCTGTCATTTTTTTCAATTTTTGCCCGCTTTGGAAAATCCTTGACAATTTTCACACAATGCCTTCACGGTGCTTGATTTTACACATTTTTCATTCAGTCCGCCCCTCTGGCCCCTTGTAGCAAGTTTTGGGACAATCCCCCACCCTTCCTATTTTTGACTTTTTCGACACTACCGGCCCTGTCATTTTTTTCAATTTTTGCCCCCTGTGGAAAATCCTTCACAATTTTCACACAATGCCCTCACGGTGCTTGATTTTACACATTTTTCATTCAGGCCGCCCCTCTGGCCCCTTGTAGCAAGTTTTGGGACAATCCCCCACCCTTCCCATTTTTGACTTTTTCGACATTACCGGCCCTGTCGTTTTTTTCAATTTTTGCCCGCTTTGGAAAATCCTTCACAATTTTCACACAATGTCTTCACGGTTCTTGATATTACACATTTTTCATTCAGGCCGCCCCTCTGGCCCCTTGTAGCAAGTTTTGGGACAATCCCCCACCCTTCCCATTTTTGACTTTTTCGACAATACCGGCCCTGTCGTTTTTTTCAATTTTTGCCCGCTTTGGAAAATCCTTCACAATTTTCACACAATGCCCTCACGGTGCTTGATTTTACACATTTTTCATTCAGGCCGCCCCTCTGGCCCCTTGTAGCAAGTTTTGGGACAATCCCCCACCCTTCCCATTTTTGACTTTTTCGACACTACCGGCCCTGTTGTTTTTTTCAATTTTTGGCCGCTTTGGAAAATCCTTCACAATTTTCACACAATGCCCTCACGGTGCTTGATTTTACACATTTTTCATTCAGGCCGCCCCTCTGGCCCCTTGTAGCAAGTTTTGGGACAATCCCCCACCCTTCCCATTTTTGACTTTTTCGACACTACCGGCCCTGGCCTTTTTTTTCAATTTTTGGCCGCTTTGGAAAATCCTTCATAATTTTCACACAATGCCCTCACGGTGCTTGATTTTAATAATTTTTCATTCAGGCCGCCCCTCTGGCCCCTTGTAGCAAGTTTTGGGACAATCCCCCACCCTTCCCATTTTTGACTTTTTCGACACTACCGGCCCTGTCGTTTTTTTCAATTTTTGCCCGCTTTGGAAAATCCTTCACAATTTTCACACAATGCCCTCACGGTGCTTGATTTTACACATTTTTAATTCAGGCCGCCCCTCTGGCCCCTTGTAGCAAGTTTTGGGACAATCCCCCACCCTTCCCATTTTTGACTTTTTCGACACTACCGGCCCTGTCGTTTTTTTCAATTTATGCCCGCTTTGGAAAATCCTTCACAATTTTCACACGATGCCCTCACGGTGCTTGATTTTACACATTTTTCATTCAGGCCGCCCCTCTGGCCCCTTGTAGCAAGTTTTGGGACAATCCCCTACCCTTCCCTATTTTTGACTTTTTCGACACTACCGGCCCTGTCATTCTTTAAAATGTTTGCCCGCTTTGGAAAATCCTTGACAATTTTCACACAATGCCTTCACGGTGCTTGATTTTACACATTTTTCATTCAGGCCGCCCCTCTGGCCCCTTGTAGCAAGTTTTGGGACAATCCCCCACCCTTCCCATTTTTGACTTTTTCGACACTACCAGCCCTGTCATTTTTTTCAATTTTTACCCCTATGGAAAATCCTTCACAATTTTCACACAATGCCTTCACGGTGCTTGATTTTACACATTTTTCAATCAGCCCGCCCCTCTGGCCCCTTGTAGCAAGTTTTGGGACAATCCCCCACCCTTCCCATTTTTGACTTTTTCGACACTACCGGCCCTGTCATTTTTTTCCATTTTTGGCCGCTTTGGAAAATCCTTCACAATTTTCACACAATGCCCTCACGGTGCTTGATTTTACACATTTTTCATTCAGGCCGCCCCTCTGGCCCCTTGTAGCAAGTTTTGGGACAATCCCCCACCCTTCCCATTTTTGACTTTTTCGACACTACCAGCCCTGTCATTTTTTTCAATTTTTACCCCTATGGAAAATCCTTCACAATTTTCACACAATGCCTTCACGGTGCTTGATTTTACACATTTTTCAATCAGCCCGCCCCTCTGGCCCCTTGTAGCAAGTTTTGGGACAATCCCCCACCCTTCCCATTTTTGACTTTTTCGACACTACCGGCCCTGTCATCTTTTTCAATTTTTGGCCGCTTTGGAAAATCCTTCACAATTTTCACACAATGCCTTCACAGTGCTTGATTTTACACACTTTTAATTCAGGCCGCCCCTCTGGCCCCTTGTAGCAAGTTTTGGGACAATCCCCCACCCTTCCCATTTTTGACTTTTTCGACACTACCGACCCTGTCATTTTTTTCAATTTTTGCCCGCTTTGGAAAATCCTTGACAATTTTCACACAATGCCTTCACGGTGCTTGATTTTACACATTTTTCATTCAGGCCGCCCCTCTGGCCCCTTGTAGCAAGTTTTGGGACAATCCCCCACCCTTCCTATTTTTGACTTTTTCAACACTACCGGCCCTGTCATTTTTTTCAATTTTTGCCCGCTTTGGAAAATCCTTGACAATTTTCACACAATGCCTTCACGGTGCTTGATTTTACACATTTTTCATTCAGTCCGCCCCTCTGGCCCCTTGTAGCAAGTTTTGGGACAATCCCCCACCCTTCCTATTTTTGACTTTTTCGACACTACCGGCCCTGTCATTTTTTTCAATTTTTGCCCCCTGTGGAAAATCCTTCACAATTTTCACACAATGCCCTCACGGTGCTTGATTTTACACATTTTTCATTCAGGCCGCCCCTCTGGCCCCTTGTAGCAAGTTTTGGGACAATCCCCCACCCTTCCCATTTTTGACTTTTTCGACATTACCGGCCCTGTCGTTTTTTTCAATTTTTGCCCGCTTTGGAAAATCCTTCACAATTTTCACACAATGTCTTCACGGTTCTTGATATTACACATTTTTCATTCAGGCCGCCCCTCTGGCCCCTTGTAGCAAGTTTTGGGACAATCCCCCACCCTTCCCATTTTTGACTTTTTCGACAATACCGGCCCTGTCGTTTTTTTCAATTTTTGCCCGCTTTGGAAAATCCTTCACAATTTTCACACAATGCCCTCACGGTGCTTGATTTTACACATTTTTCATTCAGGCCGCCCCTCTGGCCCCTTGTAGCAAGTTTTGGGACAATCCCCCACCCTTCCCATTTTTGACTTTTTCGACACTACCGGCCCTGTTGTTTTTTTCAATTTTTGGCCGCTTTGGAAAATCCTTCACAATTTTCACACAATGCCCTCACGGTGCTTGATTTTACACATTTTTCATTCAGGCCGCCCCTCTGGCCCCTTGTAGCAAGTTTTGGGACAATCCCCCACCCTTCCCATTTTTGACTTTTTCGACACTACCGGCCCTGGCCTTTTTTTTCAATTTTTGGCCGCTTTGGAAAATCCTTCATAATTTTCACACAATGCCCTCACGGTGCTTGATTTTAATAATTTTTCATTCAGGCCGCCCCTCTGGCCCCTTGTAGCAAGTTTTGGGACAATCCCCCACCCTTCCCATTTTTGACTTTTTCGACACTACCGGCCCTGTCGTTTTTTTCAATTTTTGTCCGCTTTGGAAAATCCTTCACAATTTTCACACAATGCCCTCACGGTGCTTGATTTTACACATTTTTCATTCAGGCCGCCCCTCTGGCCCCTTGTAGCAAGTTTTGGGACAATCCCCCACCCTTCCCATTTTTGACTTTTTCGACACTACCGGCCCTGTCGTTTTTTTCAATTTTTGCCCGCTTTGGAAAATCCTTCACAATTTTCACACAATGCCCTCACGGTGCTTGATTTTACACATTTTTCATTCAGGCCGCCCCTCTGGCCCCTTGTAGCAAGTTTTGGGACAATCCCCCACCCTTCCCATTTTTGACTTTTTCGACACTACCGGCCCTGTCGTTTTTTTCAATTTTTGCCCGCTTTGGAAAATCCTTCACAATTTTCACACAATGCCCTCACGGTGCTTGATTTTACACATTTTTCATTCAGGCCGCCCCTCTGGCCCTTGTAGCAAGTTTTGGGACAATCCCCCACCCTTCCCATTTTTGACTTTTTCGACACTACCGGCCCTGTCGTTTTTTTCAATTTTTGCCCGCTTTGGAAAATCCTTCACAATTTTCACACAATGCCCTCACGGTGCTTGATTTTACACATTTTTAATTCAGGCCGCCCCTCTGGCCCCTTGTAGCAAGTTTTGGGACAATCCCCCACCCTTCCCTTTTTTTTAACTTTTTCGACACTACCGGCCCTGTCGTTTTTTTCAATTTATGCCCGCTTTGGAAAATCCTTCACAATTTTCACACGATGCCCTCACGGTGCTTGATTTTACACATTTTTCATTCAGGCCGCCCCTCTGGCCCCTTGTAGCAAGTTTTGGGACAATCCCCTACCCTTCCCTATTTTTGACTTTTTCGACACTACCGGCCCTGTCATTCTTTAAAATGTTTGCCCGCTTTGGAAAATCCTTGACAATTTTCACACAATGCCTTCACGGTGCTTGATTTTACACATTTTTCATTCAGGCCGCCCCTCTGGCCCCTTGTAGCAAGTTTTGGGACAATCCCCCACCCTTCCCATTTTTGACTTTTTCGACACTACCGGCCCTGTCGTTTTTTTCAATTTTTGTCCGCTTTGGAAAATCCTTCACAATTTTCACACAATGCCCTCACGGTGCTTGATTTTACACATTTTTCATTCAGGCCGCCCCTCTGGCCCCTTGTAGCAAGTTTTGGGACAATCCCCCACCCTTCCCATTTTTGACTTTTTCGACACTACCGGCCCTGTCGTTTTTTTCAATTTTTGGCCGCTTTGGAAAATCCTTCATAATTTTCACACAATGCCCTCACGGTGCTTGATTTTAATAATTTTTCATTCAGGCCGCCCCTCTGGCCCCTTGTAGCAAGTTTTGGGACAATCCCCCACCCTTCCCATTTTTGACTTTTTCGACACTACCGGCCCTGTCGTTTTTTTCAATTTTTGCCCGCTTTGGAAAATCCTTCACAATTTTCACACAATGCCCTCACGGTGCTTGATTTTACACATTTTTCATTCAGGCCGCCCCTCTGGCCCTTGTAGCAAGTTTTGGGACAATCCCCCACCCTTCCCATTTTTGACTTTTTCGACACTACCGGCCCTGTCGTTTTTTTCAATTTTTGCCCGCTTTGGAAAATCCTTCACAATTTTCACACAATGCCCTCACGGTGCTTGATTTTACACATTTTTAATTCAGGCCGCCCCTCTGGCCCCTTGTAGCAAGTTTTGGGACAATCCCCCACCCTTCCCATTTTTGACTTTTTCGACACTACCGGCCCTGTCGTTTTTTTCAATTTATGCCCGCTTTGGAAAATCCTTCACAATTTTCACACGATGCCCTCACGGTGCTTGATTTTACACATTTTTCATTCAGGCCGCCCCTCTGGCCCCTTGTAGCAAGTTTTGGGACAATCCCCTACCCTTCCCATTTTTGACTTTTTCGACACTACCGGCCCTGTCGTTTTTTTCAATTTTTGTCCGCTTTGGAAAATCCTTCACAATTTTCACACAATGCCCTCACGGTGCTTGATTTTACACATTTTTCATTCAGGCCGCCCCTCTGGCCCCTTGTAGCAAGTTTTGGGACAATCCCCCACCCTTCCCATTTTTGACTTTTTCGACACTACCGGCCCTGTCGTTTTTTTCAATTTTTGCCCGCTTTGGAAAATCCTTCACATTTTTCACACAATGCCCTCACGGTGCTTGATTTTACACATTTTTCATTCAGGCCGCCCCTCTGGCCCCTTGTAGCAAGTTTTGGGACAATCCCCCACCCTTCCCATTTTTGACTTTTTCGACACTACCGGCCCTGTTGTTTTTTTCAATTTTTGGCCGCTTTGCAAAATCCTTCACAATTTTCACACAATGCCCTCACGGTGCTTGATTTTACACATTTTTCATTCAGGCCGCCCCTCTGGCCCCTTGTAGCAAGTTTTGGGACAATCCCCCACCCTTCCCATTTTTGACTTTTTCGACACTACCGGCCCTGTCGTTTTTTTCAATTTTTGGCCGCTTTGGAAAATCCTTCATAATTTTCACACAATGCCCTCACGGTGCTTGATTTTACACATTTTTCATTCAGGCCGCCCCTCTGGCCCCTTGTAGCAAGTTTTGGGACAATCCCCCACCCTTCCCATTTTTGACTTTTTCGACACTACCGGCCCTGTCGTTTTTTTCAATTTTTGCCCGCTTTGGAAAATCCTTCACAATTTTCACACAATGCCCTCACGGTGCTTGATTTTACACATTTTTCATTCAGGCCGCCCCTCTGGCCCCCTTGTAGCAAGTTTTGGGACAATCCCCCACCCTTCCTATTTTTGACTTTTTCGACACTACCGGCCCTGTCATTTTTTTCAATTTTGCCCCCTATGGAAAATCCTTCACAATTTTCACACAATGTCTTCACGGTTCTTGATATTACACATTTTTCAGTCAGGCCGCCCCTCTGGCCCCTTGTAGCAAGTTTTGGGACAATCCCCCACCCTTCCCATTTTTGACTTTTTCGACACTACCGGCCCTGTCGTTTTTTTCAATTTTTGCCCGCTTTGGAAAATCCTTCACAATTTTCACACAATGCCCTCACGGTGCTTGATTTTACACATTTTTCATTCAGGCCGCCCTCTGGCCCCTTGTAGCAAGTTTTGGGACAATCCCCCACCCTTCCCATTTTTGACTTTTTCGACACTACCGGCCCTGTCATTTTTTCAATTTTTGCCCGCTTTGGAAAATCCTTGACAATTTTCACACAATGCCTTCACAGTGCTTGATTTTACACATCTTTAATTCAGGCCGCCCCTCTGGCCCCTTGTAGCAAGTTTTGGGACAATCCCCCACCCTTCCCATTTTGACTTTTTCGACACTACCGACCCTGTCATTTTTTTCAATTTTTGCCCGCTTTGGAAAATCCTTCACAATTTTCACACAATGCCCTCACAGTGCTTGATTTTACACATTTTTCATTCAGGCCGCCCCTCTGGCCCCTTGTAGCAAGTTTTGGGACAATCCCCCACCCTTCCTATTTTTGACGTTTTCGACACTA
The DNA here is from genome assembly GCF_027409825.1 of Scomber japonicus. Classification (NCBI taxonomy): domain Eukaryota; kingdom Metazoa; phylum Chordata; class Actinopteri; order Scombriformes; family Scombridae; genus Scomber; species Scomber japonicus. The sequence goes on from NC_070579.1 coordinate 24,591,456, forward strand.
CCGGCCCTGTCGTTTTTTTCAATTTTTGGCCGCTTTGGAAAATCCTTCACAATTTTCACACAATGCCCTCACGGTGCTTGATTTTACACATTTTTCATTCAGGCCGCCCCTCTGGCCCCTTGTAGCAAGTTTTGGGACAATCCCCCACCCTTCCCATTTTTGACTTTTTCGACACTACCGGCCCTGTCGTTTTTTTCAATTTTTGGCCGCTTTGGAAAATCCTTCATAATTTTCACACAATGCCCTCACGGTGCTTGATTTTAATAATCCTTCACAATTTTCACACAATGTCTTCACGGTTCTTGATATTACACATTTTTCATTCAGGCCGCCCCTCTGGCCCCTTGTAGCAAGTTTTGGGACAATCCCCCACCCTTCCCATTTTTGACTTTTTCGACACTACCGGCCCTGTCGTTTTTTTCAATTTTTGCCCGCTTTGGAAAATCCTTCACAATTTTCACACAATGCCCTCACGGTGCTTGATTTTACACATTTTTCATTCAGGCCGCCCCTCTGGCCCCTTGTAGCAAGTTTTGGGACAATCCCCCACCCTTCCCATTTTTGACTTTTTCGACACTACCGGCCCTGTCGTTTTTTTCAATTTTTGGCCGCTTTGGAAAATCCTTCATAATTTTCACACAATGCCCTCACGGTGCTTGATTTTACACATTTTTCATTCAGGCCGCCCCTCTGGCCCCTTGTAGCAAGTTTTGGGACAATCCCCTACCCTTCCCTATTTTTGACTTTTTCGACACTACCGGCCCTGTCATTCTTTAAAATTTTTGCCCGCTTTGGAAAATCCTTGACAATTTTCACACAATGCCTTCACGGTGCTTGATTTTACACATTTTTCATTCAGGCCGCCCCTCTGGCCCCTTGTAGCAAGTTTTGGGACAATCCCCCACCCTTCCCATTTTTGACTTTTTCGACACTACCGGCCCTGTCGTTTTTTTCAATTTTTGTCCGCTTTGGAAAATCCTTCACAATTTTCACACAATGCCCTCACGGTGCTTGATTTTACACATTTTTCATTCAGGCCGCCCCTCTGGCCCCTTGTAGCAAGTTTTGGGACAATCCCCCACCCTTCCTATTTTTGACTTTTTCGACACTACCGGCCCTGTCGTTTTTTTCAATTTTTGCCCGCTTTGGAAAATCCTTCACAATTTTCACACAATGCCTTCACGGTGCTTGATTTTACACATTTTTCATTCAGGCCGCCCCTCTGGTCCCTTGTAGCAAGTTTTGGGACAATCCCCCACCCTTCCCATTTTTGACTTTTTCAACACTACCGGCCCTGTCATTTTTTTCAATTTTTGCCCGCTTTGGAAAATCCTTGACAAATTTTCACACAATGCCTTCACGGTGCTTGATTTTACACATTTTTCATTCAGGCCGCCCCTCTGGCCCCTTGTAGCAAGTTTTGGGACAATCCCCCACCCTTCCCATTTTTGACTTTTTCGACACTACCGGCCCTGTCATTTTTTTCAATTTTTGCCCGCTTTGGAAAATCCTTGACAATTTTCACACAATGCCTTCACAGTGCTTGATTTTACACATCTTTAATTCAGGCCGCCCCTCTGGCCCCTTGTAGCAAGTTTTGGGACAATCCCCCACCCTTCCCATTTTTGACTTTTTCGACACTACCGACCCTGTCATTTTTTTCAATTTTTGCCCGCTTTGGAAAATCCTTCACAATTTTCACACAATGCCCTCACGGTGCTTGATTTTACACATTTTTCATTCAGGCCGCCCCTCTGGCCCCTTGTAGCAAGTTTTGGGACAATCCCCCACCCTTCCCATTTTTGACTTTTTCGACACTACCGGCCCTGTCGTTTTTTTCAATTTTTGGCCGCTTTGGAAAATCCTTCATAATTTTCACACAATGCCCTCACGGTGCTTGATTTTAATAATTTTTCATTCAGGCCGCCCCTCTGGCCCCTTGTAGCAAGTTTTGGGACAATCCCCCACCCTTCCCATTTTTGACTTTTTCGACACTACCGGCCCTGTCGTTTTTTTCAATTTTTGTCCGCTTTGGAAAACCCTTCACAATTTTCACACAATGCCCTCACGGTGCTTGATTTTACACATTTTTCATTCAGGCCGCCCCTCTGGCCCCTTGTAGCAAGTTTTGGGACAATCCCCCACCCTTCCCATTTTTGACTTTTTCGACACTACCGGCCCTGTCGTTTTTTTCAATTTTTGCCCGCTTTGGAAAATCCTTCACAATGTTCACACAATGCCCTCACGGTGCTTGATTTTACACATTTTTCATTCAGGCCGCCCCTCTGGCCCCTTGTAGCAAGTTTTGGGACAATCCCCCACCCTTCCCATTTTTGACTTTTTCGACACTACCGGCCCTGTCGTTTTTTTCAATTTTTGGCCGCTTTGGAAAATCCTTCATAATTTTCACACAATGCCCTCACGGTGCTTGATTTTACACATTTTTCATTCAGGCCGCCCCTCTGGCCCCTTGTAGCAAGTTTTGGGACAATCCCCTACCCTTCCCTATTTTTGACTTTTTCGACACTACCGGCCCTGTCATTCTTTAAAATTTTTGCCCGCTTTGGAAAATCCTTGACAATTTTCACACAATGCCTTCACGGTGCTTGATTTTACACATTTTTCATTCAGGCCGCCCCTCTGGCCCCTTGTAGCAAGTTTTGGGACAATCCCCCACCCTTCCCATTTTTGACTTTTTCGACACTACCGGCCCTGTCGTTTTTTTCAATTTTTGTCCGCTTTGGAAAATCCTTCACAATTTTCACACAATGCCCTCACGGTGCTTGATTTTACACATTTTTCATTCAGGCCGCCCCTCTGGCCCCTTGTAGCAAGTTTTGGGACAATCCCCCACCCTTCCTATTTTTGACTTTTTCGACACTACCGGCCCTGTCGTTTTTTTCAATTTTTGCCCGCTTTGGAAAATCCTTCACAATTTTCACACAATGCCTTCACGGTGCTTGATTTTACACATTTTTCATTCAGGCCGCCCCTCTGGCCCCTTGTAGCAAGTTTTGGGACAATCCCCCACCCTTCCCATTTTTGACTTTTTCAACACTACCGGCCCTGTCATTTTTTTCAATTTTTGCCCGCTTTGGAAAATCCTTGACAAATTTTCACACAATGCCTTCACGGTGCTTGATTTTACACATTTTTCATTCAGGCCGCCCCTCTGGCCCCTTGTAGCAAGTTTTGGGACAATCCCCCACCCTTCCCATTTTTGACTTTTTCGACACTACCGGCCCTGTCATTTTTTTCAATTTTTGCCCGCTTTGGAAAATCCTTCACAATTTTCACACAATGCCCTCACGGTGCTTGATTTTACACATTTTTCATTCAGGCCGCCCCTCTGGCCCCTTGTAGCAAGTTTTGGGACAATCCCCCACCCTTCCCATTTTTGACTTTTTCGACACTACCGGCCCTGTCGTTTTTTTCAATTTTTGGCCGCTTTGGAAAATCCTTCATAATTTTCACACAATGCCCTCACGGTGCTTGATTTTAATAATCCTTCACAATTTTCACACAATGTCTTCACGGTTCTTGATATTACACATTTTTCATTCAGGCCGCCCCTCTGGCCCCTTGTAGCAAGTTTTGGGACAATCCCCCACCCTTCCCATTTTTGACTTTTTCGACACTACCGGCCCTGTCGTTTTTTTCAATTTTTGCCCGCTTTGGAAAATCCTTCACAATTTTCACACAATGCCCTCACGGTGCTTGATTTTACACATTTTTCATTCAGGCCGCCCCTCTGGCCCCTTGTAGCAAGTTTTGGGACAATCCCCCACCCTTCCCATTTTTGACTTTTTCGACACTACCGGCCCTGTCGTTTTTTTCAATTTTTGGCCGCTTTGGAAAATCCTTCATAATTTTCACACAATGCCCTCACGGTGCTTGATTTTACACATTTTTCATTCAGGCCGCCCCTCTGGCCCCTTGTAGCAAGTTTTGGGACAATCCCCTACCCTTCCCTATTTTTGACTTTTTCGACACTACCGGCCCTGTCATTCTTTAAAATTTTTGCCCGCTTTGGAAAATCCTTGACAATTTTCACACAATGCCTTCACGGTGCTTGATTTTACACATTTTTCATTCAGGCCGCCCCTCTGGCCCCTTGTAGCAAGTTTTGGGACAATCCCCCACCCTTCCCATTTTTGACTTTTTCGACACTACCGGCCCTGTCGTTTTTTTCAATTTTTGTCCGCTTTGGAAAATCCTTCACAATTTTCACACAATGCCCTCACGGTGCTTGATTTTACACATTTTTCATTCAGGCCGCCCCTCTGGCCCCTTGTAGCAAGTTTTGGGACAATCCCCCACCCTTCCTATTTTTGACTTTTTCGACACTACCGGCCCTGTCGTTTTTTTCAATTTTTGCCCGCTTTGGAAAATCCTTCACAATTTTCACACAATGCCTTCACGGTGCTTGATTTTACACATTTTTCATTCAGGCCGCCCCTCTGGCCCCTTGTAGCAAGTTTTGGGACAATCCCCCACCCTTCCCATTTTTGACTTTTTCAACACTACCGGCCCTGTCATTTTTTTCAATTTTTGCCCGCTTTGGAAAATCCTTGACAAATTTTCACACAATGCCTTCACGGTGCTTGATTTTACACATTTTTCATTCAGGCCGCCCCTCTGGCCCCTTGTAGCAAGTTTTGGGACAATCCCCCACCCTTCCCATTTTTGACTTTTTCGACACTACCGGCCCTGTCATTTTTTTCAATTTTTGCCCGCTTTGGAAAATCCTTGACAATTTTCACACAATGCCTTCACAGTGCTTGATTTTACACATCTTTAATTCAGGCCGCCCCTCTGGCCCCTTGTAGCAAGTTTTGGGACAATCCCCCACCCTTCCCATTTTTGACTTTTTCGACACTACCGACCCTGTCATTTTTTTCAATTTTTGCCCGCTTTGGAAAATCCTTCACAATTTTCACACAATGCCCTCACGGTGCTTGATTTTACACATTTTTCATTCAGGCCGCCCCTCTGGCCCCTTGTAGCAAGTTTTGGGACAATCCCCCACCCTTCCCATTTTTGACTTTTTCGACACTACCGGCCCTGTCGTTTTTTTCAATTTTTGGCCGCTTTGGAAAATCCTTCATAATTTTCACACAATGCCCTCACGGTGCTTGATTTTAATAATTTTTCATTCAGGCCGCCCCTCTGGCCCCTTGTAGCAAGTTTTGGGACAATCCCCCACCCTTCCCATTTTTGACTTTTTCGACACTACCGGCCCTGTCGTTTTTTTCAATTTTTGTCCGCTTTGGAAAACCCTTCACAATTTTCACACAATGCCCTCACGGTGCTTGATTTTACACATTTTTCATTCAGGCCGCCCCTCTGGCCCCTTGTAGCAAGTTTTGGGACAATCCCCCACCCTTCCCATTTTTGACTTTTTCGACACTACCGGCCCTGTCGTTTTTTTTAAATTTTTGCCCGCTTTGGAAAATCCTTCACAATGTTCACACAATGCCCTCACGGTGCTTGATTTTACACATTTTTCATTCAGGCCGCCCCTCTGGCCCCTTGTAGCAAGTTTTGGGACAATCCCCCACCCTTCCTATTTTTGACTTTTTCGACACTACCGGCCCTGTCGTTTTTTTTAATTTTTGCCCCCTATGGAAAATCCTTCACAATTTTCACACAATGTCTTCACGGTTCTTGATATTACACATTTTTCATTCAGGCCGCCCCTCTGGCCCCTTGTAGCAAGTTTTGGGACAATCCCCCACCCTTCCCATTTTTGACTTTTTCGACACTACCGGCCCTGTCGTTTTTTTCAATTTTTGCCCGCTTTGGAAAATCCTTCACAATTTTCACACAATGCCCTCACGGTGCTTGATTTTACACATTTTTCATTCAGGCCGCCCCTCTGGCCCCTTGTAGCAAGTTTTGGGACAATCCCCCACCCTTCCCATTTTTGACTTTTTCGACACTACCGGCCCTGTCATTTTTTTCCATTTTTGGCCGCTTTGGAAAATCCTTCACAATTTTCACACAATGCCCTCACGGTGCTTGATTTTACACATTTTTCATTCAGGCCGCCCCTCTGGCCCCTTGTAGCAAGTTTTGGGACAATCCCCCACCCTTCCCATTTTTGACTTTTTCAACACTACCGGCCCTGTCATTTTTTTCAATTTTTGCCCGCTTTGGAAAATCCTTGACAAATTTTCACACAATGCCTTCACGGTGCTTGATTTTACACATTTTTCATTCAGGCCGCCCCTCTGGCCCCTTGTAGCAAGTTTTGGGACAATCCCCCACCCTTCCCATTTTTGACTTTTTCGACACTACCGGCCCTGTCATTTTTTTCAATTTTTGCCCGCTTTGGAAAATCCTTGACAATTTTCACACAATGCCTTCACAGTGCTTGATTTTACACATCTTTAATTCAGGCCGCCCCTCTGGCCCCTTGTAGCAAGTTTTGGGACAATCCCCCACCCTTCCCATTTTTGACTTTTTCGACACTACCGACCCTGTCATTTTTTTCAATTTTTGCCCGCTTTGGAAAATCCTTCACAATTTTCACACAATGCCCTCACGGTGCTTGATTTTACACATTTTTCATTCAGGCCGCCCCTCTGGCCCCTTGTAGCAAGTTTTGGGACAATCCCCCACCCTTCCCATTTTTGACTTTTTCGACACTACCGGCCCTGTCGTTTTTTTCAATTTTTGGCCGCTTTGGAAAATCCTTCATAATTTTCACACAATGCCCTCACGGTGCTTGATTTTACAAATTTTTCATTCAGGCCGCCCCTCTGGCCCCTTGTAGCAAGTTTTGGGACAATCCCCCACCCTTCCCATTTTTGACTTTTTCGACACTACCGGCCCTGTCATTTTTTTCCATTTTTGGCCGCTTTGGAAAATCCTTCACAATTTTCACACAATGCCCTCACGGTGCTTGATTTTACACATTTTTCATTCAGGCCGCCCCTCTGGCCCCTTGTAGCAAGTTTTGGGACAATCCCCCACCCTTCCCATTTTTGACTTTTTCGACACTACCGGCCCTGTCGTTTTTTTCAATTTTTGGCCGCTTTGGAAAATCCTTCATAATTTTCACACAATGCCCTCACGGTGCTTGATTTTAATAATTTTTCATTCAGGCCGCCCCTCTGGCCCCTTGTAGCAAGTTTTGGGACAATCCCCCACCCTTCCCATTTTTGACTTTTTCGACACTACCGGCCCTGTCATTTTTTTCCATTTTTGGCCGCTTTGGAAAATCCTTCACAATTTTCACACAATGCCCTCACGGTGCTTGATTTTACACATTTTTCATTCAGGCCGCCCCTCTGGCCCCTTGTAGCAAGTTTTGGGACAATCCCCCACCCTTCCCATTTTTGACTTTTTCGACACTACCAGCCCTGTCATTTTTTTCAATTTTTACCCCTATGGAAAATCCTTCACAATTTTCACACAATGCCTTCACGGTGCTTGATTTTACACATTTTTCAATCAGCCCGCCCCTCTGGCCCCTTGTAGCAAGTTTTGGGACAATCCCCCACCCTTCCCATTTTTGACTTTTTCGACACTACCGGCCCTGTCATCTTTTTCAATTTTTGCCCGCTTTGGAAAATCCTTCACAATTTTCACACAATGCCTTCACAGTGCTTGATTTTACACACTTTTAATTCAGGCCGCCCCTCTGGCCCCTTGTAGCAAGTTTTGGGACAATCCCCCACCCTTCCCATTTTTGACTTTTTCGACACTACCGACCCTGTCATTTTTTTCAATTTTTGCCCGCTTTGGAAAATCCTTGACAATTTTCACACAATGCCTTCACGGTGCTTGATTTTACACATTTTTCATTCAGGCCGCCCCTCTGGCCCCTTGTAGCAAGTTTTGGGACAATCCCCCACCCTTCCTATTTTTGACTTTTTCAACACTACCGGCCCTGTCATTTTTTTCAATTTTTGCCCGCTTTGGAAAATCCTTGACAATTTTCACACAATGCCTTCACGGTGCTTGATTTTACACATTTTTCATTCAGTCCGCCCCTCTGGCCCCTTGTAGCAAGTTTTGGGACAATCCCCCACCCTTCCTATTTTTGACTTTTTCGACACTACCGGCCCTGTCATTTTTTTCAATTTTTGCCCCCTGTGGAAAATCCTTCACAATTTTCACACAATGCCCTCACGGTGCTTGATTTTACACATTTTTCATTCAGGCCGCCCCTCTGGCCCCTTGTAGCAAGTTTTGGGACAATCCCCCACCCTTCCCATTTTTGACTTTTTCGACATTACCGGCCCTGTCGTTTTTTTCAATTTTTGCCCGCTTTGGAAAATCCTTCACAATTTTCACACAATGTCTTCACGGTTCTTGATATTACACATTTTTCATTCAGGCCGCCCCTCTGGCCCCTTGTAGCAAGTTTTGGGACAATCCCCCACCCTTCCCATTTTTGACTTTTTCGACAATACCGGCCCTGTCGTTTTTTTCAATTTTTGTCCGCTTTGGAAAATCCTTCACAATTTTCACACAATGCCCTCACGGTGCTTGATTTTACACATTTTTCATTCAGGCCGCCCCTCTGGCCCCTTGTAGCAAGTTTTGGGACAATCCCCCACCCTTCCCATTTTTGACTTTTTCGACACTACCGGCCCTGTTGTTTTTTTCAATTTTTGGCCGCTTTGGAAAATCCTTCACAATTTTCACACAATGCCCTCACGGTGCTTGATTTTACACATTTTTCATTCAGGCCGCCCCTCTGGCCCCTTGTAGCAAGTTTTGGGACAATCCCCCACCCTTCCCATTTTTGACTTTTTCGACACTACCGGCCCTGTCGTTTTTTTCAATTTTTGGCCGCTTTGGAAAATCCTTCATAATTTTCACACAATGCCCTCACGGTGCTTGATTTTAATAATTTTTCATTCAGGCCGCCCCTCTGGCCCCTTGTAGCAAGTTTTGGGACAATCCCCCACCCTTCCCATTTTTGACTTTTTCGACACTACCGGCCCTGTCGTTTTTTTCAATTTTTGTCCGCTTTGGAAAATCCTTCACAATTTTCACACAATGCCCTCACGGTGCTTGATTTTACACATTTTTCATTCAGGCCGCCCCTCTGGCCCCTTGTAGCAAGTTTTGGGACAATCCCCCACCCTTCCCATTTTTGACTTTTTCGACACTACCGGCCCTGTCGTTTTTTTCAATTTTTGCCCGCTTTGGAAAATCCTTCACAATTTTCACACAATGCCCTCACGGTGCTTGATTTTACACATTTTTCATTCAGGCCGCCCCTCTGGCCCCTTGTAGCAAGTTTTGGGACAATCCCCCACCCTTCCCATTTTTGACTTTTTCGACACTACCGGCCCTGTCGTTTTTTTCAATTTTTGCCCGCTTTGGAAAATCCTTCACAATTTTCACACAATGCCCTCACGGTGCTTGATTTTACACATTTTTCATTCAGGCCGTCCCTCTGGCCCCTTGTAGCAAGTTTTGGGACAATCCCCCACCCTTCCCATTTTTGACTTTTTCAACACTACCGGCCCTGTCATTTTTTTCAATTTTTGCCCGCTTTGGAAAATCCTTGACAAATTTTCACACAATGCCTTCACGGTGCTTGATTTTACACATTTTTCATTCAGGCCGCCCCTCTGGCCCCTTGTAGCAAGATTTGGGACAATCCCCCACCCTTCCCATTTTTGACTTTTTCGACACTACCGACCCTGTCATTTTTTTCAATTTTTGCCCGCTTTGGAAAATCCTTCACAATTTTCACACAATGCCCTCACGGTGCTTGATTTTACACATTTTTCATTCAGGCCGCCCCTCTGGCCCCTTGTAGCAAGTTTTGGGACAATCCCCCACCCTTCCCATTTTTGACTTTTTCGACACTACCGGCCCTGTTGTTTTTTTCAATTTTTGGCCGCTTTGGAAAATCCTTCACAATTTTCACACAATGCCCTCACGGTGCTTGATTTTACACATTTTTCATTCAGGCCGCCCCTCTGGCCCCTTGTAGCAAGTTTTGGGACAATCCCCCACCCTTCCCATTTTTGACTTTTTCGACACTACCGGCCCTGTCGTTTTTTTCAATTTTTGGCCGCTTTGGAAAATCCTTCATAATTTTCACACAATGCCCTCACGGTGCTTGATTTTAATAATTTTTCATTCAGGCCGCCCCTCTGGCCCCTTGTAGCAAGTTTTGGGACAATCCCCCACCCTTCCTATTTTTGACTTTTTCGACACTACCGGCCCTGTCGTTTTTTTCAATTTTTGTCCGCTTTGGAAAATCCTTCACAATTTTCACACAATGCCCTCACGGTGCTTGATTTTACACATTTTTCATTCAGGCCGCCCCTCTGGCCCCTTGTAGCAAGTTTTGGGACAATCCCCCACCCTTCCCATTTTTGACTTTTTCGACACTACCGGCCCTGTCGTTTTTTTCAATTTTTGCCCGCTTTGGAAAATCCTTCACAATTTTCACACAATGCCCTCACGGTGCTTGATTTTACACATTTTTCATTCAGGCCGCCCCTCTGGCCCCTTGTAGCAAGTTTTGGGACAATCCCCCACCCTTCCTATTTTTGACTTTTTCGACACTACCGGCCCTGTCATTTTTTTCAATTTTTGCCCCCTATGGAAAATCCTTCACAATTTTCACACAATGTCTTCACGGTTCTTGATATTACACATTTTTCAGTCAGGCCGCCCCTCTGGCCCCTTGTAGCAAGTTTTGGGACAATCCCCCACCCTTCCCATTTTTGACTTTTTCGACACTACCGGCCCTGTCGTTTTTTTCAATTTTTGCCCGCTTTGGAAAATCCTTCACAATTTTCACACAATGCCTTCACGGTGCTTGATTTTACACATTTTTCATTCAGGCCGCCCCTCTGGCCCCTTGTAGCAAGTTTTGGGACAATCCCCCACCCTTCCCATTTTTGACTTTTTCGACATTACCGGCCCTGTCGTTTTTTTCAATTTTTGCCCGCTTTGGAAAATCCTTCACAATTTTCACACAATGTCTTCACGGTTCTTGATATTACACATTTTTCATTCAGGCCGCCCCTCTGGCCCCTTGTAGCAAGTTTTGGGACAATCCCCCACCCTTCCCATTTTTGACTTTTTCGACAATACCGGCCCTGTCGTTTTTTTCAATTTTTGCCCGCTTTGGAAAATCCTTCACAATTTTCACACAATGCCCTCACGGTGCTTGATTTTACACATTTTTCATTCAGGCCGCCCCTCTGGCCCCTTGTAGCAAGTTTTGGGACAATCCCCCACCCTTCCCATTTTTGACTTTTTCGACACTACCGGCCCTGTCGTTTTTTTCAATTTTTGGCCGCTTTGGAAAATCCTTCATAATTTTCACACAATGCCCTCACGGTGCTTGATTTTAATAATTTTTCATTCAGGCCGCCCCTCTGGCCCCTTGTAGCAAGTTTTGGGACAATCCCCCACCCTTCCCATTTTTGACTTTTTCGACACTACCGGCCCTGTCGTTTTTTTCAATTTTTGTCCGCTTTGGAAAATCCTTCACAATTTTCACACAATGCCCTCACGGTGCTTGATTTTACACATTTTTCATTCAGGCCGCCCCTCTGGCCCCTTGTAGCAAGTTTTGGGACAATCCCCCACCCTTCCCATTTTTGACTTTTTCGACACTACCGGCCCTGTCGTTTTTTTCAATTTTTGCCCGCTTTGGAAAATCCTTCACAATTTTCACACAATGCCCTCACGGTGCTTGATTTTACACATTTTTCATTCAGGCCGCCCCTCTGGCCCTTGTAGCAAGTTTTGGGACAATCCCCCACCCTTCCCATTTTTGACTTTTTCGACACTACCGGCCCTGTCGTTTTTTTCAATTTTTGCCCGCTTTGGAAAATCCTTCACAATTTTCACACAATGCCTTCACGGTGCTTGATTTTACACATTTTTCATTCAGGCCGCCCCTCTGGCCCCTTGTAGCAAGTTTTGGGACAATCCCCCACCCTTCCCATTTTTGACTTTTTCAACACTACCGGCCCTGTCATTTTTTTCAATTTTTGCCCGCTTTGGAAAATCCTTGACAAATTTTCACACAATGCCTTCACGGTGCTTGATTTTACACATTTTTCATTCAGGCCGCCCCTCTGGCCCCTTGTAGCAAGTTTTGGGACAATCCCCCACCCTTCCCATTTTTGACTTTTTCGACACTACCGGCCCTGTCGTTTTTTTCAATTTTTGCCCGCTTTGGAAAATCCTTCACAATTTTCACACAATGCCTTCACGGTGCTTGATTTTACACATTTTTCATTCAGGCCGCCCCTCTGGCCCCTTGTAGCAAGTTTTGGGACAATCCCCCACCCTTCCCATTTTTGACTTTTTCAACACTACCGGCCCTGTCATTTTTTTCAATTTTTGCCCCCTGTGGAAAATCCTTCACAATTTTCACACAATGTCTTCACGGTGCTTGATATTACACATTTTTCATTCAGGCCGCCCCTCTGGCCCCTTGTAGCAAGTTTTGGGACAATCCCCCACCCTTCCCATTTTTGACTTTTTCAACACTACCGGCCCTGTCATTTTTTTCAATTTTTGCCCGCTTTGGAAAATCCTTGACAAATTTTCACACAATGCCTTCACGGTGCTTGATTTTACACATTTTTCATTCAGGCCGCCCCTCTGGCCCCTTGTAGCAAGATTTGGGACAATCCCCCACCCTTCCCATTTTTGACTTTTTCGACACTACCGACCCTGTCATTTTTTTCAATTTTTGCCCGCTTTGGAAAATCCTTCACAATTTTCACACAATGCCCTCACGGTGCTTGATTTTACACATTTTTCATTCAGGCCGCCCCTCTGGCCCCTTGTAGCAAGTTTTGGGACAATCCCCCACCCTTCCCATTTTTGACTTTTTCGACACTACCGGCCCTGTTGTTTTTTTCAATTTTTGGCCGCTTTGGAAAATCCTTCACAATTTTCACACAATGCCCTCACGGTGCTTGATTTTACACATTTTTCATTCAGGCCGCCCCTCTGGCCCCTTGTAGCAAGTTTTGGGACAATCCCCCACCCTTCCCATTTTTGACTTTTTCGACACTACCGGCCCTGTCGTTTTTTTCAATTTTTGGCCGCTTTGGAAAATCCTTCATAATTTTCACACAATGCCCTCACGGTGCTTGATTTTAATAATTTTTCATTCAGGCCGCCCCTCTGGCCCCTTGTAGCAAGTTTTGGGACAATCCCCCACCCTTCCTATTTTTGACTTTTTCGACACTACCGGCCCTGTCGTTTTTTTCAATTTTTGTCCGCTTTGGAAAATCCTTCACAATTTTCACACAATGCCCTCACGGTGCTTGATTTTACACATTTTTCATTCAGGCCGCCCCTCTGGCCCCTTGTAGCAAGTTTTGGGACAATCCCCCACCCTTCCCATTTTTGACTTTTTCGACACTACCGGCCCTGTCGTTTTTTTCAATTTTTGCCCGCTTTGGAAAATCCTTCACAATTTTCACACAATGCCCTCACGGTGCTTGATTTTACACATTTTTCATTCAGGCCGCCCCTCTGGCCCCTTGTAGCAAGTTTTGGGACAATCCCCCACCCTTCCTATTTTTGACTTTTTCGACACTACCGGCCCTGTCATTTTTTTCAATTTTTGCCCCCTATGGAAAATCCTTCACAATTTTCACACAATGTCTTCACGGTTCTTGATATTACACATTTTTCAGTCAGGCCGCCCCTCTGGCCCCTTGTAGCAAGTTTTGGGACAATCCCCCACCCTTCCCATTTTTGACTTTTTCGACACTACCGGCCCTGTCGTTTTTTTCAATTTTTGCCCGCTTTGGAAAATCCTTCACAATTTTCACACAATGCCTTCACGGTGCTTGATTTTACACATTTTTCATTCAGGCCGCCCCTCTGGCCCCTTGTAGCAAGTTTTGGGACAATCCCCCACCCTTCCCATTTTTGACTTTTTCGACATTACCGGCCCTGTCGTTTTTTTCAATTTTTGCCCGCTTTGGAAAATCCTTCACAATTTTCACACAATGTCTTCACGGTTCTTGATATTACACATTTTTCATTCAGGCCGCCCCTCTGGCCCCTTGTAGCAAGTTTTGGGACAATCCCCCACCCTTCCCATTTTTGACTTTTTCGACAATACCGGCCCTGTCGTTTTTTTCAATTTTTGCCCGCTTTGGAAAATCCTTCACAATTTTCACACAATGCCCTCACGGTGCTTGATTTTACACATTTTTCATTCAGGCCGCCCCTCTGGCCCCTTGTAGCAAGTTTTGGGACAATCCCCCACCCTTCCCATTTTTGACTTTTTCGACACTACCGGCCCTGTCGTTTTTTTCAATTTTTGGCCGCTTTGGAAAATCCTTCATAATTTTCACACAATGCCCTCACGGTGCTTGATTTTAATAATTTTTCATTCAGGCCGCCCCTCTGGCCCCTTGTAGCAAGTTTTGGGACAATCCCCCACCCTTCCCATTTTTGACTTTTTCGACACTACCGGCCCTGTCGTTTTTTTCAATTTTTGTCCGCTTTGGAAAATCCTTCACAATTTTCACACAATGCCCTCACGGTGCTTGATTTTACACATTTTTCATTCAGGCCGCCCCTCTGGCCCCTTGTAGCAAGTTTTGGGACAATCCCCCACCCTTCCCATTTTTGACTTTTTCGACACTACCGGCCCTGTCGTTTTTTTCAATTTTTGCCCGCTTTGGAAAATCCTTCACAATTTTCACACAATGCCCTCACGGTGCTTGATTTTACACATTTTTCATTCAGGCCGCCCCTCTGGCCCTTGTAGCAAGTTTTGGGACAATCCCCCACCCTTCCCATTTTTGACTTTTTCGACACTACCGGCCCTGTCGTTTTTTTCAATTTTTGCCCGCTTTGGAAAATCCTTCACAATTTTCACACAATGCCTTCACGGTGCTTGATTTTACACATTTTTCATTCAGGCCGCCCCTCTGGCCCCTTGTAGCAAGTTTTGGGACAATCCCCCACCCTTCCCATTTTTGACTTTTTCAACACTACCGGCCCTGTCATTTTTTTCAATTTTTGCCCGCTTTGGAAAATCCTTGACAAATTTTCACACAATGCCTTCACGGTGCTTGATTTTACACATTTTTCATTCAGGCCGCCCCTCTGGCCCCTTGTAGCAAGTTTTGGGACAATCCCCCACCCTTCCCATTTTTGACTTTTTCGACACTACCGGCCCTGTCATTTTTTTCAATTTTTGCCCGCTTTGGAAAATCCTTGACAATTTTCACACAATGCCTTCACAGTGCTTGATTTTACACATCTTTAATTCAGGCCGCCCCTCTGGCCCCTTGTAGCAAGTTTTGGGACAATCCCCCACCCTTCCCATTTTTGACTTTTTCAACACTACCGGCCCTGTCATTTTTTTCAATTTTTGCCCGCTTTGGAAAATCCTTGACAATTTTCACACAATGCCTTCACGGTGCTTGATTTTACACATTTTTCATTCAGTCCGCCCCTCTGGCCCCTTGTAGCAAGTTTTGGGACAATCCCCCACCCTTCCTATTTTTGACTTTTTCGACACTACCGGCCCTGTCATTTTTTTCAATTTTTGCCCCCTGTGGAAAATCCTTCACAATTTTCACACAATGCCCTCACGGTGCTTGATTTTACACATTTTTCATTCAGGCCGCCCCTCTGGCCCCTTGTAGCAAGTTTTGGGACAATCCCCCACCCTTCCCATTTTTGACTTTTTCGACATTACCGGCCCTGTCGTTTTTTTCAATTTTTGCCCGCTTTGGAAAATCCTTCACAATTTTCACACAATGTCTTCACGGTTCTTGATATTACACATTTTTCATTCAGGCCGCCCCTCTGGCCCCTTGTAGCAAGTTTTGGGACAATCCCCCACCCTTCCCATTTTTGACTTTTTCGACAATACCGGCCCTGTCGTTTTTTTCAATTTTTGCCCGCTTTGGAAAATCCTTCACAATTTTCACACAATGCCCTCACGGTGCTTGATTTTACACATTTTTCATTCAGGCCGCCCCTCTGGCCCCTTGTAGCAAGTTTTGGGACAATCCCCCACCCTTCCCATTTTTGACTTTTTCGACACTACCGGCCCTGTTGTTTTTTTCAATTTTTGGCCGCTTTGGAAAATCCTTCACAATTTTCACACAATGCCCTCACGGTGCTTGATTTTACACATTTTTCATTCAGGCCGCCCCTCTGGCCCCTTGTAGCAAGTTTTGGGACAATCCCCCACCCTTCCCATTTTTGACTTTTTCGACACTACCGGCCCTGTCGTTTTTTTCAATTTTTGGCCGCTTTGGAAAATCCTTCATAATTTTCACACAATGCCCTCACGGTGCTTGATTTTAATAATTTTTCATTCAGGCCGCCCCTCTGGCCCCTTGTAGCAAGTTTTGGGACAATCCCCCACCCTTCCCATTTTTGACTTTTTCGACACTACCGGCCCTGTCGTTTTTTTCAATTTTTGTCCGCTTTGGAAAATCCTTCACAATTTTCACACAATGCCCTCACGGTGCTTGATTTTACACATTTTTCATTCAGGCCGCCCCTCTGGCCCCTTGTAGCAAGTTTTGGGACAATCCCCCACCCTTCCCATTTTTGACTTTTTCGACACTACCGGCCCTGTCGTTTTTTTCAATTTTTGCCCGCTTTGGAAAATCCTTCACAATTTTCACACAATGCCCTCACGGTGCTTGATTTTACACATTTTTCATTCAGGCCGCCCCTCTGGCCCTTGTAGCAAGTTTTGGGACAATCCCCCACCCTTCCCATTTTTGACTTTTTCGACACTACCGGCCCTGTCGTTTTTTTCAATTTTTGCCCGCTTTGGAAAATCCTTCACAATTTTCACACAATGCCTTCACGGTGCTTGATTTTACACATTTTTCATTCAGGCCGCCCCTCTGGCCCCTTGTAGCAAGTTTTGGGACAATCCCCCACCCTTCCCATTTTTGACTTTTTCGACACTACCGGCCCTGTCGTTTTTTTCAATTTTTGCCCGCTTTGGAAAATCCTTCACAATTTTCACACAATGCCCTCACGGTGCTTGATTTTACACATTTTTCATTCAGGCCGCCCCTCTGGCCCCTTGTAGCAAGTTTTGGGACAATCCCCCACCCTTCCCATTTTTGACTTTTTCGACACTACCGGCCCTGTCGTTTTTTTCAATTTTTGCCCGCTTTGGAAAATCCTTCACAATTTTCACACAATGCCCTCACGGTGCTTGATTTTACACATTTTTCATTCAGGCCGCCCCTCTGGCCCTTGTAGCAAGTTTTGGGACAATCCCCCACCCTTCCCATTTTTGACTTTTTCGACACTACCGGCCCTGTCGTTTTTTTCAATTTTTGCCCGCTTTGGAAAATCCTTCACAATTTTCACACAATGCCCTCACGGTGCTTGATTTTACACATTTTTAATTCAGGCCGCCCCTCTGGCCCCTTGTAGCAAGTTTTGGGACAATCCCCCACCCTTCCCATTTTTGACTTTTTCGACACTACCGGCCCTGTCGTTTTTTTCAATTTATGCCCGCTTTGGAAAATCCTTCACAATTTTCACACGATGCCCTCACGGTGCTTGATTTTACACATTTTTCATTCAGGCCGCCCCTCTGGCCCCTTGTAGCAAGTTTTGGGACAATCCCCTACCCTTCCCTATTTTTGACTTTTTCGACACTACCGGCCCTGTCATTCTTTAAAATGTTTGCCCGCTTTGGAAAATCCTTGACAATTTTCACACAATGCCTTCACGGTGCTTGATTTTACACATTTTTCATTCAGGCCGCCCCTCTGGCCCCTTGTAGCAAGTTTTGGGACAATCCCCCACCCTTCCCATTTTTGACTTTTTCGACACTACCAGCCCTGTCATTTTTTTCAATTTTTACCCCTATGGAAAATCCTTCACAATTTTCACACAATGCCTTCACGGTGCTTGATTTTACACATTTTTCAATCAGCCCGCCCCTCTGGCCCCTTGTAGCAAGTTTTGGGACAATCCCCCACCCTTCCCATTTTTGACTTTTTCGACACTACCGGCCCTGTCATTTTTTTCCATTTTTGGCCGCTTTGGAAAATCCTTCACAATTTTCACACAATGCCCTCACGGTGCTTGATTTTACACATTTTTCATTCAGGCCGCCCCTCTGGCCCCTTGTAGCAAGTTTTGGGACAATCCCCCACCCTTCCCATTTTTGACTTTTTCGACACTACAAGCCCTGTCATTTTTTTCAATTTTTACCCCTATGGAAAATCCTTCACAATTTTCACACAATGCCTTCACGGTGCTTGATTTTACACATTTTTCAATCAGCCCGCCCCTCTGGCCCCTTGTAGCAAGTTTTGGGACAATCCCCCACCCTTCCCATTTTTGACTTTTTCGACACTACCGGCCCTGTCGTTTTTTTCAATTTTTGTCCGCTTTGGAAAATCCTTCACAATTTTCACACAATGCCCTCACGGTGCTTGATTTTACACATTTTTCATTCAGGCCGCCCCTCTGGCCCCTTGTAGCAAGTTTTGGGACAATCCCCCACCCTTCCCATTTTTGACTTTTTCGACAATACCGGCCCTGTCGTTTTTTTCAATTTTTGCCCGCTTTGGAAAATCCTTCACAATTTTCACACAATGCCCTCACGGTGCTTGATTTTACACATTTTTCATTCAGGCCGCCCCTCTGGCCCCTTGTAGCAAGTTTTGGGACAATCCCCCACCCTTCCCATTTTTGACTTTTTCGACACTACCGGCCCTGTCGTTTTTTTCAATTTTTGGCCGCTTTGGAAAATCCTTCATAATTTTCACACAATGCCCTCACGGTGCTTGATTTTAATAATTTTTCATTCAGGCCGCCCCTCTGGCCCTTGTAGCAAGTTTTGGGACAATCCCCCACCCTTCCCATTTTTGACTTTTTCGACACTACCGGCCCTGTCGTTTTTTTCAATTTTTGCCCGCTTTGGAAAATCCTTCACAATTTTCACACAATGCCTTCACGGTGCTTGATTTTACACATTTTTCATTCAGGCCGCCCCTCTGGCCCCTTGTAGCAAGTTTTGGGACAATCCCCCACCCTTCCCATTTTTGACTTTTTCAACACTACCGGCCCTGTCATTTTTTTCAATTTTTGCCCGCTTTGGAAAATCCTTGACAAATTTTCACACAATGCCTTCACGGTGCTTGATTTTACACATTTTTCATTCAGGCCGCCCCTCTGGCCCCTTGTAGCAAGTTTTGGGACAATCCCCCACCCTTCCCATTTTTGACTTTTTCGACACTACCGGCCCTGTCATTTTTTTCAATTTTTGCCCGCTTTGGAAAATCCTTGACAATTTTCACACAATGCCTTCACAGTGCTTGATTTTACACATCTTTAATTCAGGCCGCCCCTCTGGCCCCTTGTAGCAAGTTTTGGGACAATCCCCCACCCTTCCCATTTTTGACTTTTTCAACACTACCGGCCCTGTCATTTTTTTCAATTTTTGCCCGCTTTGGAAAATCCTTGACAATTTTCACACAATGCCTTCACGGTGCTTGATTTTACACATTTTTCATTCAGTCCGCCCCTCTGGCCCCTTGTAGCAAGTTTTGGGACAATCCCCCACCCTTCCTATTTTTGACTTTTTCGACACTACCGGCCCTGTCATTTTTTTCAATTTTTGCCCCCTGTGGAAAATCCTTCACAATTTTCACACAATGCCCTCACGGTGCTTGATTTTACACATTTTTCATTCAGGCCGCCCCTCTGGCCCCTTGTAGCAAGTTTTGGGACAATCCCCCACCCTTCCCATTTTTGACTTTTTCGACATTACCGGCCCTGTCGTTTTTTTCAATTTTTGCCCGCTTTGGAAAATCCTTCACAATTTTCACACAATGTCTTCACGGTTCTTGATATTACACATTTTTCATTCAGGCCGCCCCTCTGGCCCCTTGTAGCAAGTTTTGGGACAATCCCCCACCCTTCCCATTTTTGACTTTTTCGACAATACCGGCCCTGTCGTTTTTTTCAATTTTTGCCCGCTTTGGAAAATCCTTCACAATTTTCACACAATGCCCTCACGGTGCTTGATTTTACACATTTTTCATTCAGGCCGCCCCTCTGGCCCCTTGTAGCAAGTTTTGGGACAATCCCCCACCCTTCCCATTTTTGACTTTTTCGACACTACCGGCCCTGTCGTTTTTTTCAATTTTTGTCCGCTTTGGAAAATCCTTCACAATTTTCACACAATGCCCTCACGGTGCTTGATTTTACACATTTTTCATTCAGGCCGCCCCTCTGGCCCCTTGTAGCAAGTTTTGGGACAATCCCCCACCCTTCCCATTTTTGACTTTTTCGACCGGCCCTGTCGTTTTTTTCAATTTTTGCCCGCTTTGGAAAATCCTTCACAATTTTCACACAATGCCCTCACGGTGCTTGATTTTACACATTTTTCATTCAGGCCGCCCCTCTGGCCCCTTGTAGCAAGTTTTGGGACAATCCCCCACCCTTCCCATTTTTGACTTTTTCGACACTACCGGCCCTGTCGTTTTTTTCAATTTTTGCCCGCTTTGGAAAATCCTTCACAATTTTCACACAATGCCCTCACGGTGCTTGATTTTACACATTTTTCATTCAGGCCGCCCCTCTGGCCCTTGTAGCAAGTTTTGGGACAATCCCCCACCCTTCCCATTTTTGACTTTTTCGACACTACCGGCCCTGTCGTTTTTTTCAATTTTTGCCCGCTTTGGAAAATCCTTCACAATTTTCACACAATGCCCTCACGGTGCTTGATTTTACACATTTTTAATTCAGGCCGCCCCTCTGGCCCCTTGTAGCAAGTTTTGGGACAATCCCCCACCCTTCCCATTTTTGACTTTTTCGACACTACCGGCCCTGTCGTTTTTTTCAATTTATGCCCGCTTTGGAAAATCCTTCACAATTTTCACACGATGCCCTCACGGTGCTTGATTTTACACATTTTTCATTCAGGCCGCCCCTCTGGCCCCTTGTAGCAAGTTTTGGGACAATCCCCTACCCTTCCCTATTTTTGACTTTTTCGACACTACCGGCCCTGTCATTCTTTAAAATGTTTGCCCGCTTTGGAAAATCCTTGACAATTTTCACACAATGCCTTCACGGTGCTTGATTTTACACATTTTTCATTCAGGCCGCCCCTCTGGCCCCTTGTAGCAAGTTTTGGGACAATCCCCCACCCTTCCCATTTTTGACTTTTTCGACACTACCAGCCCTGTCATTTTTTTCAATTTTTACCCCTATGGAAAATCCTTCACAATTTTCACACAATGCCTTCACGGTGCTTGATTTTACACATTTTTCAATCAGCCCGCCCCTCTGGCCCCTTGTAGCAAGTTTTGGGACAATCCCCCACCCTTCCCATTTTTGACTTTTTCGACACTACCGGCCCTGTCATTTTTTTCCATTTTTGGCCGCTTTGGAAAATCCTTCACAATTTTCACACAATGCCCTCACGGTGCTTGATTTTACACATTTTTCATTCAGGCCGCCCCTCTGGCCCCTTGTAGCAAGTTTTGGGACAATCCCCCACCCTTCCCATTTTTGACTTTTTCGACACTACAAGCCCTGTCATTTTTTTCAATTTTTACCCCTATGGAAAATCCTTCACAATTTTCACACAATGCCTTCACGGTGCTTGATTTTACACATTTTTCAATCAGCCCGCCCCTCTGGCCCCTTGTAGCAAGTTTTGGGACAATCCCCCACCCTTCCCATTTTTGACTTTTTCGACACTACCGGCCCTGTCGTTTTTTTCAATTTTTGTCCGCTTTGGAAAATCCTTCACAATTTTCACACAATGCCCTCACGGTGCTTGATTTTACACATTTTTCATTCAGGCCGCCCCTCTGGCCCCTTGTAGCAAGTTTTGGGACAATCCCCCACCCTTCCCATTTTTGACTTTTTCGACAATACCGGCCCTGTCGTTTTTTTCAATTTTTGCCCGCTTTGGAAAATCCTTCACAATTTTCACACAATGCCCTCACGGTGCTTGATTTTACACATTTTTCATTCAGGCCGCCCCTCTGGCCCCTTGTAGCAAGTTTTGGGACAATCCCCCACCCTTCCCATTTTTGACTTTTTCGACACTACCGGCCCTGTCGTTTTTTTCAATTTTTGTCCGCTTTGGAAAATCCTTCACAATTTTCACACAATGCCCTCACGGTGCTTGATTTTACACATTTTTCATTCAGGCCGCCCCTCTGGCCCCTTGTAGCAAGTTTTGGGACAATCCCCCACCCTTCCCATTTTTGACTTTTTCGACACTACCGGCCCTGTCGTTTTTTTCAATTTTTGGCCGCTTTGGAAAATCCTTCATAATTTTCACACAATGCCCTCACGGTGCTTGATTTTAATAATTTTTCATTCAGGCCGCCCCTCTGGCCCCTTGTAGCAAGTTTTGGGACAATCCCCCACCCTTCCCATTTTTGACTTTTTCGACACTACCGGCCCTGTCGTTTTTTTCAATTTTTGTCCGCTTTGGAAAATCCTTCACAATTTTCACACAATGCCCTCACGGTGCTTGATTTTACACATTTTTCATTCAGGCCGCCCCTCTGGCCCCTTGTAGCAAGTTTTGGGACAATCCCCCACCCTTCCCATTTTTGACTTTTTCGACACTACCGGCCCTGTCGTTTTTTTCAATTTTTGCCCGCTTTGGAAAATCCTTCACAATTTTCACACAATGCCCTCACGGTGCTTGATTTTACACATTTTTCATTCAGGCCGCCCCTCTGGCCCTTGTAGCAAGTTTTGGGACAATCCCCCACCCTTCCCATTTTTGACTTTTTCGACACTACCGGCCCTGTCGTTTTTTTCAATTTTTGCCCGCTTTGGAAAATCCTTCACAATTTTCACACAATGCCTTCACGGTGCTTGATTTTACACATTTTTCATTCAGGCCGCCCCTCTGGCCCCTTGTAGCAAGTTTTGGGACAATCCCCCACCCTTCCCATTTTTGACTTTTTCAACACTACCGGCCCTGTCATTTTTTTCAATTTTTGCCCGCTTTGGAAAATCCTTGACAAATTTTCACACAATGCCTTCACGGTGCTTGATTTTACACATTTTTCATTCAGGCCGCCCCTCTGGCCCCTTGTAGCAAGTTTTGGGACAATCCCCCACCCTTCCCATTTTTGACTTTTTCGACACTACCGGCCCTGTCATTTTTTTCAATTTTTGCCCGCTTTGGAAAATCCTTGACAATTTTCACACAATGCCTTCACAGTGCTTGATTTTACACATCTTTAATTCAGGCCGCCCCTCTGGCCCCTTGTAGCAAGTTTTGGGACAATCCCCCACCCTTCCCATTTTTGACTTTTTCAACACTACCGGCCCTGTCATTTTTTTCAATTTTTGCCCGCTTTGGAAAATCCTTGACAATTTTCACACAATGCCTTCACGGTGCTTGATTTTACACATTTTTCATTCAGTCCGCCCCTCTGGCCCCTTGTAGCAAGTTTTGGGACAATCCCCCACCCTTCCTATTTTTGACTTTTTCGACACTACCGGCCCTGTCATTTTTTTCAATTTTTGCCCCCTGTGGAAAATCCTTCACAATTTTCACACAATGCCCTCACGGTGCTTGATTTTACACATTTTTCATTCAGGCCGCCCCTCTGGCCCCTTGTAGCAAGTTTTGGGACAATCCCCCACCCTTCCCATTTTTGACTTTTTCGACATTACCGGCCCTGTCGTTTTTTTCAATTTTTGCCCGCTTTGGAAAATCCTTCACAATTTTCACACAATGTCTTCACGGTTCTTGATATTACACATTTTTCATTCAGGCCGCCCCTCTGGCCCCTTGTAGCAAGTTTTGGGACAATCCCCCACCCTTCCCATTTTTGACTTTTTCGACAATACCGGCCCTGTCGTTTTTTTCAATTTTTGCCCGCTTTGGAAAATCCTTCACAATTTTCACACAATGCCCTCACGGTGCTTGATTTTACACATTTTTCATTCAGGCCGCCCCTCTGGCCCCTTGTAGCAAGTTTTGGGACAATCCCCCACCCTTCCCATTTTTGACTTTTTCGACACTACCGGCCCTGTCGTTTTTTTCAATTTTTGTCCGCTTTGGAAAATCCTTCACAATTTTCACACAATGCCCTCACGGTGCTTGATTTTACACATTTTTCATTCAGGCCGCCCCTCTGGCCCCTTGTAGCAAGTTTTGGGACAATCCCCCACCCTTCCCATTTTTGACTTTTTCGACACTACCGGCCCTGTCGTTTTTTTCAATTTTTGCCCGCTTTGGAAAATCCTTCACAATTTTCACACAATGCCCTCACGGTGCTTGATTTTACACATTTTTCATTCAGGCCGCCCCTCTGGCCCCTTGTAGCAAGTTTTGGGACAATCCCCCACCCTTCCCATTTTTGACTTTTTCGACACTACCGGCCCTGTCGTTTTTTTCAATTTTTGCCCGCTTTGGAAAATCCTTCACAATTTTCACACAATGCCCTCACGGTGCTTGATTTTACACATTTTTCATTCAGGCCGCCCCTCTGGCCCTTGTAGCAAGTTTTGGGACAATCCCCCACCCTTCCCATTTTTGACTTTTTCGACACTACCGGCCCTGTCGTTTTTTTCAATTTTTGCCCGCTTTGGAAAATCCTTCACAATTTTCACACAATGCCCTCACGGTGCTTGATTTTACACATTTTTAATTCAGGCCGCCCCTCTGGCCCCTTGTAGCAAGTTTTGGGACAATCCCCCACCCTTCCCATTTTTGACTTTTTCGACACTACCGGCCCTGTCGTTTTTTTCAATTTATGCCCGCTTTGGAAAATCCTTCACAATTTTCACACGATGCCCTCACGGTGCTTGATTTTACACATTTTTCATTCAGGCCGCCCCTCTGGCCCCTTGTAGCAAGTTTTGGGACAATCCCCTACCCTTCCCTATTTTTGACTTTTTCGACACTACCGGCCCTGTCATTCTTTAAAATGTTTGCCCGCTTTGGAAAATCCTTGACAATTTTCACACAATGCCTTCACGGTGCTTGATTTTACACATTTTTCATTCAGGCCGCCCCTCTGGCCCCTTGTAGCAAGTTTTGGGACAATCCCCCACCCTTCCCATTTTTGACTTTTTCGACACTACCAGCCCTGTCATTTTTTTCAATTTTTACCCCTATGGAAAATCCTTCACAATTTTCACACAATGCCTTCACGGTGCTTGATTTTACACATTTTTCAATCAGCCCGCCCCTCTGGCCCCTTGTAGCAAGTTTTGGGACAATCCCCCACCCTTCCCATTTTTGACTTTTTCGACACTACCGGCCCTGTCATTTTTTTCCATTTTTGGCCGCTTTGGAAAATCCTTCACAATTTTCACACAATGCCCTCACGGTGCTTGATTTTACACATTTTTCATTCAGGCCGCCCCTCTGGCCCCTTGTAGCAAGTTTTGGGACAATCCCCCACCCTTCCCATTTTTGACTTTTTCGACACTACAAGCCCTGTCATTTTTTTCAATTTTTACCCCTATGGAAAATCCTTCACAATTTTCACACAATGCCTTCACGGTGCTTGATTTTACACATTTTTCAATCAGCCCGCCCCTCTGGCCCCTTGTAGCAAGTTTTGGGACAATCCCCCACCCTTCCCATTTTTGACTTTTTCGACACTACCGGCCCTGTCGTTTTTTTCAATTTTTGTCCGCTTTGGAAAATCCTTCACAATTTTCACACAATGCCCTCACGGTGCTTGATTTTACACATTTTTCATTCAGGCCGCCCCTCTGGCCCCTTGTAGCAAGTTTTGGGACAATCCCCCACCCTTCCCATTTTTGACTTTTTCGACAATACCGGCCCTGTCGTTTTTTTCAATTTTTGCCCGCTTTGGAAAATCCTTCACAATTTTCACACAATGCCCTCACGGTGCTTGATTTTACACATTTTTCATTCAGGCCGCCCCTCTGGCCCCTTGTAGCAAGTTTTGGGACAATCCCCCACCCTTCCCATTTTTGACTTTTTCGACACTACCGGCCCTGTCGTTTTTTTCAATTTTTGTCCGCTTTGGAAAATCCTTCACAATTTTCACACAATGCCCTCACGGTGCTTGATTTTACACATTTTTCATTCAGGCCGCCCCTCTGGCCCCTTGTAGCAAGTTTTGGGACAATCCCCCACCCTTCCCATTTTTGACTTTTTCGACACTACCGGCCCTGTCGTTTTTTTCAATTTTTGGCCGCTTTGGAAAATCCTTCATAATTTTCACACAATGCCCTCACGGTGCTTGATTTTAATAATTTTTCATTCAGGCCGCCCCTCTGGCCCCTTGTAGCAAGTTTTGGGACAATCCCCCACCCTTCCCATTTTTGACTTTTTCGACACTACCGGCCCTGTCGTTTTTTTCAATTTTTGTCCGCTTTGGAAAATCCTTCACAATTTTCACACAATGCCCTCACGGTGCTTGATTTTACACATTTTTCATTCAGGCCGCCCCTCTGGCCCCTTGTAGCAAGTTTTGGGACAATCCCCCACCCTTCCCATTTTTGACTTTTTCGACACTACCGGCCCTGTCGTTTTTTTCAATTTTTGCCCGCTTTGGAAAATCCTTCACAATTTTCACACAATGCCCTCACGGTGCTTGATTTTACACATTTTTCATTCAGGCCGCCCCTCTGGCCCTTGTAGCAAGTTTTGGGACAATCCCCCACCCTTCCCATTTTTGACTTTTTCGACACTACCGGCCCTGTCGTTTTTTTCAATTTTTGCCCGCTTTGGAAAATCCTTCACAATTTTCACACAATGCCTTCACGGTGCTTGATTTTACACATTTTTCATTCAGGCCGCCCCTCTGGCCCCTTGTAGCAAGTTTTGGGACAATCCCCCACCCTTCCCATTTTTGACTTTTTCAACACTACCGGCCCTGTCATTTTTTTCAATTTTTGCCCGCTTTGGAAAATCCTTGACAAATTTTCACACAATGCCTTCACGGTGCTTGATTTTACACATTTTTCATTCAGGCCGCCCCTCTGGCCCCTTGTAGCAAGTTTTGGGACAATCCCCCACCCTTCCCATTTTTGACTTTTTCGACACTACCGGCCCTGTCATTTTTTTCAATTTTTGCCCGCTTTGGAAAATCCTTGACAATTTTCACACAATGCCTTCACAGTGCTTGATTTTACACATCTTTAATTCAGGCCGCCCCTCTGGCCCCTTGTAGCAAGTTTTGGGACAATCCCCCACCCTTCCCATTTTTGACTTTTTCAACACTACCGGCCCTGTCATTTTTTTCAATTTTTGCCCGCTTTGGAAAATCCTTGACAATTTTCACACAATGCCTTCACGGTGCTTGATTTTACACATTTTTCATTCAGTCCGCCCCTCTGGCCCCTTGTAGCAAGTTTTGGGACAATCCCCCACCCTTCCTATTTTTGACTTTTTCGACACTACCGGCCCTGTCATTTTTTTCAATTTTTGCCCCCTGTGGAAAATCCTTCACAATTTTCACACAATGCCCTCACGGTGCTTGATTTTACACATTTTTCATTCAGGCCGCCCCTCTGGCCCCTTGTAGCAAGTTTTGGGACAATCCCCCACCCTTCCCATTTTTGACTTTTTCGACATTACCGGCCCTGTCGTTTTTTTCAATTTTTGCCCGCTTTGGAAAATCCTTCACAATTTTCACACAATGTCTTCACGGTTCTTGATATTACACATTTTTCATTCAGGCCGCCCCTCTGGCCCCTTGTAGCAAGTTTTGGGACAATCCCCCACCCTTCCCATTTTTGACTTTTTCGACAATACCGGCCCTGTCGTTTTTTTCAATTTTTGCCCGCTTTGGAAAATCCTTCACAATTTTCACACAATGCCCTCACGGTGCTTGATTTTACACATTTTTCATTCAGGCCGCCCCTCTGGCCCCTTGTAGCAAGTTTTGGGACAATCCCCCACCCTTCCCATTTTTGACTTTTTCGACACTACCGGCCCTGTCGTTTTTTTCAATTTTTGTCCGCTTTGGAAAATCCTTCACAATTTTCACACAATGCCCTCACGGTGCTTGATTTTACACATTTTTCATTCAGGCCGCCCCTCTGGCCCCTTGTAGCAAGTTTTGGGACAATCCCCCACCCTTCCCATTTTTGACTTTTTCGACACTACCGGCCCTGTCGTTTTTTTCAATTTTTGCCCGCTTTGGAAAATCCTTCACAATTTTCACACAATGCCCTCACGGTGCTTGATTTTACACATTTTTCATTCAGGCCGCCCCTCTGGCCCCTTGTAGCAAGTTTTGGGACAATCCCCCACCCTTCCCATTTTTGACTTTTTCGACACTACCGGCCCTGTCGTTTTTTTCAATTTTTGCCCGCTTTGGAAAATCCTTCACAATTTTCACACAATGCCCTCACGGTGCTTGATTTTACACATTTTTCATTCAGGCCGCCCCTCTGGCCCTTGTAGCAAGTTTTGGGACAATCCCCCACCCTTCCCATTTTTGACTTTTTCGACACTACCGGCCCTGTCGTTTTTTTCAATTTTTGCCCGCTTTGGAAAATCCTTCACAATTTTCACACAATGCCCTCACGGTGCTTGATTTTACACATTTTTAATTCAGGCCGCCCCTCTGGCCCCTTGTAGCAAGTTTTGGGACAATCCCCCACCCTTCCCATTTTTGACTTTTTCGACACTACCGGCCCTGTCGTTTTTTTCAATTTATGCCCGCTTTGGAAAATCCTTCACAATTTTCACACGATGCCCTCACGGTGCTTGATTTTACACATTTTTCATTCAGGCCGCCCCTCTGGCCCCTTGTAGCAAGTTTTGGGACAATCCCCTACCCTTCCCTATTTTTGACTTTTTCGACACTACCGGCCCTGTCATTCTTTAAAATGTTTGCCCGCTTTGGAAAATCCTTGACAATTTTCACACAATGCCTTCACGGTGCTTGATTTTACACATTTTTCATTCAGGCCGCCCCTCTGGCCCCTTGTAGCAAGTTTTGGGACAATCCCCCACCCTTCCCATTTTTGACTTTTTCGACACTACCAGCCCTGTCATTTTTTTCAATTTTTACCCCTATGGAAAATCCTTCACAATTTTCACACAATGCCTTCACGGTGCTTGATTTTACACATTTTTCAATCAGCCCGCCCCTCTGGCCCCTTGTAGCAAGTTTTGGGACAATCCCCCACCCTTCCCATTTTTGACTTTTTCGACACTACCGGCCCTGTCATTTTTTTCCATTTTTGGCCGCTTTGGAAAATCCTTCACAATTTTCACACAATGCCCTCACGGTGCTTGATTTTACACATTTTTCATTCAGGCCGCCCCTCTGGCCCCTTGTAGCAAGTTTTGGGACAATCCCCCACCCTTCCCATTTTTGACTTTTTCGACACTACAAGCCCTGTCATTTTTTTCAATTTTTACCCCTATGGAAAATCCTTCACAATTTTCACACAATGCCTTCACGGTGCTTGATTTTACACATTTTTCAATCAGCCCGCCCCTCTGGCCCCTTGTAGCAAGTTTTGGGACAATCCCCCACCCTTCCCATTTTTGACTTTTTCGACACTACCGGCCCTGTCGTTTTTTTCAATTTTTGTCCGCTTTGGAAAATCCTTCACAATTTTCACACAATGCCCTCACGGTGCTTGATTTTACACATTTTTCATTCAGGCCGCCCCTCTGGCCCCTTGTAGCAAGTTTTGGGACAATCCCCCACCCTTCCCATTTTTGACTTTTTCGACAATACCGGCCCTGTCGTTTTTTTCAATTTTTGCCCGCTTTGGAAAATCCTTCACAATTTTCACACAATGCCCTCACGGTGCTTGATTTTACACATTTTTCATTCAGGCCGCCCCTCTGGCCCCTTGTAGCAAGTTTTGGGACAATCCCCCACCCTTCCCATTTTTGACTTTTTCGACACTACCGGCCCTGTCGTTTTTTTCAATTTTTGTCCGCTTTGGAAAATCCTTCACAATTTTCACACAATGCCCTCACGGTGCTTGATTTTACACATTTTTCATTCAGGCCGCCCCTCTGGCCCCTTGTAGCAAGTTTTGGGACAATCCCCCACCCTTCCCATTTTTGACTTTTTCGACACTACCGGCCCTGTCGTTTTTTTCAATTTTTGGCCGCTTTGGAAAATCCTTCATAATTTTCACACAATGCCCTCACGGTGCTTGATTTTAATAATTTTTCATTCAGGCCGCCCCTCTGGCCCCTTGTAGCAAGTTTTGGGACAATCCCCCACCCTTCCCATTTTTGACTTTTTCGACACTACCGGCCCTGTCGTTTTTTTCAATTTTTGTCCGCTTTGGAAAATCCTTCACAATTTTCACACAATGCCCTCACGGTGCTTGATTTTACACATTTTTCATTCAGGCCGCCCCTCTGGCCCCTTGTAGCAAGTTTTGGGACAATCCCCCACCCTTCCCATTTTTGACTTTTTCGACACTACCGGCCCTGTCGTTTTTTTCAATTTTTGCCCGCTTTGGAAAATCCTTCACAATTTTCACACAATGCCCTCACGGTGCTTGATTTTACACATTTTTCATTCAGGCCGCCCCTCTGGCCCTTGTAGCAAGTTTTGGGACAATCCCCCACCCTTCCCATTTTTGACTTTTTCGACACTACCGGCCCTGTCGTTTTTTTCAATTTTTGCCCGCTTTGGAAAATCCTTCACAATTTTCACACAATGCCTTCACGGTGCTTGATTTTACACATTTTTCATTCAGGCCGCCCCTCTGGCCCCTTGTAGCAAGTTTTGGGACAATCCCCCACCCTTCCCATTTTTGACTTTTTCAACACTACCGGCCCTGTCATTTTTTTCAATTTTTGCCCGCTTTGGAAAATCCTTGACAAATTTTCACACAATGCCTTCACGGTGCTTGATTTTACACATTTTTCATTCAGGCCGCCCCTCTGGCCCCTTGTAGCAAGTTTTGGGACAATCCCCCACCCTTCCCATTTTTGACTTTTTCGACACTACCGGCCCTGTCATTTTTTTCAATTTTTGCCCGCTTTGGAAAATCCTTGACAATTTTCACACAATGCCTTCACAGTGCTTGATTTTACACATCTTTAATTCAGGCCGCCCCTCTGGCCCCTTGTAGCAAGTTTTGGGACAATCCCCCACCCTTCCCATTTTTGACTTTTTCAACACTACCGGCCCTGTCATTTTTTTCAATTTTTGCCCGCTTTGGAAAATCCTTGACAATTTTCACACAATGCCTTCACGGTGCTTGATTTTACACATTTTTCATTCAGTCCGCCCCTCTGGCCCCTTGTAGCAAGTTTTGGGACAATCCCCCACCCTTCCTATTTTTGACTTTTTCGACACTACCGGCCCTGTCATTTTTTTCAATTTTTGCCCCCTGTGGAAAATCCTTCACAATTTTCACACAATGCCCTCACGGTGCTTGATTTTACACATTTTTCATTCAGGCCGCCCCTCTGGCCCCTTGTAGCAAGTTTTGGGACAATCCCCCACCCTTCCCATTTTTGACTTTTTCGACATTACCGGCCCTGTCGTTTTTTTCAATTTTTGCCCGCTTTGGAAAATCCTTCACAATTTTCACACAATGTCTTCACGGTTCTTGATATTACACATTTTTCATTCAGGCCGCCCCTCTGGCCCCTTGTAGCAAGTTTTGGGACAATCCCCCACCCTTCCCATTTTTGACTTTTTCGACAATACCGGCCCTGTCGTTTTTTTCAATTTTTGCCCGCTTTGGAAAATCCTTCACAATTTTCACACAATGCCCTCACGGTGCTTGATTTTACACATTTTTCATTCAGGCCGCCCCTCTGGCCCCTTGTAGCAAGTTTTGGGACAATCCCCCACCCTTCCCATTTTTGACTTTTTCGACACTACCGGCCCTGTCGTTTTTTTCAATTTTTGTCCGCTTTGGAAAATCCTTCACAATTTTCACACAATGCCCTCACGGTGCTTGATTTTACACATTTTTCATTCAGGCCGCCCCTCTGGCCCCTTGTAGCAAGTTTTGGGACAATCCCCCACCCTTCCCATTTTTGACTTTTTCGACACTACCGGCCCTGTCGTTTTTTTCAATTTTTGCCCGCTTTGGAAAATCCTTCACAATTTTCACACAATGCCCTCACGGTGCTTGATTTTACACATTTTTCATTCAGGCCGCCCCTCTGGCCCCTTGTAGCAAGTTTTGGGACAATCCCCCACCCTTCCCATTTTTGACTTTTTCGACACTACCGGCCCTGTCGTTTTTTTCAATTTTTGCCCGCTTTGGAAAATCCTTCACAATTTTCACACAATGCCCTCACGGTGCTTGATTTTACACATTTTTCATTCAGGCCGCCCCTCTGGCCCTTGTAGCAAGTTTTGGGACAATCCCCCACCCTTCCCATTTTTGACTTTTTCGACACTACCGGCCCTGTCGTTTTTTTCAATTTTTGCCCGCTTTGGAAAATCCTTCACAATTTTCACACAATGCCCTCACGGTGCTTGATTTTACACATTTTTAATTCAGGCCGCCCCTCTGGCCCCTTGTAGCAAGTTTTGGGACAATCCCCCACCCTTCCCATTTTTGACTTTTTCGACACTACCGGCCCTGTCGTTTTTTTCAATTTATGCCCGCTTTGGAAAATCCTTCACAATTTTCACACGATGCCCTCACGGTGCTTGATTTTACACATTTTTCATTCAGGCCGCCCCTCTGGCCCCTTGTAGCAAGTTTTGGGACAATCCCCTACCCTTCCCTATTTTTGACTTTTTCGACACTACCGGCCCTGTCATTCTTTAAAATGTTTGCCCGCTTTGGAAAATCCTTGACAATTTTCACACAATGCCTTCACGGTGCTTGATTTTACACATTTTTCATTCAGGCCGCCCCTCTGGCCCCTTGTAGCAAGTTTTGGGACAATCCCCCACCCTTCCCATTTTTGACTTTTTCGACACTACCAGCCCTGTCATTTTTTTCAATTTTTACCCCTATGGAAAATCCTTCACAATTTTCACACAATGCCTTCACGGTGCTTGATTTTACACATTTTTCAATCAGCCCGCCCCTCTGGCCCCTTGTAGCAAGTTTTGGGACAATCCCCCACCCTTCCCATTTTTGACTTTTTCGACACTACCGGCCCTGTCATTTTTTTCCATTTTTGGCCGCTTTGGAAAATCCTTCACAATTTTCACACAATGCCCTCACGGTGCTTGATTTTACACATTTTTCATTCAGGCCGCCCCTCTGGCCCCTTGTAGCAAGTTTTGGGACAATCCCCCACCCTTCCCATTTTTGACTTTTTCGACACTACAAGCCCTGTCATTTTTTTCAATTTTTACCCCTATGGAAAATCCTTCACAATTTTCACACAATGCCTTCACGGTGCTTGATTTTACACATTTTTCAATCAGCCCGCCCCTCTGGCCCCTTGTAGCAAGTTTTGGGACAATCCCCCACCCTTCCCATTTTTGACTTTTTCGACACTACCGGCCCTGTCATCTTTTTCAATTTTTGCCCGCTTTGGAAAATCCTTCACAATTTTCACACAATGCCTTCACAGTGCTTGATTTTACACACTTTTAATTCAGGCCGCCCCTCTGGCCCCTTGTAGCAAGTTTTGGGACAATCCCCCACCCTTCCCATTTTTGACTTTTTCGACACTACCGACCCTGTCATTTTTTTCAATTTTTGCCCGCTTTGGAAAATCCTTGACAATTTTCACACAATGCCTTCACGGTGCTTGATTTTACACATTTTTCATTCAGGCCGCCCCTCTGGCCCCTTGTAGCAAATTTTGGGACAATCCCCCACCCTTCCTATTTTTGACTTTTTCAACACTACCGGCCCTGTCATTTTTTTCAATTTTTGCCCGCTTTGGAAAATCCTTGACAATTTTCACACAATGCCTTCACGGTGCTTGATTTTACACATTTTTCATTCAGTCCGCCCCTCTGGCCCCTTGTAGCAAGTTTTGGGACAATCCCCCACCCTTCCTATTTTTGACTTTTTCGACACTACCGGCCCTGTCATTTTTTTCAATTTTTGCCCCCTGTGGAAAATCCTTCACAATTTTCACACAATGCCCTCACGGTGCTTGATTTTACACATTTTTCATTCAGGCCGCCCCTCTGGCCCCTTGTAGCAAGTTTTGGGACAATCCCCCACCCTTCCCATTTTTGACTTTTTCGACATTACCGGCCCTGTCGTTTTTTTCAATTTTTGCCCGCTTTGGAAAATCCTTCACAATTTTCACACAATGTCTTCACGGTTCTTGATATTACACATTTTTCATTCAGGCCGCCCCTCTGGCCCCTTGTAGCAAGTTTTGGGACAATCCCCCACCCTTCCCATTTTTGACTTTTTCGACAATACCGG
The DNA here is from genome assembly GCF_027409825.1 of Scomber japonicus. Classification (NCBI taxonomy): domain Eukaryota; kingdom Metazoa; phylum Chordata; class Actinopteri; order Scombriformes; family Scombridae; genus Scomber; species Scomber japonicus. Next base: position 24,625,710 of record NC_070579.1, read on the forward strand.
CCCTGTCGTTTTTTTCAATTTTTGCCCGCTTTGGAAAATCCTTCACAATTTTCACACAATGCCCTCACGGTGCTTGATTTTACACATTTTTCATTCAGGCCGCCCCTCTGGCCCCTTGTAGCAAGTTTTGGGACAATCCCCCACCCTTCCCATTTTTGACTTTTTCGACACTACCGGCCCTGTCGTTTTTTTCAATTTTTGCCCGCTTTGGAAAATCCTTCACAATTTTCACACAATGCCCTCACGGTGCTTGATTTTACACATTTTTCATTCAGGCCGCCCCTCTGGCCCCTTGTAGCAAGTTTTGGGACAATCCCCCACCCTTCCCATTTTTGACTTTTTCGACACTACCGGCCCTGTCGTTTTTTTCAATTTTTGCCCGCTTTGGAAAATCCTTCACAATTTTCACACAATGCCCTCACGGTGCTTGATTTTACACATTTTTCATTCAGGCCGCCCCTCTGGCCCTTGTAGCAAGTTTTGGGACAATCCCCCACCCTTCCCATTTTTGACTTTTTCGACACTACCGGCCCTGTCGTTTTTTTCAATTTTTGCCCGCTTTGGAAAATCCTTCACAATTTTCACACAATGCCCTCACGGTGCTTGATTTTACACATTTTTAATTCAGGCCGCCCCTCTGGCCCCTTGTAGCAAGTTTTGGGACAATCCCCCACCCTTCCCATTTTTGACTTTTTCGACACTACCGGCCCTGTCGTTTTTTTCAATTTATGCCCGCTTTGGAAAATCCTTCACAATTTTCACACGATGCCCTCACGGTGCTTGATTTTACACATTTTTCATTCAGGCCGCCCCTCTGGCCCCTTGTAGCAAGTTTTGGGACAATCCCCTACCCTTCCCTATTTTTGACTTTTTCGACACTACCGGCCCTGTCATTCTTTAAAATGTTTGCCCGCTTTGGAAAATCCTTGACAATTTTCACACAATGCCTTCACGGTGCTTGATTTTACACATTTTTCATTCAGGCCGCCCCTCTGGCCCCTTGTAGCAAGTTTTGGGACAATCCCCCACCCTTCCCATTTTTGACTTTTTCGACACTACCGGCCCTGTCGTTTTTTTAAATTTTTGTCCGCTTTGGAAAATCCTTCACAATTTTCACACAATGCCCTCACGGTGCTTGATTTTACACATTTTTCATTCAGGCCGCCCCTCTGGCCCCTTGTAGCAAGTTTTGGGACAATCCCCCACCCTTCCCATTTTTGACTTTTTCGACACTACCGGCCCTGTCGTTTTTTTCAATTTTTGGCCGCTTTGGAAAATCCTTCATAATTTTCACACAATGCCCTCACGGTGCTTGATTTTAATAATTTTTCATTCAGGCCGCCCCTCTGGCCCCTTGTAGCAAGTTTTGGGACAATCCCCCACCCTTCCCATTTTTGACTTTTTCGACACTACCGGCCCTGTCGTTTTTTTCAATTTTTGTCCGCTTTGGAAAATCCTTCACAATTTTCACACAATGCCCTCACGGTGCTTGATTTTAATAATTTTTCATTCAGGCCGCCCCTCTGGCCCCTTGTAGCAAGTTTTGGGACAATCCCCCACCCTTCCCATTTTTGACTTTTTCGACACTACCGGCCCTGTCGTTTTTTTCAATTTTTGTCCGCTTTGGAAAATCCTTCACAATTTTCACACAATGCCCTCACGGTGCTTGATTTTACACATTTTTCATTCAGGCCGCCCCTCTGGCCCCTTGTAGCAAGTTTTGGGACAATCCCCCACCCTTCCTATTTTTGACTTTTTCGACACTACCGGCCCTGTCATTTTTTTCAATTTTTGCCCCCTGTGGAAAATCCTTCACAATTTTCACACAATGCCCTCACGGTGCTTGATTTTACACATTTTTCATTCAGGCCGCCCCTCTGGCCCCTTGTAGCAAGTTTTGGGACAATCCCCCACCCTTCCTATTTTTGACTTTTTCAACACTACCGGCCCTGTCATTTTTTTCAATTTTTGCCCGCTTTGGAAAATCCTTGACAATTTTCACACAATGCCTTCACGGTGCTTGATTTTACACATTTTTCATTCAGTCCGCCCCTCTGGCCCCTTGTAGCAAGTTTTGGGACAATCCCCCACCCTTCCTATTTTTGACTTTTTCGACACTACCGGCCCTGTCATTTTTTTCAATTTTTGCCCCCTGTGGAAAATCCTTCACAATTTTCACACAATGCCCTCACGGTGCTTGATTTTACACATTTTTCATTCAGGCCGCCACTCTGGCCCCTTGTAGCAAGTTTTGGGACAATCCCCCACCCTTCCCATTTTTGACTTTTTCGACATTACCGGCCCTGTCGTTTTTTTCAATTTTTGCCCGCTTTGGAAAATCCTTCACAATTTTCACACGTCTTCACGGTTCTTGATATTACACATTTTTCATTCAGGCCGCCCCTCTGGCCCCTTGTAGCAAGTTTTGGGACAATCCCCCACCCTTCCCATTTTTGACTTTTTCGACAATACCGGCCCTGTCGTTTTTTTCAATTTTTGCCCGCTTTGGAAAATCCTTCACAATTTTCACACAATGCCCTCACGGTGCTTGATTTTACACATTTTTCAATCAGGCCGCCCCTCTGGCCCCTTGTAGCAAGTTTTGGGACAATCCCCCACCCTTCCCATTTTTGACTTTTTCGACACTACCGGCCCTGTTGTTTTTTTCAATTTTTGGCCGCTTTGGAAAATCCTTCACAATTTTCACACAATGCCCTCACGGTGCTTGATTTTACACATTTTTCATTCAGGCCGCCCCTCTGGCCCCTTGTAGCAAGTTTTGGGACAATCCCCCACCCTTCCCATTTTTGACTTTTTCGACACTACCGGCCCTGTCGTTTTTTTCAATTTTTGGCCGCTTTGGAAAATCCTTCATAATTTTCACACAATGCCCTCACGGTGCTTGATTTTAATAATTTTTCATTCAGGCCGCCCCTCTGGCCCCTTGTAGCAAGTTTTGGGACAATCCCCCACCCTTCCCATTTTTGACTTTTTCGACACTACCGGCCCTGTCGTTTTTTTCAATTTTTGTCCGCTTTGGAAAATCCTTCACAATTTTCACACAATGCCCTCACGGTGCTTGATTTTACACATTTTTCATTCAGGCCGCCCCTCTGGCCCCTTGTAGCAAGTTTTGGGACAATCCCCCACCCTTCCCATTTTTGACTTTTTCGACACTACCGGCCCTGTCGTTTTTTTCAATTTTTGCCCGCTTTGGAAAATCCTTCACAATTTTCACACAATGCCCTCACGGTGCTTGATTTTACACATTTTTCATTCAGGCCGCCCCTCTGGCCCCTTGTAGCAAGTTTTGGGACAATCCCCCACCCTTCCCATTTTTGACTTTTTCGACACTACCGGCCCTGTCGTTTTTTTCAATTTTTGCCCGCTTTGGAAAATCCTTCACAATTTTCACACAATGCCCTCACGGTGCTTGATTTTACACATTTTTCATTCAGGCCGCCCCTCTGGCCCTTGTAGCAAGTTTTGGGACAATCCCCCACCCTTCCCATTTTTGACTTTTTCGACACTACCGGCCCTGTCGTTTTTTTCAATTTTTGCCCGCTTTGGAAAATCCTTCACAATTTTCACACAATGCCCTCACGGTGCTTGATTTTACACATTTTTAATTCAGGCCGCCCCTCTGGCCCCTTGTAGCAAGTTTTGGGACAATCCCCCACCCTTCCCATTTTTGACTTTTTCGACACTACCGGCCCTGTCGTTTTTTTCAATTTATGCCCGCTTTGGAAAATCCTTCACAATTTTCACACGATGCCCTCACGGTGCTTGATTTTACACATTTTTCATTCAGGCCGCCCCTCTGGCCCCTTGTAGCAAGTTTTGGGACAATCCCCTACCCTTCCCTATTTTTGACTTTTTCGACACTACCGGCCCTGTCATTCTTTAAAATGTTTGCCCGCTTTGGAAAATCCTTGACAATTTTCACACAATGCCTTCACGGTGCTTGATTTTACACATTTTTCATTCAGGCCGCCCCTCTGGCCCCTTGTAGCAAGTTTTGGGACAATCCCCCACCCTTCCCATTTTTGACTTTTTCGACACTACCGGCCCTGTCGTTTTTTTAAATTTTTGTCCGCTTTGGAAAATCCTTCACAATTTTCACACAATGCCCTCACGGTGCTTGATTTTACACATTTTTCATTCAGGCCGCCCCTCTGGCCCCTTGTAGCAAGTTTTGGGACAATCCCCCACCCTTCCCATTTTTGACTTTTTCGACACTACCGGCCCTGTCGTTTTTTTCAATTTTTGGCCGCTTTGGAAAATCCTTCATAATTTTCACACAATGCCCTCACGGTGCTTGATTTTAATAATTTTTCATTCAGGCCGCCCCTCTGGCCCCTTGTAGCAAGTTTTGGGACAATCCCCCACCCTTCCCATTTTTGACTTTTTCGACACTACCGGCCCTGTCGTTTTTTTCAATTTTTGTCCGCTTTGGAAAATCCTTCACAATTTTCACACAATGCCCTCACGGTGCTTGATTTTACACATTTTTCATTCAGGCCGCCCCTCTGGCCCCTTGTAGCAAGTTTTGGGACAATCCCCCACCCTTCCCATTTTTGACTTTTTCGACACTACCGGCCCTGTCGTTTTTTTCAATTTTTGCCCGCTTTGGAAAATCCTTCACAATTTTCACACAATGCCCTCACGGTGCTTGATTTTACACATTTTTCATTCAGGCCGCCCCTCTGGCCCCTTGTAGCAAGTTTTGGGACAATCCCCCACCCTTCCCATTTTTGACTTTTTCGACACTACCGGCCCTGTCGTTTTTTTCAATTTTTGCCCGCTTTGGAAAATCCTTCACAATTTTCACACAATGCCCTCACGGTGCTTGATTTTACACATTTTTCATTCAGGCCGCCCCTCTGGCCCTTGTAGCAAGTTTTGGGACAATCCCCCACCCTTCCCATTTTTGACTTTTTCGACACTACCGGCCCTGTCGTTTTTTTCAATTTTTGCCCGCTTTGGAAAATCCTTCACAATTTTCACACAATGCCCTCACGGTGCTTGATTTTACACATTTTTAATTCAGGCCGCCCCTCTGGCCCCTTGTAGCAAGTTTTGGGACAATCCCCCACCCTTCCCATTTTTGACTTTTTCGACACTACCGGCCCTGTCGTTTTTTTCAATTTATGCCCGCTTTGGAAAATCCTTCACAATTTTCACACGATGCCCTCACGGTGCTTGATTTTACACATTTTTCATTCAGGCCGCCCCTCTGGCCCCTTGTAGCAAGTTTTGGGACAATCCCCTACCCTTCCCTATTTTTGACTTTTTCGACACTACCGGCCCTGTCATTCTTTAAAATGTTTGCCCGCTTTGGAAAATCCTTGACAATTTTCACACAATGCCTTCACGGTGCTTGATTTTACACATTTTTCATTCAGGCCGCCCCTCTGGCCCCTTCTAGCAAGTTTTGGGACAATCCCCCACCCTTCCCATTTTTGACTTTTTCGACACTACCGGCCCTGTCGTTTTTTTCAATTTTTGTCCGCTTTGGAAAATCCTTCACAATTTTCACACAATGCCCTCACGGTGCTTGATTTTACACATTTTTCATTCAGGCCGCCCCTCTGGCCCCTTGTAGCAAGTTTTGGGACAATCCCCCACCCTTCCCATTTTTGACGTTTTCGACACTACCGGCCCTGTCGTTTTTTTCAATTTTTGCCCGCTTTGGAAAATCCTTCACATTTTTCACACAATGCCCTCACGGTGCTTGATTTTACACATTTTTCATTCAGGCCGCCCCTCTGGCCCCTTGTAGCAAGTTTTGGGACAATCCCCCACCCTTCCCATTTTTGACTTTTTCGACACTACCGGCCCTGTCGTTTTTTTCAATTTTTGCCCGCTTTGGAAAATCCTTCACAATTTTCACACAATGCCCTCACGGTGCTTGATTTTACACATTTTTCATTCAGGCCGCCCCTCTGGCCCCTTGTAGCAAGTTTTGGGACAATCCCCCACCCTTCCCATTTTTGACTTTTTCGACACTACCGGCCCTGTCGTTTTTTTCAATTTTTGGCCGCTTTGGAAAATCCTTCACAATTTTCACACAATGCCCTCACGGTGCTTGATTTTACACATTTTTCATTCAGGCCGCCCCTCTGGCCCCTTGTAGCAAGTTTTGGGACAATCCCCCACCCTTCCCATTTTTGACTTTTTCGACACTACCGGCCCTGTTGTTTTTTTCAATTTTTGCCAGCTTTGGAAAATCCTTCACATTTTTCACACAATGCCCTCACGGTGCTTGATTTTACACATTTTTCATTCAGGCCGCCCCTCTGGCCCCTTGTAGCAAGTTTTGGGACAATCCCCCACCCTTCCCATTTTTGACTTTTTCGACAATACCGGCCCTGTCGTTTTTTTCAATTTTTGCCCGCTTTGGAAAATCCTTCACAATTTTCACACAATGCCCTCACGGTGCTTGATTTTACACATTTTTCATTCAGGCCGCCCCTCTGGCCCCTTGTAGCAAGTTTTGGGACAATCCCCCACCCTTCCCATTTTTGACTTTTTCGACACTACCGGCCCTGTTGTTTTTTTCAATTTTTGGCCGCTTTGCAAAATCCTTCACAATTTTCACACAATGCCCTCACGGTGCTTGATTTTACACATTTTTCATTCAGGCCGCCCCTCTGGCCCCTTGTAGCAAGTTTTGGGACAATCCCCCACCCTTCCCATTTTTGACTTTTTCGACACTACCGGCCCTGTCGTTTTTTTCAATTTTTGGCCGCTTTGGAAAATCCTTCATAATTTTCACACAATGCCCTCACGGTGCTTGATTTTAATAATTTTTCATTCAGGCCGCCCCTCTGGCCCCTTGTAGCAAGTTTTGGGACAATCCCCCACCCTTCCCATTTTTGACTTTTTCGACACTACCGGCCCTGTCGTTTTTTTCAATTTTTGTCCGCTTTGGAAAATCCTTCACAATTTTCACACAATGCCCTCACGGTGCTTGATTTTACACATTTTTCATTCAGGCCGCCCCTCTGGCCCCTTGTAGCAAGTTTTGGGACAATCCCCCACCCTTCCCATTTTTGACTTTTTCGACACTACCGGCCCTGTCGTTTTTTTCAATTTTTGCCCGCTTTGGAAAATCCTTCACAATTTTCACACAATGCCCTCACGGTGCTTGATTTTACACATTTTTCATTCAGGCCGCCCCTCTGGCCCCTTGTAGCAAGTTTTGGGACAATCCCCCACCCTTCCCATTTTTGACTTTTTCGACACTACCGGCCCTGTCGTTTTTTTCAATTTTTGCCCGCTTTGGAAAATCCTTCACAATTTTCACACAATGCCCTCACGGTGCTTGATTTTACACATTTTTCATTCAGGCCGCCCCTCTGGCCCCTTGTAGCAAGTTTTGGGACAATCCCCCACCCTTCCCATTTTTGACTTTTTCGACACTACCGGCCCTGTCGTTTTTTTCAATTTTTGCCCGCTTTGGAAAATCCTTCACAATTTTCACACAATGCCCTCACGGTGCTTGATTTTACACATTTTTAATTCAGGCCGCCCCTCTGGCCCCTTGTAGCAAGTTTTGGGACAATCCCCCACCCTTCCCATTTTTGACTTTTTCGACACTACCGGCCCTGTCGTTTTTTTCAATTTATGCCCGCTTTGGAAAATCCTTCACAATTTTCATACGATGCCCTCACGGTGCTTGATTTTACACATTTTTCATTCAGGCCGCCCCTCTGGCCCCTTGTAGCAAGTTTTGGGACAATCCCCTACCCTTCCCTATTTTTGACTTTTTCGACACTACCGGCCCTGTCATTCTTTAAAATGTTTGCCCGCTTTGGAAAATCCTTGACAATTTTCACACAATGCCTTCACGGTGCTTGATTTTACACATTTTTCATTCAGGCCGCCCCTCTGGCCCCTTCTAGCAAGTTTTGGGACAATCCCCCACCCTTCCCATTTTTGACTTTTTCGACACTACCGGCCCTGTCGTTTTTTTCAATTTTTGCCCGCTTTGGAAAATCCTTCACAATTTTCACACAATGCCCTCACGGTGCTTGATTTTACACATTTTTAATTCAGGCCGCCCCTCTGGCCCCTTGTAGCAAGTTTTGGGACAATCCCCCACCCTTCCCATTTTTGACTTTTTCGACACTACCGGCCCTGTCGTTTTTTTCAATTTATGCCCGCTTTGGAAAATCCTTCACAATTTTCATACGATGCCCTCACGGTGCTTGATTTTACACATTTTTCATTCAGGCCGCCCCTCTGGCCCCTTGTAGCAAGTTTTGGGACAATCCCCTACCCTTCCCTATTTTTGACTTTTTCGACACTACCGGCCCTGTCATTCTTTAAAATGTTTGCCCGCTTTGGAAAATCCTTGACAATTTTCACACAATGCCTTCACGGTGCTTGATTTTACACATTTTTCATTCAGGCCGCCCCTCTGGCCCCTTGTAGCAAGTTTTGGGACAATCCCCCACCCTTCCCATTTTTGACTTTTTCGACACTACCGGCCCTGTCGTTTTTTTCAATTTTTGCCCGCTTTGGAAAATCCTTCACATTTTTCACACAATGCCCTCACGGTGCTTGATTTTACACATTTTTCATTCAGGCCGCCCCTCTGGCCCCTTGTAGCAAGTTTTGGGACAATCCCCCACCCTTCCCATTTTTGACTTTTTCGACACTACCGGCCCTGTCGTTTTTTTCAATTTTTGCCCGCTTTGGAAAATCCTTCACAATTTTCACACAATGCCCTCACGGTGCTTGATTTTACACATTTTTCATTCAGGCCGCCCCTCTGGCCCCTTGTAGCAAGTTTTGGGACAATCCCCCACCCTTCCTATTTTTGACTTTTTCGACACTACCGGCCCTGTCATTTTTTTCAATTTTTGCCCCCTATGGAAAATCCTTCACAATTTTCACACAATGTCTTCACGGTTCTTGATATTACACATTTTTCATTCAGCCCGCCCCTCTGGCCCCTTGTAGCAAGTTTTGGGACAATCCCCCACCCTTCCCATTTTTGACTTTTTCGACACTACCGGCCCTGTCATTTTTTTCCATTTTTGGCCGCTTTGGAAAATCCTTCACAATTTTCACACAATGCCCTCACGGTGCTTGATTTTACACATTTTTCATTCAGGCCGCCCCTCTGGCCCCTTGTAGCAAGTTTTGGGACAATCCCCCACCCTTCCCATTTTTGACTTTTTCAACACTACCGGCCCTGTCATTTTTTTCAATTTTTGCCCGCTTTGGAAAATCCTTGACAAATTTTCACACAATGCCTTCACGGTGCTTGATTTTACACATTTTTCATTCAGGCCGCCCCTCTGGCCCCTTGTAGCAAGATTTGGGACAATCCCCCACCCTTCCCATTTTTGACTTTTTCGACACCACCGGCCCTGTCATTTTTTTCAATTTTTGCCCGCTTTGGAAAATCCTTGACAATTTTCACACAATGCCTTCACAGTGCTTGATTTTACACATCTTTAATTCAGGCCGCCCCTCTGGCCCCTTGTAGCAAGTTTTGGGACAATCCCCCACCCTTCCCATTTTTGACTTTTTCGACACTACCGACCCTGTCATTTTTTTCAATTTTTGCCCGCTTTGGAAAATCCTTCACAATTTTCACACAATGCCCTCACGGTGCTTGATTTTACACATTTTTCATTCAGGCCGCCCCTCTGGCCCCTTGTAGCAAGTTTTGGGACAATCCCCCACCCTTCCCATTTTTGACTTTTTCGACACTACCGGCCCTGTCGTTTTTTTCAATTTTTGGCCGCTTTGGAAAATCCTTCATAATTTTCACACAATGCCCTCACGGTGCTTGATTTTAATAATTTTTCATTCAGGCCGCCCCTCTGGCCCCTTGTAGCAAGTTTTGGGACAATCCCCCACCCTTCCTATTTTTTACTTTTTCGACACTACCGGCCCTGTCGTTTTTTTCAATTTTTGTCCGCTTTGGAAAATCCTTCACAATTTTCACACAATGCCCTCACGGTGCTTGATTTTACACATTTTTCATTCAGGCCGCCCCTCTGGCCCCTTGTAGCAAGTTTTGGGACAATCCCCCACCCTTCCCATTTTTGACTTTTTCGACACTACCGGCCCTGTCGTTTTTTTCAATTTTTGCCCGCTTTGGAAAATCCTTCACAATTTTCACACAATGCCCTCACGGTGCTTGATTTTACACATTTTTCATTCAGGCCGCCCCTCTGGCCCCTTGTAGCAAGTTTTGGGACAATCCCCCACCCTTCCCATTTTTGACTTTTTCGACATTACCGGCCCTGTCGTTTTTTTCAATTTTTGGCCGCTTTGGAAAATCCTTCACAATTTTCACACAATGCCCTCACGGTGCTTGATTTTACACATTTTTCATTCAGGCCGCCCCTCTGGCCCCTTGTAGCAAGTTTTGGGACAATCCCCCACCCTTCCCATTTTTGACTTTTTCGACACTACCGGCCCTGTCATTTTTTTCAATTTTTGCCCCCTATGGAAAATCCTTCACAATTTTCACACAATGTCTTCACGGTTCTTGATATTACACATTTTTCAGTCAGGCCGCCCCTCTGGCCCCTTGTAGCAAGTTTTGGGACAATCCCCCACCCTTCCCATTTTTGACTTTTTCGACACTACCGGCCCTGTCGTTTTTTTCAATTTTTGCCCGCTTTGGAAAATCCTTCACAATTTTCACACAATGCCCTCACGGTGCTTGATTTTACACATTTTTCATTCAGGCCGCCCTCTGGCCCCTTGTAGCAAGTTTTGGGACAATCCCCCACCCTTCCCATTTTTGACTTTTTCGACACTACCGGCCCTGTCATTTTTTTCAATTTTTGCCCGCTTTGGAAAATCCTTGACAATTTTCACACAATGCCTTCACAGTGCTTGATTTTACACATCTTTAATTCAGGCCGCCCCTCTGGCCCCTTGTAGCAAGTTTTGGGACAATCCCCCACCCTTCCCATTTTTGACTTTTTCGACACTACCGACCCTGTCATTTTTTTCAATTTTTGGCCGCTTTGGAAAATCCTTCACAATTTTCACACAATGCCCTCACGGTGCTTGATTTTACACATTTTTCATTCAGGCCGCCCCTCTGGCCCCTTGTAGCAAGTTTTGGGACAATCCCCCACCCTTCCCATTTTTGACGTTTTCGACACTACCGGCCCTGTCGTTTTTTTCAATTTTTGGCCGCTTTGGAAAATCCTTCATAATTTTCACACAATGCCCTCACGGTGCTTGATTTTAATAATCCTTCACAATTTTCACACAATGTCTTCACGGTTCTTGATATTACACATTTTTCATTCAGGCCGCCCCTCTGGCCCCTTGTAGCAAGTTTTGGGACAATCCCCCACCCTTCCCATTTTTGACTTTTTCGACACTACCGGCCCTGTCGTTTTTTTCAATTTTTGCCCGCTTTGGAAAATCCTTCACAATTTTCACACAATGCCCTCACGGTGCTTGATTTTACACATTTTTCATTCAGGCCGCCCCTCTGGCCCCTTGTAGCAAGTTTTGGGACAATCCCCCACCCTTCCCATTTTTGACTTTTTCGACACTACCGGCCCTGTCGTTTTTTTCAATTTTTGGCCGCTTTGGAAAATCCTTCATAATTTTCACACAATGCCATCACAGTGCTTGATTTTACACATTTTTCATTCAGGCCGCCCCTCTGGCCCCTTGTAGCAAGTTTTGGGACAATCCCCTACCCTTCCCTATTTTTGACTTTTTCGACACTACCGGCCCTGTCATTCTTTAAAATTTTTGCCCGCTTTGGAAAATCCTTGACAATTTTCACACAATGCCTTCACGGTGCTTGATTTTACACATTTTTCATTCAGGCCGCCCCTCTGGCCCCTTGTAGCAAGTTTTGGGACAATCCCCCACCCTTCCCATTTTTGACTTTTTCGACACTACCGGCCCTGTCGTTTTTTTCAATTTTTGTCCGCTTTGGAAAATCCTTCACAATTTTCACACAATGCCCTCACGGTGCTTGATTTTACACATTTTTCATTCAGGCCGCCCTCTGGCCCCTTGTAGCAAGTTTTGGGACAATCCCCCACCCTTCCCATTTTTGACTTTTTCGACACTACCGGCCCTGTCATTTTTTTCAATTTTTGCCCGCTTTGGAAAATCCTTGACAATTTTCACACAATGCCTTCACAGTGCTTGATTTTACACATCTTTAATTCAGGCCGCCCCTCTGGCCCCTTGTAGCAAGTTTTGGGACAATCCCCCACCCTTCCCATTTTTGACTTTTTCGACACTACCGACCCTGTCATTTTTTTCAATTTTTGCCCGCTTTGGAAAATCCTTCACAATTTTCACACAATGCCCTCACGGTGCTTGATTTTACACATTTTTCATTCAGGCCGCCCCTCTGGCCCCTTGTAGCAAGTTTTGGGACAATCCCCCACCCTTCCCATTTTTGACGTTTTCGACACTACCGGCCCTGTCGTTTTTTTCAATTTTTGGCCGCTTTGGAAAATCCTTCACAATTTTCACACAATGCCCTCACGGTGCTTGATTTTACACATTTTTCATTCAGGCCGCCCCTCTGGCCCCTTGTAGCAAGTTTTGGGACAATCCCCCACCCTTCCCATTTTTGACTTTTTCGACACTACCGGCCCTGTCGTTTTTTTCAATTTTTGGCCGCTTTGGAAAATCCTTCATAATTTTCACACAATGCCCTCACGGTGCTTGATTTTAATAATCCTTCACAATTTTCACACAATGTCTTCACGGTTCTTGATATTACACATTTTTCATTCAGGCCGCCCCTCTGGCCCCTTGTAGCAAGTTTTGGGACAATCCCCCACCCTTCCCATTTTTGACTTTTTCGACACTACCGGCCCTGTCGTTTTTTTCAATTTTTGGCCGCTTTGGAAAATCCTTCATAATTTTCACACAATGCCCTCACGGTGCTTGATTTTACACATTTTTCATTCAGGCCGCCCCTCTGGCCCCTTGTAGCAAGTTTTGGGACAATCCCCCACCCTTCCCATTTTTGACTTTTTCAACACTACCGGCCCTGTCATTTTTTTCAATTTTTGCCCGCTTTGGAAAATCCTTGACAAATTTTCACACAATGCCTTCACGGTGCTTGATTTTACACATTTTTCATTCAGGCCGCCCCTCTGGCCCCTTGTAGCAAGTTTTGGGACAATCCCCCACCCTTCCCATTTTTGACTTTTTCGACACTACCGGCCCTGTCGTTTTTTTCAATTTTTGGCCGCTTTGGAAAATCCTTCATAATTTTCACACAATGCCCTCACGGTGCTTGATTTTACAAATTTTTCATTCAGGCCGCCCCTCTGGCCCCTTGTAGCAAGTTTTGGGACAATCCCCCACCCTTCCCATTTTTGACTTTTTCGACACTACCGGCCCTGTCATTTTTTTCCATTTTTGGCCGCTTTGGAAAATCCTTCACAATTTTCACACAATGCCCTCACGGTGCTTGATTTTACACATTTTTCATTCAGGCCGCCCCTCTGGCCCCTTGTAGCAAGTTTTGGGACAATCCCCCACCCTTCCCATTTTTGACTTTTTCGACACTACCAGCCCTGTCATTTTTTTCCATTTTTGGCCGCTTTGGAAAATCCTTCACAATTTTCACACAATGCCCTCACGGTGCTTGATTTTACACATTTTTCATTCAGGCCGCCCCTCTGGCCCCTTGTAGCAAGTTTTGGGACAATCCCCCACCCTTCCCATTTTTGACTTTTTCGACACTACCAGCCCTGTCATTTTTTTCAATTTTTACCCCTATGGAAAATCCTTCACAATTTTCACACAATGCCTTCACGGTGCTTGATTTTACACATTTTTCAATCAGCCCGCCCCTCTGGCCCCTTGTAGCAAGTTTTGGGACAATCCCCCACCCTTCCCATTTTTGACTTTTTCGACACTACCGGCCCTGTCATCTTTTTCAATTTTTGCCCGCTTTGGAAAATCCTTCACAATTTTCACACAATGCCTTCACAGTGCTTGATTTTACACACTTTTAATTCAGGCCGCCCCTCTGGCCCCTTGTAGCAAGTTTTGGGACAATCCCCCACCCTTCCCATTTTTGACTTTTTCGACACTACCGACCCTGTCATTTTTTTCAATTTTTGCCCGCTTTGGAAAATCCTTGACAATTTTCACACAATGCCTTCACGGTGCTTGATTTTATACATTTTTCATTCAGGCCGCCCCTCTGGCCCCTTGTAGCAAGTTTTGGGACAATCCCCCACCCTTCCTATTTTTGACTTTTTCAACACTACCGGCCCTGTCATTTTTTTCAATTTTTGCCCGCTTTGGAAAATCCTTGATAATTTTCACACAATGCCTTCACGGTGCTTGATTTTACACATTTTTCATTCAGGCCGCCCTCTGGCCCCTTGTAGCAAGTTTTGGGAAAATCCCCCACCCTTCCTATTTTTGACTTTTTCGACACTACCGGCCCTGTCATTTTTTTCAATTTTTGCCCCCTGTGGAAAATCCTTCACAATTTTCACACAATGTCTTCACGGTGCTTGATATTACACATTTTTCATTCAGGCCGCCCCTCTGGCCCCTTGTAGCAAGTTTTGGGACAATCCCCCACCCTTCCCATTTTTGACTTTTTCGACACTACCGGCCCTGTCATTTTTTTCCATTTTTGGCCGCTTTGGAAAATCCTTCACAATTTTCACACAATGCCCTCACGGTGCTTGATTTTACACATTTTTCATTCAGGCCGCCCCTCTGGCCCCTTGTAGCAAGTTTTGGGACAATCCCCCACCCTTCCCATTTTTGACTTTTTCGACACTACCGGCCCTGTCATTTTTTTCAATTTTTACCCCTATGGAAAATCCTTCACAATTTTCACACAATGCCTTCACGGTGCTTGATTTTACACATTTTTCAATCAGCCCGCCCCTCTGGCCCCTTGTAGCAAGTTTTGGGACAATCCCCCACCCTTCCCATTTTTGACTTTTTCGACACTACCGGCCCTGTCATCTTTTTCAATTTTTGGCCGCTTTGGAAAATCCTTCACAATTTTCACACAATGCCTTCACAGTGCTTGATTTTACACACTTTTAATTCAGGCCGCCCCTCTGGCCCCTTGTAGCAAGTTTTGGGACAATCACCCACCCTTCCCATTTTTGACTTTTTCGACACTACCGACCCTGTCATTTTTTTCAATTTTTGCCCGCTTTGGAAAATCCTTGACAATTTTCACACAATGCCTTCACGGTGCTTGATTTTACACATTTTTCATTCAGGCCGCCCCTCTGGCCCCTTGTAGCAAGTTTTGGGACAATCCCCCACCCTTCCTATTTTTGACTTTTTCAACACTACCGGCCCTGTCATTTTTTTCAATTTTTGCCCGCTTTGGAAAATCCTTGACAATTTTCACACAATGCCTTCACGGTGCTTGATTTTACACATTTTTCATTCAGGCCGCCCTCTGGCCCCTTGTAGCAAGTTTTGGGACAATCCCCCACCCTTCCTATTTTTGACTTTTTCGACACTACCGGCCCTGTCATTTTTTTCAATTTTTGCCCCCTGTGGAAAATCCTTCACAATTTTCACACAATGCCCTCACGGTGCTTGATATTACACATTTTTCATTCAGGCCGCCCCTCTGGCCCCTTGTAGCAAGTTTTGGGACAATCCCCCACCCTTCCCATTTTTGACTTTTTCGACACTACCGGCCCTGTTGTTTTTTTCAATTTTTGGCCGCTTTGGAAAATCCTTCATAATTTTCACACAATGCCCTCACGGTGCTTGATTTTAATAATTTTTCATTCAGGCCGCCCCTCTGGCCCCTTGTAGCAAGTTTTGGGACAATCCCCCACCCTTCCCATTTTTGACTTTTTCGACACTACCAGCCCTGTCATTTTTTTCAATTTTTACCCCTATGGAAAATCCTTCACAATTTTCACACAATGCCTTCACGGTGCTTGATTTTACACATTTTTCAATCAGCCCGCCCCTCTGGCCCCTTGTAGCAAGTTTTGGGACAATCCCCCACCCTTCCCATTTTTGACTTTTTCGACACTACCGGCCCTGTCATTTTTTTCAATTTTTGCCCGCTTTGGAAAATCCTTCACAATTTTCACACAATGCCTTCACAGTGCTTGATTTTACACACTTTTAATTCAGGCCGCCCCTCTGGCCCCTTGTAGCAAGTTTTGGGACAATCCCCCACCCTTCCCATTTTTGACTTTTTCGACACTACCGACCCTGTCATTTTTTTCAATTTTTGCCCGCTTTGGAAAATCCTTGACAATTTTCACACAATGCCTTCACGGTGCTTGATTTTACACATTTTTCATTCAGGCCGCCCCTCTGGCCCCTTGTAGCAAGTTTTGGGACAATCCCCCACCCTTCCTATTTTTGACTTTTTCAACACTACCGGCCCTGTCATTTTTTTCAATTTTTGCCCGCTTTGGAAAATCCTTGACAATTTTCACACAATGCCTTCACGGTGCTTGATTTTACACATTTTTCATTCAGTCCGCCCCTCTGGCCCCTTGTAGCAAGTTTTTGGACAATCCCCCACCCTTCCTATTTTTGACTTTTTCGACACTACCGGCCCTGTCATTTTTTTCAATTTTTGCCCCCTGTGGAAAATCCTTCACAATTTTCACACAATGCCCTCACGGTGCTTGATTTTACACATTTTTCATTCAGGCCGCCCCTCTGGCCCCTTGTAGCAAGTTTTGGGACAATCCCCCACCCTTCCCATTTTTGACTTTTTCGACACTACCGGCCCTGTCGTTTTTTTCAATTTTTGCCCGCTTTGGAAAATCCTTCACAATTTTCACACAATGCCCTCACGGTGCTTGATTTTACACATTTTTCATTCAGGCCGCCCCTCTGGCCCCTTGTAGCAAGTTTTGGGACAATCCCCCACCCTTCCTATTTTTGACTTTTTCGACACTACCGGCCCTGTAATTTTTTTCAATTTTTGCCCCCTATGGAAAATCCTTTACAATTTTCACACAATGTCTTCACGGTTCTTGATATTACACATTTTTCATTCAGGCCGCCCCTCTGGCCCCTTGTAGCAAGTTTTGGGACAATCCCCCACCCTTCCCATTTTTGACTTTTTCGACACTACCGGCCCTGTCGTTTTTTTCCATTTTTGGCCGCTTTGGAAAATCCTTCACAATTTTCACACAATGCCCTCACGGTGCTTGATTTTACACATTTTTCATTCAGGCCGCCCCTCTGGCCCCTTGTAGCAAGTTTTGGGACAATCCCCCACCCTTCCCATTTTTGACTTTTTCGACACTACCGGCCCTGTCATTTTTTTCAATTTTTGCCCGCTTTGGAAAATCCTTGACAAATTTTCACACAATGCCTTCACGGTGCTTGATTTTACACATTTTTCATTCAGGCCGCCCCTCTGGCCCCTTGTAGCAAGTTTTGGGACAATCCCCCACCCTTCCCATTTTTGACTTTTTCGACACTACCGGCCCTGTCATTTTTTTCAATTTTTGCCCGCTTTGGAAAATCCTTGACAATTTTCACACAATGCCTTCACAGTGCTTGATTTTACACATCTTTAATTCAGGCCGCCCCTCTGGCCCCTTGTAGCAAGTTTTGGGACAATCCCCCACCCTTCCCATTTTTGACTTTTTCGACACTACCGACCCTGTCATTTTTTTCAATTTTTGCCCGCTTTGGAAAATCCTTCACAATTTTCACACAATGCCCTCACAGTGCTTGATTTTACACATTTTTCATTCAGGCCGTCCCTCTGGCCCCTTGTAGCAAGTTTTGGGACAATCCCCCACCCTTCCCATTTTTGACTTTTTCGACACTACCGGCCCTGTCGTTTTTTTCAATTTTTGGCCGCTTTGGAAAATCCTTCATAATTTTCACACAATGCCCTCACGGTGCTTGATTTTAATAATTTTTCATTCAGGCCGCCCCTCTGGCCCCTTGTAGCAAGTTTTGGGACAATCCCCCACCCTTCCCATTTTTGACGTTTTCGACACTACCGGCCCTGTCGTTTTTTTCAATTTTTGTCCGCTTTGGAAAATCCTTCACAATTTTCACACAATGCCCTCACGGTGCTTGATTTTACACATTTTTCATTCAGGCCGCCCCTCTGGCCCCTTGTAGCAAGTTTTGGGACAATCCCCCACCCTTCCCATTTTTGACTTTTTCGACACTACCGGCCCTGTCGTTTTTTTCAATTTTTGCCCGCTTTGGAAAATCCTTCACAATTTTCACACAATGCCCTCACGGTGCTTGATTTTACACATTTTTCATTCAGGCCGCCCCTCTGGCCCCTTGTAGCAAGTTTTGGGACAATCCCCCACCCTTCCTATTTTTGACTTTTTCGACACTACCGGCCCTGTCATTTTTTTCAATTTTTGCCCCCTATGGAAAATCCTTCACAATTTTCACACAATGTCTTCACGGTTCTTGATATTACACATTTTTCATTCAGGCCGCCCCTCTGGCCCCTTGTAGCAAGTTTTGGGACAATCCCCCACCCTTCCCATTTTTGACTTTTTCGACACTACCGGCCCTGTCGTTTTTTTCAATTTTTGCCCGCTTTGGAAAATCCTTCACAATTTTCACACAATGCCCTCACGGTGCTTGATTTTACACATTTTTCATTCAGGCCGCCCCTCTGGCCCCTTGTAGCAAGTTTTGGGACAATCCCCCACCCTTCCCATTTTTGACTTTTTCGACACTACCGGCCCTGTCGTTTTTTTCAATTTTTGCCCGCTTTGGAAAATCCTTCACAATTTTCACACAATGCCCTCACGGTGCTTGATTTTACACATTTTTCATTCAGGCCGCCCCTCTGGCCCCTTGTAGCAAGTTTTGGGACAATCCCCCACCCTTCCCATTTTTGACTTTTTCAACACTACCAGCCCTGTCATTTTTTTCAATTTTTGCCCGCTTTGGAAAATCCTTGACAAATTTTCACACAATGCCTTCACGGTGCTTGATTTTACACATTTTTCATTCAGGCCGCCCCTCTGGCCCCTTGTAGCAAGTTTTGGGACAATCCCCCACCCTTCCCATTTTTGACTTTTTCGACACTACCGGCCCTGTCATTTTTTTCAATTTTTGCCCGCTTTGGAAAATCCTTGACAATTTTCACACAATGCCTTCACAGTGCTTGATTTTACACATCTTTAATTCAGGCCGCCCCTCTGGCCCCTTGTAGCAAGTTTTGGGACAATCCCCCACCCTTCCCATTTTTGACTTTTTCGACACTACCGACCCTGTCATTTTTTTCCATTTTTGGCCGCTTTGGAAAATCCTTCACAATTTTCACACAATGCCCTCACGGTGCTTGATTTTACACATTTTTCATTCAGGCCGCCCCTCTGGCCCCTTGTAGCAAGTTTTGGGACAATCCCCCACCCTTCCCATTTTTGACTTTTTCGACACTACCGGCCCTGTCATTTTTTTCCATTTTTGGCCGCTTTGGAAAATCCTTCACAATTTTCACACAATGCCCTCACGGTGCTTGATTTTACACATTTTTCATTCAGGCCGCCCCTCTGGCCCCTTGTAGCAAGTTTTGGGACAATCCCCCACCCTTCCCATTTTTGACTTTTTCAACACTACCGGCCCTGTCATTTTTTTCAATTTTTGCCCGCTTTGGAAAATCCTTGACAAATTTTCACACAATGCCTTCACGGTGCTTGATTTTACACATTTTTCATTCAGGCCGCCCCTCTGGCCCCTTGTAGCAAGTTTTGGGACAATCCCCCACCCTTCCCATTTTTGACTTTTTCGACACTACCGGCCCTGTCATTTTTTTCAATTTTTGCCCGCTTTGGAAAATCCTTGACAATTTTCACACAATGCCTTCACAGTGCTTGATTTTACACATCTTTAATTCAGGCCGCCCCTCTGGCCCCTTGTAGCAAGTTTTGGGACAATCCCCCACCCTTCCCATTTTTGACTTTTTCGACACTACCGACCCTGTCATTTTTTTCAATTTTTGCCCGCTTTGGAAAATCCTTCACAATTTTCACACAATGCCCTCACGGTGCTTGATTTTACACATTTTTCATTCAGGCCGCCCCTCTGGCCCCTTGTAGCAAGTTTTGGGACAATCCCCCACCCTTCCCATTTTTGACTTTTTCGACACTACCGGCCCTGTCGTTTTTTTCAATTTTTGGCCGCTTTGGAAAATCCTTCATAATTTTCACACAATGCCCTCACGGTGCTTGATTTTAATAATTTTTCATTCAGGCCGCCCCTCTGGCCCCTTGTAGCAAGTTTTGGGACAATCCCCTACCCTTCCCTATTTTTGACTTTTTCGACACTACCGGCCCTGTCATTCTTTAAAATTTTTGCCCGCTTTGGAAAATCCTTGACAATTTTCACACAATGCCTTCACGGTGCTTGATTTTACACATTTTTCATTCAGGCCGCCCCTCTGGCCCCTTGTAGCAAGTTTTGGGACAATCCCCCACCCTTCCCATTTTTGACTTTTTCGACACTACCGGCCCTGTCGTTTTTTTCAATTTTTGCCCGCTTTGGAAAATCCTTCACAATTTTCACACAATGCCCTCACGGTGCTTGATTTTACACATTTTTCATTCAGGCCGCCCCTCTGGCCCCTTGTAGCAAGTTTTGGGACAATCCCCCACCCTTCCTATTTTTGACTTTTTCGACACTACCGGCCCTGTCATTTTTTTCAATTTTTGCCCCCTATGGAAAATCCTTCACAATTTTCACACAATGTCTTCACGGTTCTTGATATTACACATTTTTCATTCAGGCCGCCCCTCTGGCCCCTTGTAGCAAGTTTTGGGACAATCCCCCACCCTTCCCATTTTTGACTTTTTCGACACTACCGGCCCTGTCGTTTTTTTCAATTTTTGCCCGCTTTGGAAAATCCTTCACAATTTTCACACAATGCCCTCACGGTGCTTGATTTTACACATTTTTCATTCAGGCCGCCCCTCTGGCCCCTTGTAGCAAGTTTTGGGACAATCCCCCACCCTTCCCATTTTTGACTTTTTCGACACTACCGGCCCTGTCATTTTTTTCCATTTTTGGCCGCTTTGGAAAATCCTTCACAATTTTCACACAATGCTCTCACGGTGCTTGATTTTACACATTTTTCATTCAGGCCGCCCCTCTGGCCCCTTGTAGCAAGTTTTGGGACAATCCCTCACCCTTCCCATTTTTGACTTTTTCAACACTACCGGCCCTGTCATTTTTTTCAATTTTTGCCCGCTTTGGAAAATCCTTGACAAATTTTCACACAATGCCTTCACGGTGCTTGATTTTACACATTTTTCATTCAGGCCGCCCCTCTGGCCCCTTGTAGCAAGTTTTGGGACAATCCCCCACCCTTCCCATTTTTGACTTTTTCGACACTACCGACCCTGTCATTTTTTTCAATTTTTGCCCGCTTTGGAAAATCCTTCACAATTTTCACACAATGCCCTCACGGTGCTTGATTTTACACATTTTTCATTCAGGCCGCCCCTCTGGCCCCTTGTAGCAAGTTTTGGGACAATCCCCCACCCTTCCCATTTTTGACTTTTTCGACACTACCGGCCCTGTCGTTTTTTTCAATTTTTGGCCGCTTTGGAAAATCCTTCACAATTTTCACACAATGCCCTCACGGTGCTTGATTTTACACATTTTTCATTCAGGCCGCCCCTCTGGCCCCTTGTAGCAAGTTTTGGGACAATCCCCCACCCTTCCCATTTTTGACTTTTTCGACACTACCGGCCCTGTCGTTTTTTTCAATTTTTGGCCGCTTTGGAAAATCCTTCATAATTTTCACACAATGCCCTCACGGTGCTTGATTTTAATAATCCTTCACAATTTTCACACAATGTCTTCACGGTTCTTGATATTACACATTTTTCATTCAGGCCGCCCCTCTGGCCCCTTGTAGCAAGTTTTGGGACAATCCCCCACCCTTCCCATTTTTGACTTTTTCGACACTACCGGCCCTGTCGTTTTTTTCAATTTTTGCCCGCTTTGGAAAATCCTTCACAATTTTCACACAATGCCCTCACGGTGCTTGATTTTACACATTTTTCATTCAGGCCGCCCCTCTGGCCCCTTGTAGCAAGTTTTGGGACAATCCCCCACCCTTCCCATTTTTGACTTTTTCGACACTACCGGCCCTGTCGTTTTTTTCAATTTTTGGCCGCTTTGGAAAATCCTTCATAATTTTCACACAATGCCCTCACGGTGCTTGATTTTAATAATTTTTCATTCAGGCCGCCCCTCTGGCCCCTTGTAGCAAGTTTTGGGACAATCCCCCACCCTTCCCATTTTTGACTTTTTCGACACTACCGGCCCTGTCATTCTTTAAAATTTTTGCCCGCTTTGGAAAATCCTTGACAATTTTCACACAATGCCTTCACGGTGCTTGATTTTACACATTTTTCATTCAGGCCGCCCCTCTGGCCCCTTGTAGCAAGTTTTGGGACAATCCCCCACCCTTCCCATTTTTGACTTTTTCGACACTACCAGCCCTGTCATTTTTTTCAATTTTTACCCCTATGGAAAATCCTTCACAATTTTCACACAATGCCTTCACGGTGCTTGATTTTACACATTTTTCAATCAGCCCGCCCCTCTGGCCCCTTGTAGCAAGTTTTGGGACAATCCCCCACCCTTCCCATTTTTGACTTTTTCGACACTACCGGCCCTGTCATCTTTTTCAATTTTTGCCCGCTTTGGAAAATCCTTCACAATTTTCACACAATGCCTTCACAGTGCTTGATTTTACACACTTTTAATTCAGGCCGCCCCTCTGGTCCCTTGTAGCAAGTTTTGGGACAATCCCCCACCCTTCCCATTTTTGACTTTTTCGACACTACCGGCCCTGTCATTTTTTTCCATTTTTGGCCGCTTTGGAAAATCCTTCACAATTTTCACACAATGCCCTCACGGTGCTTGATTTTACACATTTTTCATTCAGGCCGCCCCTCTGGCCCCTTGTAGCAAGTTTTGGGACAATCCCCCACCCTTCCCATTTTTGACTTTTTCAACACTACCGGCCCTGTCATTTTTTTCAATTTTTGCCCGCTTTGGAAAATCCTTGACAAATTTTCACACAATGCCTTCACGGTGCTTGATTTTACACATTTTTCATTCAGGCCGCCCCTCTGGCCCCTTGTAGCAAGTTTTGGGACAATCCCCCACCCTTCCCATTTTTGACTTTTTCGACACTACCAGCCCTGTCATTTTTTTCCATTTTTGGCCGCTTTGGAAAATCCTTCACAATTTTCACACAATGCCTTCACGGTGCTTGATTTTACACATTTTTCATTCAGGCCGCCCCTCTGGCCCCTTGTAGCAAGTTTTGGGACAATCCCCCACCCTTCCCATTTTTGACTTTTTCGACACTACCGGCCCTGTCGTTTTTTTCAATTTTTGGCCGCTTTGGAAAATCCTTCACAATTTTCACACAATGCCCTCACGGTGCTTGATTTTACACATTTTTCATTCAGGCCGCCCCTCTGGCCCCTTGTAGCAAGTTTTGGGACAATCCCCCACCCTTCCCATTTTTGACTTTTTCGACACTACCGGCCCTGTCGTTTTTTTCAATTTTTGGCCGCTTTGGAAAATCCTTCATAATTTTCACACAATGCCCTCACGGTGCTTGATTTTAATAATCCTTCACAATTTTCACACAATGTCTTCACGGTTCTTGATATTACACATTTTTCATTCAGGCCGCCCCTCTGGCCCCTTGTAGCAAGTTTTGGGACAATCCCCCACCCTTCCCATTTTTGACTTTTTCGACACTACCGGCCCTGTCGTTTTTTTCAATTTTTGCCCGCTTTGGAAAATCCTTCACAATTTTCACACAATGCCCTCACGGTGCTTGATTTTACACATTTTTCATTCAGGCCGCCCCTCTGGCCCCTTGTAGCAAGTTTTGGGACAATCCCCCACCCTTCCCATTTTTGACTTTTTCGACACTACCGGCCCTGTCGTTTTTTTCAATTTTTGGCCGCTTTGGAAAATCCTTCATAATTTTCACACAATGCCCTCACGGTGCTTGATTTTAATAATTTTTCATTCAGGCCGCCCCTCTGGCCCCTTGTAGCAAGTTTTGGGACAATCCCCCACCCTTCCCATTTTTGACTTTTTCGACACTACCGGCCCTGTCATTCTTTAAAATTTTTGCCCGCTTTGGAAAATCCTTGACAATTTTCACACAATGCCTTCACGGTGCTTGATTTTACACATTTTTCATTCAGGCCGCCCCTCTGGCCCCTTGTAGCAAGTTTTGGGACAATCCCCCACCCTTCCCATTTTTGACTTTTTCGACACTACCAGCCCTGTCATTTTTTTCAATTTTTACCCCTATGGAAAATCCTTCACAATTTTCACACAATGCCTTCACGGTGCTTGATTTTACACATTTTTCAATCAGCCCGCCCCTCTGGCCCCTTGTAGCAAGTTTTGGGACAATCCCCCACCCTTCCCATTTTTGACTTTTTCGACACTACCGGCCCTGTCATCTTTTTCAATTTTTGCCCGCTTTGGAAAATCCTTCACAATTTTCACACAATGCCTTCACAGTGCTTGATTTTACACACTTTTAATTCAGGCCGCCCATCTGGTCCCTTGTAGCAAGTTTTGGGACAATCCCCCACCCTTCCCATTTTTGACTTTTTCGACACTACCGGCCCTGTCATTTTTTTCCATTTTTGGCCGCTTTGGAAAATCCTTCACAATTTTCACACAATGCCCTCACGGTGCTTGATTTTACACATTTTTCATTCAGGCCGCCCCTCTGGCCCCTTGTAGCAAGTTTTGGGACAATCCCCCACCCTTCCTATTTTTGACTTTTTCGACACTACCGGCCCTGTCATTTTTTTCAATTTTTGCCCCCTATGGAAAATCCTTCACAATTTTCACACAATGTCTTCACGGTTCTTGATATTACACATTTTTCATTCAGGCCGCCCCTCTGGCCCCTTGTAGCAAGTTTTGGGACAATCCCCCACCCTTCCCATTTTTGACTTTTTCGACACTACCGGCCCTGTCGTTTTTTTCAATTTTTGCCCGCTTTGGAAAATCCTTCACAATTTTCACACAATGCCCTCACGGTGCTTGATTTTACACATTTTTCATTCAGGCCGCCCCTCTGGCCCCTTGTAGCAAGTTTTGGGACAATCCCCCACCCTTCCCATTTTTGACTTTTTCGACACTACCGGCCCTGTCATTTTTTTCCATTTTTGGCCGCTTTGGGAAATCCTTCACAATTTTCACACAATGCCCTCACGGTGCTTGATTTTACACATTTTTCATTCAGGCCGCCCCTCTGGCCCCTTGTAGCAAGTTTTGGGACAATCCCCCACCCTTCCCATTTTTGACTTTTTCAACACTACCGGCCCTGTCATTTTTTTCAATTTTTGCCCGCTTTGGAAAATCCTTGACAAATTTTCACACAATGCCTTCACGGTGCTTGATTTTACACATTTTTCATTCAGGCCGCCCCTCTGGCCCCTTGTAGCAAGTTTTGGGACAATCCCCCACCCTTCCCATTTTTGACTTTTTCGACACTACCGGCCCTGTCATTTTTTTCAATTTTTGCCCGCTTTGGAAAATCCTTGACAATTTTCACACAATGCCTTCACAGTGCTTGATTTTACACATCTTTAATTCAGGCCGCCCCTCTGGCCCCTTGTAGCAAGTTTTGGGACAATCCCCCACCCTTCCCATTTTTGACTTTTTCGACACTACCGACCCTGTCATTTTTTTCAATTTTTGCCCGCTTTGGAAAATCCTTCACAATTTTCACACAATGCCCTCACGGTGCTTGATTTTACACATTTTTCATTCAGGCCGCCCCTCTGGCCCCTTGTAGCAAGTTTTGGGACAATCCCCCACCCTTCCCATTTTTGACTTTTTCGACACTACCGGCCCTGTTGTTTTTTTCAATTTTTGCCCGCTTTGGAAAATCCTTCACAATTTTCACACAATGCCCTCACGGTGCTTGATTTTACACATTTTTCATTCAGGCCGCCCCTCTGGCCCCTTGTAGCAAGTTTTGGGACAATCCCCCACCCTTCCCATTTTTTACTTTTTCGACACTACCGGCCCTGTCGTTTTTTTCAATTTTTGGCCGCTTTGGAAAATCCTTCATAATTTTCACACAATGCCCTCACGGTGCTTGATCTTACACATTTTTCATTCAGGCCGCCCCTCTGGCCCCTTGTAGCAAGTTTTGGGACAATCCCCCACCCTTCCCATTTTTGACTTTTTCGACACTACCGGCCCTGTCATTTTTTTCAATTTTTGCCCGCTTTGGAAAATCCTTGACAATTTTCACACAATGCCTTCACAGTGCTTGATTTTAGACATCTTTAATTCAGGCCGCCCCTCTGGCCCCTTGTAGCAAGTTTTGGGACAATCCCCCACCCTTCCCATTTTTGACTTTTTCGACACTACCGACCCTGTCATTTTTTTCAATTTTTGCCCGCTTTGGAAAATCCTTCACAATTTTCACACAATGCCCTCACGGTGCTTGATTTTACACATTTTTCATTCAGGCCGCCCCTCTGGCCCCTTGTAGCAAGTTTTGGGACAATCCCCCACCCTTCCCATTTTTGACTTTTTCGACACTACCGGCCTTGTTGTTTTTTTCAATTTTTGGCCGCTTTGGAAAATCCTTCACAATTTTCACACAATGCCCTCACGGTGCTTGATTTTACACATTTTTCATTCAGGCCGCCCCTCTGGCCCCTTGTAGCAAGTTTTGGGACAATCCCCCACCCTTCCCATTTTTTACTTTTTCGACACTACCGGCCCTGTCGTTTTTTTCAATTTTTGGCCGCTTTGGAAAATCCTTCATAATTTTCACACAATGCCCTCACGGTGCTTGATCTTACACATTTTTCATTCAGGCCGCCCCTCTGGCCCCTTGTAGCAAGTTTTGGGACAATCCCCCACCCTTCCCATTTTTGACTTTTTCGACACTACCAGCCCTGTCATTTTTTTCAATTTTTACCCCTATGGAAAATCCTTCACAATTTTCACACAATGCCTTCACGGTGCTTGATTTTACACATTTTTCAATCAGCCCGCCCCTCTGGCCCCTTGTAGCAAGTTTTGGGACAATCCCCCACCCTTCCCATTTTTGACTTTTTCGACACTACCGGCCCTGTCATCTTTTTCAATTTTTGGCCGCTTTGGAAAATCCTTCACAATTTTCACACAATGCCTTCACAGTGCTTGATTTTACACACTTTTAATTCAGGCCGCCCCTCTGGCCCCTTGTAGCAAGTTTTGGGACAATCCCCCACCCTTCCCATTTTTGACTTTTTCGACACTACCGACCCTGTCATTTTTTTCCATTTTTGGCCGCTTTGGAAAATCCTTCACAATTTTCACACAATGCCCTCACGGTGCTTGATTTTACACATTTTTCATTCAGGCCGCCCCTCTGGCCCCTTGTAGCAAGTTTTGGGACAATCCCCCACCCTTCCCATTTTTGACTTTTTCGACACTACCAGCCCTGTCATTTTTTTCAATTTTTACCCCTATGGAAAATCCTTCACAATTTTCACACAATGCCTTCACGGTGCTTGATTTTACACATTTTTCAATCAGCCCGCCCCTCTGGCCCCTTGTAGCAAGTTTTGGGACAATCCCCCACCCTTCCCATTTTTGACTTTTTCGACACTACCGGCCCTGTCATCTTTTTCAATTTTTGCCCGCTTTGGAAAATCCTTCACAATTTTCACACAATGCCTTCACAGTGCTTGATTTTACACACTTTTAATTCAGGCCGCCCCTCTGGCCCCTTGTAGCAAGTTTTGGGACAATCCCCCACCCTTCCCATTTTTGACTTTTTCGACACTACCGACCCTGTCATTTTTTTCAGTTTTTGCCCGCTTTGGAAAATCCTTGACAATTTTCACACAATGCCTTCACGGTGCTTGATTTTACACATTTTTCATTCAGGCCGCCCCTCTGGCCCCTTGTAGCAAGTTTTGGGACAATCCCCCACCCTTCCTATTTTTGACTTTTTCAACACTACCGGCCCTGTCATTTTTTTCAATTTTTGCCCGCTTTGGAAAATCCTTGACAATTTTCACACAATGCCTTCACGGTGCTTGACTTTACACATTTTTCATTCAGGCCGCCCTCTGGCCCCTTGTAGCAAGTTTTGGAACAATCCCCCACCCTTCCTATTTTTGACTTTTTCGACACTACCGGCCCTGTCATTTTTTTCAATTTTTGCCCCCTGTGGAAAATCCTTCACAATTTTCACACAATGTCTTCACGGTGCTTGATATTACACATTTTTCATTCAGGCCGCCCCTCTGGCCCCTTGTAGCAAGTTTTGGGACAATCCCCCACCCTTCCCATTTTTGACTTTTTCGACACTACCGGCCCTGTCGTTTTTTTCAATTTTTGGCCGCTTTGGAAAATCCTTCATAATTTTCACACAATGCCCTCACGGTGCTTGATTTTAATAATTTTTCATTCAGGCCGCCCCTCTGGCCCCTTGTAGCAAGTTTTGGGACAATCCCCCACCCTTCCCATTTTTGACTTTTTCGACACTACCGGCCCTGTCGTTTTTTTCAATTTTTGGCCGCTTTGGAAAATCCTTCACAATTTTCACACAATGCCCTCACGGTGCTTGATTTTACAAATTTTTCATTCAGGCCGCCCCTCTGGCCCCTTGTAGCAAGTTTTGGGACAATCCCCCACCCTTCCCATTTTTGACTTTTTCGACACTACCGGCCCTGTCATTTTTTTCAATTTTTGGCCGCTTTGGAAAATCCTTCACAATTTTCACACAATGCCCTCACGGTGCTTGATTTTACACATTTTTCATTCAGGCCGCCCCTCTGGCCCCTTGTAGCAAGTTTTGGGACAATCCCCCACCCTTCCCATTTTTGACTTTTTCGACACTACCAACCCTGTCATTTTTTTCAATTTTTGCCCGCTTTGGAAAATCCTTGACAATTTTCACACAATGCCTTCACGGTGCTTGATTTTACACATTTTTCAATCAGCCCGCCCCTCTGGCCCCTTGTAGCAAGTTTTGGGACAATCCCCCACCCTTCCTATTTTTGACTTTTTCAACACTACCGGCCCTGTCATTTTTTTCAATTTTTGCCCGCTTTGGAAAATCCTTCACAATTTTCACACAATGCCCTCACGGTGCTTGATTTTACACATTTTTCATTCAGGCCGCCCCTCTGGCCCCTTGTAGCAAGTTTTGGGACAATCCCCCACCCTTCCCATTTTTGACTTTTTCGACACTACCGGCCCTGTCATTTTTTTCCATTTTTGGCCGCTTTGGAAAATCCTTGACAATTTTCACACAATGCCCTCACGGTGCTTGATTTTACACATTTTTCATTCAGGCCGCCCCTCTGGCCCCTTGTAGCAAGTTTTGGGACAATCCCCCACCCTTCCTATTTTTGACTTTTTCAACACTACCGGCCCTGTCATTTTTTTCAATTTTTGCCCGCTTTGGAAAATCCTTGACAATTTTCACACAATGCCTTCACGGTGCTTGATTTTACACATTTTTCATTCAGGCCGCCCTCTGGCCCCTTGTAGCAAGTTTTGGGACAATCCCCCACCCTTCCTATTTTTGACTTTTTCGACACTACCGGCCCTGTCATTTTTTTCAATTTTTGCCCCCTGTGGAAAATCCTTCACAATTTTCACACAATGTCTTCACGGTGCTTGATATTACACATTTTTCATTCAGGCCGCCCCTCTGGCCCCTTGTAGCAAGTTTTGGGACAATCCCCCACCCTTCCCATTTTTGACTTTTTCGACACTACCGGCCCTGTCGTTTTTTTCAATTTTTGGCCGCTTTGGAAAATCCTTCACAATTTTCACACAATGCCCTCACGGTGCTTGATTTTACACATTTTTCAATCAGCCCGCCCCTCTGGCCCCTTGTAGCAAGTTTTGGGACAATCCCCCACCCTTCCTATTTTTGACTTTTTCAACACTACCGGCCCTGTCATTTTTTTCAATTTTTGCCCGCTTTGGAAAATCCTTGACAATTTTCACACAATGCCTTCACGGTGCTTGATTTTACACATTTTTCATTCAGGCCGCCCCTCTGGCCCCTTGTAGCAAGTTTTGGGACAATCCCCCACCCTTCCCATTTTTGACTTTTTCGACACTACCGGCCCTGTCGTTTTTTTCAATTTTTGCCCGCTTTGGAAAATCCTTCACAATTTTCACACAATGCCCTCACGGTGCTTGATTTTACACATTTTTCATTCAGGCCGCCCCTCTGGCCCCTTGTAGCAAGTTTTGGGACAATCCCCCACCCTTCCCATTTTTGACTTTTTCGACACTACCGGCCCTGTCATTTTTTTCCATTTTTGGCCGCTTTGGAAAATCCTTGACAATTTTCACACAATGCCCTCACGGTGCTTGATTTTACACATTTTTCATTCAGGCCGCCCCTCTGGCCCCTTGTAGCAAGTTTTGGGACAATCCCCCACCCTTCCCATTTTTGACTTTTTCGACACTACCAGCCCTGTCATTTTTTTCAATTTTTACCCCTATGGAAAATCCTTCACAATTTTCACACAATGCCTTCACGGTGCTTGATTTTACACATTTTTCAATCAGCCCGCCCCTCTGGCCCCTTGTAGCAAGTTTTGGGACAATCCCCCACCCTTCCCATTTTTGACTTTTTCGACACTACCGGCCCTGTCATCTTTTTCAATTTTTGCCCGCTTTGGAAAATCCTTCACAATTTTCACACAATGCCTTCACAGTGCTTGATTTTACACACTTTTAATTCAGGCCGCCCCTCTGGCCCCTTGTAGCAAGTTTTGGGACAATCCCCCACCCTTCCCATTTTTGACTTTTTCGACACTACCGACCCTGTCATTTTTTTCAATTTTTGCCCGCTTTGGAAAATCCTTGACAATTTTCACACAATGCCTTCACGGTGCTTGATTTTACACATTTTTCATTCAGGCCGCCCCTCTGGCCCCTTGTAGCAAGTTTTGGGACAATCCCCCACCCTTCCTATTTTTGACTTTTTCAACACTACCGGCCCTGTCATTTTTTTCAATTTTTGCCCGCTTTGGAAAATCCTTGACAATTTTCACACAATGCCTTCACGGTGCTTGATTTTACACATTTTTCATTCAGGCCGCCCTCTGGCCCCTTGTAGCAAGTTTTGGGACAATCCCCCACCCTTCCTATTTTTGACTTTTTCGACACTACCGGCCCTGTCATTTTTTTCAATTTTTGCCCCCTGTGGAAAATCCTTCACAATTTTCACACAATGTCTTCACGGTGCTTGATATTACACATTTTTCATTCAGGCCGCCCCTCTGGCCCCTTGTAGCAAGTTTTGGGACAATCCCCCACCCTTCCCATTTTTGACTTTTTCGACACTACCGGCCCTGTCGTTTTTTTCAATTTTTGGCCGCTTTGGAAAATCCTTCACAATTTTCACACAATGCCCTCACGGTGCTTGATTTTACACATTTTTCATTCAGGCCGCCCCTCTGGCCCCTTGTAGCAAGTTTTGGGACAATCCCCCACCCTTCCCATTTTTGACTTTTTCGACACTACCGGCCCTGTCATTTTTTTCCATTTTTGGCCGCTTTGGAAAATCCTTCACAATTTTCACACAATGCCCTCACGGTGCTTGATTTTACACATTTTTCATTCAGGCCGCCCCTCTGGCCCCTTGTAGCAAGTTTTGGGACAATCCCCCACCCTTCCCATTTTTGACTTTTTCGACACTACCAGCCCTGTCATTTTTTTCAATTTTTACCCCTATGGAAAATCCTTCACAATTTTCACACAATGCCTTCACGGTGCTTGATTTTACACATTTTTCAATCAGCCCGCCCCTCTGGCCCCTTGTAGCAAGTTTTGGGACAATCCCCCACCCTTCCCATTTTTGACTTTTTCGACACTACCGGCCCTGTAATTTTTTTCAATTTTTGCCCGCTTTGGAAAATCCTTCACAATTTTCACACAATGCCTTCACAGTGCTTGATTTTACACACTTTTAATTCAGGCCGCCCCTCTGGCCCCTTGTAGCAAGTTTTGGGACAATCCCCCACCCTTCCCATTTTTGACTTTTTCGACACTACCGACCCTGTCATTTTTTTCAATTTTTGCCCGCTTTGGAAAATCCTTGACAATTTTCACACAATGCCTTCACGGTGCTTGATTTTACACATTTTTCATTCAGGCCGCCCCTCTGGCCCCTTGTAGCAAGTTTTGGGACAATCCCCCACCCTTCCTATTTTTGACTTTTTCAACACTACCGGCCCTGTCATTTTTTTCAATTTTTGCCCGCTTTGGAAAATCCTTGACAATTTTCACACAATGCCTTCACGGTGCTTGATTTTACACATTTTTCATTCAGGCCGCCCTCTGGCCCCTTGTAGCAAGTTTTGGGACAATCCCCCACCCTTCCTATTTTTGACTTTTTCGACACTACCGGCCCTGTCATTTTTTTCAATTTTTGCCCCCTGTGGAAAATCCTTCACAATTTTCACACAATGTCTTCACGGTGCTTGATATTACACATTTTTCATTCAGGCCGCCCCTCTGGCCCCTTGTAGCAAGTTTTGGGACAATCCCCCACCCTTCCCATTTTTGACTTTTTCGACACTACCGGCCCTGTCGTTTTTTTCAATTTTTGCCCGCTTTGGAAAATCCTTCACAATTTTCACACAATGCCCTCACGGTGCTTGATTTTACACATTTTTCATTCAGGCCGCCCCTCTGGCCCCTTGTAGCAAGTTTTGGGACAATCCCCCACCCTTCCCATTTTTGACTTTTTCGACACTACCCGCCCTGTCATTTTTTTCCATTTTTGGCCGCTTTGGAAAATCCTTCACAATTTTCACACAATGCCCTCACGGTGCTTGATTTTACACATTTTTCATTCAGGCCGCCCCTCTGGCCCCTTGTAGCAAGTTTTGGGACAATCCCCCACCCTTCCCATTTTTGACTTTTTAAACACTACCGGCCCTGTCATTTTTTTCAATTTTTGCCCGCTTTGGAAAATCCTTGACAAATTTTCACACAATGCCTTCACGGTGCTTGATTTTACACATTTTTCATTCAGGCCGCCCCTCTGGCCCCTTGTAGCAAGTTTTGGGACAATCCCCCACCCTTCCCATTTTTGACTTTTTCGACACTACCGGCCCTGTCATTTTTTTCAATTTTTGGCCGCTTTGGAAAATCCTTGACAATTTTCACACAATGCCTTCACAGTGCTTGATTTTACACATCTTTAATTCAGGCCGCCCCTCTGGCCCCTTGTAGCAAGTTTTGGGACAATCCCCCACCCTTCCCATTTTTGACTTTTTCAACACTACCGGCCCTGTCATTTTTTTCAATTTTTGCCCCCTATGGAAAATCCTTCACAATTTTCACACAATGCCGTCACGGTGCTTGATTTTACACATTTTTCATTTAGGCCGCCCCTCTGGCCCCTTGTAGCAAGTTTTGGGACAATCCCCCACCCTTCCCTATTTTTGACTTTTTCAACACTACCGGCCCTGTCATTTTATTAAAATTTTTGCCCGCTTTGGAAAATCCTTCACAATTTTCACACAATGCCTTCACGGTGCTTGATTTTACACATTTTTCATTCAGGCCGCCCCTCTGGCCCCTTGTAGCAAGTTTTGGGACAATCCCCCACCCTTCCCATTTTTGACTTTTTCGACACTACCGGCCCTGTCGTTTTTTTCAATTTTTGGCCGCTTTGGAAAATCCTTCATAATTTTCACACAATGCCCTCACGGTGCTTGATTTTAATAATTTTTCATTCAGGCCGCCCCTCTGGCCCCTTGTAGCAAGTTTTGGGACAATCCCCCACCCTTCCCATTTTTGACTTTTTCGACACTACCGGCCCTGTCGTTTTTTTCAATTTTTGGCCGCTTTGGAAAATCCTTCATAATTTTCACACAATGCCCTCACGGTGCTTGATTTTAATAATTTTTCATTCAGGCCGCCCCTCTGGCCCCTTGTAGCAAGTTTTGGGACAATCCCCCACCCTTCCCATTTTTGACTTTTTCGACACTACCGGCCCTGTCATTTTTTTCAATTTTTGCCCCCTGTGGAAAATCCTTCACAATTTTCACACAATGCCCTCACGGTGCTTGATTTTACACATTTTTCATTCAGGCCGCCCCTCTGGCCCCTTGTAGCAAGTTTTGGGACAATCCCCCACCCTTCCCATTTTTGACTTTTTCGACACTACCAGCCCTGTCATTTTTTTCAATTTTTACCCCTATGGAAAATCCTTCACAATTTTCACACAATGCCTTCACGGTGCTTGATTTTACACATTTTTCAATCAGCCCGCCCCTCTGGCCCCTTGTAGCAAGTTTTGGGACAATCCCCCACCCTTCCCATTTTTGACTTTTTCGACACTACCGGCCCTGTCATCTTTTTCAATTTTTGCCCGCTTTGGAAAATCCTTCACAATTTTCACACAATGCCTTCACAGTGCTTGATTTTACACACTTTTAATTCAGGCCGCCCCTCTGGCCCCTTGTAGCAAGTTTTGGGACAATCCCCCACCCTTCCCATTTTTGACTTTTTCGACACTACCGACCCTGTCATTTTTTTCAATTTTTGCCCGCTTTGGAAAATCCTTGACAATTTTCACACAATGCCTTCACGGTGCTTGATTTTACACATTTTTCATTCAGGCCGCCCCTCTGGCCCCTTGTAGCAAGTTTTGGGACAATCCCCCACCCTTCCTATTTTTGACTTTTTCAACACTACCGGCCCTGTCATTTTTTTCAATTTTTGCCCGCTTTGGAAAATCCTTGACAATTTTCACACAATGCCTTCACGGTGCTTGATTTTACACATTTTTCATTCAGTCCGCCCCTCTGGCCCCTTGTAGCAAGTTTTGGGACAATCCCCCACCCTTCCTATTTTTGACTTTTTCGACACTACCGGCCCTGTCATTTTTTTCAATTTTTGCCCCCTGTGGAAAATCCTTCACAATTTTCACACAATGTCTTCACGGTGCTTGATATTACACATTTTTCATTCAGGCCGCCCCTCTGGCCCCTTGTAGCAAGTTTTGGGACAATCCCCCACCCTTCCCATTTTTGACTTTTTCGACACTACCGGCCCTGTCGTTTTTTTCAATTTTTGCCCGCTTTGGAAAATCCTTCACAATTTTCACACAATGCCCTCACGGTGCTTGATTTTACACATTTTTCATTCAGGCCGCCCCTCTGGCCCCTTGTAGCAAGTTTTGGGACAATCCCCCACCCTTCCCATTTTTGACTTTTTCGACACTACCCGCCCTGTCATTTTTTTCCATTTTTGGCCGCTTTGGAAAATCCTTCACAATTTTCACACAATGCCCTCACGGTGCTTGATTTTACACATTTTTCATTCAGGCCGCCCCTCTGGCCCCTTGTAGCAAGTTTTGGGACAATCCCCCACCCTTCCCAT
This sequence comes from Scomber japonicus, assembly GCF_027409825.1. Lineage (NCBI taxonomy): Eukaryota > Metazoa > Chordata > Actinopteri > Scombriformes > Scombridae > Scomber > Scomber japonicus. Next base: position 24,661,095 of record NC_070579.1, read on the forward strand.
TTTTGACTTTTTCGACACTACCCGCCCTGTCATTTTTTTCCATTTTTGGCCGCTTTGGAAAATCCTTGACAATTTTCACACAATGCCCTCACGGTGCTTGATTTTACACATTTTTCATTCAGGCCGCCCCTCTGGCCCCTTGTAGCAAGTTTTGGGACAATCCCCCACCCTTCCCATTTTTGACTTTTTCGACACTACCAGCCCTGTCATTTTTTTCAATTTTTACCCCTATGGAAAATCCTTCACAATTTTCACACAATGCCTTCACGGTGCTTGATTTTACACATTTTTCAATCAGCCCGCCCCTCTGGCCCCTTGTAGCAAGTTTTGGGACAATCCCCCACCCTTCCCATTTTTGACTTTTTCGACACTACCGGCCCTGTCGTCTTTTTCAATTTTTGCCCGCTTTGGAAAATCCTTCACAATTTTCACACAATGCCTTCACAGTGCTTGATTTTACACACTTTTAATTCAGGCCGCCCCTCTGGCCCCTTGTAGCAAGTTTTGGGACAATCCCCCACCCTTCCCATTTTTGACTTTTTCGACACTACCGACCCTGTCATTTTTTTCAATTTTTGCCCGCTTTGGAAAATCCTTGACAATTTTCACACAATGCCTTCACGGTGCTTGATTTTACACATTTTTCATTCAGGCCGCCCCTCTGGCCCCTTGTAGCAAGTTTTGGGACAATCCCCCACCCTTCCTATTTTTGACTTTTTCAACACTACCGGCCCTGTCATTTTTTTCAATTTTTGCCCGCTTTGGAAAATCCTTGACAATTTTCACACAATGCCTTCACGGTGCTTGATTTTACACATTTTTCATTCAGGCCGCCCTCTGGCCCCTTGTAGCAAGTTTTGGGACAATCCCCCACCCTTCCTATTTTTGACTTTTTCGACACTACCGGCCCTGTCATTTTTTTCAATTTTTGCCCCCTGTGGAAAATCCTTCACAATTTTCACACAATGTCTTCACGGTGCTTGATATTACACATTTTTCATTCAGGCCGCCCCTCTGGCCCCTTGTAGCAAGTTTTGGGACAATCCCCCACCCTTCCCATTTTTGACTTTTTCGACACTACCGGCCCTGTCGTTTTTTTCAATTTTTGGCCGCTTTGGAAAATCCTTCACAATTTTCACACAATGCCCTCACGGTGCTTGATTTTACAAATTTTTCATTCAGGCCGCCCCTCTGGCCCCTTGTAGCAAGTTTTGGGACAATCCCCCACCCTTCCCATTTTTGACTTTTTCGACACTACCGGCCCTGTCATTTTTTTCCATTTTTGGCCGCTTTGGAAAATCCTTCACAATTTTCACACAATGCCCTCACGGTGCTTGATTTTACACATTTTTCATTCAGGCCGCCCCTCTGGCCCCTTGTAGCAAGTTTTGGGACAATCCCCCACCCTTCCCATTTTTGACTTTTTCGACACTACCAGCCCTGTCATTTTTTTCAATTTTTACCCCTATGGAAAATCCTTCACAATTTTCACACAATGCCTTCACGGTGCTTGATTTTACACATTTTTCAATCAGCCCGCCCCTCTGGCCCCTTGTAGCAAGTTTTGGGACAATCCCCCACCCTTCCCATTTTTGACTTTTTCGACACTACCGGCCCTGTAATTTTTTTCAATTTTTGCCCGCTTTGGAAAATCCTTCACAATTTTCACACAATGCCTTCACAGTGCTTGATTTTACACACTTTTAATTCAGGCCGCCCCTCTGGCCCCTTGTAGCAAGTTTTGGGACAATCCCCCACCCTTCCCATTTTTGACTTTTTCGACACTACCGACCCTGTCATTTTTTTCAATTTTTGCCCGCTTTGGAAAATCCTTGACAATTTTCACACAATGCCTTCACGGTGCTTGATTTTACACATTTTTCATTCAGGCCGCCCCTCTGGCCCCTTGTAGCAAGTTTTGGGACAATCCCCCAACCTTCCTATTTTTGACTTTTTCAACACTACCGGCCCTGTCATTTTTTTCAATTTTTGCCCGCTTTGGAAAATCCTTGACAATTTTCACACAATGCCTTCACGGTGCTTGATTTTACACATTTTTCATTCAGGCCGCCCTCTGGCCCCTTGTAGCAAGTTTTGGGACAATCCCCCACCCTTCCTATTTTTGACTTTTTCGACACTACCGGCCCTGTCATTTTTTTCAATTTTTGCCCCCTGTGGAAAATCCTTCACAATTTTCACACAATGTCTTCACGGTGCTTGATATTACACATTTTTCATTCAGGCCGCCCCTCTGGCCCCTTGTAGCAAGTTTTGGGACAATCCCCCACCCTTCCCATTTTTGACTTTTTCGACACTACCGGCCCTGTCGTTTTTTTCAATTTTTGCCCGCTTTGGAAAATCCTTCACAATTTTCACACAATGCCCTCACGGTGCTTGATTTTACACATTTTTCATTCAGGCCGCCCCTCTGGCCCCTTGTAGCAAGTTTTGGGACAATCCCCCACCCTTCCCATTTTTGACTTTTTCGACACTACCCGCCCTGTCATTTTTTTCCATTTTTGGCCGCTTTGGAAAATCCTTCACAATTTTCACACAATGCCCTCACGGTGCTTGATTTTACACATTTTTCATTCAGGCCGCCCCTCTGGCCCCTTGTAGCAAGTTTTGGGACAATCCCCCACCCTTCCCATTTTTGACTTTTTAAACACTACCGGCCCTGTCATTTTTTTCAATTTTTGCCCGCTTTGGAAAATCCTTGACAAATTTTCACACAATGCCTTCACGGTGCTTGATTTTACACATTTTTCATTCAGGCCGCCCCTCTGGCCCCTTGTAGCAAGTTTTGGGACAATCCCCCACCCTTCCCATTTTTGACTTTTTCGACACTACCGGCCCTGTCATTTTTTTCAATTTTTGGCCGCTTTGGAAAATCCTTGACAATTTTCACACAATGCCTTCACAGTGCTTGATTTTACACATCTTTAATTCAGGCCGCCCCTCTGGCCCCTTGTAGCAAGTTTTGGGACAATCCCCCACCCTTCCCATTTTTGACTTTTTCAACACTACCGGCCCTGTCATTTTTTTCAATTTTTGCCCCCTATGGAAAATCCTTCACAATTTTCACACAATGCCGTCACGGTGCTTGATTTTACACATTTTTCATTTAGGCCGCCCCTCTGGCCCCTTGTAGCAAGTTTTGGGACAATCCCCCACCCTTCCCTATTTTTGACTTTTTCAACACTACCGGCCCTGTCATTTTATTAAAATTTTTGCCCGCTTTGGAAAATCCTTCACAATTTTCACACAATGCCTTCACGGTGCTTGATTTTACACATTTTTCATTCAGGCCGCCCCTCTGGCCCCTTGTAGCAAGTTTTGGGACAATCCCCCACCCTTCCCATTTTTGACTTTTTCGACACTACCGGCCCTGTCGTTTTTTTCAATTTTTGGCCGCTTTGGAAAATCCTTCATAATTTTCACACAATGCCCTCACGGTGCTTGATTTTAATAATTTTTCATTCAGGCCGCCCCTCTGGCCCCTTGTAGCAAGTTTTGGGACAATCCCCCACCCTTCCCATTTTTGACTTTTTCGACACTACCGGCCCTGTCGTTTTTTTCAATTTTTGGCCGCTTTGGAAAATCCTTCATAATTTTCACACAATGCCCTCACGGTGCTTGATTTTAATAATTTTTCATTCAGGCCGCCCCTCTGGCCCCTTGTAGCAAGTTTTGGGACAATCCCCCACCCTTCCCATTTTTGACTTTTTCGACACTACCGGCCCTGTCATTTTTTTCAATTTTTGCCCCCTGTGGAAAATCCTTCACAATTTTCACACAATGCCCTCACGGTGCTTGATTTTACACATTTTTCATTCAGGCCGCCCCTCTGGCCCCTTGTAGCAAGTTTTGGGACAATCCCCCACCCTTCCCATTTTTGACTTTTTCGACACTACCAGCGCTGTCATTTTTTTCAATTTTTACCCCTATGGAAAATCCTTCACAATTTTCACACAATGCCTTCACGGTGCTTGATTTTACACATTTTTCAATCAGCCCGCCCCTCTGGCCCCTTGTAGCAAGTTTTGGGACAATCCCCCACCCTTCCCATTTTTGACTTTTTCGACACTACCGGCCCTGTCATCTTTTTCAATTTTTGCCCGCTTTGGAAAATCCTTCACAATTTTCACACAATGCCTTCACAGTGCTTGATTTTACACACTTTTAATTCAGGCCGCCCCTCTGGCCCCTTGTAGCAAGTTTTGGGACAATCCCCCACCCTTCCCATTTTTGACTTTTTCGACACTACCGACCCTGTCATTTTTTTCAATTTTTGCCCGCTTTGGAAAATCCTTGACAATTTTCACACAATGCCTTCACGGTGCTTGATTTTACACATTTTTCATTCAGGCCGCCCCTCTGGCCCCTTGTAGCAAGTTTTGGGACAATCCCCCACCCTTCCTATTTTTGACTTTTTCAACACTACCGGCCCTGTCATTTTTTTCAATTTTTGCCCGCTTTGGAAAATCCTTGACAATTTTCACACAATGCCTTCACGGTGCTTGATTTTACACATTTTTCATTCAGTCCGCCCCTCTGGCCCCTTGTAGCAAGTTTTGGGACAATCCCCCACCCTTCCTATTTTTGACTTTTTCGACACTACCGGCCCTGTCATTTTTTTCAATTTTTGCCCCCTGTGGAAAATCCTTCACAATTTTCACACAATGTCTTCACGGTGCTTGATATTACACATTTTTCATTCAGGCCGCCCCTCTGGCCCCTTGTAGCAAGTTTTGGGACAATCCCCCACCCTTCCCATTTTTGACTTTTTCGACACTACCCGCCCTGTCATTTTTTTCCATTTTTGGCCGCTTTGGAAAATCCTTCACAATTTTCACACAATGCCCTCACGGTGCTTGATTTTACACATTTTTCATTCAGGCCGCCCCTCTGGCCCCTTGTAGCAAGTTTTGGGACAATCCCCCACCCTTCCCATTTTTGACTTTTTAAACACTACCGGCCCTGTCATTTTTTTCAATTTTTGCCCGCTTTGGAAAATCCTTGACAAATTTTCACACAATGCCTTCACAGTGCTTGATTTTACACATCTTTAATTCAGGCCGCCCCTCTGGCCCCTTGTAGCAAGTTTTGGGACAATCCCCCACCCTTCCTATTTTTGACTTTTTCGACACTACCGGCCCTGTCATTTTTTAAAATTTTTGCCCGCTTTGGAAAATCCTTCACAATTTTCACACAATGCCTTCACGGTGCTTGATTTTACACATTTTTCATTCAGGCCGCCCCTCTGGCCCCTTGTAGCAAGTTTTGGGACAATCCCCCACCCTTCCCATTTTTGACTTTTTCGACACTACCGGCCCTGTCGTTTTTTTCAATTTTTTGCCGCTTTGGAAAATCCTTCATAATTTTCACACAATGCCCTCACGGTGCTTGATTTTAATAATTTTTCATTCAGGCCGCCCCTCTGGCCCCTTGTAGCAAGTTTTGGGACAATCCCCCACCCTTCCTATTTTTGACTTTTTCGACACTACCGGCCCTGTCATTTTTTTCAATTTTTGCCCCCTAAGGAAAATCCTTGACAATTTTCACACAATGCCCTCACGGTGCTTGATTTTACACATTTTTCATTCAGGCCGCCCCTCTGGCCCCTTGTAGCAAGTTTTGGGACAATCCCCTACCCTTCCCTATTTTTGACTTTTTCGACACTACCGGCCCTGTCATTCTTTAAAATTTTTGCCCGCTTTGGAAAATCCTTGACAATTTTCACACAATGCCTTCACGGTGCTTGATTTTACACATTTTTCATTCAGGCCGCCCCTCTGGCCCCTTGTAGCAAGTTTTGGGACAATCCCCCACCCTTCCTATTTTTGACTTTTTCGACACTACCGGCCCTGTCATTTTTTTCAATTTTTGGCCGCTTTGGAAAATCCTTGACAATTTTCACACAATGCCCTCACGGTGCTTGATTTTACACATTTTTCATTCAGGCCGCCCCTCTGGCCCCTTGTAGCAAGTTTTGGGACAATCCCCTACCCTTCCCTATTTTTGACTTTTTCGACACTACCGGCCCTGTCATTCTTTAAAATTTTTGCCTGCTTTGGAAAATCCTTGACAATTTTCACACAATGCCTTCACGGTGCTTGATTTTACACATTTTTCATTCAGGCCGCCCCTCTGGCCCCATGTAGCAAGTTTTGGGACAATCCCCCACCCTTCCCATTTATGACTTTTTCGACACTACCGACCCTGTCATTTTTTTCAATTTTTGCCCGCTTTGGAAAATCCTTGACAATTTTCACACAATGCCTTCACAGTGCTTGATTTTACACATTTTTCATTCAGGCCGCCCCTCTGGCCCCTTGTAGCAAGTTTTGGGACAATCCCCCACCCTTCCTATTTTTGACTTTTTCGACACTACCGGCCCTGTCATTTTTTTCAATTTTTGCCCCCTATGGAAAATCCTTGACAATTTTCACACAATGTCTTCACGGTGCTTGATTTTACACATTTTTCATTCAGGCCGCCCCTCTGGCCCCTTGTAGCAAGTTTTGGGACAATCCCCCACACTTCCCATTTTTGACTTTTTCGACACTACCGGCCCTGTCGTTTTTTTCAATTTTTGGCCGCTTTGGAAAATCCTTCACAATTTTCACACAATGCCCTCACGGTGCTTGATTTTACACATTTTTCATTCAGGCCGCCCCTCTGGCCCCTTGTAGCAAGTTTTGGGACAATCCCCCACCCTTCCCATTTTTGACTTTTTCGACACTACCGGCCCTGTCATTTTTTTAAATTTTTGGCCGCTTTGGAAAATCCTTCACAATTTTCACACAATGCCCTCACGGTGCTTGATTTTACACATTTTTCATTCAGGCCGCCCCTCTGGCCCCTTGTAGCAAGTTTTGGGACAATCCCCCACCCTTCCCATTTTTGACTTTTTCGACACTACCGACCCTGTCATTTTTTTCAATTTTTGCCCGCTTTGGAAAATCCTTGACAATTTTCACACAATGCCTTCACGGTGCTTGATTTTACACATTTTTCATTCAGGCCGCCCCTCTGGCCCCTTGTAGCAAGTTTTGGGACAATCCCCCACCCTTCCCATTTTTGACTTTTTCGACACTACCAGCCCTGTCATTTTTTTCAATTTTTGCCCGCCTTTGAAAATCCTTGACAATTTTCACACAATGCCTTCACGGTGCTTGATTTTACACATTTTTCATTCAGGCCGCCCCTCTGGCCCCTTGTAGCAAGTTTTGGGACAATCCCCCACCCTTCCTATTTTTGACTTTTTCGACACTACCGGCCCTGTCATTTTTTTCAATTTTTGCCCCCTAAGGAAAATCCTTGACAATTTTCACACAATGCCCTCACGGTGCTTGATTTTACACATTTTTCATTCAGGCCGCCCCTCTGGCCCCTTGTAGCAAGTTTTGGGACAATCCCCTACCCTTCCCTATTTTTGACTTTTTCGACACTACCGGCCCTGTCATTCTTTAAAATTTTTGCCCGCTTTGGAAAATCCTTGACAATTTTCACACAATGCCTTCACGGTGCTTGATTTTACACATTTTTCATTCAGGCCGCCCCTCTGGCCCCTTGTAGCAAGTTTTGGGACAATCCCCCACCCTTCCTATTTTTGACTTTTTCGACACTACCGGCCCTGTTATTTTTTTCAATTTTTGCCCCCTATGGAAAATCCTTGACAATTTTCACACAATGCCCTCACGGTGCTTGATTTTACACATTTTTCATTCAGGCCGCCCCTCTGGCCCCTTGTAGCAAGTTTTGGGACAATCCCCTACCCTTCCCTATTTTTGACTTTTTCGACACTACCGGCCCTGTCATTCTTTAAAATTTTTGCCCGCTTTGGAAAATCCTTGACAATTTTCACACAATGCCTTCACGGTGCTTGATTTTACACATTTTTCATTCAGGCCGCCCCTCTGGCCCCTTGTAGCAAGTTTTGGGACAATCCCCCACCCTTCCTATTTTTGACTTTTTCGACACTACCGGCCCTGTCATTTTTTTCAATTTTTGGCCGCTTTGGAAAATCCTTGACAATTTTCACACAATGCCCTCACGGTGCTTGATTTTACACATTTTTCATTCAGGCCGCCCCTCTGGCCCCTTGTAGCAAGTTTTGGGACAATCCCCTACCCTTCCCTATTTTTGACTTTTTCGACACTACCGGCCCTGTCATTCTTTAAAATTTTTGCCTGCTTTGGAAAATCCTTGACAATTTTCACACAATGCCTTCACGGTGCTTGATTTTACACATTTTTCATTCAGGCCGCCCCTCTGGCCCCATGTAGCAAGTTTTGGGACAATCCCCCACCCTTCCCATTCATGACTTTTTCGACACTACCGACCCTGTCATTTTTTTAAATTTTTGGCCGCTTTGGAAAATCCTTGACAATTTTCACACAATGCCTTCACAGTGCTTGATTTTACACATTTTTCATTCAGGCCGCCCCTCTGGCCCCTTGTAGCAAGTTTTGGGACAATCCCCCACCCTTCCTATTTTTGACTTTTTCGACACTACCGGCCCTGTCATTTTTTTCAATTTTTGCCCCCTATGGAAAATCCTTGACAATTTTCACACAATGTCTTCACGGTGCTTGATTTTACACATTTTTCATTCAGGCCGCCCCTCTGGCCCCTTGTAGCAAGTTTTGGGACAATCCCCCACACTTCCCATTTTTGACTTTTTCGACACTACCGGCCCTGTCGTTTTTTTCAATTTTTGGCCGCTTTGGAAAATCCTTCACAATTTTCACACAATGCCCTCACGGTGCTTGATTTTACACATTTTTCATTCAGGCCGCCCCTCTGGCCCCTTGTAGCAAGTTTTGGGACAATCCCCCACCCTTCCCATTTTTGACTTTTTCGACACTACCGGCCCTGTCATTTTTTTAAATTTTTGGCCGCTTTGGAAAATCCTTCACAATTTTCACACAATGCCCTCACGGTGCTTGATTTTACACATTTTTCATTCAGGCCGCCCCTCTGGCCCCTTGTAGCAAGTTTTGGGACAATCCCCCACCCTTCCCATTTTTGACTTTTTCGACACTACCGACCCTGTCATTTTTTTCAATTTTTGCCCGCTTTGGAAAATCCTTGACAATTTTCACACAATGCCTTCACGGTGCTTGATTTTACACATTTTTCATTCAGGCCGCCCCTCTGGCCCCTTGTAGCAAGTTTTGGGACAATCCCCCACCCTTCCCATTTTTGACTTTTTCGACACTACCAGCCCTGTCATTTTTTTCAATTTTTGCCCGCCTTTGAAAATCCTTGACAATTTTCACACAATGCCTTCACGGTGCTTGATTTTACACATTTTTCATTCAGGCCGCCCCTCTGGCCCCTTGTAGCAAGTTTTGGGACAATCCCCCACCCTTCCTATTTTTGACTTTTTCGACACTACCGGCCCTGTCATTTTTTTCAATTTTTGCCCCCTAAGGAAAATCCTTGACAATTTTCACACAATGCCCTCACGGTGCTTGATTTTACACATTTTTCATTCAGGCCGCCCCTCTGGCCCCTTGTAGCAAGTTTTGGGACAATCCCCTACCCTTCCCTATTTTTGACTTTTTCGACACTACCGGCCCTGTCATTCTTTAAAATTTTTGCCCGCTTTGGAAAATCCTTGACAATTTTCACACAATGCCTTCACGGTGCTTGATTTTACACATTTTTCATTCAGGCCGCCCCTCTGGCCCCTTGTAGCAAGTTTTGGGACAATCCCCCACCCTTCCTATTTTTGACTTTTTCGACACTACCGGCCCTGTTATTTTTTTCAATTTTTGCCCCCTATGGAAAATCCTTGACAATTTTCACACAATGCCCTCACGGTGCTTGATTTTACACATGTTTCATTCAGGCCGCCCCTCTGGCCCCTTGTAGCAAGTTTTGGGACAATCCCCTACCCTTCCCTATTTTTGACTTTTTCGACACTACCGGCCCTGTCATTCTTTAAAATTTTTGCCCGCTTTGGAAAATCCTTGACAATTTTCACACAATGCCTTCACGGTGCTTGATTTTACACATTTTTCATTCAGGCCGCCCCTCTGGCCCCTTGTAGCAAGTTTTGGGACAATCCCCCACCCTTCCTATTTTTGACTTTTTCGACACTACCGGCCCTGTCAGTTTTTAAAATTTTTGCCCGCTTTGGAAAATCCTTGACAATTTTCACACAATGCCTTCACGGTGCTTGATTTTACACATTTTTCATTCAGGCCGCCCCTCTGGCCCCATGTAGCAAGTTTTGGGACAATCCCCCACCCTTCCCATTTATGACTTTTTCGACACTACCGACCCTGTCATTTTTTTCAATTTTTGCCCCCTATGGAAAATCCTTCACAATTTTCACACAATGCCCTCACGGTGCTTGATTTTACACATTTTTCATTCAGGCCGCCCCTCTGGCCCCTTGTAGCAAGTTTTGGGACAATCCCCCACCCTTCCCATTTTTGACTTTTTCGACACTACCGGCCCTGTCATTTTTTAAAATTTTTGCCCGCTTTGGAAAATCCTTGACAATTTTCACACAATGCCTTCACGGTGCTTGATTTTACACATTTTTCATTCAGGCCGCCCCTCTGGCCCCTTGTAGCAAGTTTTGGGACAATCCCCCACCCTTCCCATTTTTGACTTTTTCGACACTACCGACCCTGTCATTTTTTTCAATTTTTGCCCGCTTTGGAAAATCCTTGACAATTTTCACACAATGCCTTCACAGTGCTTGATTTTACACATTTTTCATTCAGGCCGCCCCTCTGGCCCCTTGTAGCAAGTTTTGGGACAATCCCCCACCCTTCCCATTTTTGACTTTTTCGACACTACCGGCCCTGTCATTTTTTAAAATTTTTGCCCGCTTTGGAAAATCCTTGACAATTTTCACACAATGCCTTCACGGTGCTTGATTTTACACATTTTTCATTCAGGCCGCCCCTCTGGCCCCTTGTAGCAAGTTTTGGGACAATCCCCCACCCTTCCCATTTTTGACTTTTTCGACACTACCGACCCTGTCATTTTTTTCAATTTTTGCCCGCTTTGGAAAATCCTTGACAATTTTCACACAATGCCTTCACGGTGCTTGATTTTACACATTTTTCATTCAGGCCGCCCCTCTGGCCCCTTGTAGCAAGTTTTGGGACAATCCCCCACCCTTCCCATTTTTGACTTTTTCGACACTACCGACCCTGTCATTTTTTTCAATTTTTGCCCGCTTTGGAAAATCCTTGACAATTTTCACACAATGCCTTCACGGTGCTTGATTTTACACATTTTTCATTCAGGCCGCCCCTCTGGCCCCTTGTAGCAAGTTTTGGGACAATCCCCCACCCTTCCCATTTTTGACTTTTTCGACACTACCGACCCTGTCATTTTTTTCAATTTTTGCCCGCTTTGGAAAATCCTTGACAATTTTCACACAATGCCCTCACGGTGCTTGATTTTACACATTTTTCATTCAGGCCGCCCCTCTGGCCCCTTGTAGCAAGTTTTGGGACAATCCCCTACCCTTCCCTATTTTTGACTTTTTCGACACTACCGGCCCTGTCATTCTTTAAAATTTTTGCCCGCTTTGGAAAATCCTTGACAATTTTCACACAATGCCTTCACGGTGCTTGATTTTACACATTTTTCATTCAGGCCGCCCCTCTGGCCCCTTGTAGCAAGTTTTGGGACAATCCCCCACCCTTCCCATTTTTGACTTTTTCGACACTACCGGCCCAGTCATCTTTTTCAATTTTTGCCCGCTTTGGAAAATCCTTCACAGTTTTCACACAATGCCTTCACAGTGCTTGATTTTACACACTTTTCATTCAGGCCGCCCCTCTGGCCCCTTGTAGCAAGTTTTGGGACAATCCCCCACCCTTCCCATTTTTGACTTTTTCGACACTACCGGCCCTGTCATTTTTTTCAATTTTTGGCCGCTTTGGAAAATCCTTGACATTTTTCACACAATGCCCTCACGGTGCTTGATTTTACACATTTTTCATTCAGGCCGCCCCTCTGGCCCCTTGTAGCAAGTTTTGGGACAATCCCCTACCCTTCCCTATTTTTGACTTTTTCGACACTACCGGCCCTGCAATTTTTTTCAATTGGCCGCCCCTCTGGCTCTTTGGTCATACACAACTTTATCATATTAATCAAAAACTTTTGGATGTTGCCAAAGTCCCATCTAAACAGAAACCGAACAATAGAAATTAGTTCCCTTGAACTGAGACCTGCTTTCTTACCTGCCTGTTTCTACATCTGTTTGTCCACCTCACCTGTTGTTTCAGCTGGCTCTGTCACAGCAGCATGTTGGATGCTGTCCTCCTCTCCTATGCCTAACGAATCTATCTCTTTCTCTCCCTGACCCTGTCTTTCTGCTTGAGCAGCACTGGTTGAAGCCTGAAAATATTGTAAACAAATTAATAACATAGCTAATTACACTGGTCGGACTGTTCAGCTCTGTTTCAGACTGATACCTCCGGTTCAGGCTGGTCCTCATCCTCAACACGTCTCTTTTTCAATCGCGGGAAATATTTTTCAATACTCATCTGGATTTAAGCAGCAAACATTCAGTGTAAGGGTAAAAAAACTACATAACAGTACTTATAACAACTTTATTTGACTCACAGCTGCTAGTGTTTTGACCTCGACAACCCAACTACATTTTACCGCAAACTTGCGACTAATTAACTTTATAAAGAAGGTGTAAGGGTCGGGTCGGGACGGGACAATATTGTATTCAAAATATAAAATATTTTATAAGACTTTTTAATGTGTGATTTTATAAAGGTGCACGTGATACCAATCTTTCTTGAATTTCACCAGCCGTCTTCTCTGCACTAAGGCACAGCTTCCACGCTTCTAGGGATGATCTCGCTGATGGAGACACGCGGTGTGCACGGAGGGGAGGGGCTGTGTGTGTGTGTGTGTGTGTGTGTGTGTGTGTGTGTGTGTGTGTGTGTGGGTGTGTGGGGGTGTGTGGGGGTGTGTGGGCTATGTGAGAGAGACGCGTGAGTGACAGAGAGACGCAGGGAGAGCAGGGAGAGGAAATGCAGCTTAACGAATACGATGCGTATTTTTTAAATAGCGTTAAAAAAAAAAGAATAACGAAACGCAATATGTGGCGGCCGGTGTTGAATCTGTGGCGCACCGCCACGAATTAGTCTATGTGTGGGAAACACTGCATCAGGGGAGTGTGGGTTGAAGAGCCTGCGAGGCCGGCGTGCGCCTGCGGGGCCGGCATGTGCCTGCGAGGCCGGCATGTGCCCCACGGGGCGCTCGGCTGCGGTCTGCTGCTGTGTGACGAGAGGAGAGCCGGTTTCCCACGAATCTTTAGTCAAGTCGGACGGGTTGATCTGCAGTTCGTAATCCGTGGTGAGTTCACTCTTGGAGTAGTAATCGTAGCATTTGTTCAAGTTTTGTTGATGCAATGCGGGAAGTACGATCTGTTTCTGTGATGACCATGAAAGCTTGACTGAGACTGCCTGCACGTGAAACTCGAAAGCGAGAGTGAACGAGGGGGAAGCTGTTAGGTCTGTTTATATAGGAGCCGGAAGGGGTGTAATTGGTGTGTGTTCCCGCTCCTGAAACTGCGCTTATCAAGCTTCGATTCAAGAAAAACTAACTAACATGAGATATCTATTCAAGTGCATTGACCTCTGTTTCAGGTCAGGCGCTGTCACCAAGTTAAAGTTTGTGTTTGTGAATGAGGTATGATAAATACAATATTAGATAAACCATGATAATCTTCATAGCTGCAGATCATTCTTACAGACTTTGTTGTATTGCTCTTGTATACATATTTACAGCTCAACAAAGAGATCTTCACACTGCTAAACATGATGATGTGGTCCTGTTGGCTTCATCAGATCGTGACCTCCAACTCTCACTGGATCGGTTCGCAGCCGAGTGTGAAACGGCCGGGATGAGAATCAGCACATCCAAATCCGAGTCCATGGTCCTCAACTGGAAAAGGGTGGAGTGCACTCTTCGAGTCGGGGATGAGATCCTGCCCCAAGTGGAGGAGTTCAAGTACCTCAGGGTCTTGTTCACGAGTGAGGGAAGGATGGAACATGAGATCGACAGGCGGATTGGTGCGGCGTCTGCAGTAATGCAGACTCTGCACAGATCCGTCGTGGTGAAGAGAGAGCTGAGCCGAAAGGCAAAGCTCTGGATTTACCAGAGAGTTCCTACCCTCACCTATGGTCATGAGCTTTGGGGAGTGACCCAAAGAACTAGATCGTGGGTACAAGCGGCCGAAATGAGCTTCCTCCGTAGGGTGGCTGGGTTCTCCCTTAGAGATAGGGTGAGAAGCTCAGTTATCCGGAGGGAGCTCGGAGTAGACCTGCTGCTCCTCCGCGTTGAGAGGAGCCAGATGAGGTGGCTCGGGCATCTGATTAGGATGCCTCCCGGACGCCTCCCTGGTGAGGTGTTCAGGGCACGTCCCACCGGTAGGAGACCCCTAGGAAGACCCAGGACACGCTGGAGAGACTATGTCTCTCGGCTGGCCTGGGAACGCCTCGGGATCCACCGGGAAGAGCTGGATGAAGTGGCTGGGGAGAGGGAAGTCTGGGCTTCCCTGCTTAGGCTGCTGCCCCCGCGACCCAACCCCGGATAAGCGAAAGAGGACGGTACGGTACGGTACACTGCTAAACATAAAACATGCAGTATCAAGTGCCTACCATCCACAAACCAATGGCCAGGTAAACATGGATAAATTTTTTTTCATGGATGGATGTTACGTAGACATTACATGATATATGTGTGTAATATGTACATAAATCTGCAATTCACATTGTTATTGTACAGGATAGAGGACAAATCAAAATATCAAACGTGCTCTCCGGCGCTATGTGAATGAGCACCACAACGACTGGGACATTCACCTGCAAGCTGTGGTGTATGGCATAAATACCGCCAAACAGGTGTGTTTTTTACTTTACAATCACTAATGCTGTTAAATTTGCATCTTGAGGAATGTCACATGTCACATTGTTTTTTACTGTGAACTTAGAGCTCCGCGAAGAACACCCCGTTTTTCCTGTTCTTCAACCGCCACTACCTCCTTCCTGAGGTTCTCAACGCCTGTCCCATGGGAGACCACTTTGAAGTTGGAGACCCAGAGGACGATCTGGAAGCTAGGATGAGGACAATCACAGACCTCAATGAAAAGGTAGTGAGGCACAAAGCTCATATATTGAAGTTGTTGTATTTATGTGTTTCATGTTATTTACTTTATTTGTGGCTTTGGCCAATAGCTTCTTGCCAACATAGAAAAGGCCCAGGAGAAGCAAAAGAGCTGTTATGCAGCACGCAAAAGGAAGCGCTGCAAAACAGTAGAAATTAACACAGGTGATGACATTCTCCTGTCTTCTGAGCCAAAGAGGCAGCGGCTGGGGCATGGCCTGAAACATATGCATCAAGGCCCCTACAAAGTCCTTGATATGTCAGAAAATGGCGTGGCCACCATCCAAAAGAACACTGGGTCCTTGCAGAAGGTGAATGTCGATCGCCTGAGGCCGTACTACAGACAGAAACGTAAGTGTTTTTAGTGTACTGCTAAACTGTTTGTGTGGCCATTGTTCCATTCTCCACTCTTGGTAACAACCAGATTTGGTAGTTTGTACTTTGTCTATGGGATCAATGCCCAACTTGTCTTACTTCAGATCGACAGTCTAGAGGACTGTCTAGGAGAGAGTGATCAAATCTGAGCTGGACATCTACGCCAAATACAGTAAAGTCATCCTCATCATCCTCCTGAAGTACCTGCCTCCCCATCTACGTCAATTTAAATGACACCCTTTCGGTCTCCACTCTCGGTAAGAGCCTGATGTCAGTAGTTTGTACTTTGTCTGTAGGATCAACACAATACTTAACTTATTTCCATCTTCTTGTTGTCTTAATTCAGATTGACAGTCTAAAAGACTAGGAGAGAGTGATCAAGTCTGAGCTGGACATCTATGGCAAACACAATGAAGCCAATTGTGTTTAAATGACACCTGTTCTCGGTAAGAAGCTGATTAGGTAGTTTGTACTTTCTCTGTGGGAGCAATGCCTAACTTATCTTATTTTCAATTTCTTGTTGTCTTACTTCAGATTAACAGTAGGAGAGGGTGATCAAATCAGAGCTGGACATCTACGTCAATTGTGTTTAAATGACATGCTTCCAGTCTCCACTCTCAGTAAGAAGCTGATTTGGTAGTTTGTACTTTGTCTGCCTAACTTCAATTTCTTCAACACTGACGGCATCAATGACAAGAGGTGCAGTTCCAGGGAAGGAAGCTCTTGAGAGGAGAGTACAGCATCCCAACACAAGACACTGAGGTAAAGTTAACTAGTATGAGGTAGAACTGGTGCTTAATTTGTTTTATTAACTGTAATATCTACTGAGTGTGTGGACACATGTTTAAAAGACAGTGCCATATAGCTTCAAGTTTACTATAATATCTGTTGTACTAATATCGTTATTTTTGTGCAATTTCAGGAAAAGATGAAGATGATCGGGAGACTGCACTGTTGACAATCATCCTTCTGCCTTAATCAACTACATACCTGTATGCTCCAGATTCAGATTGCTTCAGTCTTTCTCTCTCTTTCTGTATCAACCCCAACCGGTTAAGGCAGATGGCTGCCCACCTAGAGCCTGGTTCTGCCTGAGGTTTCTTCCCATTACGGAGTCGCCAAGTGTTGCTCATGGGGGAATGTTGGGTCTCTTTAAATTAAAGAGTATAGTCATATCTTCTTATGTGATTACATAAAATTGTCTTTACTTGAATATGTGCACAATTTTTCATATAGCTATGTACATACATGTGTCTTTAGTTTCCTCCATTGTTTATATTCATTTTTTAAAGCATGTGGTTAAAATTCAAGATTTAAATTCTTTGACAGTACTGTTTAAGCTCTGTCTTTTGTTTTTTCCATCTCTGACATTAATTTGATGGAAACACATTTTTGTATTTTTAGATTAAAATGTTTGGTTCATGTTCAATGGAATTCTTTGGTCCTTCAAAGTTATAAACTAAAAGTTAACAAACTTTCAGTACTGGCTTGAGCATTCATTCATTTGAAATGGTCTTGTGATAGTGTGTCAAACAGAGGCATGCATACCACAGTTTAAATATCTGTCTGCATCAAAACAACAGCTGAGGAAGTCCATCAGGTGAGTGGAAGAGCTGTGACAGAACTAGAAAGGGTGGTACCTGTGTCTATAACAAAGTATAAAAGAGTGCACATCACACATCAGATAAATCTTGGCCTTTTTTTCGTTAACAAAACTGTTCCAAAATCAAAGCTCTATGAATGTGAAATGGATGTAATGTAATGTTAAAAACTTCTGTTAGTTTATACCATTCTCAATTGAAAAAATATAAAATATATAATATGTTTATAGTACAATATATCTATATAGACATATACATATATATAATAAAATAATATGATATAAATATATAAATAAAACAGATAGATACATAAGATAGTGTGTATCTATCTATATATATTTATATATTATATATATAAGATATATATACTATCTTAACTATCTATTTTATAGTTATATATAGATATATATTGTGTATATATATACTATCTTATCTATCTATTTTATATATGTATATAATAAAATAATATAATATAAATACGGTATATCAATAAAAATATAGATAGATAAGATAGTGGATAGATAGATATAATTATTATTACTATTACCTCGTATTATTTTATTTCCATGTCTGATTTCCAGATAGTTCAATGATATGTATACTTACTCTTAACCTCTGACAACTATTTATAACCAAACTATTTATATTCATTCATATTTATGTATTTATACTATTGATTTATTTTATTTATATTTATACATGTCTGATTTCCAGATATTTCCATGATATGTATACTTACTCTTAACCTCTGACAACTATTTACAACCAAACTATTTATATTTATTCATATTTATACATTCATACGATTGATTTATTTTATTTATATTTATATGTTTATACAACTGATTTATTTCGCGTATCGCGTTTTGAGTCTGGGGGCGTTTTTTCCAAGCAGAGTTGCCGTACATAACCGTCCAAGATGGTGGACGATCGAGAACGCTACTGCGCATGTCAGACTCACATCGGGTAGGCGACTCACATCGGGTAGTGACAGTTTCAAGTCAGTTACAGCAGAGAAGGACTTTGGTTACAGCGAGGGTATGTTCGCTTCCTGTTTTCAAAATAAAAGCACCAACTCTGTTATGGTTTTCTTAATAATAAAAGGCAACGGGTGTTTTATTTTGTGAAAATGACCGGAAGTGCGTTACTCGCTACGGCTAACTTGAGTGGCTCCGAATTCGCAGGAACAAAACTTTAAACAGATGTTATTTGGACAAATTAGCGTCACATTGTGGATCTAAATGGCTACTTTCTCGCCTAAAAAGGTTAGACATGTGGATAAAGTGGTATATTTACAGAGTTAGAGCTAAAATAAAATCCGGCACCGGACCTGGCAACCCGACTGCTGGAATTACTTTTTGGTTGTTGCGACTACGATCTCGAGACATTAGATGGCGTTGTTCTGCTCATTCTACATATTCTACCTTTAATTATAATTCTTCATCAGCAGATGTTACAGGTGATAGATGATTGGAGGTGGATGATGTGAGGATATGATGATATTTGGGTGTGTATGTGGTCTGGAAACAATATAACAAACGGTAACGTTAATCACCATGGCAACAATGGTATACAATGTAACTGGAGGCTATTGTGTAAATCATAAACATTAAATAAACACAAGAATTGACATCAATAAACATTACACTTTCTCTCAAAGTAATATATTAATGTGTTAATGGTGATAAAATAAGTTGTTGCCATTCATGGCACTAATAACAGAAAACCGTAAACGTTATAGAAATGCGCTAGCATAATGCTAACGAGTGCTATAACTGCCGTTTAAATTCTATAAATGCAGTCAGATTTACATAAATCAATAAACAGGTTATAGTCAAACAAACAATCAGTGAAACATCAATTGACATAACTTACTTATCATTTAAGGACGCACATTAGGGAAAATAAAGTTAGCCGGCTTCATAGCGTGTAACACAATAACCAGGCAGGGAGGAAACCATGGCAACAACAAACTTCGGTTCAGCCTTCAGTCTTTCTAACAACATCATATGTGATAACGTTACATTTGACTGTACTTGTTGTAACATTACAGTTACCGGATCATGCTTAGCATGTTGATAACGGACATAACGTCTATCGTTTTTCCAACCCAGTTCAGATGAAACTATGCCCACTTCCGTATTACGGAAGCCTCTATGGTTGCGTTCCCATAGAAACCGCGATCACACGTCCTGTGAAAAACCTTGTAAAACAGCCGCGAAATAAAATTCCGCTCTTTCGAGATGACAGATCATACATACGCAGAGCTCTGGTAAATTATCATTTAATGTGGATTAACCACAGTTTTCAATTGATAGAATATACTTGCAAACCATATCCGATACATGAGTCTAATCAATTCCTCATTTCACTATTTTCTATGATACTGTGGCTGTCATATTTCGTAGGACAAGCTGAGCGCGGTTTCCAGCGAAGCGCAGCCGACGAGGCTTCCGTACTGCATAAGTGGGCAGAAGTGGGCGTGATTTCGTCTAAACTGGGTTGGAAAAACAATAGAAGCCGACCTAACGTTAGCTCCAGTTAATTAGGCAGTTTATGCTTGGTAACCTTTGCTGTACATAATATCACATTTCTGGCATGTTTGACTCGAGTGTTTTTGTTGTAACCTCAGTTACCGGATCAAGTTTTGCATATTGCTAACAGACCTAAGTTAGCTCTAGATAATTACCTGTGTTGGGTAACCTGTGCGTAAATAATGCCAGATCTCTCGTGATTGGCGCTTTTTCCATGTTTGGTAAAATGTACAGTTTATCAGTATTTAACTTTCCGCTGTAACAACCCGTCCACTCACGTTACTATGTGTGTGTGCATGTGCATTGTCTTGGTCATCAATATTGGAGTGCGCGTTCGCGGAGGCGAGGGGTGGTGGAGAGGAAAGGAGTGCGGGGTGGGACATAGGAGGGAGGAGGGGTTGTTGCTGTGTGAAATGCAAGAAAGGTAAGAGTAGCTTTAAGACACATCCACCAAATCACACACACTGCTCATAACTGAATGAACATGAACACACACACTAGAGATGGAACATAAATTAACAACAACTCTCTGACTTTATTTGAAAAAAAACAGTTTATTAAAATGTGTATGGGGGGTAGCAGAATGATGTTGGGGGGTAGCAGAAACATGAGCAGATTATATAGAAGGCTGTGGTTCAGCAGTTATGATCTTTGGAGCTGCAGTCACATCAGAGGAGGGAGGACATGACCCTGAAGTCTCTGACCATGTTCCCTCAGCAGCAGTCATGTCAGCTGAAGAGGTAGATGGTCCGGGTGCAGTAGAGGTTGCTCCAAAATATTTAAATAATGAAAAAAAATGTTTTTAATTAGGCTAGAAGACATTACAAAGGTACATTACATGTATCTTCCAGGTCTATATATTAACCACACAACAGATATAATTTCATCAAAATATTCAAATGATCCAGTTATCTAAATATGTCCAAATATGATCTACTGAAATACAATTTAACATTTGGGGCATTTTGGACCCATGAGGATAGGTAGGTAGGTAGGTGAATTAAAACAATAAAATAAATAAAAATAATAAATCAAACCACCACTTTACTGTAGCAAGAAAACACTGGGTGCTAGTTAAGCCAGCCGTTATGAATTACAAATGAGGTTATCATGTTAGCTGTCAAGCAAGTAGCAATAAATAAAGCTTGTTCTAATGCTAAACATTTCAGCTAAATATAATAAATTTGCAAGAAAATGACAGTCAGCTCATTCCATCAGATTCTGAGTCGGCCAGTCTCTGTGCAGCGAGGGATAAGGCAGGATTGCCCTATTTCTGGGCAGCTATATAGCTTAGCAATTGAGCCTTTATTGGTTAAGCTGAGAAGTCAGCTCAGTGGTATCTTACTGCCTGTATCCTCCAGCATTGTTTCTCCTTATGCAGATGATGTTAATATCCTTGTTTCCAGCCAGCAGGATATTAAATGGCTGCAGGATACTGTGTCACTTTATGAAAGGGCTTCGTCTGCTCGGGTCAATTGGGTGAAGAGTAAAGCCTTGTTAGTGGGGCAGTGGATGGATAGGGCAGTACCAAGTCTGCCTGGAGGACTTGAGTGGGGGAAGGTTGCGTTGAAAGTGTTTTTGGGCACTGAGGGGTTTCGGGCTAAGAACTTGGAGGGAGTTAAGGAGAAAGTGTGCTCTTGGTTGTCTCGATGGAAATGGGTGCTACACCAGCTGTTGTATAGGGGAAGAGCCAATAACTTGGTCGCCTCGACTCTTTGGCACAGTCTCACTGATCTGACACCACCAAGAGAGACGTTCAGAGAGCCATACTGTGTGTGACCAGTGGGATGAGAAGGGAGAGTACAGTTTCCCCTCTCTGTTTATCACTCCCGCTGTGGGAGAGTGGCAGGAGGGAGGCACTCAGCTGCTGTCTTTCACAACTCCTCACCTGTACAAATTTCAGGGGGAAACTGGCAGTATATCAAACCTGTGTGAAAGTCTTGAACTTGCGTTCCTTGGCAGGGGTGAATGAGTCGAGGTGGACTGAGTTTTTTTGTTCCAGATTTTTCCCCGAAAGGCAGCTGGCGGTCCCTGTACAAGTTGCCCATTGAAAAGCGGGCAGCAGTGGAGGGTTGTACATGGGGCAATAGCCACAAACAGATACAGAGCGCACCTGGATCTGGAGCTGGGGGAGGAGTGTATATTCTGTTCTCAGGTTGAGACCCTGGAACATTTATTTGTTTAGTGGAACATGCGTATTATCAGATGATGGACAATATTCAGGCATTCAGTCACATATGGGCTGTTGGGGGGGGGGGGGGGTTTGTCTACTGTAATTGATTGAGCCTCCTATACATAACTATTAGGCAATAACACCTAGTGGAGGTGGAGGTTAAACATAAACTAGAAAGAAGATGAATTGCTGTGACTGTTGCATGTTTCACTTCACAGAACTGAAAATATGAAAATGCATGTGACAAGACAAAAAATTTATTTTGGATTAATTAAAAACAGCATATTATCTACTGCAACTGTCAGACTGTGTTCATGTGTCCTTTGGATGTATATTTAAAATGAATTACAAGTGCATTTCTTGAAGGTTGCACCAATCAGGTCAGTAGGTCACAGGTGTTACTAATAACATAAACAATGACTCTGTTCTACTGAGCTATTACTGATTTAATTGTTTACACCATTAATTGTTTGCTTTACTACAGTGGCCCTGAGGTGCAAAAGAAAATAAAACAGTTCACATGACACAACAGTTTCCCATTATCCCCACAGTATGTCCAATACAGCAGAATCTTACAGATAATCTCTTGGTCCTCTTAAGCATTGCCTGTTTCATGTGTAGAATTACTAGTTGAGAACACCCCCTGGTGGAGGATATCAACAAATGTAAAAATAAGATGAATATACACTCAGTGTATGTTGGGAACACTTGTGCTATCTAATGCTATCCAATACAACAGCTCTGATATAAATTCTTTGTGTGACTTTGTGTTTCTTATTAAAGTCGCACCAGGTGGTGTTGTGTACTGTACTGCATTATATTAAAATGTGTTCCTAATATTTTGTCCACAGTGTTAACATACATTTTAAGAATATAGTTTATGACCGAAAAAAAGGCAGCACCTCCCTCCAAAGTATGTGTGATGAAAATATCTCTGGCTTTTGTTTATTCATAGAGATTGTCCAAACAGACCTTTCTCTTCGAACCTGTTCTAGAGGCTAACTTCAGATGCAGATCCCAAAACAAAGACAACCTGAACTGAAACTTCCTTCTGAATTATTGCTCCAACTCACAATTCTTTGCAATGATTTAGAAACTTGATACTCAGTTGATTGACAGGTGTTTCAGAGAACTCCTGTGGAAGTGATAAATCTTAACTAAAATTGTTTTAGTGGTGACTTGATACCATGCTTATGCTGCTCCCCTTGTGTTTGATGCACTTTATATTTGGTTAACATTTTTGCTTTTCTATCTTCTTTTTGTAGCATTGTTTTTGCTAGCCCAGCAAACTTGAACTCTTGATTCTCAAAGTGTCATCTAAAGTGCAAATCAAGGTTGAATTAACTTATATAACCCCTCCTCACCAGTTGCTTATGTCTACCATTTATGACCATATGATCGCATATTTCACAAGAAAAAGATTAGATATTTGGCACAGCTGAAGTATGTTTATGTTATTCAGCCAGTGTTTTTGGGCCTGCATTCAAATTACCCCTGTCCTGTTGCTAAGGTGTTGGGTGTATAGTGCTATGATTTTCCAAAATCATGGCACTATACACATATATTATCTTTATCTCATCTTATCTATATTATTCAGATAAACTTTAAAATACAGTTTTGGTCAAAACAAGGACTTTGGATTTGTCCCCCGTCACTTGCACTGAAGGTACATTTGAAGGAGACAGTCAGTATGAACAGGAGGAAAGATTAAAATGAGCAAAAAAAATGTTTCAGTGTTCATATAGGCACTTTGAATTGTTTTACATCATTCCTGATTTTAGAAAAACAAAACAATCTCAACTCAAGTCCATTCACTTGCTTGTTCTGGAGCTTTCGCCCTTATCATATGACTTTCATTGCCCAGTTTTCATGGAAATGCAGATAATCAAACTGCTCCTGTGAGAATTCTTCATTACAGTATTCGTTAATTTGTCCATGTTCATATTTGCTTTAAAGCTTAAAACTAAAATCACTTTAATGCAAATTTGTATGTTTTCGGTCCGTGCACAAAGTGTAATTCATCTGCATTGTTCACGTTGTATAATGAAACGTCCCATTTTGGGTGGTATTCCCTATTTCATTGTCGTAATACGTGTAATGCAATTCACCTGTTTAAATTGGTTGACCTGCCAGCAAGAACAAAACCAATGCTAACAACACTATTTTTTTTTTTTTTTACGTTTGCAGGTAAAGTTGCCAGCTGTTGTAGCTAAACAGCTGTTGTTGTAACGTTATGTTAACCGTTAATGTTAGTCGTTTGTTATTATCAGCTGTTTTGCATGTCATTTTAATATTTGTTCATCTAAGTCTGTGTGAAATGCCTACAATTATGCTAGAAGTGAGTTAGGTTTGTGATGGCTGAGGTTTTGGGTACAGGGATTATGGTGGCAGTTTTCAGACATCTGCTGGAAACTCTGCAATAAAAGGTCATATTTTTTTAGGTTTAAAAACAGATGTCTTAAAGAAAATATATGACTGAGGTTCATCTTTCCTCTTTATTTTGAGGGTATCAACTGTACATCCACAGATGAACAGTGTATTAATTATTTAATTTTTATTCACTAATTATAGGGATACATGACATTAATTACATTATTTAGAATATGTCCTTACTTTGCAGTCTGTCTGTAACACTGCTGGTAACGTGCATTTGTGAACACAGACCACACTCCAGTTTAATACATCCAAATTAATATCAAAGCACCCCTAAGCCTTACAAAAAGACTGAGCAGGGTCCAGGTAACTCACTTCTAGCATAATTGTAGGCATTTCACACAGACTTAGATGAACAAATATTAAAATGACATGCAAAACAGCTGATAATAACAAACGACTAATGTTAATATAACGTTACAACAACAGCTGTTTAGCTACAACAGCTGGCAACTTTACTTGCAAACGAAATAGCATTGGCAAGTTTCTGAAGTTACGTTGCTGGAAGGTCAACAAATTTAAACAGTGTTTGGTTGGAGATGTTTGGTGGATAAGGTCAACAACAAAAAAGTTTGACTTCATGACGACTGCAGCAGTAGCAGCTCAGTCTCCGTCTCAAACATGGTGTGTTTACTTTGAAAATCCCGGTGATTATCTCTCTCAGTTGTGGGGAAGTGGCGGAAAGTAACAGTTATGAATTATCTAAATGATTTAGACTATTTGTTGTTAGGTTGTATTTATTTCATTTCCCTCTCCTTAAACTGACAGCTGCGTCCAACACGCTCCAAAACGCACAACTTTTACTTTGAAGGCTGTTTCCGGCACTCGACCTCCTTTTTCAATTTTCATTGTACAAGTTGGATGAAGGAACAAGCGGACGCTCTGTGGCGCTGAATTGCATTACACGTATTACGACAATGAAATAGGAAATACCCGCAAAAATAGGATGTTTCATTATACACCGTGAACAATGCAGATGATTTCGTGTACGGACTGTTTTCAACTTTGCTAATTTGGCTTTTAACATGTTTTAACATGAAACTATTTGTCCAATAGATGGCAGCATAGAAATGTATTTATTTTCTTTATGTTATCTGAACGTTTAGATACCATCTGTATAGGCTATCTATTTCACGAGCAAGGACCACACCACCAATGAGATACGTTTGACGACTTTATTAACGTGATTTGAATGAATCGCTTGATGCGATGTGGGGAGACCGTAGGAAGGATCCGCTGTCACACCCGGGCAGCGAGGACCCCCTTGGAACCTATGAGAAAGGAGAGAAGAACAGAAAGAGAGGGGGGTGGGGGTGCGGGGGGAATCGAATACGAGAGCGAAAGAGGGGGAAGAGGGTTAAGTTTATTTATATAGCCTACAAGCTTCAATTATTTCTGTCATAAACTATATTCTTGCTAAACCAGCAAAACATTATACATCACTTGTAAAGGCAAATTATACTCTGTAAAAATATAGTTTTGCATGAGTACAGTACAAACAAACCATCATTTAAGTAAGCACATGAAGCACCAACTATGCACTGATAGTATAAATATATAAACACGTGACTTCTGCTTTTTCTGTGTGGAGGGTGCAAGGTTTTGTCCAAAATCAAAATGTGGAAAAAATGTGTCAATGTGGAAAGGCAATTGGCAAAATAGTGCAACAATGTAGAGGCCAATGTTAATAGTTTTGCTAGAAGTGTGATAATAAATTGCAAACTGGGAGTTAAGTAGAGAACAAGCATTCAATTTGACACAGTTAGTAACTGCATTGATCACAAGTGTTAATGGTTCAAGAATCACTGTTGGTGTTTAAGCATTTAGAAAAAAACCCTGTAAAATAGCAAGCATAGCTGATCTGAATTCAGCAATATTAATCTTAAATATGGATCAAAATAATCTATCATTTACTGATAAAAAAGTGAAACAATATCAGCGTGACAGCAGAAACAGTGATATAACCTTTCTTATATACAGTCTATGAATAAAACACTCCGAAAAGAGCTCTGAAAAAATGAAAACAGATGTTTGAAAGTATCACAGTTAAACCATTAACCATATGCTGTTAATAAAAAGCGTTTATCCCTAACCCTACTGATAACTTTTGTTAGTACTGAGAGCAGACAGCCAAGAGTAGAATTTTAAAAAGTCAAATATGTGTTATACTTTTCTGAGGCTTTTATACACAGAATACAAAGTGTTTTCAAAGCAAGACAGTGAAGTGTGAAGAGAAAGAGGAACAAGGATTATCTCATCAGCCCAACAAAACACATACAGAATAAATGGTACTGAAAGCTCTTGTGTGGTGATAAACTTCCATGTTGATGAACAAGTTTTATAGGAAGAAGACATTGAAACCAACCTTTGATACAGCCATCTGAGAGAGCAGCAGTAAATATTATACACCAAATCTTAAAATAAAGAGTGCAGTGATGTTGCATCAACATGATATTGTCATATGTAAATCTGGCAAATGTCCACAACTTGAAAATGTTGCTTTATATGTATTTGTCCTGATATCTGTGTTCAACTGGAAAGGAGAGGAATGAACAGAAAAGTCATATTGTTTCATCTTGCTTTCATCATTTTCATCAGAAATATTATCTACAAAAAATAAAAAAATAAATGAAAATTTAAATAAAATTAATGTAAATAAATGAAACAAATTTCACACAATTCCATTTCTTAATTAAAAAGTTTTAATCACATATCAGAACATGTATAAATTTATACAGGACATGGTAATAAAAGACTGTCATAAAATCACAACAAAAATAAGGTCATTACAACACAGGCTAAAGTCCAGTAGTATAAGTTTCATTTTGACCTGCAGTATAAAGTGGATCAACAACATAAAGTCACACATCTACACAGAATTTTCACAGATTCATAGAAACAATATCAACAGAACAATATCTGCAGGAGCCTCTATTGAGTTTTGTTTTCTTTTTTTACTTGCCATATAAATGTAAAAATGAAAAACCTTTCAATTGATATGCTGCCGTTGTTTTTCTCTCTCCCAAAAGTTAATGATCAACCGTGATCATTTAGTATCACCGGACTGTACCTAGATTAATCATGCACATTTGCAGATGCTGATAAGGTGATATTATTGTACACGCCTAACTTTGCTTTGGTGTTGTAAGGACAAATAAAGTATATTACATACAGACATGGATTACAGGATATTTTGTTGTGTGTGTGATCATCAACCAGGTGGTCCTTTCTGTAAGAGCTGGCAACAGATGAGGGTAAGAATGAAACTAAAAAAAAATCTGATTTCACAAAGACTGTGTTTTTTGGCAGTGGAGCTGCATTGCTGCCAAATGTTACATAAACACCAGTCACAATTAGAGGAACACAGGGTTAGTGTCCAGGGTTAGTGGCCAGTGTCTATCCTGCAAACGTTCTCAGTGAAAGTAAGAAAAAAGGATATGAAATTTGTGGGGGTTATTGTACATGTTCTCAAGGAGAGAAGTCCTTGAAGGGTTTTAAAAGACTTTGGTTATTTTTAACCTTGAGACAAACAATAAGATCAGTCTAACTTTAAGTCTAGTGTTAACCAACGCTGCCTGAGAACATGTACTGCAACCCCCACACATTTCATATCCTTTTTCTTACTTTCACTGAGAAAGTTTGCCACAGACACTTGTCATCTTCCCATGTTTCACATGATCTTCACTTGTGTTTCACATGATCTTCACTTGTGTTTCACATGATCTTCACTTGTCACTTGCTAGCTATTGGAAAATAATATGTGTTGTGTGTAAAATGTAAGTTAGGTGTCTAAATGTTGATTGATTAGTTGTGATATATACATATTTTACAAAGCCTGTTTGAAAGAAGCAGAAATTAAAATCTGTAAAAATCAAAGCAGTAACATCTTCCACTCAAAAGCCAAATGTGCACACAAAGCTGTGCATATACACACACACATAACTTCTAGCACCTGTTTCAAACAATTCCCTGCTAATCTTTTCATAATGAGAGCACTCAGTTAGAAGGAAAGCCAATCCTACAAAGTTACCTTGTCTACAGTCACTGTGTGGACACACACATTTAAACAAAAGTTTTTCCTCCATAAATCTATACATGCATACCAGAGGTTCACTGCCATTTACCATCAATTGGACTGCCAACTGGATTTTGGGATGTTATACACTGCCTCGGATGTGACCACTGGAGCTGAACATTATCCTCTTGCTTGTCTGACTGATTAAAAATCAGTCAGTACCCTTTTTACATACTTCACACACACTTTGTACACAGTGCCTGTGATTAATCACAGTAGTACAAGTTATTTATGATTATACACACAGTTGTTTGCAATGAGAAAAGTGCAATAAACGAGTGGAGTTTAGCAAACAAGGAAGTGTTGATTTCAGAGGTGACAGTAAAAAGTTATATTCATGTGATATGAAGAATCTCCTGAGAGAGAGAGACAGGGATAGAGAGAGAGAAAGAGAGAGAGACAAAGAGAGAGAGAGAGAGAGAGAGAAAGAATTTAGATATCTGATATTGTCTTGTAGACTGCCACATGGACAACAAAATAAAGGTGAAATTAATATTTTCAGTTGTTTGCCTCGATGTTATAGTGTAATTACCTCAGGCCATGCTGTCACTGTGTTTCAATGTTCAGATGATCACCTGGAAAAAACATCAAAGTCTGGATTAAATCTCTTGGAGTGCAGATGAAAAGATATATATATATATATTTTCAGTTAGACACAGTGAATCAGAATAGCATAGGCATACCTTCCTCAGCTGCTGATTCAGATACACGATGATGATCACCTGAAACAAATGAAAGATTTTAATGTAGATTAAAGTGTGTGGGTGTAAAACCAGCACCATCTGTTGAGATCCAGAGCCAAGCCAAGTCAGATCCTCAATGAAAACATGAGTCAGGTTATACTGTGATTCAAATACTGATGATTAGTAACCAAGCTTTCCACAAGCCCTGGAAAAATACTAGATTGACTGTATGCACAGTGTAGTACATATCACCTGTAAAGTCAGAAGGAACAGAAGTACAAAGCAGTTTTGACATTTTAACACCCAGTTAGTGCAGGGACAGTAAGGGTTGCTGTTCGGTCAACATCATGTGCTACAAACCGATTCCTGACCAAAGTTCAAATCATAGCAGGAGTACAAGTTTGAACATGCTTATGAGCTCAGAAACCTGTTTGTGGTGAGCGGATTTGGTTTCAATATGCATCAGCACAAAATATGTGGTAATTTTATTTCCAGAGAACGTTAATTTGATACTTTTGAACAACATTCATCAGTGAGGATGCCTCAAGACGGACTACCTTTTAAAGAAACAGGAATATTGATGAAGTAACAAAGCAGACTTGGTTAATCCAATTACTTTTGGCCAGTTCAATTTGAGTGCAGATAAATCACCAAACACAACTCATGAATATGCCAGCAGGTTTGTAGCAGACATTCAGTCTTTTAGGAAGCTAAAGTAGAAGATAGAAATTAGTTAGAAATGAGCAAAAACAGCGGTAACAATATGTCCAAAGACGGACGTACTCATTAGGGGTGTTGTAGAGAACCTCCGGGCCTCTGTCAAAGAAATTATAATGAGAATGAGTGCAAACCCACTGTGGATGACGGATATTTATTTCTGCTTACTTTACAAAGATTTGTGATGCATTTTGTAGAACACTGTCTGATACTGGGAACTTTACACTCCCTTAGACTTAATCCAACTGAACAATAACAGTGTACTTCCCCATCTGAAATAAAATGGCTGCCTGCCAGACATGCAGGCGACAGAGCTACAGGATTTTCCACTTTCCACATCTTCTTTCAGTATCAACCTTCACCTATTGTTTGGTTATTTAATTTAAGCTCTTCCCTGTTCACAGAAGGCAGCTGGTGAAAACCTTCACAACATTTTAGAACTTCAGTATTCAAATAACATATACATCATGATCAAATACTGAAGTGTTGAGTAATTGATTTAATAATGTACTTGATCACTGTAAGTCATAATTACTTTTCATAACAGTTAAGTCTGTTCTAGAATATGAGTCATTTTTTTAATCAGTTAAAATTGCAGATATAAATATGTGTGTGTCTGTGTGCTGGTACTCACTTCGAGACCGCCTTCTGTATACCAGCAACGCCAACAGCATTCCTACGATCAGTGAGCCGATAACCACCACAGGAGCGACGATTTTGGTGGGTTCATCCAACTCTTTCCTTCCTTCTTGTTCTGAATAAATCCAATAGAATAATAATATAAATAAATACTCCAATACTTCAAGCCATGATCCAAAGGAGTTAATATGTCAGTGTTCATTGAAATGGTATGCATGAAATGTTTGGAAGTTCCCCCCAACAAGATACATTCACTTTCACTTTTATCCCCCAGAAGACTCGGCACACAGCAAGAGTATGCACGTCAACCCTGAGTGAACACACTGTCCTTGCAGATAAAAGTTGATTGTAAACATGAATCAAGAGGTCAGGCAAACATGATCTGGATTGAACTGTTGTTAGAACTACAGCACAGATACTGATCAGAAAATGGCTTTTTACTGTCATTTATTATTTTATGCTGCAAACATTTTATTTATGTCTTTCTATTTTTCTGTACTTTGTTTTTATTATGGGGGGGGGGGGGGGGGGGGGTTAATTGTATGTTTTAAGTTTCTCAAATTACATGTTTTTCTGTTTTATGTAAAGCACATTGAGTTGCCATTGTGTATGAAATGCGCTATATAAATAAAACTGCCTTGCCTTGCCTTGCCTAATGTTGTAGTAGCTGTGACAACTTAAAAACTGTAGTTCCATGACATGGCATGACCCAGCGTTATCAGTCCTGCACAATTATGCATATCTTTTTATTCTTTGTGAGGAACTTTGTTTTTCAGATTCGAGTAAGATGTGGGAGAGGCATGTTGCAGCCTGGCTAGTCAATGACTTGTGTATCAAAACAACAACAACTTGATGGTTGCCCTTAGTAATAGATAAAAGAAACATGAGGAAACTGGTTAACTGTTAATAAACCCTGTCTGACCTGCCAAGATGCCTGTATACTTTAGTTATTTTCTCACGACAAATAAGTTCCCTAAGACGCTTACTTTCTTAGGAAAATTTTGCCCACTACAATCTCCCAAAAAATAAACCAAAACTTGACTGGTTGATGGTTCCAGTTCTTCCTCACTGAACAAACCCAAATGAAAGTGTGTTTATGTAATTGCAGTCATTCACATTGCTTCCAAGTCCAGGTAAAGCGTGAACACACATCTCACTCTCGGCTGTCATTGAAATGGTTTTAATGACATCAGTGTTTCTGTGTGAAGCGAGACTTAACCATTGCTTTATGTTTAAAGGATATCAAGTGTGGTGCTCAACAACATTTACCTGCAACTTTTCCAGGTATTTCCAATGCAGTCTCACCCTCTTTGGCGCCACTGGCATTGAACACTTTGCAGGTATACTTGGAGAAAATGGTATTTTTCAGCAAAGACAGCCTGCTAGTGAGTTTAAACAGACCATTGCTAGCGTTTTCCACCTGTAGTGGACTGCTATCTGGCCACTTGATGCCGTGCTCATCGAACCAGCCAAGTCGACCTTCTGGATATCCACCCTCAGAGGTACAGATCAAGGTGACATCTTCATCTCTAGTAATCTTCTCTGGGATGGAATGTATCATTGGTTCGTTGTATTTGGCTGCAAGACAGAGAAATGAAGTAAACATGTTTGTTAACCTGAATATTGCATTATGACATCAATCATATGGCACCAAGAAAGTATCATAATTTGTTGACCATGATTTTTGACAAGTAATATGAAGTACAACCTGTCGTAAGCAAAACAAATAAAGAAAAAAGCTACTGCAACCACTTTTTCTGTTGTTTGATTATTTGTCATAGAGAAAGTAAAAGTAAAAAGATTTTAATAATACATAGGAGGAGTAGACACAGTTTACGGGGAATACCAGTTTGGCCAGAAAGTCCCCTGATCTCTCATTTCCTTCCGGGCCAAGATTACATCAATCAGCAAGTTGATTTTGTATGTGAAACTAAAATGAAAATGTCCTTCAAACAGAAACAACCATAATCATGGTGTGGCATGACAGTGTTTAGCTCAGCGGGTAGAGCGTCTGCCCCATGTGTTGAGACTACAGTCCTCACTGCAGGCGACCCCGGTTTGAATAACGCATTGAGCGGTCCTATCTCGTTCGTCATTCCCCCCTCTCTGCCTCCAGTTTCCTGTCTCTCTCTACTTACTTGAACATTAAAGGCAAAAAGACCCCAAAAAATATAATTAAAAAAAAAAAATCATGGTGTGGCTTTGAAATGAGTTGGTATGTATTAGGCTTGACCTCGTATTCTAAATTCACAACAGTCGTTTAATAGTTATCAAAACATTTTAGTGGTCAATCATGGGTGGAGGCTCTCACCTGTGACTGAGAGGTTAGTATGGTTGGTGTTGTCACCGCTGTCTGTCATCACCACGCATTTATATTTTCCAATGTCCTTCAACGTAGTGTTGGTAATGAGCAGGGATACGTTCATATTCTTGTCATTCCAGGATGGTTCAGCAAATCTAAAGCCAGGCTTCGGATCAATTCTTCCTTTCTCAAAAGTCAGCACCCTCACAGCGCCCTTAGTATCCTCTTTCTCCCAACTGACCACCAGGATTGTTGCATCTCTTACGACTTGTGTGGTTTTGACCACACAGTCCAGCATTGACTGCTGGCCATACTGTACCACGTTTCCAGTCTTGCATTCCACTGTTATAAAAGCTGTAGAGGAAAATACATTTATAAAAATGGATAAGTTCTGATATAGCAAGCAGCATTTACACTTGAAATTCTCACAATGCATTCTCAGAGTATGGCAGAACTTACTTTGTCCTTCACTTTGTGCCCTGATAACGATGAAAAACAAGAAGAGGGCAGCAATGGAGGCCATGTTCATTCACCTGAAATGACATTTAAAATAAACAATTCCTTATGTGAAGAAAGACAATAATGGCGAGACATC
The DNA here is from genome assembly GCF_027409825.1 of Scomber japonicus. Lineage (NCBI taxonomy): Eukaryota > Metazoa > Chordata > Actinopteri > Scombriformes > Scombridae > Scomber > Scomber japonicus. The sequence continues at coordinate 24,694,390 of NC_070579.1, forward strand.
CACTCCTTTCATTACTTTCAAAAAACAGTTCTCTAAGCATCCATGTACCAGGGTGCGAACCTTTGTTGCATGTTATAGCCCTCCTGCTGCATTCACTATCTTTATCTCTATTGTCACTAATAAATGAAGGCAAAATGCTAAAACAAAACAAAACAAACAAAAAAAACACAACATTTTGGTCACTTAAATAGTTGTCCTAGCAACATTTGGGACATACAGAGTTGTGAGTGTGAATATACAGCAGCCCAAAAATGTTGACAAAGGCAGATGACATATCTTTTTAAGTTGCATTTGCATTTATGAAGATGTCGAAAATCTGCCTGTCCTTTAATGTTCTGTGTATTATGGTGCATGATTTTATTTAGCCTAACAATAATCCACATAAAAAACACACCTGCAATATAAATACCTCTTTGGTACAATCAACAACAACATCAAAAAAAGTCATCTTATGTTTTGCAGGTTATATTCCTCTTTTTTTCTATTTAAATCTGAATGATAGGACAATTTTCCTGCAAAAAACCCTGATAGCCCCAATGATTCTTTATAATTCATTATATAAAACAATTCTCCTTGTGGTCACACCACTGTAAACCACCAAAGTCACATAATTCAGCCCTGCCACATCACGAGACAGAAACTTGTATTCCTCTACAGCAGTAAAAAAAGAGGTTCCAGATGGTGCTCATGCCTGACTCATTTAAAAGAAGATGAGTCACCCAATAGTAAGAACAGGTAGTCACAGTCATTCAGTCTCAAATTAATCTGCAGTGCGTACGTAAATTAAGAAACATCAACAATGCACAACAGCAAAGAGGTTTGTGTGGCTGTTGTGCAACCGCCTGACATTGGTTGCGCAAGACCAGACAAGTTACCCGTGTTCTTGTGAGTGAAATATAGATGAGGAGCTCTGTGACTTTTGTCTCCACCAATGAAAGTGATGAAAATATAATACAGTTGCACTCCGAGCCATACTGCTGACATTCTCTGAGCAGGCAAGCAGCAGACAGAGCCAAATGTGGTCAATCTTGGTAGCATTAGTTGCAATGTACCACTTAACTGCCAAGTGATAAGAGCCAATGTTTTGGTGAGGGAGTTTCACACAGTGCTTGTATTATCATTACTTAACTGATCACAGGACAACTGAATTGCAGATTACCTAAGCTAAACTGTTTCCTAGGCGAAATCATGCATTATGCGTCTGCATAAAAATAGACTGTACTGACTGACACATTTGCATTATGAGTTTCCTGCTCTAGTGTCATTACTAAGGTTTAACTTCTTTCATTTTTAAACTATCTACTAAAATATCTACTAAAAAACAACAAAAAACAAAAACAGTGCTGACTCCAAATAGTGACTCAACAACACAACAATTTGCTTATCATCATCCAGAATAGCAAGAGCTTGTTTCTTTCAAACATAAATAGAGCAACATACTTTGTATGTACAGGGGCGCCAATACAGGTCAGGCAAACCAAACAAATGTCTGAGGCCCCCTAAGAAAACCTAAGAAAGGGGGGGCCCTGTCTACCGACTGATAATGACAACAAAACACTTACCCAATAACCCAAATCTTACACTTACAATGCAGGATATTTCCACACACATTTACTGCAATATATATCAATGTTTAGCCAACGTCTGCACCATGCTGAATGCAGGATGACTGGCCAGAACCTCTGTGTCCGACTCTGTGTCTGACTTCAACCCTGTCTGAACACAGCTATAGCTCTCTCTGCACCCCCCTCTGCTGCTGCACCTCCTGCTATACAGACAAACTTACACTGATATTAACTTGAAGGCAAACAGACATGGACCGCTAAATCTTCATCATCTAAAGTGGAACCAACTCAGAAAATATACAAATCAGTGGAGCCCTAAAGGACTCAAACAACAGCACCAGTGATGTCAACATAAACAATATCAACAACGTTAATCCTCAGACAGACAACAGTAACATTACTGAGTCAAAGCAGCTGTCGAAAGACAAGTTTCAGGATCAGTATATATCCTTGGCTCGAATTTAATTGTGAAATGAGCTGCTCGATCTGTAAAATGAACGATGCTGCGCATTTTATCAGCCGATGTTACAAAACGTCGATTTTAAATTCTAAATCACTTTTAAATCATTCTCTAGCTATGAAGAAAAAGCACAATGCAGATTCAGCAAAAAAAACGTGATGGCTAATGCTGTTGAAGCTGGTAACTGTCCTCCAGCTTATTACTTAACTACAATATGGTTCAGAGACTGTAACTACTTAACTATGCTATGTAGTATGTAATACTATATAACTAATTACCATATAATATAGTTCAGAGAATATAACTACTTAACTATATAAAACTACATAACTACTAAGTGGTACTATATAGCCTAATATAGTTCAGTGGACTTCTTTCCTTGAGGCAATTACTCTGAAAAGCTCCTATTTGTGCCACCAATACTTTTTATTACATAAGTATAATCTTGTTGATGTATTATGAAATTGTATTTGAAAGAACATATTGTGTATGCATGCAATAAAAGCAGACAATGTTTTCCACCGAATTTGCTAAAGTACCTATGCGAAGCTTATTTTTGGCTTAGCTTGTGCTATCCGTCCTGCCTGTCCCTCCAGTGACAACATTATCTGTTCTGTTTGTAACAGGCTGAATCGTGCCTGGGAGGTGAAAAGCTATGTAGATATATATCTTGCATTCATGTATTCCTTTGTTTGAGAGAGGGTAAGGCTACCTTCCTGTGGCAAAGCATAATGAAAACAAAAACTGAGGCTGTGAAATTGGGTGAATGTGTTCCTGGGTTATGTTATATAACTAATTTAGTCTCATTTTAATTCGCATTTTTGTACAAAATGAAAATGAGGTTATTCCTAAGAAGTTGACAGAACATACGTATGTTAGAAAATGTAGGCTGTGGTGCAAATGTGTACACATTAAAATTCTTAACTTAAAAAAACGATTGAATTTTGTTTATGGTCTAAACGTCTTTCATGAAATAAAGAGACAGTTTATGATCCATAGACCGTAACAGAAATAAAATGTCCAAAGACGGACTGACAAATAGTCTTTTTCCCATGTCTTCAGTCAATCTTCAGCCAAAAGGAAGAAGATTCCCCAAAGAAAACCATTCTCTGTCTGTGGGCAGTTATGTTTATTTTTATAGTACAAAGCCCAGCATTCTTACTGATTCCAAATAAAATAGCTTTTTTATAGCCATGCGATCACTTCCTTAGTCACTTTTCAAAACATCTTTCTAGTTAGTTTTTAATATTCCATCTTCCCATGTTCCACATACTGATGACACTGTGTCAGAAACCATGAATGGGATGAAGTAATGTATTATCTGGGGATTGTAGGCATTGCACAATAACTAAAATTCAAAAATGGCATGTATTAATCTATTTTCTACATAAAATGGTACTAATGAGTCCAAATGTATGCATGTTTGTTTCTGCAAGTTCCTCATACAGTAAATTAAATTGTGGTCAAATACAAGCCAGCAACCCTTCAGAAACCTGTTAAACAGGCTTTATTTATGGGTGTTTGTTTGTAGTTTAAACTTGGCTCTTTACCCTGACGTAAACATAGCAAGACTAAAAGAGAAAGTGTACTTGAAAAATGTTTCCAGGTGAAGAGTTAAAAGAGTTGCTGAATATCAAGCAATATCCTCTTAACCTCAAAGACAAAAGGGGGTCAACTTTGTTTCCTGAGCGGAACTCAGATGGCCTGCTCATTTGGTCTCTCTGCTCCTGCAATGACATTTTGGCTTGTTTTCTGATAATGCCTGTTCCTGTGTTAAGTCTGAAGTACCTAATGAAGAGATGAGATTAAGATCTTTCTTCAATGCATGTTTAAAATGAGGAAGGGTCATCCCTAATACAGGCATGAGGGGAAGGCAACCAACAGACTGAAAAGGGGCAGCTGTTTCCTATGGCTGGCTTTCCCAAAATGTGACCTGGGACTCCTTAGGTGTTATTGTCCTGACTTGGTGATGTCCTATCAAGTTTAGCGAGCTTTGACCTTAGGCCTCTCTCTCTCTCTCTCTCTCTCTCTCTCTCTCTCCGAGGTGGTCATGCTATGCTGTGTATGGAAAAAACATACTTAACATTTTCTGATTTTATTTGCATACATGTATTGCCTTTTTGTTGTTACATTGCCCATTTTATCCTTTTCATTTTGGCCTTATTCACATTTTTGTCACATGTGTGTCATAATGTTCAGCTGGAGTATGTTAGTTAACACAATAAAAGGAAAACAAGACTTGCTTTGATATTTGAAATGGTTACTGATTTGCCAACAAAAAAGGCCAGCAACAGTTGCCCTTCCAACAGAAACTATCTTTTGTAGGCATGCTTGGAAATTTCTAACTTACTGAACTGTAAAGTAAACATTCAGTCTGGACAAAGAAAAGGAAAAGGTACATTACCAGTTTCTTTTGTTATTTCTCAATTCAATAATCAAGCCAATGCAGCTGTGTGGGGTGGGTCACAGATGTCGACTCCCACACACAATTTTATCCAAGAATTTCGCCTCTGAGTTTAACATATTGACCTTATACAGCACTTCATTCTTCCTACTGATTGAGGCACAGGTCAATACAACATTGGACAACACTTATGGATACCCAACATAATGCAAATCAGGCACAGGATATACTTAGTTTCACTTCCATTAAGACTGTTTCAGTGGTCTCCGATGGTTTCTCATTACTGTCTTCCCCAAGTATATGGATAGCACAGCTGGCCTGTCCTGTCTGTACACAGCTTTCTGGCTGCATACCATCAATATGAGAATGCCCTGATGGTCACTCTTTAAGGACAGCTATTGAAGCTTAACATCTGCACATAAACTCTCACTGGCCAATTAAATCCCCAGCTGTCAGAACTGGTCTTCACATAAATAAACAGTAAAGGACACAGTGGGAGGTAAAACCGCACATAAACACCAGCTTTGTACTTTGTATATTGTACAAATGTATTCTCTATGTTATTATGCTGCCTTAAAGAGGGAGATGCAGATTAACAACCTAACTTTTACCTACTGGTGGCAACTTTTGTGTGTGTGTTTGTGTGTGTGTGTTTCAATCTCCACATTTAACATGCTTGATACATTTAGTTATGAGATATGGATAAAGAAAGAAAGAAAGAACAAAATCTCATAAAGGCTATCTCATAATTCAAGGGAATTTAGAGAGTCTGAAAATAGTTTGTTATGATGGTGTGATGATTGCATGATTGCTACAAGCAATAGTGCCAAACAGAGGTTTTGAAATGACCATATAAGACACAATTATTTATGCAGCAGTATATACAGCACAACAAACCTCCTTCTTCAAAGATTATCATGAGCGCAACTGTGGTAGTTCCTGCAGCCCACACTGCCCCCATACGTCTCTATTCATTTGAATGCTGAATTTGAATATTAGCCTATTCGTTCTCGATGGAAATCATGATATGATTCACACTAGTTTCTTTCTCATTGGGATTTTAAAGTTAGTAATGTTTTTGCTTAGTTTAACCATTATACTTAGCGCTGATTTAACGAGTAACGGCTGCGATTACACGCGCACACAAAAGCGCTCTATAGTCGAACCCCTTTTTTTATACAGACGCGTCTTTGTGCCCACGTGCTTATTAATCACCTTGAATTGTTTGCTCTTCATCCATGGGTAACTTAAGTTTGGGTTAATATTTTACTTTCCGAACTGCCTGTCATATGTTTGCTTTGTGTTTGGATTCACACGCTGAAGTAATCTATTTAGTTGAGTTCAGTCTGGACTTCATCGTACAGGAGAAACACGGACACGTCAGACTGTCAATCGCGCCTCCAATATTTCCTTATAGGCTACACTGCCACAAGTGAATTTGAGACTATGTTAAAACTCGCCAGCAGAACCACAGTCGAACACATTTTAAAGCAGCACTATGCTGTCTTCTAAAACCATTCACATAACGTATTAATCTAAAAACACAGTGTTTAAAACCATAATTCATACGAAGTGAACGTAACTGCTGTACGTCTGTTACACACCGGCTACCACCGCCATTTGTCTTCCGTGTGTCCAAACACCCGCTGACTAACTTTATGTTTACCTCTAAGACATAAACAAATCACGTTGCCTACAGTACGACATGTCAAACTCACCGTATGTTCCTCTATCAGGACACCGTGTTGTCTCGGCAAAGGGAAGCTCTGACTAGACAAAAGATTTGACTGAAGACTAGCTGGACTTCGGTTGACTTTACTTTCACTTTCAATATGAGTCATGGGCGGTATCAACAACAGTGTAAATCAGATAATAGACACGGCAGACCACAATCTATGGTCAAAACAGCTTTTTAATGTTCTTATCCACTTGTGCCATTTTTTATGAATCCAAATTTCTGCAGTAACTTACATCCAGCAACAACAATTAGTATAGGATGCGAACAGACATGTCATTCTTGCATCATAAAACACCCTACCCTTGAAATAGACACCACAGAGACATTTCATGTACTTGAAATGCAGGCTTTCTTGAATGACTGGCTGGTTGATACAGCAGTCACGAGTAGACAAGACAGAAGCAGGAACAGGAAAGGATGGGAAGAGAGGATGGGGTGTTGAATTTGGTGTGAATAATGTCACGTTAAATGTACAAAAAAGACTGTTCTATATATCCAGTGAGGAGGACTGTGAACAAATGTATAAGGAGTAAAACATAGAAAAAAGGCTGAGCTGTCATAAGGGCACTTTTCAAATCTAGGATGGGTTTACTAGAAACACTATCATTTCTAATCAGGCCTGGCCACATTCCATTGGCTCGCAATGGGAGAAAAAAACTCTTGGCAATACTTGTAACCTTGAAACTGGAAAACCCAACCTTATTTGATGTTGTAGCCTAACACACAAACCAGGCACACTTTGATTTTGCTTTAGAGTAAAATTTTACCTATAAAAACATGGGGCACGCAAAACCGGCACTGGGGTTACAATAATCTAAGGTTAGTGACTACAATATAAAAAGGCTTATTCCAATTCAGTTACCTGACATGGGACATATAGCACTCATTTGTAGACTAATGTCTGCATTATTCAGATCACTATGACAGTAATTTATGTGCCTTCTATATGTGGATTATAATACTATAATCAGTAGAAAGATTCCAACTTCATGCAACAACAATACAACAATTATTCCACAAGAAACAACTAAACAGAAACAAGTTAAATTAAATGTTTAAAAAAATCTTCACAGTTATGTTTCTTCTCACATTCATACATCACAGACCAGATGTGCATGCATGGGTCAAAACTGAACACGGTGCAAAAGTGACAGCTTCTTTGCTTAGTGTTCTACAGACTGGTTGTATTATCGCCTACAGCTTTTGCAGTTGCAATCCAGTGAGGGAAGGTTTGCCAATAGTTGATATGAGAAATGTGATCCTTGTACCCTTTCGGCAGGTTTAATGCATTACAGGGTGCAAAGGCAGACTCTGAATCATATACATAGAAATACATAAAGTGCTTCTGTCAAAATAAACAAACAATAAAAACAGTACAAAACAGTTTTCAAAAAGGAGGTATCAAAACAATGCACTTGGGATGTGGAGAAGACTGGTGTCTGGTGGACATCAGATAGGTTTCCCATGGTACAGACAAATGAGGTGGGGTTCCTTGTTTGGAAAAAACAAAAAAGATGAGTTCAGATATAAGTGGGGTAAGGAGGGAGAGTGTGGTTGAGATTCAGCCCAGGATGAGGCTGGATTTGCCACCAGGGGGATTCCTGCGACCGGACAGCAGTCCTCCAGTGGGTTCCTCAGCTGCAGGGGGGGCTTCCTCCTGATGCTCTGGAACTGGTTCAGGCTCAGCAGCACAGTTTTCTGAACACAGGCAGGAACACATGAGATATATTTGGAAATATACATAAGGAAATAAACATCTTTTTGTTAAGAGATAACAGCTCAACTTTTGCCAGCTTTCCATGTCGTCATTCTCCTGCCAACTGCTCACATTTCCCTGAAAGGACTCTAAGCAGCTTTTTGTGGCTTTTAGCAGCCTCAGCCATATTATCTACTAATAAAAATGTTTCTTTTCCTCCTGCTGGCCATTTAGATTTATCTTCCTCTCTGCATTATTTTAGCTGCTGTAAAAATGGAAGCAACAGCCTCAACAGATTATGTCACAATGTCATTTCTCCTTTTTAGACACAGTAACACACATAGTTAAGTTTACAGAGCTCCCTTGTTAGAATCTATAATGTTAAACAGCATTGTACTACGTTCTTTCAGCTTGATTTTGGTAGACTGGTTTCTGAAAACTGTAAGAATTGACTCGCATCATAAAAAAAAAAAAAAATCTATATAATTGAGTGAGAATTTAAAATGGGGTTTTAAAAAAAAACAGTGCCAAAGGTAAAGCAAGCAAAAACTGGTGCTTACCAGTAGTATCACGTGCAGAATTGTCTCCATCCTAAGAGGAAAGGTAGAAAAGATGGTCAGTACTGCAACGGCCTTCACAGTAAAAAGACAAGCAAAACCCCCAAAAACATAGGAAATTCTGTAATAAGTGTTAAAATGCTCATGATAAAATCTCAATAGATAATACTTTAAAGTCATTTGGTAACGTTTCTTTTCTTTGTTATGGACACAAGCCAGATTTATAAGACATTAAGAAAGAGAAGAATAGATAATTAAAATTTTATGGACTGGAGTTACTTCCTTGTAGATGAATCCGGTAATGTCATGCCACAACGGTTACAGCAGTACCAGCAAGGAAGTGTTTAACTAAAGTGCAGGTATTTAGGTCAATTTGTGGTCAGTAGTTGCCCCGTCCAATAGGTAATAACTTTCTAATAATAATACATGTATATAGCACTTATCAAAACAACATAAAGTCCTTGCCATGAAATAAAATAAAACATAGCAAAAGCAACACTTAGAATAAAATCCTGACAAGGAAAGCAAACTATAAAACAGATCCAATATAGAATAAACAAGGAGAAATATAGAAAGTGTGGGAATGAGAAATACATTAAATACAACTATAAGAAGGCATTTATATAAAAATTAGTCTTGAAAAGTGATTTAAAAGATGAAACCAATTTGAATGAAGTCTTGAACTAGTCTAAATAACACTAACATACAGTGTCTGTCCAAGCTCCACAGTCTGGACGTTCTGAGTGAGTAACCCTAGTTCATTAAACCCATTAAGAATGATTTGCTGGATATGATTCAATTGTCAAATTCCATCATTTCTGGCATTGTTAACAGATGTCATTTTTCTGACATCGCCAAACCCCAGAAATACAGGATAGAGTGAAAGTAGAAAGGAAACGTGCAATCAAGCCAGCAATAGATAGGCGGGGTGGCTGCTAATTATCCATCGTGATCTGTATTTTGATCAGAATGTGGTTGAAACATGAAGATTTAATTTAGACTTATGAGCGTACAATTTAATGGAGCACTTTTTAAAAGAATTGAAGTTTACTGTTGGAGCAGTAAGTCTGGTTGTCTGTCAGCTATGAGGCTTGTTTACTTCAAACTATGTCTGTCCTCAGGTTTCACTTCATGTCCGACTACAGCTCATGATCTGACATGTGATCTTACTGAGGGGGTGCCATCTGCAGAGTTGTTCATGCCATGGTTCCCGCCTCTCCTCAGTGGGGCTGACGGCTCACCACACAGGACACCTGTAGGCTTTCCACCTGGAAAAGAGGGAGACTTAATTGGTCAGGTTACGTTGGCCTTCACCCAGAAGTGCAACATCCAAGAAATGTTGCAGATTTGAACACAGAAACAAATGTCATGTGCCATACAGTATGTCAGATCATTACAAAGTCTGATGGGGCAAGGAAACAAGTTGTGAGATGCTCAGAAAGGTTGTACACAAGCAAACTGTTTAATCAGACTGTAGAAACTGTTTGATTTTAAAAAGGTAAAAAAACAAAAGTACACCTAAAAAGTGATTACGGTAATTATCCCTCATTCTCAAAAGCAGCAAGAATGTACGATGAACCACAAGGTTACTCTGGAATTATGATGGATGTTTAGAATCAAAAAGTGTAGATAATAATTTTACAGTTCACCTGCGTCCAATTAAGTGAGGATGACATGGGAATTTGTTTAAAACCTGTATGATGGTGCGGACAACAACAGAGGTCTGCAGCACAGAGGAATACTACATATATCAAGCATTGGATACATACAATACTTGTAAGTGGGATCACAGAATACAGAATAACACCAGCCTTATCTTATGAATTCCACATCTGTGAATATGGTGGGGTTTTGGCCAGCAGGTGCTTGCAGTCGTTATTTATTGACTACAATATTTCATAATCAGAGTAAGGACAAACAGCACTCAAATTTCCTCCAAATTAAAAAAAAAAAAGTGTCATCAGGTCAGAGTGTTCATATGGGGAATTTTGCTTTAAATGATTTCCTCTAATACATTTGAGTGTGTTTCATGGGGCATAATCTCAAAAAGGAATTGAAAGGAGACAAAAGGAAATAATTGTCCCTGGGGGGGAATAACCCAAACAATTGCAGTCCACTGATGTTTTGATCTGACCTAATGACCCCCATTATGCTGGACCTTTCTAACTAATTTCTTATTCTGTGGTTTGAGGAATTTCATTTCATTTTATTTTCATCCTAAAAGTTTGTCTTACAATGAATCTTTTCACACTGATGGAAAAAAATATGCTGCCAGTTCCTTCCGTGTAGGATTTTCCCTTTGTAGGCATGTTTCCTAGTCCTTTCATTTACAAGTTTCACTTACATATTGAGAGTGAAAATGCCACTACATTGTTCAGTGACGCACTCCACTGATCCTTCAAGAACAAGTTAGACTATTCATAACTGTCAGATGATATTAAAGCTATACCACACATGTACATGACATTCAATTGTTTTACATATTTAGTTCATACTTGTATGTGGAACTGTAATATGAGATAAGTACCCACTTAGTTCTTCTTTTTGAAAATTTGAAACCATACTATGTTTGGTATCAATTGAAAGGGTGCAGTGTAAGCTTAGAGGAGACCATTGACCTTACTCTATATGGATTCTTAGATGTGCTGTTGCTCTTAGGTTTTCCCAGGCTATATGTATGCATTTATATACAGTATAATGGCACAAGGGCTTTTTGTCTATATAACTCTGACCTCAAATTGTTTTTCATAAAGTGAGCAAGTGATTGGCAGTGTGTGAGATTCTATGGTTTCCTTACAATCAAGAATGTTTGATCCTATGCAGCACTAAATACACAGTCAAAGTTAAATCATATATCATTCATAGTCATTTATAATCACTGAATTACCGGTGAAGTTTACGGTTTTGTGTGTGATGACAACATTTGAGGTACCTTGTACAAAAATATATATAAAATATATATATATAAATATATATTCTGTGTATATAAGATTACCTGCTATTGATATCTGCATTTTTTTACTCCCTACTATTGGTATCAGCCCCAAAAATCCAATATTGGTCAAGCTCTATTGTGAATATTATGTATGCCCTGTCAAACTACTTATTTTTCACAGAAGCTATAGTTTTTTTATACATTAAAAATGACTTGTTGTTTGGGTGTATGAGCTTCAACAAGCAAGTGCTGTAATGAAAGCCAATTAAAAGTATCCCTTGAGACAACGGACCTCAGTCAGAGTACAGTTGGAAGCATAGAGTGATGCCAAAGAAAACAGCTGGCTGAAAGAATTTACAAAGTTCATCCTGTTGACAAACAGTGGTCACTCTGACTTCATCTAATGAGAAAGAGGACAAGGAGGAAGAGGGGGCTTGACCTTAAATCAAAACACTCTCAGGACTAAAGAGAAGTTTCTACCTCTGAAAGTGATAAGTGAGAGGAGGAAGAAGGAAATGTCAGGGACAGAATGTGTGAAAGCTGACCATGTAGAATTTCTTTCAATATATGTTGTAGGTGTTATTGTATTTGTGACTGAGATGACTGACATTTATTTTCAGGCTGTTGTGTAGTGCACTGTCTCAAGAAATATTGATGATATCTTTATATCTTAGAACATTGTTAACAACCTCTTTTTGAAATAATGCTAATCATTTTGCTTAGAATCCAGTTTTGGGCATGTCAAATGTGTATTGTGCTTATGTAAATTGCCATTGCTTTCATAAACACATATTAAAAGGTATCATTTTATAGCTGTGCCATTATACAGCTAATGAAACAGGGAAACTTTTGTCCTGCAGCTGCAAAATTCCTTCAACTGACTAAACGTTTTCTGGATGATGGAGGTGTTACAATATCCATGCCTTTTTGGTTAAGCTTGTGATGGAAAACTACTGGGATTATAATATCATAGTCTTAACATTCCTTTGATGTGACTTTGGGTAAAGCAAGATGTAGTTAAGGCTGCCAAACCACAGTGACGCTTAATGTTTTAACAGTAATAAGTGTTAACTGGTAACATATGTTGGGTGCACACTGTTGAGCAATCAGTTACATTAGTGCAACTGCCTTCCACTCCAAGGTAGTGAGTAGTGTGTGTCCTCTTAACCAACTTTGGTTTTTGGCACTGTTGAATTCAAGTACATCTTTAAGCATTGTTTTAGCCTCATTTCTTCTCTTTATACTAACAAAACAACAGACATGGAGGTAGTGATGTCAGTAACAGCCGGTCTCACAATTTAACATCACTGAAAATCTCAAAGATAGAAGACTGCCCCCTACAGTGCCAGCAAAAGAAAAAAATCTAATATCCACATCATATATTGTGATATTTGACAAGCATGATGTATTACACATTTGACTAGATAGGGTGATGTAATGAAATAAATAATTAGACAGAAGATAGTTGCTGAAACATCCAGGCATTTAGAAAAGTCTGAGACTAGATCTCAGACAAACAGATCAAACAGTATACTGAAAGCTTCTAGAAAAGTGACTCTCTCAACAAACTAAGTTACGTTTCACATATGCCAGAAAAGCTATGACATACAGCATGGGTTGTGTGTGTATTTGTTAGTCTTTTTGCTTGTGTGTGCTATGAAGAATAATTCTGGAAAATTGGGAACTGATGCACCAGATCAAAAACACACACCCAGCATTCCTTGTATTTCTTTTTCTGTTTTACTTCCTCTTTCAGTAGCATTTTGATGTATCATTAGAGACTTGCTGGAAAAGGTCAGCACTGGACAAGAATGAGTAGCCCTAGCAAATTTGCGACAGAGTTAAGATGGACCTGTCACAAACTTGATATTCCACTTAGAAATATATGACATATGAAATAATGACTGGGAGAGAACTCTGTTCATCAATGAGGCACCTGAACGTATCCCGTTATATGACTTAGCACTGCTGGAGACCTCAAATGTTATTCTTCTGTATTCAGCTGTCTGTGGTTTTGAGTAGCCCAGGGAGGCGGATGACCAGTTTGTCCCTCATTATCATTTTAAAAGGTGTTATGTGTTCTGGTTTTGTTTTTATGTTATAACGTCCATACCTCATACTTGGGGAATACATTTTTAGAGATTAAGCAGATTATACCTGGTGGGTTGTTCCTTCGATTAGCATAGGGATCCTCAGGCTCAGCGAAAACACTGGAGGCCATCTTGTTTTTCCGGACAGGGGGCTTCTCCTCATCTGCACCAAGTGAAATGTTGGAGCCACCACCAGGAGGGCGCAACACCCTGGAGAGAGAGAAAGAGAAAGAGAGAGGGAGAGAGAGAGAGAGAGTGTCTGCTGAAAGCAGGATTGTACTTTTTTTTTTAAATTACCAACCTAAATGTTGTGATACAAACTAGAGATGTACAGAGTTCATCAATGAGAAAGTATTCTTCATTCACACTGGTTTCAATAAAAGTCACTATTCAATTTCAATTTGGGTCATTTAATATTGTGCTGCCCCTTTATAGAAAATGAAATGACTTAAAGCATCAAATAAATCTGTTTCAAATCTAATCAATGTGATGGTTGATGATCTTTGCAGCCTGATTCAAGTGAAGTGGTGAGGGAAGTCACAAAAAAAGCTGATCAGTCATACTAAAAAGATGATGTCAGACATATTTCTCATGAAACTGTGTGGAAATCTGGGCTACTGACGTTATATCTCTATTGTATTTCCAACTATGCCAGCAAGTCAAGTTTTAGTCAGAAGTTACCTGTAACAATGATTGCATGTTACAACACTGTGTTTTAACATCATCCTAATTATAGGAACATCTCTTGGTATATTGCAACCATAGACTGTATAAAAGAAACGATTGCAACAGTCTCCAAAAATAACATTCATGAGTGAAGACTTGTATTTTAGACTGAGCTATCTTACAAAGAGGTGTGCCACTGTTCATTCTTATTGATGACTATGCCTATATCTAAAACTGAATGGTTATACTAGAAATGTCATGTGTATTTTGCATACACTATGAGCTATGATTATATTCACCATAACTACAACTTCCTTAAAACTCCATCCTCCATCAACACACAGTGGCTGTTAAATATGCATTATTACAGTTTTTAATATCAATGGAGTAGCAGTGGACTGCACCTTTCACTGCTTCTCTGATGAAACAGCTCGTTTTCATGTCAGGTGTGGCCAGCTGTAACGTGGCCCTCGCATCACTGAAGCCACAAGCAGGGCAGACCAGAAGATGTCTTGTTTGCACCTCACTGTCTGATCTCGATAACTGATCTAAAATCCACGGGTGCCCCACCCAACTTAAGTGACAGATTTGATGTCTGTCTTTCGTTTTCAGACAAACAAAAACTGATAAGGGAATCTGAAGGATGCACGCATGCCCGTGTGTAAAGGCCTTCATAGTTAACACTCGGTACCAAGGCGTCCACTCTGCACTTGCTAGCTCTGCAGCTCCTCTACAAAGGGAGGATACATGTGTGCTGCTTTGCTAGCTTAAAAAATGGGAATGGTCCATCATAACGAACAAAGGTGTGGTACCGAGCTTTACCCTAGCATCATCTTGCCGTGCCTGAATTAAATATGCATGTACAAGCGGTTTTAACAATATAACAGGCTGGGGTCAGAACGAAAATGTCTTCAGTTTTACATGCAGACATGTTAAGCGTTGATGTTCACGTCAGAGGATGCTGGACTTGTTGGCTCCATGGTGGCTAGCGGGTAACGGGTCTGAACAACGCCTTTTACCTTGAACTGCTCTTAGAACCGGGCTCCATCCCTTGATACGTCGTGGTCGTCGTCATTTTTGCACAAGTGAGTCGAACAAATTGTATAAATATGAGAGGATACACTCGAATTACACTGCAATATACAGCACTTCACCACCTCATCATTGTCTATCCTGGCTGGTGTTTCCCAATAATCAACCTGCCTCCAATCTGAGGAGACTAGCCTCAAATTAGCCAGGAGGAGATATAGTTAGAGCTTCCGGTCAAGTGTCCAAAATAAAATCTACTCACTTGGCAAATAAAGGCTGCGGTGATTTTAAAATGTAATATCACAGATAAATAATATCATGTATAAGTTATATATTTAAGGAGTACATGATTTACGGTCAACGATTTGTTCTTTACGACTTTGTGTCTCAACAAATGTCACAAATTTATAGTGTAATTTGAAGGCAAAAAATCTTACTTCCGGTATTTTCCTAATTCTTTCTCCCTAAATTGACTGAGGTGCGACAGAAACCATTGTGCCCAACCACAAGCCCCGCCCACAAGTGGACAGCTCCGTGTATGATTGGATCCTGGCACATTAATCAAGCGTGTGATTGGATAAATTATTTACATGGCATCCACATACTATATATCATGTTGACCCAGAAATCCACCGTTAATTGCAGATCCTCAATGTTTTGTGTTTTAATCAGTTCAGAGTTAGAGTAGTTAGAGGTGTACATAATCTTGAACTGGTATTTCTTGTGAAAAAGTTTCCACTTGTCTGTCAGAAGAGCTTAAGCCTTTTTAAACCGATTTAAACGCAACAGACTCTACAGCATTGGTCTCCAACCCTGCTCTTTGAGATCTACTGCCCTGCATGTTTTAGGTATCTCCCCACTCTAACACACCTGATTCTAATTATTATTAGTAATATTATACTCTGACAGAATATCTTCATAAGTAAAGAGAAGACCATCGCTATTAAATAATTGATTGACTATCTCAACATTTATTATAAAATCAATATCCCATAAAGAGACAGACATTTTTACTGGGTTTTTTAATCAATATCATAGTCATAAACAAGAAAAAAAAGGCAACCAGATTAGAAAATATATGTAGAGATATGATATTCTAAATGGAGGTCGGCTTCTAAAAAAATGCTTCAGCCAATTTATCTTAAATGTATTATTTTGTGTCTCCTCTTTTTTCATATGAAATTGAAAAGCATTTTGTCATTCTCTTTTAGTCATTGATTTGTTGGCATAGACACTTGGCCATGGTAATTAATACTCTGCCTCTGAAAGAGAGATCCAAACTATTTCAAGTCCCTGTTTTAGATAATAAGCATGTTACACTTGCATTAAGGAGGCAGTTTTATAGAAGATTATGAAAAAGCACATGAAATCTCACAACCGTAATGGATATATTCTTTCTGGATATGAGTTATGTAACATAATGGAGATGTTGAGTTACACCAATTCATTACATATTGGCTCAAAAGAACCATTACAGTACTTTACACCATAACGGCATGCCATCCTGTCTGGCTAAAAAAGAAAGAAACTTATTCCCATTTCTGCATCATTAATGTCTAACCTTGGAAAGACATTAAGGCAATAAAAATGTTGGATGCTGGGAGCTTTGACAAAACATTTAGCAGAAGGCTGTAGACATTTTTTTCAGTTTTTGATCAAATTATAAAAGTTCCCGGTAGCTGACTGAAACTTTTAATAGACAGTGTTGTGTGCCCTTTCATTAAAAGCAGCACTATTACTGCTGCAAGCTGAATACAAGTGAATACACAGCAGTGGTTCTGAATTTCTTCTTTAAAAAAAAAAAAAAAAAAAAAGACATCAAGGACTCCTAAACTGAAACTTTGGCCACAGATGCCCATTTTTGTTTCAGTTTTGCTTTTAGATGTTTTATTGCAGATATTGCATAAAACACATGACCGAAATGACCATAAATTCGATCAGTGTTACTTATAGATGGAATTACAGTAAAAACCTATTCCCCTCTTTGCTGAGGACCCTTTCTAACCCCCCCATTCACTCCACTTTGAGGCATATTGTCCTAAAGTATCCATTTAAGAAAATAAAACAAATAAACACAGTAGGGACATATGTAAAAAA
The DNA here is from genome assembly GCF_027409825.1 of Scomber japonicus. Taxonomy (NCBI): domain Eukaryota; kingdom Metazoa; phylum Chordata; class Actinopteri; order Scombriformes; family Scombridae; genus Scomber; species Scomber japonicus. Next base: position 24,711,627 of record NC_070579.1, read on the forward strand.
AGACTCAATTTATTCCAATAATACATTTTCATAACAACAACAGATGTCAGTGAATTTTAAATGCAGGCTTAATTGACAATGACAAAATTCCATCTGAATCAAAAACTCAATGACATAAGTATAAAAACTAAAACAAGGACCAAGTATTTTTCCCATAACTTCCAAAAGAAGAAAAAAAAAAAAAATCATGAAAAGAATTTAAATTTCTTCGGCACATTAGACTCATTGCAGCTTACAAATTGTCTACACTGTGTAGTTATGACATGTTTACGTACGAATGACAGTGTGATAAAATCCAACTACACCAACTGTGCTGGCGCCTTTGAGCATTTTGTATTCCACTGGCTGGTATCAACACTGGTCATGAGCATTTGAAGACTGGGCATAACAGGGATGTTTCAGGGAAATGAAGGGGAGGTAGGGATGGTCATAGGAAACAGTCTTTAAAGATAAGATCCTCCGGTTTGCTGTTGGAACACATCAATTGTATCTTCGTCCTCCATTTCTAGCTGTAAGAAAAAAAATTAAATGTCAATTGAGTCTGTTTGTTAGTAGCTTGTGTGAAAGACAAAATACTTGATTATTCCAATGCTTCTGTTACACATGTATATGTGGAATTTTCAACCCATGTAGATAATATTGATTTATTTATGACAATTTAAATAGATGCAACTAAAATGAAATGACTCACTATAACAATGCTTTTCTAAGGCATTCCTACAACAGCACGGTTATTGCTCAATTTTTTTAATGTATAATTTTTTCCATTGTTAACACCTTTCTTCTTCCTGTATGTGCTTCACATATTCCTTCTTCCTAATATATGCTTCACAGTAACTGTATTTTCATGACAAGGCAGTGGTAAACCTTTACCGTAAAGCCAGTAAGACAGTGTTGACAATGCAAGTTCTCTAACCAAAGGTTGGTTCAACAGTTAACCAATAAAGTTATAAAAATGTGTCTTATTACATCTCTTGAATGATCAAGGAGCAAAGGTCAGACATCAGACACTGACATAACGCTGCAGACGTGATTGAAGTCAAAAGAGAAGCAGCTTATTAGAATTTGGTTATATCATAAATGAGAACAAGGCCTCTCTCTCTCTCTCTCTTTTTTTATTTACCTGTCCTACTCCAAGGACTATGATCTGTTCTAAGCAGCTCAGTGCAATCTGTGCTTAATGTGTACACAATAAAAGCACTGTAACTCTGTGCACATTACATGCTCTAGAGAAGTTCATTCTTACACAAGTCTGTCTTGACTATAAAGTTACAGGGGATCTCCACAGGAGTTCTTTATCAGGACTTCTGTTAACACAGACCAATAGGTTTTTTATGAACTGTAATTGGACTGGATGCATCTTGAAAGGGTTCAACAGGTGATAAGTCTGAATGATTTGAACTTTCAAAAGAGCAAAAATGTGTCACCGGTCATGCACAATGTCTAAGGTATCAATACTGTTGGGTCATAAATCTCTTAATAAGAAAACAGCTTAGGCTATCAAAAAGTAATTCAGTGGCTTAATGTGCGTAGGTGGCTCGACATGTGGATGCAGCCTTCCTTACCTGCGAGGGTGTATCTGTTTCATTGATGGGCTGACCGTCAAATCGAAATCGTATTTGCCTCATTGACAGTCCCTGTGAGACAGAGTAATATTGTGTTTACATTATTATTTAAGGGTCATATAATCAATTGAGATGTGGCAAACAATAATACCAATGAGCACCCTAGAGATAAATCCCTCAGCTTCTCACATATTCACCTTTGATAAGCATTTATGGACTACTCTGTATTTGGCAGGAACAACTTTAACTGGTCACTGGTCTCCAGTTGGGAAAACCATCATTATGGCAAACAGCATTTAAATTAATTTGTGAGGTGATATAGACTCATAGAGGTAGCAACATTACAACTGCAATACACTGTGTTATAGCCTCACCTGCCGTTCACAATAAGCCTTCATCAGTTTGCTGAGAGGAGTGTGCCTTTTAATCTTGAACTGCACCACTGAGCCATCCTGCCCTGCCACCTTCAGGTTGATGTGCTCATTGTTCTCTGTCTTCACTCCCTCCTGGAATAGAAAAACAAAAGATTACAGTCAATCGTATTGCTAAAAACACGTAAAAAATAAAAGAAGCTTGATAAAGTGGAGTGTCTATTATGTCTAAAAGCCCCTAACCTCAAAACCGCATCAAGTAGGGTCCAACACAATTGGAGATAATGTACAGTATGCATCTTACTGACTTATGACAAATGTACACGTATAAAAGTGAGTGAATTTAGTTTTTAACCCGCTCCACTAGTCTACTTGCTCCTGTTGAACAAGGCCCTAGGGTTTGGTGCCGTTATTGAGAGCAGAGAGGGAGCAGCGTTACAACTTCAACGTTAGCATTAGCATTTAGCTAAGCAAGTAAATCGACAATGGCCTACTACTTACAATAATACCCAAACGGTCTAGGCAGGATGAAAAATACTGCTTGTACGCATCGGCATCTGCTTCTTATGCGGAAGCATTATATGATAAGCTAGTGATAACCTTGTGTAGTTAAACTATTTCATGCAGGATCCGTTCAGTTAGCGGTTTTTGCTCAAACAATCCATTTCGGCCTGTAGCTGCTCAACGCTGCGGTCTCACTTTTCTTCACTTCTCGCTAACGCTATCTAGACTCCTATAATATAGCGTTTTACAAAATGCACTGGTTAATAATAATAATACCAATGCCAGCATTTAAGATGCGTTGGTTTGGTATTTTTTAAATAACTCCGTGTTATTATTTCTTTCATTCCCCCCGGATCTCAGGCACATTAGCCGCGTTAGCTTATTATGCTAACTTTACCCGCTAGCTTGTTGCTATAACGCAGTGGCTCTGGTTTTGTGCTGCCTGCCTTCTCTGTAATTATGCGACCGGTGACGAATTGAATTGGTTGCACAGGCGGAATTTCCACAGTGCCATCTCTCTAATTAATGTACACGGATTGGGGTGCACACTGAGAAAGGAAACCACACACAAATTCTGCTCCTCACCTTGGGTTTTTCGTCTGCCATGGCTGCTGCTGCTGTGTCTGTCTGCTCCTGGCGCCTGTTCTGCTGCGGCTGCGCTGTCTGGCCGCGCCACTTTGCTCCGGCTGCAGCGCTCACAGCTGCGCCATATCAACTGAGCGCTGCTTACATGATGTACTGTACGAAAGCTAGATCCACTACATGCACATTGGCAGTCTACATTTAAATATGATTTGATTTTGCAGCATATGGACGTACATGCCAAAGGTATCTAGCAATCTACAAGGACATCACAGCTAGTGAAGTAACTTTTAAGTAGGCCTACATTTCATGCCTTGATATCATCCCACCTTTATTATTCTAACTCATTACACTTCGGTATCACTCAGTCTAGTTTATTCAGTCTCCAAAATGCAGCAGCAAGAGTTCTGACAAGATCAAGAAAAGAGGGACCACATTACTCACATTCTTGCCTCCCTACACTGGCTACCTGTTAGGTTAAATGGTCTTGCTCCATTGTATATTAGAGATCTCCTGTCCCCATATCACACTAGCAGAGAAATGAGGTCATCTGGCCAGGACTTGTTTGTCCACAGATGCAGGACTAAGTTTTATGGGGACAGGGCCTTCTCTCTATTGCTGCCCCAAAACTGGAATTCTCTTCCACCCCCAATTTGATTCTCTATCAAGAATTTAAAAGAGTAACCCAATAACATGCTGTTGTTCTTTTAAATATTGATTTTGTAATTTTTATCATCATTCTGATTTAAAAAAAAATATATATATTATTTTTGGTGTGTTCCTTTTTTGTATAAAGCATTTTGGATCAACAATGTTGTGTTTAAAATGCTATATAAAGCTGAAAAAACACTGAAAAATGAGGCAAAGATGTGAAAGTTGTAATACAAATAAGTCCATCTTATTCTTTATTCTCCATGCACAGAAACAGCTTTTCAAAAATATCCAATGACAAGTTCATTTAACAATCTAAGACAAATAAATAATACTTTTATAAGAAATATGTAGAGAATCTCCTATATAACACTAATTGCTCCAGAAATACAACAGTACTGTTTTCTGATAACTGCATGGTAAGTGTAATGCTTGAGATTCACCACAAAATATTTACTGATTTATTTTCTCAAGGCTTAAAAAAAGAAATACTTTTCCTAGTTTGATATAGGAAACTCACACACAAGCTTAACATGTACAGTTGACCCAGGGAAAATATCCTCACTCTCTAGCTTGATTTCCACAACATAATCAAACATGGGGGAGCAAGGGCTGAGCTATACATGACATTTACTTTACAACTGTATGACTTTATGTTTCTAGGGGAGAATCGTCACCTGATCTGTACTTCTTTAAGCACACCCACTCAATGCAAACAGTTGACCCCTTACCATAAATGGTTCATGTTGTATCACTGAAAATGAGCTGCTAGGATTACCATTTTATATGAACATGCTATCTGTATTTCACAGCCTGGATATGTAACAAGACACCTCTCATTCCATCAGAATCCACTGCACTGTTGCTACATAATGCGACATATTATAAAATGTCAGCTTGAATATTTAGTAACATTAAAGCTTCTCAGACACACCATGTGTACCCCCCTTTACTTCAGTACTGAAAATTACCATCATAAGAAGAAAATGCAGGACAACAGTTCCAATACCATACAGTAAAGTTAACCAATCTCATACCTTGCACCCCAAACAAAAAATAAATAACACATTCATGATAATAAATACTGAAAGACTAAAATGCACACCAAGAGTCTGAGCTATGAGTTTGTACAGAACTCAAAAGACTAGTAAAAGTATTCAGTAGTAAATGTGAGGCATATAGGGAAATGTGAAGTGAGAATAACTGATTGATAAATAGTCAGCAGTACATCATGTGAAATGCAGGTTTTGATCACATGATGGCATGAACCTGGTTTCACAGTCTCCTTCTACATGTGTTTTACTGTATAATAAGACTGCCTGACTTTCAAAAGTGCAAGTATACTCCAATCAGTTCTGATATGATGGAAGGGTAGGAGTACATGTATTAAAGCATAAATGAGAATAAAAGGGTATAGTAATAGTAACAACATAATAATAACTTAACATTACTCAAAATGACCATACAATGATTTTCCCACGTAACCACCATCAACATTCAATCATTGCACACACCTGTATGGAACTGTAGAGTAGTTTACATTGGATGTATGCATCATGACTTTGGCTACTTAGCTGAGCCATCCAAGCAGACATTCTCTGTAAAATGTCTATTAGAGTTTAGATTATATTCATGACATTTTCCCTATAAGTCTTCCAACACTGCCCTTTCTCTTGACCTCTGAGCTGCACTGACAGACTGAAGGGTAGGCAGGGCTATAGAGCCCCCCATCTGTCAGCAGGTGGAAAGTCATTCACTTCCCGCACTTCTGTGTGTGGCTGCTCTCCCAGTGTGAATGTAAGTTTGTATCTCATCCGAACGGTTTCCTGCAAAACACATATACATACAATGCACTCAGCTTGGCAGCTTTCATCAGGTTAGCGTTAGACTATAAAGACAGTTAATACTGTGCTGTACTGTATGGTGTCAAACATGGGTGAAAACTGCTATATTGAGTAAATAATTTGCAAAGGAATACATTACATAATGCATTAATACATTTATGAACATCAAAACAGCCTTAGGCTGACTGCTACCTTGAGAGGATTGGCAAGCAGCATGACCTGAGTGATGGCAGCAGGGGGAAGGATTGGGTTAAAAGGAGCCAGCTCTGTGCCCGAGGGTGACTGCAGTCTCACTTTCATTGTCTGGAGAAGAGATGGAGAATTGGCACATTGGAATATTTTAAAATATAAATGCAGGCTGTGAAGCTCGCCATAACTGATTGCAGGGATACACAGTAGGTTTTACCTTAGGCACAGCAGCCTGCAGAACAATGTTCCTGACGGGCAGCGGGGCTGTGTTAAGCATAGATGCCACCATCACCAGAACATCAGGCCTGCCTGGTGGACAGTCAGTGGCAAAATGCAACAGAAGACGGACACCATTTTTGTCATACGCCGTCACAGGACACACCTTACCTTAAAAAAAAAAAAGGATGGTTATTAAACATGTTATTAAGCCATATAAACATGGTTATTACTTCCAAAGTTCTTCCATAAACAGAGCTGTTAAAGAAGGTATATTTTGATACACCTCCTCCCTCTTGCACACACTGTGACATTCATTTTCAGGCCACAATCAAGACAAAGTATAATTGGGAAAAATATCATCCAGTTTGCCAGTTTTTTAGCAGTAATGTCTAAAGTTCAGTTTTCAAATCGCCAATCTGTCTCAAAGGATGAGGAAACCGGTATTTTCTGGCTAGAGAACAGTTGGGGTTTACTAAATTAAATGTACTTCACAGACAACTGTGCCCTTTCCTTTCTTCATGATTATATTCTCTACAGGGTATTCTATTATGGTAGGGAGAGCAGCACATTTCTGGAATCACTGTGTTTGACAAAAGGTTCGACATCTGATGATGTAGAGTCTGTCTATCTATTACACAGCATATGTGATCTGTAAGCAAAATAAAAATCTTTTATGTTTAGATGTTTGAAGAAATGTGATTGAATGCCCACTACATTATGTCTTCTCTGCTTCTGTTCTAACTGGAAAGCTGGAGCTTGAATTTTCCTACAGATCTTTGAAACTTGATGTGGAAGTTTTCAAATTTCAATGTGATGTCCTTTATTGTATCGATTTTTCAATGCACCCAAACTAATAAAATATATATATATAGTTTTTATATATTTCTTAAAAAAACAAACAAAACACACAAACTCACTTGGCTTGATGGCATCCAAAGGTACAAAAACATTGGCCAGCGATACCTCTTCTCCACTGCCTGGATTTGGCTGGCTAAGTGGGAGGATAGGGGACAGAGAGCGCAATAGAGGGCTGTCATCTGCCTGACACTTGACAGGTGGAATAGTGGACCCTCCTGGTATCCCTCCTATGAGTGAAGGTTGGGATGTGGTGGAGGTGCCTCCAAGACTGGACAACAGGGTGAAAGGAGCATGCAGATCTTCACACTTGGCTAGCAAGCTGCCAAAATCCATCACACCAGGTGTACTGTGGATAATCACAGATTTGTAGTGTCTCAGTTAAAATCATTACAGGTCCCATTAGGTTTCATCTCATAATGAAAAAACAACTACGGTGTATGATAACATGACAAAAGATGCAGACATTAGCTCATAAGCCAACATTGAGAAATCACTTTTAGTAATTAATAATGAAAAGCAAAATCACTTTGCCTCACATGATAGCACAAAACACTACTTCTCATTTAATTCTCTATTTAATTCTATTTATCTTATTAAGTGCAATACCCTCCTACTATGTCATCTTTTTTAGCTGTGTGTGTGTCTTGTTTTTTATCTGGTTGTCTGGTTTTTCATTGTCTTTAAAGCAGAACTGGAGTGGCACCTGTAAACTCATTATATGTTCAATATAATGACAATAAAGCTTTATATTCTATTCTATACAAGTGCCTTTACATTTGACATACACTAATCTGCACTTTAAAAAAAGAATGGGATCAAACAAGGATAATTTCCCTGTGATCTTTTTAAAATATAATCGAGTATCCAAAATATCACATGTGACAGATGGACAGACAGGGGTACAAGTACTACTCACTTTTTAGGACTGCTCACATCAAGCAAGGCTAGGTCTTGCAGATTGTTATTGAAAGAAGGAGAAGAAGACAGGGAGGGCACTGCTGCAGCGGAGGCCTGTTGTTGAGTGACAGCGGTGGCTGATGGAACAGACAAGACTGAGCTGTATGACTGAGGGAGAGCCGCTGGGGCTGTAATGGTCAATCCTGAACTGACCAACTGCTGTGACTGTGATGTTCCTGAGACAGACTGTGTTGAAACAGAAGGTGTGGAGAACATAGCGCCAGAGAAACTTAAGGCAGAGGCTGTTGTTGAAGACTTGGTGGGGCTAACTGAAGTTACTGTTGCAGAGAGGGTGCATGGAAAAAATGATGATGTCGAGAATGCAGGAGCCGGAGGTGAAGTAGTGTCAAAAAGATCCAAATCCTTACTGGAATCCTGGAGGAAATTGTGAGAAAATAAAATGCTGTAAATTTTAAGATAATACTTGACTTTAATTAAAAATAAATTGCAATTATTTCACAGTATACCTGTATCGTTTGGAAATGATTGCTCAGGTTTACATGTGTTGGTGCTGTTGATTTACTTGAAACGGGAGCGGGTTCATTGAGGCCTGTGAATAGAAACAAATGGGACAAAACATGTCATATACAGACAGGTAATATATAATATTGTCATAAATAACAATAATTCAAATGCACTTTATAACTACATAATACAGTATGTTACCTAAAGACAGCAGCTCTTCATCCAGCAGAGAAAGTGCTGCAGAGGGTGCATTTGTGCTTGAAGACTGAGGTTCAGTGGCAGCAGTCCCACACAGCAGGTCAGCTGGAATAGACATAGAAGATGTGGGGGGTTGCTGCTCTGGTGGAGAGGGGCTCTGGACGTCCAGACCCACCAGGTCAATCAGAATCTCTGACTGAGATGTGCGGCCAGTGCCTTTTAGATTAATGGAGAAAAAAAGATGTATTCAGTTTCAAAAACTCAATACTGTACATGTCCATCCCCATGTCAAGCAAAGTTTAAAGGGTCAGTTCAACCAAGCACAAAAAACAAACACAAAGACATACAGTTCTTCATCAACTGATTCTTACTGGTTACAGTGCATCCGGAAAGTATTCACACCCCTTCACTTCCCCCACATTTTGTTATGTTACAACCTTATTCCAAAATTGATTAAATTCCTTTTTTTCCTCACCAATCTACACACAATAACCCATAATGACAAAGCAAAAAAGGCTTTTAGAAATTCTTGCAAATGTATTAAAAATAAAAAACGGAAATATTGTATGTACATAAGTATTCACTCCTTTTGCTATGACACTCAAAATGTAGCTCAGATGCATCCTGTTTCCACTGATCATTCTTGAGATGTATCTACAACTTGATTGGAGTCCACCTGTAGTAAATCCAATGGATTGGACATGATTTGGAAAGGAACACACCTGTCTATATAAGGTCCCATTGTTGACAGTGTATGTCAGAGCAGAAACCAAGCCATGAAGTCAAAGGAATTGTCTTTTTCACTTTGTGTGTAGATTGGTAAGAAAAAAAGGGACTGTAATCCATTTTGGAATAAGGCTGTAACATAACAAAATGTGGGGGAAGTGAAGGGGTGTGAATACAGTCACACTGTACATGTGGTTTTGAGTTGTCTAGTGAGACCATCCAAATATAGTGGAAGGGATGGCATTTAATATATGGCACTGTGTCACCTTTCCTGTCTCACCTTATTAGTTTTTCCATCCAGCTTGCTCTTTTCCATGTTGAGATTAGACTGGATTGTAGTTTGTTACATCAGACTGACTTCTCTGCCTACATGTTGGTCTAAGATTCTGTTATGGTTACACTGTGCGTATTCAATCAACTGACTTTTATGGGAACTGAAAATATGTAAGTAACTGCACTGTGGGATGAAACAATTATTGCTGTGATCATGTAAACAATAAATATTGAGACATGCAACTCACTGATTGTAACTGTGCAGAAAACGTACCTCTTTTAAGTGCTGATCTTGTTTGTTGTGCTTCTTCAGACTCTCCGTTGATGGTCTGTCCTTCCACAATATTCTTATAAGAATTAATGACATGGGAGAGGTCATCGCTGGCCTGCAAAATGTCTCCTAATAAGTGGTTTATAAGGATAGATGAGGTTAATAAAATAAAGCAATAGCAATAACATGACATTTCTTCTAGTGTTTGTCAAAGGTTTTGTCAGACAAGAATGTTTTTTATGAGTCAAGTGGGAATTCTAATCTGGTAGGATTGTTGGTGTCACATTGGCAAATGTCCTCTAGGAGTTATTACTCAACCTTTTTATACTTAAGTCAAAACATCAAAAACTTAACTCTAAACCGAGAAATCGTGAGAACACAACAGAGTCAATAGGGCCTAATTCCAGTATTTCTTACCCAAGTTGCTGTCATTATCCTCAGTCTCAGTAGCCAGCTGGAACACTGTTTGTCTAAGCTTGTCACAATCACCATATAACTCCTGGAAAGAGAGTTTAAAATAGAACTGAAAAGTCACATCTTGAATTTCAATCAAACACAACTGTATCAGAGCATATATAAAAAAACAGTGTTTATCATACATAATACATGTAACTTAGCAATATGATATAAGAATATGCTATTATAATATATATGCAGAGGAATGTGATTTTAAAATAAATTACTTTGAGCTCTTAACTGAGCATGTTTCTTCACTTGTTCAAGTGTTTTATGGCAAATAAGTGACACTAAATAAAGTGCTCTGGTGTGTCTAACAATAGACACACCAAGACGTTTTTCAATACTTCCTGCAAGGTCAATTAATGCCAAAGAAATATGTGTATTCATTACACAAACAAACCCTAATGAGTTCCTTGTCATCGTCAGAGGAGTCTTCCGGGTTGAAGTAAGCGAGCATCTCATTAAGGAGTTTGACGCTGTTGTTAACTGCCTCCAGTGTGCTTTTTTGTTTTGTTGTTTTCTGTGTTCTCACCTCATCCTGAGACAAAAAAAAAGAAAATTGAGCTGCACTTGATACTTTTCTTTAAACTTCATTGTCAGTATAAACAAAAGCTGTGTGCAGTAATTTCTCTAAATGAAAGCACCCAAGATTAAGGCTGCATTAAAGCTGCAGTTGGTAACTTTGAGGAGAGAGAGGACGTGGTCGTTGCTGCGCCATTACTTTCTCTATGCTCCTGAAGCCGCTCTCGGAGATATGAGCTTGACCGAGCTGAGGAGGAAGGGGGAGGGGGCTGTGTACATGAACAGTGATTGACAGCTGTCAGACACTCCATCAGACACAATCCTGGCTCTGATTGGCTCTTTTTGTCCGGTGGATTATGGCAATTTGCAGTAGCAGCAGTAGGTGATTACTGCAGATTACTAGTTTCATGTAATGCTGTCTTTACATGGTGACAGTCTTAGCAAATATGACAAAAGTTACTTTTATAAGACTTACCAACTGCAGCTACAAGGCTGAAACAAAAAAATGAAAACATTCAGAAACAGACCTCCTTAACCATGTTCTTTATGAGCCGATTGGCCTCTTGCAGATCTTCAGGCTTTTTGCTCTTCAGTAGCAGTGACAATCTCTGCAGAGAGATGAGAGAAGCATCAGCGAGTGAATGCTAAAGCCCATCACCCACAGACTACACAAACACAAGCAGCAAAGTCATACCAGTCAGACCCAGACCATGAAAAAACAAACTACACCCATAGATCAACTGCAGTCAATGCAAAGTAAATATTCAGCCATGACCTGGTCTAGTGTGTCGTAACCAGTGAGGTAAAAGAACTAAATAAACATGCTGCACTGAAGACAGACATTTCAGTGTATATGTAAGTTAAATATGATCTTTTTTGTAGGATGCAAAGCCTTTAGTCAGGAATATGAGAGGTAGGTAGGAGGGCAAAGGGCCTCCGTCTAACTATTACATTTAGCCTAGATGTATTGGTTAATTGATGGTATTTGTTGCAGTTGTTTTTAAAGATCTCCTCCAGACATGTTTTAAGATAAAATACCGTACTAATAATTTTGTGTCTAATCAAGATTTTCCACAAAAAAAAGATACATATTATTGCATTCAAGTCCTTGTAATGACATATACTCCTTTCTTATTAACAGTTCAGAATCACTGAAAATGCAAGTATAGCTCATGTCAAAGTTTAACTGCAGGACACAACATGTCTCCTTCTTCACTGAAAAGTAAAATTTCAGTTTATGTGACCTGTGGGCTTCACACTACCACATCACACTTGAGTAAGCTGCATACCTGACCACGACTGGCCCCAAACTAGTTGTAATGACACAAATCATGCTCATGTGTACATGCTTTGAGCTCAGATTTAGGGCAACGCACACAAACTTTCCGCTTCAGCAGATGAATGTAAAAACAGCCTTTGTGTGAAATTGTGTGTATACATCATTCTGCACAGTGAAGCTCAAACATCCAAGTAAAGTAACTAATAAGGAAAGCACATTCTTATAAAATACACAGAAATCATCATCATCATCATCAACAGTAGAAGATATTTCAACTACAGAAGTACAGAACCCCAACTCTTGATACTTGATCATATTATATGCAATAGAAAAGTTGTGCAAAAAATAATAGTAACAAATGGAAAGTAGTAACTGAGAAAAGGGAGAGTGAGTTATGTGCATGATGTGCAGCATTCAAACAGTCACATCCCAAAATAATTCTACTTACCCGGCTCTTCTCCTCATCATCAAACACAGGATTTTTGGGTCTCGGAGAAGGTGACGGTATTAATGTGGCATCCAGAGGGATTTCTGGGTCAACTACAACAATACCTAAAATAAAGATGACAACAGGCAAGTCCTGTATTTGAAAAATGACAGAACATAATCTTCAAATAGTCCAAAGTATACTTGACTCAGCACTCTGTGTACAATGTTTTATTTTTAGATGTTATTAGACCTTATCAGCATATTCTCACTGCTGTTTTTGAGTGGCTGATGACTCACCCTGTGTCTTCAGCATCTGATAGGCTTCACAGATCTTTGCTTCATCTGGTAGAGACACAGTCCAACTGTACAGCATCTCAATCACTTTCGTCTTCACCCTCTCTGATACTTTGTCTCCTAGATACTGTAAAGCAAACAGCTTAGAATTACATAAAATGAGAGCTGCAATGATAATTTGATCAGTCAGTAAACACATCATTAATTAGTCAATCTACAAATATTTAATCGCTAACTCGTTTGTTTTATAACAAAAATGTTGCTGGTTTTAACTTCTTAAATGTAAGTATGTGCTGTTTTATTTAGTCCTCTGTGATTGTAAACAGCTTATCTTTGGGTTATGGACTATGAGTCGAAACAAATCAAGTCATTTATAGTTGCATCTTGGGCTTCATCTAGGAAACAGGGTTTAAAATATTTCACTATTTTTAACATGAAAGGATTAACTGAGAAAATTATTGACAGATAAATCATAATTGAAAAATAATCGTTAGTTGCAACCCTGTGCAAAACATCAATTCAAGTGGTACCACGAAGGCTTTCAATAATCATGTTTCTTACTTTTGGTGAAACCACTTTGATTAGTTCGTTTAAAAATCGAAATTTCCCAACTTCATTGTGAAACCTTCGCCCACAGTTCTTCATACAAGCCTCCAAAACCTACAAAAAGAGAAATAAATGGAATAAAAATCTTCCACTTGTAATAGGCAAAGTTCAAACCATAGGAACACTTTGAATGAAACGATTACACTACACACCGTTAATGTTTGTAACGCCTCCCATTCCTGAGGGGACTGAATCTTATGACCCAAAAGTCGAACCGCTATTTGTGGGCTGAAAAATATGAAAATGAAAATGCAAACCCAGTCACAAAAGCAATATAGTCTCAGGCATACCAAGAAACCCTATGTGAGTACCACAAAGAGGACACAGATTAGCTACATTAGATGCGTGTGACTCATTGTCGCAGGAGTTTATTGAATGAATGTGACCCTACCCCTCTAGCTCCTTATTGATTTGGTCACAGAATCCCATGATATACTCCCAGTCTTCCTGTCTGTTGGAAGGGTTAGTGGCCTTGTCTGTAAAAGAGAAGGATACTCATGAGCATGTAGCACTGACAGCACATTTCAAATCTTCAGGAACAGGAAGCTATAGGAAACAGGCTGCAGCTGTGCGATACATGAACTTAATTCAAGCCTAGAGTACCTCACTCGAACCCAGACAGTTGTTCTTGTCCACACTTATTTTACTTCATGACGTCTCTCTTTAATAGCCTCAAGACACTACGCCGATCCAGTTTGTTGTTGCTGATCCAAGTCCTGTTTAAACTTGGGTTAAACTGACGCCTGGAGGTGTTCACAACAGGCGTCTTTAATTCAAACTATTCATTGTACTACTGTCACACATCACTCGAATAGGTAGTCTATTTTTTCAGGCATTTCGAGGTACCGACTCTAATTCGTGAACAAAGTAAACTAAACAAGGCTTATTTTGGCTAGTGACATCCATCACTGCCAGCAGCTGTCTGTGTTAGCCAGCTCCTGATAACACACACAGACGGATATTTCTCAGATATACAGCAAAGTCATGCGAGCTCAACACACGTTTCGGATAGCAACAGGAACGTAGCACACGTGGATGTATAATTAATTTGAACATATGTTGTGAAAATATAGTTTTAGTGTGCACTTACTGAGCCAGGACTCCAGCGACTCTCCATCATCCGCCATATTTGCACTCTGAAGCAAACAACGCGTGACTGCTGATGCCTTCACGTGCTGTCGGACAAATGGGAGTTGCTTAATGCTCAGTTCCATGACCCATTGACATGTTTCGTATGAGTGGGTAAAGAACAGGGTTATTATAGTTTTTAATTTTTCATTAGTTTTTTTCATTTTATTTAGTTTATTTCCGTTTAGTTTGGGTTAGTTTAACAAATGATTAAGTAGTTTTATTTTTATTTTGAGGAATTGACTAGTTTTAGTTTTTATTTAACTTTTGTCTTAGTTTTTCAGGTATTAGGAGGAAAGCCTTGATTTGTAGAAGCTGAAAAGGATGAAAGTGCACAAAACCAAATATGGTTTACCAATTTGTTACAGTCATTGTATAAATAAAGATACCATATTGTGCAAAGCCATTTTATAATAATATTCTTTAATCATTAATGACAACGAAAACAAAGCTGATTTTATCTGCAATTCTCTTTTGTTTTAGTTCGTTTTGCATTGTCCATTGTAGTTTTTATTTCGTTTTCGTTTTTAAAACCCCCCAAAAACTACTGATTTTATTATTATTAATCATTCTTCCTGTTCATACTGGCAATTATAGGACATTCTCTCATAATCCACTTATGCTAGTGATGGGGCCAAAAATCCCCTAGCCTCCTTCTGTGCAATAATGTACTTTAGTTTTTCTGAATCTAATTTGAAGCTTCATATAAAGGCAATATATTTCAACATGACAGTCTTTTTAGTGACAAAGTCCTTCTATTAGTTACTATAGTTCCACCGCAGTTCAACTTAGAAACACTGTCAAAGGGAGGATGTTATTTGCCGAAAAGACTGTAAATGTGGCAGATATCCACTTTGATTATCTCAGACTGCTGAAGCCTCAACTGAAGCAAAAGTGTGTGTATTTTGCCTCCCATCCTTATATTGCCTCCTTACATTGAAAGCACACGTCGGGGAATCTTTTTTTTGGCCACTATGAGCAAGAGGAATGATGGCAGCTTCTTCCAGTGTTCATTTGGGCATCTTACCAGATGAAGCCCTCTGGAGATAACCCCTGCCTCTCTAAACATCCCCCTTTGAAGGGTCATTTTTCAAGTCTGTTTAAACATGGACCTGAAAAATTATGAACCTAAATATTTTTGTTCCCCTTGATTTCACAAGTAATCTGCTGGGTGAGTGAAAATGACAACATTTCAACAAGACTTCTTTTCTTTTTTCCCCCAGATGTCTGTTTAAGACCAAAGATACCAGCTTAGGTGAACACAATACAACAAATGGACAACACTGTTTGGAGACACTTGGCAGTTACAATGTAGAGCAATAGATTAATATTGTACATAGTTTAGAGGTTGGGGGTCTTCCTCCTGTGTTCACTGTGCCTCAACCAGATCCCATTCAGAATCGGAGTCTCAAACCCTCTCTGTGGTGATGAATTCATAGAAAAACACATAATGGCCTGGGGGTGCTTAAAAATGATGGTTAACACTTTAACCTTCTGGCAATCTGACCCACGGACATAGCCCTGAAAATGAAGCTAATGGTGTTTCACTGCCTTTCTCTTAGAAAGGTGGAAGCTTCATTATACTCTCTACAGCAGCCTACAGCTAGAAGGCAGGAACCATCAGTCTGCCTCTCCTTACTCTAATTAATGATGCTCTCATTTCAAATCTCACAGCACATTTTATTGGTGTGGCCATGTGGTGGTGCTAAAAGCTCAGAGATCTACAGTGTGCATTGATTATGTGTTGCCACGTTTTGCATTGAAATAAAACAGCACTTTGTTTGGTTCATTCATTTCAAATCTATTATTTGAGACAGACAATTGAGGAGAATGAAGAGTCTGATAAGGTACAGTATTTATTATCTGCACAACATTAGACCCCTTCTCTTATCTCACGTTTCAAGCAGGAATTAAGAAGTGGAAAATAGGGTTTTCAGGCAGGCTTTAAACTCAGCATTAGCTTGGTGAAATGTGAGAGTTGTTCAGTGATAGTTAGAAATTGGAACTGAGGTATTCATCACCTCACACAGTTTAACATGTACAGGCTTGTTTTTATGATCTGTGTAGCCTGAGTGTATTGTATTAGCCTCATGGATAGCCAATCAAGTCTTTGTAAAACTGTAATGAATGGCAAAATAAAAGTTAGCAAAAAGGGGTACATCTGACTGGGGGGCTGTCCTAATCTTGACTAAGAGCCTCAGCAAAACCATATGCTATAGTCACTATAAGGAAATTAGTTAAGGGCTGTAACATACTTTCCAGCAGACACGGTTGCAGGGAGGTTGGAAGAGCAAACATCAGTGAGTGACCATAGCAACCAGAACATCAGGGTCTGCTGACTGAGCCCTGTGAAACAGTGGACCTAGACTGGACTTTTTTACAAAGGTCAGACAGTAAATGCTTAAAAAAGACTCAAAACATTATGCTTCATGACCTTTATGCCTGAATCATTGCATGATATATCATTCATTCCTGTAGCGCAGCATTAACAAATGATCAAGTCACTATGACTTTATGTAATTAGTTAATACTTAATCAATAATCAATTAATGAATGTTAATTCACCGTTGCTTTAACAATTCATATGCTACAAAATAAACAGGTTCCATATGCATTTGATCAGCCTTTATTTCAGTATACTCTCTCAGAATTATGAACACATTAAAAATCAAACATGTTGCATGCCTGACCCAGTTGTCTTTATGTCACATTTACAAGTTGTTTGGAGTGTTTCCCTGGCTATGGCCCTGTGTGGTTGGACCATAGCTGTACATGCATATTAAAAAATTTTGGACAATGTCATTGGAACAATGACTTCTTCCTGCTGTATTCATGGGAAAACCCCTCATTGTGATTTTTCTTTTCTTTTGTACTTCACAGTGAAATCAGCTTTGAGCTGCATGTCAGCTGTGTGTTTACTGCTCACTACCAAAGCATGAACTCCAGTTCCAGCAGAGGCTCAGGGTAACCATGGAAGAAATACATTACAGTATAGGACATGTGGGTGGAAGTATGGTGCATTAGCTTTCATCCCCGTCACAAAAACAATGAACCTAATGTTCCGTTTTTTTGCCAATAAAGCACATGACCAAGTCGGTGCAAAATGCCTTTCAATCACATTTTATTGTTTTGTACTTGACAGTTCAAACACAACCAACATTTTAAACTACAAAACATTGTATTTTACTATCCATACACATCCATACCCGCTCTATAGATGTGATTGCAGGTCACCACCATGCAATTACACATAAAGTTATGCAGTGCTGTGAAATAATGAAGGATATCAGTGCAGAAGATTGACAGGAAATAAAATGAGAGTTGCCGGTGTGGGTGAAAGAATCTCTAGAAATGATTATTTCATCTCATGATTTGTTTTGAAGAATTCTCAGAGGCTGCCAGTCATATGTTACTTTTGAAGTTTGTTACGCAATTGACAAGAACGGAGGTCTTTCCCTCGATCAAACATGACATTATGAAACCATTTCTTTGCAGTCTAGAGTACCATTCCTCATGGGAAGTGAGACACTTTGCTTTTGTTAGAAATTCTTAGAAAGTTAAACACAAAGGAGTAAATGTTCATGCACTTTTAAAAAAGCTGGGTAAAAATGTGTATGTTAATAAAAATAAAATGCTCCTCTCATACTAGACAATGTACACTAAAATCAAATTCACATGCAACAGTTTGTCATGTAATTCTGTAGAGCAACACTTCAGTTACAGTTAATCATTTACAAAAAATACATCAGTACTTACAAGTAACGACTTAGCAGAGAAAACCCCATAAAAAGTGTCTCCTTCAGTGGAATTATAAAAACATTGTGAAAATGAGCCCTCCATGATTATTTATTAAATCAATTCAAATTCTCCCTGAAGACTGCAACATTTCATGTCTCAAAAAGCATTCATAAACAAAGGTTTTCTCTCGGGAGGTCATTTCCATTTTAGCAAATAACGAGATATGTAAACAAGGAGCAAACAAATCCAGTAAAATTGTCACTGTACGTCAACTGATTTTGATAGTACAAAAGGTGTGCTCATCAGATAATATTTGAAATAAAAAATATCAATAGAAAAATGTTCTTTTCACTGAAGATATGAATATAAATTGCATCATTGACTCTTTTTTTGATGAACACCATCAGACAGATTTTCAACTGACAAAACAATCATCAAGGATCATCCCATTATTAAAATTAAACCCCCCACACATTACATAATAACAATAATGGTAATAATAATAAAAAATCCAGCATCCCCAAACAGGGTTAATGTCTTTGGTCAACTTGCCACTGATGTGTTTTTAGCAGAGATGCCCCAGTGGCAGGTTGTTTAAGTGTGACAAAACAAACAAACAAATAAACAAAAGAATAGTGCATCCATAGAATAAATGATTGTTATTGCCACCAAATTCAATCAGCAGTATGATTCATCCACACAAACCCAGAGACCCAACCCTCTTTAATTTATGCTCAATCCCTGTAGAGTTGATAAATAACAGCTTGCCCGCTCAGCTCAACTCCTTCATCTGTCCCCGCAGTAATTCTTCTTCTGTCTTCTTTTATTCTTCTTCTCTTTGAAACAGAATAAGCAATGGCACTCTGCTTCTTCAGTGAAGTTGAACATTGTCAATATTAAAGACAACTGTCTTTGTCAGGTAAGGTTACTTTTGATATTTGATTAGGTTCACATAATTGCAGGGGAAAGTGCTGGTCTGCCCATTGCGTGTTCCTTTCCACCAGCTGGCATGAGAGTTATGTGTTCTACATATAAAAAAAGATACAGGAGAATAAGAACAGTTTGCTTTAGCGACTACTTAGCAGTTTGTTCTTCTGCACAGAAATCAGTCTTTTTTCAAATCAAAACAGTGTTATCTAGATATTCATGATTTGTAATGCTTGTTTGACACTGAATAATATATTATCTTTTGGAATTAAAACTCAGAAAATACAACTACACTATTCTTTCATCCTCGAATAATTCACATTTGAATATAAAATAGTATCATTTTACACTATAAAACTAGTAAATACAAACAAATCTTTTAAGATGGGGTAAATATCTATGTGTGGGCAGATGAAAATAACTACTGTGCATAAAAAACATTGGATGACAGTAAATCCATCCCCCAATAACAGCCATGAGATGTGGGTGAATGCTTTAGAAAAAAACCCAAACAATCTAATCAAGTCTAATAAAAAAGACATTTTCATTGGATACAGTTCTATGTTGTAGGACACTTTTGCCTTGACCCGATATTCCCCTAGAACTTGTGTACATGTAAATGTAATTACATTTTTGTTAACATTTGGGTTTTTGTTTTTTTTACTGTGAACCTTTCTGAGCATACTCTGGCACCTAGGTTTGTGAAAGCTTTCAAGCGTGCATATTAAAGCGATGGTTTGGCGTAATTTCGACCTAGCGTCATATGCACCATGAGGTCTATCTAATCAGCGCCTCAGCCCTTTTTTTCATTTGGTCGCAAAATAATGGAGTTAGAGCTATCAGCCGAATGGCTTACTACAGGTGCTAACGGGACCAACAGTGTATCTTGTAAATTACCCCACTACACCAGGAGTTTATTAAAATAACACTTACCTGATGGCTTTTACTCTGCTGCTACTGCTAAAGCTGTAAACATCTCGCAAGATCCCGCACAGCACATCTAGAGATCTGTGCGGGATCTTGCGAGATGTTTACAGCTTTAGCAGTAGCAGCAGAGTAAAAGCCATCAGGTAAGTGTTATTTTAATAAACTCCTGGTGTACTTACAAACTTTCCAATGCATCAATTTATGAGTAAAAATCCTATTTGTACTACAGTAGAAGTTTGATAACAATCCAGGCTTTATCAGTGGGGTAATTTACCAGATACACTGGTGGTCCCATTAGCGCCTGTAGTAAGTCATTCGGCTGAGAGCTCTAACTCCATTATTTTGCGACCAAATTAAAAAAAAAGGGCTGAGGCGCTTATTAGATAGAGCTCATGGTGCATATGACGCTGATCACTTTAATGCTCTCGATGTGTGTATTTGTTGTGTTTGACCTGCTGTGGCTGGATCTCCTCCATGTCGCGAAGCATGATTGTTTGGCTGCGGGACACTGAGCTGGTGTAGTGATACTCCACAAGCTGGTTTAGTGAGTTGAACTTAACCACCCACAAGAAATACTTCCCCGAGCCGTCGCGAAGGACCTTGAAGTGCTGGACATCATTGCCAGTCCTGTGGAGGATGGAAAGAATAAAACATATCATTATTAATTCAAGGATAAAAAGATTCCTGAATAAACTAATAGCATCATTAAGGATTTCACTTTCCTTTTAATTTAAAATATGATATGACAGATGGTTCACAGGAGGAAAAGCATGAGAACAATGAACAAGAACAATTAACCATTACCAATCAGCAACTGTTACAAACAGCAAGGAAATGATGTGTCAAATAGAATACTAAATCATTTCAACCATTGAAACATGTTTTAACCATATTATTTCTTGGAGATTAGAACAGCCTTAACCTGAATGATTTTATAATCACCATAGATGTTTGAAAATAAAAAAATGGTTATTTCAGTAACAACCGAACAAATCATAATAAATTAATCAATTTTTCCACAAATTTCAATTTTAATATTCATCTTGGCCAATTGAGACTATTACCTAATTTTCAAGGGATACCTGAGTGCATAAACAATTTTAATCAAAATCAGCATAGCTAAAAAACTAAATTCCAATTAACAAAATATAAAGCAATTGAAGAAAATTCAAATGGAAAAACAAGCAAATGTAATTAATTTAAGTAATAAAAATGTTTTGACAAAGTAGTTAAAAGATAGAGGATTCAGCTTTCACAAAAAAGAAGTCAGCCTTAAGAGAAAACAACACAATGTTCTGTTCACATTACATTCATATATTAGCATTAAAGATGGCTCCATACAGGTGTCCCAGTATTTCATGAGAGTGTGACAGTGAGCCAGCATGCACTATACCAGCACTACAATACCAGAGTGCAGGCGGAAAATTTCTATCAGATGATAATCAAACAGCAACAGAGTGGAAAAGCTGTTAACTTAAAACATGGAGTCATTGAAAACTCCAGTGTGGGTGTGCAGAGCCTTGACATGAGTTTCAGTTTATTTGGTCAATACAACTCAAAAATAATAAAATGGTGCTTCATGGCAGAGCAACAGCAATGCTTAAGATATCTTTAAATCTTTAAAAACATCCACTTGTATTGTTTTTCATATGCAATAGTTAATCAAATGAGATGTCTGAGCACTGATGAGAAATTAGCAACATCTTATGCCAGACATTTGAATGTAATATCACCTGATTAATCTTAGTTTTGTCCAGTGAATACATTTTAAATAATGTGATGTTTAATTTAAACCATCAGTCATTTGTGTGCATTTGAAACAGGAATGTTCCTGAGATTAGATCTGAAAGTAAGTTTTGATCTTGGAAAACGGTGGTTGGGAAGTCAAGGCTGCAAGACCTAGACAGATGAAATCACTATGGTAAATAGAAAACTCCCTTGTTGCCTCTGTCTTTCTGTCTTTCTGTCTGTCTGTCTGTCTGTCACTGTGGCAATGTGAGGGAGAAACTGCAACCTTTCAAAGCATAAACATTTCAGAATGTCACACACAAAATGATGCTATTTATGTTATTTTCAGGAAATGGCAAAGATAGATAGAGATCATCAATAACTCCAAGTGAAAGGACATAGGAAAAAAGAAACATGAGGAAAGACAAAGTGTGGGTTCAACAGCTAACTGGAATTGCTCTTCAAGGTGGTGTACTTGAAATGACAACTGACTTGACGGAAAGGGTGAAATCGCCCGCAGTGCTTTCACTCTCTCGGATGAGAAAGGCGCCATTCACTCTCTGTTTACTCAGTAGTTCTTCAGCTTCGGCTCGACGAATCTTCCCATAAAACCACCTGTCAGTAAGAATCAGAAAAAAGAAATTAGGTAGGTACAACACATCTTGAGCTACTTTATCTATGAGACAACTTTAACTATATTCACTTCAATGAGGAAATATATGACTGTTCTTTCATTTGAAATTCACAAAATGGAAATTGAATTGAAATGTTTTAACTAATCATCTTGTAATGAATCACTTCAGTTCTACTTTCTAAATATATAATTATCATGCAGTATGCAGCACTGTAAAAGGTTTCCCCATATAGATATTTTATAGATGGATCATTTTGGTATTTATGGAAATAACAACCATAAATACAAAAGTTAGATACAATCACAAATACCAAAAAGTAAATTATAGAGTAGAAAACAAATTCTTATATGTAAATATAAATTAAATTAAATATCCAATTATCAAAAAATATAATATATTGCTAATAAAAAAACCCCCACAGAAATAAAAGTAAATTGTACAAATCCTGTATCACATTAATACATAAGTACAACAACATATAAATTGTGTTATAATTTGTTGGTGTGACTCATTTTACTTTTAGGCTTCCACAGCTGCGCTCAGGCTCTCAGTATAGAGACCTGAGGTCAGTTTACCGCTGCTCCTCTCCTCATCTCCTACTTCTCTACTTCTTGCAGTGCTTACTGCTTGTGTTGGTCAAGACCACACTAAAGTACCACGAATAAGTGATTTCCAATTGAATAGAACTGAACTGAATTTGTAAAGTAATGTAGCTTATGACACTTTAAGTCAAATAACATGGCATTAAGTAATATACTGGTTCAACAGTCATAACATCAAAAGTCATACTTGGGCCATCTGTCAGTTAGCAGCATATCTATAAAATGATTTAAGAGAACTCAATAGAGTTCTGGTAGAAAGTAAAGACATAGGCCAGAGAAGAAGTATTAAGTGCTTAAAATAGACATTTATAAAGCACTTTACATTTCAGCTCCTAACAATACTTGACTTATATAACAATTTCCTTTTGGCAGTTTGATTAATCTCCTTGTTTATTGATTCAGAACGTGCAGTAGCTTTGTTTACACAGAAACCCTGACAAGTACGGTTTGCCAAAATGTAGCTGCATTCCAATTTAAGGTACCATGCAGATGTGTCCTTCAGAAGAAACTGAAAAACCTGCTACTCCTGTACTCATGACACACGTTTTAGAGAGTAAACACATGGTATATTTGGGTAGCCAATGTCATTAAACTCAAATTTGAAAAAAGGCAACAGCAGTTCACAGTATGAGCTGTGGCATTCCACCTCACCAAATGATAGACAAGTGACCAAAACGTTTTCAGGTTAATAATGGTAAATATATTGATATGGTTCCATTCATCTACAACACAGATGCTCCTCTTTCCATTAAACAGATACAGAGAAGCTGTGTGAACTGTAGTGCATAGCACCTACCACCAGAGATCAGTCTCTGCTGATGGAACAGGCAACTGAGCAGAGAAAGGTGGCCACTGCGAGTGGTATGGAATCATGCAAATATCGCCACATGTAACTTTAAATACAAAAGCAGTTTATCTCACATCATCATCATCTCTGATACCAACATATCCAATGATGTGTTGGTATCTGCCATGGCAACAAGTGCCATCCAGTAAGAATCTATGGAAGAAGGGTGCCTATCCTATGTCCTATCTATTCATTATTCTACAGGCCATAAGTATTTGAACCCAGCAAGACATGTCTAAGTAGGCTAACTGCATATTACACAGGAAGCACTGTAGACTAGACAATGGCACACAAGTTACAATGAGTTCTATCACCAGCAGCTCAGCTTTTACTTTTTTTGTTTAGTTTTTTTACACAAATACCATCATATATGAAATATGAAAGAATACATATCACTCAAGTCTAGTACAGACTCTACACACACTACACTGATGACATAAACAGATATTAGGATCCATACCTGGCTTCCATTATTTTCACTATGTGAGGTTCTTTTGGTGACATGATGGGATTTTACAGCCACATTTGTGGACGGAATTTAGGGTTGGATGTAGAAAGCAGGATGTGTGAGACTTGCAGCTGATATGGTCTTGATAGGCTGCCAACCTAAAAACTGCCACAAATTCCTAGCAGGACAACACTCTACAGCTACAGAGACAGATTTCACTCAAGCATGTCACCATACTAATATTTGCTTATTAGCATTCAACATGACAGCTAAGGTTGGTGTGAATATAATTAGTTTTTTATGAGAGTGGACTTTACAGTGAAATAGGAGACATCTTGTATCCAGCAGTTCAATTTCAGAACTGAAAATGAGAAGGACTAGATGCCATTTTAAGTATTTTCGAGTGGTAATTCTACTTTTTTGTGGAAAAAAATATCAGACACAGACTATTGTTCTACACAGTATTTTATATTGTCTCAGGGGATTCAAGTAATTTTCTTCAGCTGCTTTACTGTTTCAGTGCCATGGTGATCAAAAATCTAATTCAGGTCACTTTTAAAATGAATCTTTCAAAATATTTTAAACTTCAAGTGAGTTTCCTGGGTTATTTACAGAAGGCTATATATTGCCAAAGGGAAACGTGAGACACAAGCTCAATCAGAATATTATATCCGGGCACCATAGGGGAGCATTCCATGCAGATGGAGGGATGGTGTGGAGCTAAAGCCAAAAGACACCACACGGGACTGATAGATGTCCAGGCTAAGCCAAAACACTGCTTCATCAGGCTTCTTCAGTTTTTTCAGACTACACTGTTGCACCAAATCCTCCCTTACCTTTACATGACAAGCAAAAAACAGATGATAGGTAGCCTGGACGGACATGACCTTGTCAGGTCTGTAACGTGAATAAGTGATGCACACCCAGTGTCTGTGCAAGAATCCATCACTGCCAATCCATTCTTACATATACTCAGTTTTTGGTGTGTGCAGGAATGTTATGCTCATCTTCTACAGAGCTACCATAGAGTGAATTTTACAATATGGTGTATACAGCTGGTGTAGAAACGAAATTGTGAAGTTTAAGACTCACACACACAAACTTATCATCAGACAACTCGTGAAGGACAGAGAGTCACTCAGATAACTGCTGCTCTCCATCATTTATTTACTAAGGTGTGTATGCTTGAGTTGTTTTTCCCTTAGACTGCATTTTTTAATGGAGCAAATGACTTTTGTACAAATTTGTTAATAATGTTTGTTTGTTTTTTAAAATCTTATGCCAGTATGCATGTGTGCTTCATTACTGTGTTTTTACTACTTACTGTCATGTTATTGTTTCCCTTTGTCCAAGAATTTCTGCTGAAGGGGACCATAACAGTGACCTTGACCTTGATACTATACTACTACTACAAATACTGAAGCTTCTGATGCAGAACGATGAAGCTAATCAAACAAAAAATGCTGAAATGCACCAGTTGAGTAAAATCTACTGTGAAAGGTCAATCGTGACTTACTTGTGTGGTTTGACTGTGACATAGTTCCTGGGAATAAAGCCTTCCCTCCCGTTCAGCTCTGCTTTGTACCAGTTCAGGTCAGAACTCTCAGTCATAATCTGCAGAAGTGATAGAGAAAAGAAACAGTGAAATTGCAGGACCACTGCAGAGTAGATAAGTCTTGGCAAAAGGAAATTATCTGCAGGACTGCAGACTGCAATTTCACTCCAAGGGGCAGGTGTATAAAAACCTCTTTGACTTATATAACTTTAAATCACACTTATTATAGACACTTAAATTACCTGTTGCATAAACTTTCACCGTGGATCACTAATGTAAGACTGATTTAGAGCAGCAGAGCATCAACACATTTTACACCTACTGAAAAATGTCTGCTGGAGGATTACAATGTTGAAAAGAAGTGTTATTTACTAGTTTTATCCAATTTAACAGAAATCTGAAATGACACCAAGTATGAGAGAAAATAACTGAAAAGGTGAACACCATAAATCCAACAACTGTTTGAAACATCAAAGCTGTTCAGCAATTGTGAGTAAATTGAGCTTCTGTGCACTTGCTTGTCTCAGTGTTGTGCTGCTATTGGGTCCTACCACCTCCCACCTCCACCCGCTACAGTTTCCTGTAAATTCAAGCAGGAAGATTACTCATTCATTCATTCATTCTCATCTCTCTCTGTCCCCCTTCTTCTCCTGCTCTGGAATTAGCGGATTCCTTAAAACCTGCAGCATAGGTCCTTGGCAGGTTCGCACCAGGGATGCTGGGATTATGTGGCATGTGCTTTAACCACTCAACTACCAGCTCTCTGTTGCTGTCTGCTGTCATTTCAGTGTGAATCGTCACCACCCCATTCAAGTACTAATTCATTTAATCACATCAGCTCAAATCTGAGATCACCAGAAGCACACTCCTCTTCTCATCATCCAGATCCCCTCCCCATTCACCTCCATCTCATCATGTCTATGCAGGTATAAGGTCACCAGAAGCCCACTCCTCCCCTCACCATCCAGATCCCAGTAATCCCTTGTTCGTAACCACCACCAGTGTCTAGACTCCATCAGGGGATATTCTGCTATCTCCTTCACTTTCCCCTCATAAATATGACGAGACCACGACTATCTCCTAATTCAAATATTTTTAGGATTTCTAAAATACATTTCAGGAGTTAGGGTTAAACCATCTTCTTCACTGTTGGATTATAAGTGCAAAATGCCATTATTACTGTCAACTTTATACAACATCATGAGACAAAACATCAGAGTACAGTCTCTTTACAACCCATACTGATTTAAAAGAGCTATTTTGAATTCATTCAGAGTTGGCAGGAAGTTTCTCACACAGGGTGAGTGATCTGCCACCAATGGTGACGCAAATTAAAGTCATTTATTTGGTATGTCATCCCCGAAGGGACACAATGTGCGTGACGTTCCACTACTGGAGTAGTTTTATGCTCTACTGCTAAAATTAGATTAGATTAGATTTCTTTATTTGTACCCGCAGGTACATTTGGCTCGCAGTGAGAGACATTCATACAAAACAATACAATAAATAAAAAACAGTAAAATAGTCACACAATTCGTCATCATCCCATGCTGCCTCATAAAGTGCATTTAACATGTAAGGTGGCTACCCTCAAAGTGTATGGCATAAAGTGCATAAGTGCACTCATCATCATATCATCATCGCCATCATCAAACACAATCATTATCAACATCAACATCAACATCATCATCATCATCAACTCCACAACTCCCCAACCATCATCAAGGGATCACTATTTCTTATTAAGATGTATGATGGCTGCAGGGACAAAGCTAGACCTGTGCCTTTTAGTTTTGGTCCTATGTACAATGTACCTGCGGCCAGATGGGAGGAGCAGGAAGTCACTATACAGGGGGTGAGACCTGTCCCCTAAGATGGAACTGCAGCTGTCTTATATACAGACTGTCTTTGCATTATTGGACACTGCCTTTGTTGAAAATGATGGCATGTGATATTAATGAAACAAAAGAGGAGGAACTCAGTTGGGAGGGCAGTGCAGCACTCTGACAGCCTGCTATTCATTCAAACTGAACTGAATTGGCACCTGGATAGTATGGAATTGGGAGAGAAGTATGGTGTCTTAGGCCAATAATCCCTATACAGACACTTTTGTCTGTCATATCATGATTTTTTTCATTTAAGAGCACAAACCCAGGGAAATCTTGGAATGAGTACATCTATTTTCAGGCTAGTTTTAACATGGATTGTGTATACATTTGTACTGTATAAGCAATGAACCCTATCCTCAATCTGTTCCAGTCATGTGATAACTGCAAACCCTTTGGCTTTTCAGAAACACTGAAAAGCATAAGGCTTGTACTCACACTCATGTTTTTTTTGTACCCGTGAGAAATAATATACACACTGTATGCAACATCTGTCCCATTTTCTGTTTTTTGCTCTGTGCCAAGGGCAAGGACAAACATTTAAAAAAAGATGCTCCACTATGGAAGAACATCTAAATATATGTGAATTCATATGTTCAAAGAATGACATTGTTTGGAGGAAAAGTAAGTTTTTACCCTTTTATAAATGTATGAAGTTCATAAAATCTGAATATCAGAAGTGTGTACAAGTGAGGAAAAAAAACATAGTACACTTGAGATTTGTTTCCCGATCTGTGCCTCAATTACTGCTTTTATAGCTTACTATCAATTCTACAACACTGAGTAACAGTGTGTGAGAACAGTGTGATAAGCATGTGGGTTTATATCTGCTGCTGCATATGTGTGTGTGTGTGTGTGTGTGTGTGTGTGTGTGTGTGTGTGTGTGTGTGTGTGTGTGTGCGTGTTTTATTAATCAGCTCTGCTTTGCTTTTTCTTTCTTTTGGCCAATGAATATCAGAGCTTGTGTCTCTCTAAAAATTACTCACAGAAAAAATTATTATTTATGACACTGATCCTACAAGAATGAAAGGTCTTGTTTCCAAAAGACTGGCCCCAGGAGATTATTAATACATGTCTTAAAATGGGTCATGTCTTTTTCATTTTTATAATGATGTAGACCGCAATGAGTCCCTCCAGCTTCCTATCATGTACTTTGAGACTAGACTGATGAACACCCACCAACCAATTGAAACCCGAATATACAGAAAAAAAGACTGATGAGGCGCACACACACACACACACACACACACACACACACACACACACACACACGAGAGTACAAAGACAATAACCATTTTCTTTATCAACAAACACACACAAACACACACAATAACTAATTCACCCACGCAGCAAGATTATCTATGAGCAATACAACAAATCAAGAAGGAGCACACACCTGTGAATGCATGCACACACAGGCACACACATGCACACACACACGCACACACACACACACACACACAAATTGCTATAAATGGTGATTCATCCAGTCTGTTTGTGTGGGAGCTTTAATAAGCTGAATGTGGTCTTTGACGACATGACACCTCATATCAGAGACACCACAGTGATAAAGCAGGAAGGTCCTGTGAGCCCAAAACACACATCTAAATCACAGCAAGAGCTAGATATAATTTGCATGCTGCAGGGCTTTGGGGGTCATAATGGCTCAGAGATTTACCCATCTGTGATGTGGAGTAAATGAGAAAGGACAATAAGTCTGATAAGTCTCAAACTCATCAAAGTTATTTTGAAGAAAGTGCTTTGACAACAGGAAGACAGACAGATAGAGAGATAAAGTCAGGTGTGGGGGGGGGGGGTCTGGGGGAGTCTGGGGGATGGGTTAGATATTCAGAACAGGTACAGAAGTGGATGCAGTTCTTTATTTATAACAACTAGACATTTGTTTAGAAACATGCTTCTCAATTCCTCACTGCTTGGACCTGCAGCACTTCCATCTACATAGCTGCTTATGACTGCATTAACAAACATGTATAGTGTTTACAAAGTAGAGAACTACTGTCAGTGCTCAAAACTGTGTCAGGTTTCATTCATTAATAGTAACACCAATAATACCGTAGACTTTAGTTCTTGGGAGACTTCAGTCTGGACCATAGTTTTGGACCAGCTGACCCGACTATGGAATCCTGGAGCCACACTGTTATAGCATGGCTAAAAGTATTTACAACAAGTACCTAATCAGTTTTTGACAAAGAGATGTGCATCTAAAAACTGCTAAAATTACAAAACAAACAAACAAACAAACAAACAAACAAACAAACAAACAAACAGCAACAACAAACGTTTAAGCTTTTATTTAGAAATATTTCAGATGTTTTTTCTTACTCTAATTACATGCCAAAAATGACCCAAACCAATGAGATAAATTGGAAATGTAACTAAAAACAGCTGCCTGCCTAAATCCTAGCACTGGACACTGGAGTCAGTAAAAAGGACTACAGTGCATAAGGAATTTGGCATTCAAAAATTAGAAAACAAAACAAAGCAAAAATGAATATAAAAAAAGAATAAAAAAGGATTGACACTGACGCGCCTGACCATGATGTTGGCCTTTAAATCAGTCTACACATATTTTTGTCGGTTTTCTTTTTTAAAGGGGAGGTGATCTAATTCTAGTGTGAATCACCTCTATCCTTTTCTATTGTGTCTGAAAACACAATGCTTTTCAGAGCACTGTGGTCATGTGATTTTACACATCACATGCACACACAAAAGTTCCACCAAAAATATAGGTCGCAAATGATTATTCATGCCCTCCCCCACTTTCAATGAGCTCCCTTCACCTGAACAAAGAAGAATAGAAGATGAGGGCAGTGGAAGCTGAGAAAAGGGAGAGGCGAATTAGGGCAGGAAAAAAAGGGGGGTTTGCTAGAGTGCCACTGGGGATAGGTTTAAAATCATTGAATAGAAATACAGTGTATGGAATTTTGGACATGAATTACCAGACAGACTGAAAGCTACAGCTTATAGAAAATTCAAATCTTACACAGATTTCCACAGATGTCCCTGCACTTTTATGTTTTCTAACTGGCAAAAAAGAAAAAAGAATTGGGAAACCCATTTTGAATTTCAGTGTTTCCCACAGATCTGAAGGCAATGTGTGGCGGTAGTCCGGCGACCGACGGGGGGGGGGGGGGGGGGGGGTTTGGTTGGTTGGTCGGTTTCGGTAAACCGGCCGACGGGGGGGGGGGGTGATCTCGCTGATGGAGACACACGCGGTGTGCACGGAGGGGAGGGGCTGTGTGTGTGAGCGATGTGAGAGAGACGCGTGAGTGACAGAGAGACGCAGGGAGAGCAGAGAAAGGAAAAAGGAAATGCAGCTTAACGAATGCGATGCGTATTTTTTAATTAGCGTTAAAAAAAATAATAATAACGAAACGCAATATGTGGCGGCCGGTGTTGAATCTGTGGCGCACCGCCACGAATTAGTCTATGTGTGGGAAACACTGAATTTAATCAGCTCAGCTCAGACTTGAGTAAGGAAAGGGAAAGGGGGTGAGAGAGGGGGCACAGGGAGGGAAGATGAGACAAACAGCATGTTTATGAAGTCTTATTTTATATCATTTTCACTGAGGTGTAGGGAGCAGGGACAAGCAGAATCCATTATGACATTCACAGCAGACACAGCTGCAGTCTGTGTGAAACAAATGTGAAATGGTTTCTAATTTAAGTCAGAGAGCATCAGCTACTTACTGTCTACTCTGTTTAATGATACTTTTTTGTACAACAGAAAATCATTATTTGACTTTTGCAAGTAAATACAATAACTTTAATAACAGCTCTGCAACACGCTACAATTCATCTGATCTGCATCACAAGAGGAAAAAGGAGGCTAGAAAGATTGACAGAAGACATTCCTCATCCAATGGAGTCACAAAACCTTGAGACTAATGCCAACGCTCTGCATTTCAACCAAAATAAGTCCATAAAGTGCAACAGACAAATGCAATGTTTGCAGCACCTTGCCTCCCATCCAGTGGAACCAGAGTGAGTTTTGAAGTGGGGTGACATCCAGCTTTAGGATGATGTAATGGGCTGGGGGAAAAGTTCACCAGCTCATTACATCATCCAAACATTCAAAACTTTTTCCTTTCAATCTCAGCCTAGCCTGACGTTTTTATACAACAAAAATATGGTAAGAAATATATGAATATATTCCCTGCTCTCATCAGGGTACTTCCAGATCAAGACGGTAGCAGCCTCTTTTTTTTTTAATTCAACACAAATGAACATGTTATTTTGGTAGTAAAATTAAATGTCTATGTCTCATAATGCTATAACCAGTTTTCTAAAAACCTGGCATGTCAAATGTTTGTGAAAAGATACTAGACACATCCAGTACAGATGTTTGACACATCCTGTCGAAAAAAAAAAAGTTTCTTTTAGACAGATTTGGCTGAAGGGAGAGGTGCATTTGCATGAACCACTTTGCTTCTCCCACTTCACAACATTTTTTTTCGTGGGATGGTAAAGTTTTGATCCATCCCACTCTGCCTCTCATTAGCTGTGGCACTAGTGCTCCCATCTCATCCAGGATTTAGGAGAGTTTCAGAGCCATTAAGAGTTTAATGAGAGGACAAATGTGCACAACCAATTAGATTCAAACTTCTTGATCCAGGATAAATTAATACATACTAATCTGTGCACATTCTTGCACTATTGTATATAATACCATATCATACAGCAGTGGCAGCGAAACTCAAACATGAAAACATGAAAGAGCCAGTGTTGACAATGTCACAGCATCATGTTCCGTTTAACCTTATTATCTCGGAGATGCAGGTGTCAGATCCAGACTGGCTTTTAATTTAGGATGTAAAATTTCCTGGTGTTGACCACCCCTGGGGCCAATTATCGGTTTAGAAAAATCTGCCAGGCCAATAATTTGTTCGGCCCCTACAAAGTAGCATCCCCATCATTGTTGCCTTACAGCTTTGTTGGTAATGTTGGGAATCTTTTGTTCATGGTCACACACACATTGCATGGCCTGCATGTTACAACAGATTCAGAGAAAATAGCTTGTCATTGTTGGAGTTTATCAGCACTGTGTATCAGCTCAGGGCTTCACTTGGAATTAACCAGTATTCATTGAAGATCAAAAGATATAAAAGCTATGTGAAAGAAGATGAGGCACATAATGAATATAAATGAATGCAATAAGAAGTCTGACATAATTACTACTAACAGTCAGATAGCTACTGCACAAAGTAGTACTATTAAGTATATTTTAGAATAATACATCCTATTTTGAAGGTGAGTGAATAACAGACATGAGGACTTCATTGAGTTTCTAAATCTGGACAGAAACTTTTTTTTTTTTAAATTAATCTTGTATGTTGTATTAACTTCATATTTTAATCAGCCTTTCTGGCCATAAACACTTTACCCCTGGTATCAGACTAACCACAGAAACTGTTGAGAGCCCTTGCAGGGATTATCAAGATTGACCTTGTCACCTGCTCAACATCAGCTGACAGATGATCCCGCATTAAATGGATGACGGAGGGGCACTGAGGTCATTTTGGCTTCCCCAGCAGCAGGGTTCCCAAAGTGTGGCACTTTTTGTTTGATTGCTTTAATAAAAGTTCATTCTATTGCTGTGTCCTTATGAGTGCTAGTGGCTTTTTGAAATCCCAATTACAACTGCAATCCAGAGCTAATTATTAGTAGTACAGTAGTGAAAATAGTTAATTAAGTTGAACTTATTATCCACAATACAAATGTATTTTGGTAGAGGTGCAGAAACTAGACAGCACAACTACAGAAGCATTCCACATACACCGGGTATTATCCAGAAGTGATGCCTTTCTCTCTAGCTAATATTGTTATTGATGATTTCTGGTTTTATGATGGTTTATGTGTGTTTGATGTGTAAAGACCACAGATATTATGTTTGTGCTTGCCTCTGCTTGAAGGAAAACCAGCCACTGGGTGGCAACACAAGTCAACAACAATGTAAATAATAACTTCAAAAGGGATCCTGCCCTTATTAATGTTTTTTATGTTTTTATTGATTAAAATGGTAATAATTAAACTAGAAACCCACTCGAACAAATTTGCACGAGCTATAATGGTGCATGGTGTACACTTATAGTTCAGAGGTAAGTGTAACAGCAGCCTCATGTGACCTTTCAAGAATGATCCCTTCTAGTTCATCACTCTGAAAGACACTCATTTTACATTAAAAATAGAGATATTGGATTTGTGCTTTGTCATCCTAAATGTAAGAATCAGTAATAAGAGTAGGTCAGTAATAAAATGTGGGATCAGTACTAGGGGAGCAACGATTAGTCGACGTTGTCGACAAAAAGCGATGACAAAATTAACCACCGACAAATTTAATTGTGGATAATTGTCGGTTACGTCATCAGGCGTGTTTTTCGTGCTTTGCGTAGCGGTGAACTCCAGCAGTAACAAACAAAAGCAGCTGAACAATACACACCGCAGCATTACACAACTTAACCCAACTGTGAGGTGAAGAAAATAACTTGGTGCTCAGTCTCTCTCACCTCAACAACGCTGCGTCCTCTCAGTGTGTTGTACAGTGATGACTTTCCCTGAGCTAACTGGAGGCTGCTCTCCCTGCGGGAGACTGTGCACACCACACACCACATGTTCTCTACATTTTGTCACCTCTGTCTCAAATATAACAGTGGTGCTGTAGTAATTCATCTGATTCAGTGTCAATATGGGCAGCCACCATCACACACACACACACACACACAAAAAAAATCGTTTTTCCATTGCTCATTTTCGTCAATGATATAATGTCACTGTATGGATCGGTTTACCTTGTTACAGTGCATGCCCTACTTCTAGTTTATGAACTAACAGCTTCTACCTGCTGAGGTGTCAGTCAGAAGTAGGAGAGGAGCAGCAGTAGGTTGACCTCAGGTCTCCACTGAGGAGTTTAGCACACCTAATTTTCTAGCCTAATGATGCAAAAGTTAAAATCAGTCAGAACAAATAAACCACAGTTCATACTGCTGTATAATAATGTCAAATCAGTCTTGACTCTTAGTTGACACTGCTAGAGGATGGTAATATTGATGTGTGTATAAATGTGTTGTTCTATTTGTGTGATATAGGATTTGTGCTGTTTACTTTTATTAGCAATATGTTATAATTTGTAATAATTAAAATAACTTACTTATAGAATTCTTTCTATTCCTTGTACTGCATTTTTTGTATTCATGATTGTATATCATTTTGGTATTTATGGTTGTTATTTCTATCTATTGATATATATGGAGGGCGCCTTACAAGCTAGAACCACTGATCCGATTAGTCGATTAATTGTTTCAATAATCGATGACTAGTTGACTATCAAAATAGTCGTTAGTAGCAGCCCTAATCAGTACTATTATAAGATGTGTAAAAGGAATGTGTTAAGTCTATTAATGTGTGTGCTCTGTGTTCTCTGTCTACATTTTTTGTGACTGGGTTATAAAGGTGTTGCATGACCAGCTCTGTTTAACGCTGTCTGGAGCTGAACGTAGAAAAAAGGTTAACTATTTATATAATCTGATCTTGTTGGAATCTAAACTGACTGAATGCACATCATTGGAATTATCGAACACTCAAAGTCAATAACCTCTAAACAAGCTGCTCTAAACAAGGTATTATTGTTTTGTTTTAGACATTAGTTGATTGACAGAAAATTAAATTGACAATGAAAACAAATGTTCGTTCCAGCCCTATTTTGTTTCTTTGACAGGTTTGGGTAGTGCAATTGGGTAGTCATTTTAATTGAGTTATGTGTAGGCTTAGGCTAAACATTAACTTTGTTAATAGAATAATATAAATAAAGAAAACAATAAGAAAATAAATTACAAATAACAAAATCTCTAAATAATTATTTAATCTAGGAGGTTAGTGATGTTGTTCCCTTTGAAAATCACAGAGGAAAATACAGTTAGTGAATATAAAGCAGAGCATCTTCTCTCTGAAAGTATTTCTGTGCTGCTTAACATTCAGACAAACCAGCCTGGGGGATAAACAGTAACTCAACTGCAAAAATACATTTAACACTGAGCGTCAACAATGTCCTTCTGTGGTGTAATAACAACCAAGTCAGTGCTGTTCTCCTCAGACTTATCCATATGAACTACCCAGGTAACTGAAACTGCCAACGAGCTAAGGGCTATAATTTCATCCTGTATGGTACAGTGTTTCAGATAGGACAGACGCACTGTGAAAGATTGTTTCTTTTTTTTTTCATAATTTAAAAACCGAAAAGTAAAATAAACTAATTTGAGCAATTGTTTGTGACAACAACAAGAGAAAGCAAATGTTATTGAGATTGAAATAGCAATTACCTTAAAGACAGAGGGCCACAGAGAGTTGAGCAGACAGGAAACATTTGTTCCAATTGTCTTTCAACCCAAACACTGTTTCTAAAACAATAGAGCACTTCCTGATGTGGAAGGCTGATGAGTGTTCTTTATTTCACAGCTCTACACAGGGAACTTGGTCTGTCTTTGGCTTTGGTAGGCTTTGGTAGCAATATGTGAATTACAGGTTGGTGCACTAGTTAACAAGGTCAAATGAATTAATGGTTTTGGAGAGGGACCTGTGAAACCAGCTTTCAACCAGTGTGATGGCTCTTCTAAAGCATTCATTTTAAAAAAACCCAATCAGCTCTGAAATGGAGAGTATAAAAGGACTGTTATCCGTATCTAATTTCTGTGTGTTAAAGTGAGAGATCTTTTCAGAAACAAAAACAAACAGCACTTTGGCACATTCATAATAGAAAATGCCTTACTATTCATTAAATGTTGGAAGTTTGGGGTTTACCAATCTGCTGCACCTCTTCATTAAAACAATTCAATGCATCTTTTTTTCTAAGGGTCAGGGTGGTAGATAGACATACAAATATTTGTAATATTAATTATATTAATATATCAACATTTGAAATCATTTGATACGTCATCAATAAATTGATCTATATTTACTTTTTTATATTGCCAGATTGTATTTAATTTGGGTAAGTTTAATTTTATGAATACAGTACACAATCGAATGATCAAACCCTGCTTTTAAAAAATCACAAGAGGGCTCACAATTCTTACTAAAGTTTAATTTCTGCAGGTAATAGAATTCATATAGTAGAGTCAGTATGACTTCTTACAACACCAGACTTCCGCTTTATGACAACTGTATGCAAACAAAAAACTAATATTTTTAGAGCGAACCACACCAGAAACTTGGTATGTAGTGTCAACATCCAAAAATTAGCAGCAAAAATAAAAATAGAAAAGAGTAGATTAATTTTCTAAGTCAGCAACTATATCTCAAAAGAGTGTTGTCATGGTTCATACTGGAAAGTCTTCATACACTTTGTGACAGATAGCTGGCTGAAGTTAGCCAGTAGTTACTTGTGCTGGAAAGTTGACAGAGGAGTTTATAGAAGACATGAAGACAGCTTCAGCAGCTTTGTGGTTCCTGAATGGTCTCTCATTGCCATTAACCCAGACACTCAGTGTGAAGGTGAGTACTTTACTTGAAGCTCCCCAAGTCTCCGTTTAACTGAGCAAAGGACCGATGTCTCTTCGTCAGGTCAGCACTGTAATCCAGGTATATGAAAATGTGGTTCTCATTGTAGATCAGCTTTCTTTTCATGAACAAGTCCAAGGATCTTTACTTTATCCTGAAAGAGTAACAGCTTTATCAGGACAGCACTCAGACTGAATCTGTCATTCTGTCAGACAGCAGGAGTGCGATGAGCCCTCTTGATAGCCAGCAGAGTGGCTGGAGCAGGTCCATTACTTTATCCATTAGGTAAGAGTTGTCTTTTTCCAGTTGTTTGACTCAAGTGACGGGATCATTCAAGTTGTCCTCAATTTCTCTGACATACTGTCCCAGTTGTGAAACATGTTCTCCCAATGTAGATAATTGATGGCAATCAAAGGATGACAAAGAAACACTACAATACTGTGCCACCCCTCTGAAGCTACATACAACACTTAGTCAATAACCAGATTTCAGCTCATCTCAAAGGCTGGCTAGAACAAGAGAGGAAGTGCAATACTCAAGATTGCTCCTCTGTAGTACTACCCTGCTGTGATTGAGCTTTTGGTGTCAGCACAAGGAAGGACATGTGAGACTCACACATTCCCAAACTTATGAAGCTGAATGGGTACATCTCTTAAATGCAATTTCAGATCGATTTCACAGCCCAGCAGGGATTACATGACTGCAAGAACTCTATTTTCAGAGAAAGTGTTTCCAGTGCAGTATCATAGTCCACTACAAAGGGATGCTATGTTTTTCTCCTGAACAATTACTAAAGCTTTACTTATGAAGCACTGAACATATTTAAACTAAAAAACCCAATAAGCAATTGCTCTGCCTCTTTGTCTTTTATGGATGGAAAAATGTTGTTTTCTTTTCTTGCAAAAAAGCATATATTTCTTCTTTGTGCATTGAAAAAGCATTTGTATCTTGTGGAAAAATGTTGCTCCTTGTCCATGCAATCTCAAGAAGCTAGATAACTATTTATCACCTATTTGCTCAAGGATACTCAATTGAACATCTCTTCTTTTACTTTGATTGATTTATGAAAGAACACACAGTGATGAATAATACATAATACACTCAGGAGGAATACATTATCTTTAACTGTACATCAATGCTTCTTAATTAATGAAATTAAACACATTTTAGTGCATCACATGCAAACCACCTTTTCTGCAATTTGTGAAGAGTAACTGAATTACAGGATATATTATATTTCATTTAAAATGAAGACATTCACAGTGAAAGGCGTATTGCCAAAACCAGGCAGCTATGAATTGTGTGTTTAAGAGGAAAGACACAGAAGCTTCCAGTGAATCCAGGAAGGACAATCATAACAGCCCCATCCTATGTGGTCTATTATTAATTTTGGAACAAGAGAGGCAACATTCCTAAACCTGCTCTGATAATTTCTCTATGCTCTTTTTATCCACTTGTCCATCCACCACTGAACTTGTGCTTCACCTCCCTATCTAACCTCCTCCTGCTTGTAACAAAGTTGTCTCAAGAAGTTGACAGACAGAACTCAGGACTGGACTGGAGCTGACTAGAGCTCTAAGATCAACATCCTTATCATCATTAACCACCCTGCAGCCAATCTCCTCCTACAGACAACTCATTTGAGAGAAAAGTAGAGGACTGACAGTTTTGGCTCATACTACAGCAATAAGGTTTCTAGTTGGATCTGGTGGCTCCAGCCAAGATGCAAAATACAATTTTCTGCTATATATTCTGATTGGGAAATGAAATGTGACAAGAGTCCAGATGCAGTGTTGTATGCATTTTTGTTATAGGTGTAGTAATGGCTGGGAAAATTGTCAAATCAATTGTATGATTTTACATCACTTTCTGATAGTAAACAGAAGACATCTCAGGTTGCATCTTGGGCTTTCTGAAATGGTGATCATCATTTTTTGTCATTTTCTGACATTTCTGTACCAAACAACACCATACAAAATAGCTACTTCATTTTTAGACCAAAGATTGTGCACTGTGATATAATATGTCTGGGGAAATGTCTCAACCACTTGCAAGCCTTTTGAAATTGAAAAAACAGAGCCATTACTTGCATTCCCTGCATTTCCACCAAAATGCATAGTAACAACAGTATACCTTTTCGTAAGGTTAACGGGCAATGCAAATGGCTACTGTATATGACCACATTTGTGGCTTCCAAAATATTTCTCATGCTCCATTTCCCCATCATTGCATGCTTCTATTGAATCTCTGCTCCAGTTATCTTGCTCAATTTGTAACTGACCCTTCAAAAGTCAGAGGAGAGTTGTCCAGTAGCCCAAACTGGAAAGTGTTTTCGATTGTTGAATGACCCAAATGTTAACAGCAAACAAAAACTTTTCATAGCATGGCAATTAAGCTTCAATCAGCACATACAAATATATTACAAATCCACATCAGGATAAATAAAGGTTTTTTTGGGAGATGGAAAAGTTTTACCAACAGATTAATCACTACTGTGAGTTGAAAGAAAAGTTTTGACAAATTTGAGTAGGAATGGGAGAGGTTACTGCCAGATGCAAGCACACACACGCACACAACTTGGTATTTCACCCACAGTAGGAAAATCAGATAAAAACAGGAGGAGGACACTAAAGACTTCCTGTCCGCCCATCATGAAAATGTTCTGTTGGGAAACTGATAGCTCAGCTGCATTACAAAGTTTAGACAGGAGATTACATGAAAACCTACCTGCTCTCATTTTTCAAACTGACTGCTGTAAAGCTATGCACCACTAGAGGAATATTACTGTACACCTGTGGTCTATTGTATCAGTATCACAGCACATCTAATAAATTGCTTACACCATGTACATCATGCAACAGTTACTGCAACAGCTGAATAAATAAATAAATACATTTAAAATAGAAGATGCATCCCACCATAACAGGTTTAAGCAAAACAGAGCAGGAATTAAACACAAGTACATCTATTTTATATGCCAAAGTTTCATGCTAAATAGACTACGAATGCTACAAATTAATTAAAATACAGCTAAGTAACACCAGGCTATCGCTAGAAAATATAGATTAAATGTTTGTTTGCTTTTCAGAAATGACAAGAGACTTACCTTCAGTTGCTGTCCAACCTTAAAACTCAGTTCATCTTCCCTTGTCCCATTAAAGTCGCATAAGGCTGAGGCCTCCATGGAGTGAGAACCTACAAACA
Source organism: Scomber japonicus (assembly GCF_027409825.1). Classification (NCBI taxonomy): domain Eukaryota; kingdom Metazoa; phylum Chordata; class Actinopteri; order Scombriformes; family Scombridae; genus Scomber; species Scomber japonicus. Next base: position 24,752,027 of record NC_070579.1, read on the forward strand.
CCGTTTAGAGATAGAGAAAACAAACTAAGCGTGGACGGTGTCTTTCAAGTTTCTATCAGTTATCCTTACAGCACTATGAATACACTATTGTACTGGGCTACACGTTTCTCCCACACTGACCTGTCCTTACTCCTGCAGACGACAGACTTCACTTTACAGCGACTTTCTCCTGAGCTTACCAAATAATAAATTATTTATAGTACAGTTCGGTGTGTTTCAAACTGAAGTTAAATTACCCCAATGAGCCAGCTACTGTATTTACGGTGCTGCCGCGCCCAGACATAAATGGTGATTGAGTGTGACCGGTGGAGGAAGGAAACCATGTGATTGGCGTTTCCTTTGGCCAATCATAGAACGCGCTCTCATTAATTAGCCAATAGTATTAAGAGGGGAGGGACCTACCCGGTAACAAACGGGATGCAAGCATGGTGTGTGTTTCTGACTAGCCTTTCACATACAGGTTATAGCTCAGTGATTGGTCTCTGTGGTAACCACACTAATAGCCTACACAAAGTGAAATGGGAGTCTTGTGCTAGATAAATTGTGCTAAATAAATACATAAATATAGCCTATACACAAATAAATACATAAATAGATGTAGAAATGTAAAATTAGCCTTTTCACAACTAAAAAATATGTATTCATTTATTTATTTATTTATTTATTTATGCATTTATATATTTATGTGTGTATAATTTATTTATTTATTTAGGCTATTGTTATGTCATTTGTTTGTCCTTCATAGTGTAGGCCCTTGAAGTGGAAATTGACGTTTACTTTCACACTATTTGGGCAATATGACTGAGGAGACATTCTTATCCACTCCCAGACTGACAGGGTTTTGTTCAATGGCTGAACTCTTTTACTCATCCTCAACACATTATGGGAAAAAAAGTTTGTTTGGGATGTGTTTGTGTTGATTTGATTGATATGTGTTTGCAGTCTCTGTACCATGTTTGAGGAGCTGCATCATTACATGTTGCATTTGTGTGGGTTCTTGGACTGGTTTATACAGTAATCAAAAGTGATGATGTGTTTTTGGTTTCATGGTTTTCTGCTGCTCTGGGTTTTCCTCCTGCATCTCTGATCTGCTTTTCCCTCCACACCTGCATTATCATCCTTAGCCATGTACTGTATCTTCCCAAGCCAAGCAGCTGCTAACTTCTACCTAATCTGAAAGAGATTGTGAACACATACGCTGCCGATCCTGTTTCGGCTCTGGCTGTTAGCCTTCCAGTATGTGCTACACCTGATCTGCCATGCCCTCTGCGGCCTCTCCTCCATAGTCTACACCATTCCATGCGGTCCTCCTGTCCTGCTGACCTGCAGAACCCCCTATGCCAGCAATTTCATGTCCCTGCTCAACTCACTGTCTCCCAGATCTCTAGCAGTTGGTTGTCTCTGTTGACCCCTCACACAGCTTCAGCAGTCAGCCACTTCTGATGGCATCTTACCAGACCTCCAGTTGACTGTCCCTGCTGATGCTCATCCAGACCTCAAGTTTGTTATCCTTGAGGACCCACAGCCAGGCTTTCTAGATTGTCAGTCAGCCATCAAGTGAGATCTCCAGCTACCCACCTCTGCACTTATGTGGTCTGCCTCTCCTGCACTCCTGAAGCCATATCTTCTGCTGCTGTTTGTGCCTTTCTTGGCCTCCAGCGAACTTCAGTGTGGCTCAGCCTTCATTACTGGCCTCCAGAGTGGCCTGGCCTTCATCACCGAACTCTAGGGCAGCCCTGTACATCTGGTCTTCCTCTTGGTCAGTAGCCCAAGTGACATCAGCCATCTGTCCTGCCTTCCGGTTGCCCCCCAAGAGGACTTTCCCATCTGTCTTGTCTTCCAGTCATCCTCCTGAACAACTTCACCCTTCTGTTAAGCCCCCATGCTGACTGCCTGAGGCCTTATGCTTCATCCCCTTGTTTTGCCCCATGGACACTTGCCCTTGCATTTGGGCTCATCTACTGCTACTCTCTTGAGTACATGCTCTGAATACCTCCTCAGAGAGGCTTCAGAGATGCATCCTGATAACATGTCTGCAGCCAGTCATTGCAGATATTTGCTCATGAAAACATACTTACATGAAAACTAGTAGTCATAGGAACATTTGATAATTACACTAAAAATGCAGACATTTCTCTTTTCTAGAATGGCACTTGGCTGCTGAGATTTCTCTTCTGATGTAATCTTTTTGTTCTCTGAGCAGCACAAAAATAAATTCTTTAAGATCCAATTCAATTGAATTTTATTTATATAGCACCAAATCACAACAGAAATGATCTCAGGGCACTTTTCACATTGAGTCTGGACCTTACTCATTTCATACTCATTTCAGAGACCCAACATTCTTCCATGAGCAAGCACTTTGCAACAGTGGCAAGGAAAATTCCCCCATAACGGAAAGAAACATTAATCAGAACTGGGCTGTAGGTGAACAGCCATATACTTTGACTGATTAGATACTGGAAGATATCTAAAAAAAAAGCTAGGCACAGAAAAGTGGCCATTTAGGGAGGGTGAAAAAATATTTTTTGTGTGATTTTGAATTGGTCATTTAACCTTACATACTGTTAATATTCTAACCCTTCAGAGTATGCCCTCATGATTACCTTCTCTCTGTACCAATTATATGAAACACAAATCTATTTTTTATTCATGAATACTTCATCAGTCATTAATAAACATGATAAATCCTTAATGAAACTTTCAGAGAGCATGTATTCTTTAGGTTTTACATGAATTGCTTACTGAGAAAAAAACATTTACAATCATACAAATAAAGTCGCATGCTGCACGAAACAGAAGCAACACCAAAAAAATTGAATTATTTCCATTTTTACTTAAGGAAAAGTCAAAAAAAGGGGTTGTTTAAGGTACTACTATTGCTCTAAAATGTAAAGATCTGTCAAATTTGACCTTTACATTATGTAATGGTTAAGAATTACCAGAGGCCAATACAATGTAAATATTGTCATTATATAGTTAACAGGACATATGGATACAGGGGTATTGTTTTTTGTCTTTGTACAGCTCATTTTTAAAATCTATACAGGGTAGAGATAGCTTATGAATCAGAGGTTATCATTATTTTTCTGTTACACCAACTCATTTTAATTCTCCCTACCTCTCAAAAGTCACAAGCTTCCCCTGCTTCCAAAATGTATCAAAAAGAATTTGCTGCCTTGACAACCCAATAAAATTGTCAAGCAGAATGTGTATCACAGGTTCCCCTAAAATTTCTTTATAACACACCAGTTATGTATTACAATGCAATTAGACACCTTCCATTATCGCACCCTGTTACCTTAGGCTATTGCCAATGAAAAAGAAAAACAGCATTTTAGCATTAGAGAGAAATTACATATTTAATTTCTCTTATTTTTATTATGTCAAGTCATGCAGATTTTGATAGATGCTGGAGAAAATGGATATTAAGTCATACCATCTTTCTCATGTGAGCAGGTCATTAGAGTAAGTGATGTCTTATCTGATAGGGGCACAGCAGCACACGGCAGGAAGATATGATTAGCTCTATGTCATTTAAAACCTGAGTTAATAATATGTTCAGCAAAGTAGCAGGCTTATGTCTCCTATTTGTTGATAATGGATATGGGAACAGAACAGGCATGTACTCTTCTAAGCGATTGGTCAGGTGGTTTTGTGGTCCAGAAAATGAGGCTTTAAATATCTTCTGACTACTGCAACTGCAATATTTTAAATCAGCATCAATTCATGTCTAGAATTTCCCCTTGATCAAATCAAAGCATTTGTAGAAGTATGGTTTGATGGGAAAATGTGTGTGATGACACAATGAGGTAAAAATGTTCTGATCGATTGGCTACAAGAGATACTGTGTGAATGAAATTATACACATGATAAGATCTGAGTTTAAATTCTGAAAGCACATGCCCTCCTGATTGAAACTTCAAGGAAACCAATATAAGTTGTTACATTAGTCAATGCCACAACAAGAACATAGATTAGACATTCCACCAAAATGTATTTCGGACATAGAGATGTCTTTGATGATCAAATAGGTGCAAAAGAAGTTTATCAATGCATTTACAGCTGAGGCCAAGGATCCCAGACATGAGTTCATTAACCTTCATTTTAAAGTGTGTTAAAAATGTGGTAGATGTCAGTTAAGGAAGTCAAGGCCCACTGTAAAGGAGTGTAGATATTTTATCATTTATACAAACAGGTCAAAGCATCCACTTAATCAGAGGGAAGGTGGTATTTAAATGGAAAATGACAGTACAGCTCAGCTTACTGCAATCATGTGGGCACCCCTAGAGAGCATAGGGCAACAAGCCAAATGAAGGATTTAATATGTGGTCTGCAGTAACATTGAGGACATCAAATGAAAGAGAACGATAAATGAGACCAAATGTTAATGACAGCATTGAAAATTCATAAACTTGGTGTTAAGTGGCCCTCATGTGTAGTGGGGGTAAAAGAGCAAGGAAGCAGATGAAAGAGCTCAAAAGGGTATTTCAAGTAGCCTTTAGATGATGTTAATTTAGCAAAGATTGCAAGTATAAGCATAGGTTATTATGTTATCAGGTTATCATGGTGAGCTTGAGGATTTGACACATGCTTTCTTTATTTAAAAGAGATCCAGCAAACACAGAAAGCAGTTAAATGAGGACATTTCAGAACTCGAGGAGTTTTTCATTTGTAATACATAATGGAAATGATTGCGACAGAAATGAGAATCTTCAGACTAAAGACAGCAATTATGCCATTGCTATATTGAGTTGCTGTTGAGTAAAAGAATGCAATGAATAAGTGGAGAAGTAGCTGTGACACATGACACGATCACAGCAGACTCTTTCAATATGCAGCATGTTTTAAAATGGAGACTTGTAACACAGTGACAAAGAGAACAGACAATTAACTGAATCCAATATAATACAGAGTTTCATAGTGACTTTTTTGGCAATAATATTACAGATGCTTACAGAAGTAGTCTTTAGGAATGCATGCACACACACACACACTGCTTTAATTATTGAGAAATCTCTTTCAGTCTAACTTTCTGATGAAATCAAACTGGATAATTTACACATATTCATTCTTTGTCACCTATGGCGTGCACTATGGTATCTCATGCTTACATTAGCAGACTGTGTAATGTTTAAGCTGCACACATGATGCAATATTTCACCGAAAAATCTTCTTCCAGAAAACATAAATACACCATGAACACACAGGCATCATTTCTAGTTTTCCAATCTTGTTAACAGCAGATGCCAAACACCTCAGGGTGTAATGATCCTGTGGATGGGTAGAATACACAAGCACACACACACACACACTCTATAATCTTGTCCCTTCCACCTTCAGCCGATAAGTCACATTTTTTGATTCACCATGACCTCGGTAAAGCATGTGTCACAGCACTGATAGTGAACGTGAAAATGCCTATTCAGGAGCTTATTTATGACTTGTCAAACATGATATGGTCACATCCAATTTTCATGAACGAGACGTGTAGGGACTTCAAATGAGGGGCAGCTAGGCCATCTAGTGGTCCACTATGGGAAAGGACATATTTGGAGGCGCTCGAAAACGGTATACCTATCATTTATTAACGAGGACGTTGATGGATTCATTTGTAGCCAAGTAGGAACATCTGTCTGCCTCTCACAAACCCATAAACCAGCATTGGGTACTGCCTGTCAATAAAGAGCGCGTTAACGCATCAATAAAACACAAACACTTCGATATGAAAGCGTTGAATTATTAACCAAAAATTTGTCTGAACAGTGGAAACAAATAAGCGTCTTAATATGTGCTCTTTACACATGTTCCATAGTTAGTCAGAGTCCCAGGGACATCGTGTGAATAGTTTATGTGTGTGTGATTTCATGTTACACAAAATTCTTTAATTCGAGTGCTGTGATTTTCATTCTCTCTTTTCTCTTTTGTTTCATTTCTATTTTGCCCAACACGCATTGAGAGACACAATAATCCATTAAAGAACCAATTTAGACCAAACAAGCAAACAGTAGCACTTTTACGCACACACACTTAGAGGAGAGAGAGAGAGAGAGAGAGAGAGAGAGAGAGAGAGAGAGAGAAGAGCATCAGCCAGGGGCTACCAAGTAGGCCTATCTCATCAGATTATTTTCTGACACCTGCAACGCAGTCGCAACTTCACAGAGAGGTCGACAGACTCCGACTGAAGATGCTCTCGCTATTATCGCTAAAAAGCAGAAAGCCCACTGGTCTGCTTAGATGTGTCACAACATAGGCTACTTATGCTCTAAAGGATTGGATAATTTCAAGTAAGATCTGGAATCTTAAAGAGTAAGAAGGAATTTCGGTCACAGGGCTGCTTCAGATGCATTTTACCTAGGAAGCAGGCACTTGGATATAGCCTACTTGTAATTTTACCGATGGATTTCTTTAACGATTCAAATTTTTCTCTCGGAGACACTAATTCAACAACAACAGGTAGGTTGAGCAGCGAGCGCACCTTGAATCTAATATCTAATTTATAAGCATAATAACTGCATTCATGTAGTTTTCTTCTGTCTCCCAAAGTTGCCTTGTGCCCTCCCGATCATAGCCTGCTGCTTAAAGTCAGGCTGCAGTGAATTCCTTTCCATAAATATACTCGATGACCAATGTGAAATGCGACTTAATTTCTTAATTTAAACTTTGCCACCGCTAAAGGCTATTGCCTATTACAATTCCTCCTTCGTGATTAATGCATGCTGTTTTAGTGTTAAAAATTATACAGTTATTGACTGATCTTGGGAAGTTTTTTAATTTTTTTTAATAAAAAAAGACATTTATGTGACTTTGTTGTCCATCTTTTTGTGTTTAAATTTACACATTATGTAATTACATCAACCATTTAAGGTAATGAATCATTGCAGAAAGCATTGACAAATCTTTTGCCCCCATCCTCATCATATGTCTTTGATTTGTGTAATGTTGAAAGAACTAACATACCAACATATACAGTAGTTTCACATACAACAATCAACACATAATGACATATTTAACTGCTGCTCCCTCTTCATCTTGTCTCCAGCTGTAGATGGGACACTTCATTGCAGTGCCATCCTCCCTGTCATCTTTGGCATTATCTGCTTTCTGGGTATCATGGGGAACTGCATTGTCATCTACACCATCATGAAGAAGACCAAGTGCCGTGCCAAACAAACTGTTCCAGACATCTTTATCTTAAATTTGTCAATTGTTGATCTCCTGTTTCTACTTGGGATGCCATTCCTAATCCACCAGTTGCTGGGCAACGGTACCTGGCACTTTGGAGCTGTAATGTGTACTGTCATCACTGCGCTTGACTCCAATAGCCAGATCGTCAGTACATACATCCTCACTGCAATGACCCTTGATCGTTACTTGGCTACGGTCCATCCCATCCGTTTCAACTACATCCGCACACCCTGTGTGGCTACGTTGGTAATTGGCCTGGTGTGGGGTCTGTCCCTGCTCACTATCATCCCTGTGTGGATGTACGCAGGCCTGATGCCACTCCCAGATGGCCTGGTGGCCTGTGCTCTACTTCTGCCTGACCCGGTCACTGACACATACTGGTTTACACTTTATCAGTTCTTCTTAGCATTTGCTATCCCTTTATCCATCATCTGCTTGGTGTTCTTCAAGATCCTCCAGCACATGTCCACCAGTGTGGCACCATTGCCTCCACGGAGTTTGAGGGTGCGTACCAGAAAGGTGACCCGAATGGCAGTAGCCATCTGCTTGGCTTTTTTCATCTGTTGGGCCCCTTACTACATCCTCCAGCTGGTCCACCTGGGAGTGCACAAACCAAGCCTGGCTTTCTCCTATGCCTACAATATAGCCATTAGCATGGGTTATGCTAACAGCTGCATCAACCCATTCCTTTACATTATCCTCAGTGAGACTTTCAAGAGGCTCTTCCTCAGAGCGGTACGCCCAGTTAATAGAAAGTTTCGTGTGAACCCGAGTACCACAGATGGCGGAAGTATGTGTGTGAGAATGGTACCTGAAGGGGCTCAGCAGGAGCCAGCCTCTGGGGACATGATACCCTCCAATGTGGCTTCACAGTGAATAATCAACAAATAAGAATCAAAATAACTTCATCACTGTGTATCTGTGTAACTGATAAGCACTATGAATGGAACATAGGCACAAGGACACATACTGACAGTAATGTTAACTCCAGTGCATTATATTTAACAATATGTTCAGCCAAGAACTGATGTCACTTATTTACTTATTTGTTGACAAAACATTTGTATTGTATTTGGCTCTTCCCTTTATCTGGCTCCCTGGAACTAACTGTGCTTTAATTTAAGATTGTGTAATTATTTGGGGAGTAATTACCTCCTCATATCAAGTAGATTATTTGGTTTTGTTTTGCCTGTCTGTCTGTATGCTTGTTCATTTCAAATTTGACTGAGTGATTATTCTGGAGATACCAACGCCACACAGTCATAGATACAGCAGTCAGTCCAGGTATCTATATCAATCACAATAATGAGCCTTTTTTAATAAAAAGGATTTTGGCATGTTACAATAGGAAAATGCACAACTGTTATAAATGAATGATGGCTGAATTCCATTTAGCTGCTTTGTTTTCAGGATCCTGGTAGAGTGCACACTGGCTCACAGTGGCAGTGTCATGACTTACTAGCACTTGAATAGAACTGAGCTGCTGTTAGTGTTAATTGTAACCCATGTGAAAAGACTATTTGTGCTTCCTATGCCAAGACAAAATGAATCCAACCTGCTCATTATTTGTGAAAGCTTAGATTGTCATTCATCTCTTGCAGTATAGCGACAAAAATGGTTGTAATTGTGCAGAGTGACACACTAAAGTAAATGAAACAATAGCTGCTCTCATTTGAGGAAACAGTTAAGAGCAGCTGTTAACATCCATCATTAAATAAAAACAAGAACAAAAAAACAATCACGTCCACTCCTTACATGATACATCTTTTTGAAAAGATTGGTGTAAACTGATTTTCTGTAAGGATTTTACTTCTACAAACATCTCAACGTTGTTGTATTTCCTCCTGAATAACCTTTTGAATAAATAAAATGGTTATTTTTCAGGCAGTGAAAGTTGCAGCATTAACTGTGACAATATTGATTCAGTCTGAATATAAACACAAGAATATAAATGTAGGGCTAGGTTGTGGATGAGCCTATATCAAATCTATCAAAGACTTGTAATTATGAGATGTTGTTAATCTTGTCCTATTGATATTATATACAGTTATGATATTAGAATGATATTTGGTAAGGGTTATTAATGTCAATATAAATGGTTAAAGTCACTGATTATGTAACCTTTTCTGGTCCTTGTCCTCGTTTTCAGGGTCCCAAAATATCTTTGATGCCGTCAACTGTCAAATTCAGAAAGGGTTACTTTTGAATTGTATTTTTTAGAGAACTGAGGAAACTCTAATTGGTACATTGATTTTTAAGACTAACCTATTGTCAGTCTTAGAAAACCCATTACCCTACTGGTTTGTCCAACACTACCATGTGGGGTCCCCACCAAGGATGAGAGACTCTGTAACTGTTGTTTTTTTTTCAAGCAAGGGAAAAATAAAGGTAAAATAATTTAACATTTTTGGGGCATTTTGCCTTCAATTGACAAATAGTATAAAGGCAGGAAGGATGGGGAGAGGGAGAGGGGTGTGACATGCTATGCAGGTTCCCCAGCTGGGAGACGAAGCGTGGATAATGCAGTTATGTAGTATCATAATATCACAATATGTAAAACAAATATTTCAAATTTGTATGAAACTATCAAACTGGACATACTTGTACTGTGATTGTTGTTCTTTTTGTTATTGTTTTGTTTGAATTTTATCTTATGTAAAGCACATTTGGTCCTCAGACATTCAAAGTTTACACATAAAGTATTTTGAATATCATTAACCAAAACAAAAAAAGAAATGGTGTTTTAAGCAAAAAATGTACTGAAATCTTTGCTGGAGCCCAGGACTCATTTCCATAGATGCCTCATACATTCTGAAAAGCATAATTCAAATCTTCCAGGTTTGTTATTTGATTTCATCAATAAATGTTTCTTTATGTATTTGTCATTCTTTATTCATACAAACAAAGAGGGAATTTGCCATTTCTTGGACTGTGAGTAGGCAGTGTTTTGAACAACGTGGTTCCATGGAATGTTTCAAAGTTATGGTAACCTCAGTAAAGACATCATTGGATATTGCATGTACGTATATGGTGAGATAATTAAAAATCATACACAATCAGTTTTGTATTGACTCTATGTGGAGTCACGTACAAGTCTGATGGACAGAAAAGCAAAGAAGCTTTATTCCCTACTGGCCACACAATTTAGAATTAAATTCATGTGTGCATACGGTTTGTAGTATCGTTGTGCAGTACTTGAGAGGCTTTGCAGATGAGAGGTGCATGCTGCTTCGAATCGAGGCATTGTTTAGAAAGAAGCTGTCTAACCATAATCATTTATTTCTTAGTGAAGACCTATTAAGTCTAACCTGTGAGGCTCATTCACTCACCTCTATTTTCAAAATCAAAATATTTAATGATTTAGAAAAAAGCAAATGTGTCAAATAGAGTTTGTAACTTAGTTAAGAAATTAATTTGTTTGAAATCTGATGTCTCTCAGAGTCAAAGCATTTTCTTTAGACTCTCCTGATATTATATATATATATATATATATATATATATATATATATATATATATATATACATATGATAATGTGAATTACCACTTTTCCATGATACTTGTCTGGAGTAAGGTGCATCTGTGTTTGCAGCAACAAAGAAATCATACACAGAGACATACACAGCCAGAAATAAGGGAAAATAGAGGTATTAGTTCTCACCATCCATACATCTCTCAGAACATTGCGTAATAGTGTGGAGTGCTGTTGAAGTAATAGTTATGGGCATATTTAGTGACCCATGAGTGTTGGGTCTACTTGAAGAGTGTTTCACACTCAATCTCTGACATCCAGACGCAGACAAGATTACTTGTGTGTAGACACTGTATGTGTGCATGTTTTACTAAAACACCTTTGCAAGACTAAACACCCTATACGAAAAGAATCACATCTGTACATTTTACAATCTGGAGCTACAGTATAAAGGTTTAAAGTAATTGGTCTGACAGAGGTGTTGACACTAAGTCCCATTTAATTAGTATTTCCAGTCTGGCAGCAGAATGTGCAGTTTTAGGGTAAATAAATATTTTGGCACCCACTGTCAGTAAATATCCTCATACAAGACATATAATTTGTAGCCTACCTTATGAAAGTCAAAGCTTACAGGTTCATGTGAACCAAAAATGGTGCTCTCTGGGTTGTTATGTTCAAGTCATTTCTGCAACTCGGATTATCTCATTCCTTGATTTCCCTGACATCATCACCAGCCTTCACTTGCAGTCATGCCATGTAGGATTATTCATGGAGTATTTTAACTTAAGCACAGAAGTGAAATGCTATGGCTCCATTCAGTCTAGGGGATTTTATAATGGTTGTGAAAAAAACAGCATTTTCCTCAAAGTCACCCTCCACTCAAAAATGTGTTTTGCTTATTGTTACTTGAACCTTGATGTTTGACCTTTCACAATCCAGAATGATGTACACTACCAATTTGCAGGTTTTCCCACTTACAAAGCATGTAGAGGTCTGTAATCTTTATTATAGGTACACTTCAACTGTGAGAGACGGAATCAAAAACAACTGAACCTGTTTGAAGTCGTTACCTGTATAAAAGACACCTGTCCACACACTCAATCAAACAGACTCCAACCTCTCCACAATGGCCAAGACCAGAGAGCTGTGTAAGGTCTGGGGCTCAATGCAAGATCTCACCTCGTGGGGCTTCAATGAGAAAGGTGAGGGATCAGCCCAGAACTACAAGGCAGGACTGGTCAATGACCTGAAGAGAGCTGGGAACACAGTCTCAAAGAAAACCATTAGTAACACACTACGCCGTCATGGATTAAAATCCTGCAGCGCACGCAAGGTCCCCCTGCTCAAGCCAGCGCATGTCCAGGCCCGTCTGAAGTTTGCCAATGACCATCTGGATGATCCAGAGGAGGAATGGGAGAAGGTCATGTGGTCTGATGAGACAAAAATAGAGCTTTTTTTTCATCTGATGTATCAAATACTTATATCATGCAATAAAATGCAAATTAATTACTTAAAAATCATACAATGTGATTTTCTGGATTTTTGTTTTAGATTCCATCTCTCACAGTTGAATAGTACCTATGATAAAAATTACAGGCTTCTACATCTTCTATGTTCACTAACTAATCGCTAACTGTGGCTGTTTGCCAATTGGTGCTGAGCAGGTAGTGTACAGTGGGTCGCTATAGCTTTTGCTCTGACAACAGCTGCCTGCTGTGGCTGAAAACGACATAACGAGAGTGGAGAGAGTGTACCAAAGCAGAAAAGTTGCAGCCAGACAGCTAATGAACTGAAACTTGCTATGAAATAAATCCAAAGGGAGCTGCTGCTGTTACTGATAATTCTCTGTAGGTTAATCACTAAGAGTTTTACGCCTTTTATTTGGGAGTTAAAAATATACACCAACCAAAGTTCTGTGGTGGCTGCATATTGTAAGCACAGAGATCTAGCTTCATTCAGCTTAATCAGTTAATTGGAATCAACTGGAGATATAAAAGAATGACTCATGGGTTCTTTTTTTCTTTTTTCTAAATCCTTCAACAATGTATATAAGAGGAGGATATGGAGAAATAGCAGGATATTCTGAGAGGCAAGGCTCAAGACACACTGCTGGTATCGCAAAGACCATCATCCATACAGTTATTATCCCTGCCAGCCAAATCCTCTTACAGCCTTTGTCATTTGCTTAATCCCTGGTACAGGAGAAACAGAGGATGTGATGCGACTTGTGAGGCCATTCTCAAGCACTCAATCATTTAAGGATGAGAACACTGCAAACGTAACAAAAATATGCATCGTTTTGCAATTATGTATAGTATTAAAAAAGCCACTTCATGCTTGCACATTCCTTTTGAGGGAGATGGCTAACTGAAGCAACTCAAAGCAACATATGAATGAAGTAATTATAAGCATAGGTACTCTTGTAAACCTTCAGGGATGGCTGATAGAATACAGAGAATACATTCATTACATATTAGCAAAATACAGTTTTTGCAGGTTGTTAACAAAGTCATTGAGGTGGGCCAGCAGGTATCAATAGAGAAAATCCTCTTGCTATCCTTCTCTGCAGTTTCTCCTCATTGACTGGAAGAGGGACTGCAGCAACAGGAGACAATAAGCAGCAGTTCTTGACATCAAATAGAATGATCCAAAATTAACTTTAAAAAAAAATCAGTTTACTCTGTAACTCCACTGAGAAGGTTACAGCTTTTGTTGTTGTTATTATTGTTGTCACAATGGGTCCCATCAATTTGGTCCGACCATACCCAGAAACCAAGCTCTTACCTTTTGATGAACAATCCTCACCTGAACAGAGCCAGACTAATTGTTATACATATGAGCGTATCAGATGATGGTCATCCTGTGTCTTCCAGATGTGACGGGTTCCATCCTTTACATCCTAGCTCCTGTGAAAAATTCTCATTACAATTTCTTTTAACCCAAGGGGACTTATTTAAATTGCTTGTTGTGTCCAACAAACAGAAGAGATTAAATTGTAAAATCATCACATTGGTGTAGCTCATTTTCTGTTGAATGCCACAATTAATCAATTGGTTTGGCTCTCTATGCAATGATATGCATTATGCATGGTCACACTAAAACTCACTGGTATGTTTTTTCTTCTTTGTATTATGCAATTTATAATCAAGTAGGTAAGTTGATGAGTGAAACACTATTGTCATAAATAATATTCTTTATTTGTCGTAATGAAAAATGGAACAATATACCATCACGTACAGAAGATTACTCAGGCAGAAAACATTGCAAGAGAGTCAGTTGGATACCATCACATCTTATTCCCAAATCACTACACCCAATAGGTTGAATGTCAAAGATGATAAACTTACTTGTTCTCTCTCTCTCTTTCTCTCTCTAACGCACACACGCATGCACGCACGCACGCACGCACGCACGCACGCACGCACGCACGCACGCACGCACGCACGCACGCACGCACACACGCACATACACACACACACACACACACACACACACACACACACACACACACACACAAAGGTCTGTCTGTGTGTATCTAAACAAATACACTGATTTTACTTTAATAAAATGTAGAAAAATTGCATATAAAAACATCTTCATCCCACATTTCATCAATAAATTGTGTTAACATCGAAGTGCTCAGTTTGGCAGAGTAAACATTGTGTGTATGCATCCATATGTGGATTTAGCCATGTTAAGAAAAAAACTAAACAGAAACAAAGGAAGATTTATTATGTGTTACAGACTTTGTGTCCCTATTTAAACTCTACATCCTTCTACAACACAGCATCGGCTTCTTAAATAAATTGAAACCGACTGCTTCCTTCTCAGAGAAAAACCTAACACAAGTGAATTTCTTTCTTTCCGCATCATGATTACCTGCTTTTATCTAAACGGCAGGAAACAAACTGACCTTCTATGTGGTGTTTTAGACTAGATGCAAGATGGAATTGGCCATTTATTTTGATTTGTTAATAAGCTTACAACTATGTGTTCAGAATCATCATCAGCATTATAACATACAGATAGCATACAGTCTTCAAAGTGAGTTTCTCATTATTCATCATTGTCACAATTTTAATTGTGGACAACATCATAGAGAGGCTGCATGAATGCTTGCATTTGCTTGTTTAGAACAAAGCCACAGGCTATCATTTTGCCACCCTTCTTTGAAGCAAACTTGGCTGTTAAGAGCACAAATCTCCAGCTACAGTGTGTTAATCTGTGCGATTATAGTGATTTCAGTCTATGGGAATCCATGTATAAGATTTGGTAGGCCTCTTGACATGTCAAGGAGAAAACTAAGAATCTAACTTTTTGGGTAAATGGTGCATTTAGTATTGCTGTATACTGTGTGTGTGTATTTATTTCTGCACACACCTGCTCAAAGATCTATCGGCACTTTAAAGTCCATTAGTTATCCATTAGTGTCGGTACAAAGAACCCACATGAGTTTTGTTGCTGAGTCACTTAAAACTGTAGCTAAAAAAGCTCACAGACAGCAGGTGTTAGTAAAAACAAACAGCCTGTGTGTTCTTGTGAGTGCATGTGAGTCAACAGATCCAAATACATCACTTAATACAGAATTAAACTGCCACTTGCACAAATATGTTGTGCCCATTCCAGTATGAAAATAGAAAGATTAAAAAAAAAAAAAAAAAAAAAGATAAAACACCCAAATAACACAACACAGATTGAGAATGTATCAGTGTGTCAATGATTAAAATCACAACTGAACTATAGCAGCAGCAAAATTAATTATATACTTGTCAACATAACCTTTTCAGCTTGGGGTATGATAAGAGTAGAAGCAATAGATACCTAATTTAAAAAACAAATAAAAAACAGACACCCTGCTCTGCAATGTGACTTGAAGGACACAACTGTAGGACATAGTAGGGGAAATCTCATGTTTTCAAGAAAATGTTTGGGCTTTTAAATTTTTGGGCACTGCAAAGCACTGAAAACAAAGAATTTGATTTTTTGTTTTCTGGACACTCATCACATTGTGGGAATTTTGCCATTAAGTTTCACTGAACTGGCTAGTAAAGTCTAATTTGAGTACAACTTTATTCAAAACATCTCCAAAGATGAAAAAATATGGCTACACCGTACTTAACAAACCCTGACCTGTGATATAAAGAATTTCATGTCATGGACTTGAGGGTATAATTCTCAGATGAGTCACTGTTGATAAGAAACAGCAGCTTGTATCCTAGGCTTAAACATACTACAATATTAATTCCAGTGTAAATAAAACAATGAAACTGTACATACTTCCTGCAGCCTCAATCCTCTCAGGTTCCTCAATAAAAGGTTTACAGCATAAGGGAGCCCTTTATTTTCAAGCATAACTATGATATTGCCTGGTACCACAACTGCATGTCTAATTCTGTGTAGTGTGAAATGAAGCTGAGGCATTTTAACAACCTTTGAACAAAACCAATTTGCACCAAATACGTAAATTGCACTGTTATCTTGGGGAGTTTCTCTACAGTGCAGTTGGCGGTCATGCAGTGGTGACTTCATATTTACACTGAGATGGAGATTATTAAGCCTATATTATAAAGCTTTTGACAACAGAGTGCTAAAGCATGCCATACTTATTTTCGAGAATACTGTGTGAATACTGACTATACGCATTCAGATGACAGAGTTTAGCTAATGTGATTAAACTTCTGCTCCTTTCTTTAAAGAGACATTTTTCTAATATCTGATGTCCCAATTAGAGCTTCAACTAATGATTTTCATTATCAATTCATCTGTTTATTTTCCTGATTAATAGATAAGTTGTTTGGTCTATCAAATGTCAAAAAATTGTGAAAAATGTCAGCTGCTGTTTCCCAAAGCTAAAGATAAAACCTACAATGTACTATTTTGTTCTGGCCAACTGTCCACAACTTAAAAACATTCAGTTTACTGACATAAACAACTAAAGACGCTAGAAAAAAATAATCAGATTTAAGAAGCTGGAATCAGAGAGTTTTGGTATTGTTTCTAAAAAATGGCTCAAAACAATTGAAGTAGTTGTCGATCCACTAACTCCATTAACTAATCTCTAGATTGGCCATCTAGATTCAATGATATAAAAATGAGATTTCACTGAGCTCCAAAGAAATATGGAGGGAACAAAAGGAATTTGCAACAAAATACTATACTGTGTAAGTTCATCAGAATGCAGAATAGTGTATTAACTGTAAATGCAAAGAGAAATGTGATGATAATTAGAATTGGGCTTGACATTTAAGATGATGGAGAGAAAACTATACAAAAGACAGAGCTTGTCTGCACTGTGCAAATATCAACGTATTTTGTCATGGGGCATTTCTGAGTGCATGTAACACTGAAAACATCACTGCAGCAGCAAATTAGTTGATCCTGTTTTTGCTACTATACCACCAGAATTTAAAGTAAGCTTGTAACTGGAAGGTTACCCAATTAATGGAGATGTTGGGGACATCTGGGCCAATAAATGAAATTATTGCTCCATTCTCCCTTCAGTGCTACATAACTGACCTTGAGGGAAGTGCTTTACTCCAAGTGGCTCTGGTTGAAGCTGCACGGTGGCAAAAAAAGAAAAAGAAAATAAAGGAGAAAAAAAAGAAGATTGTGAATGTACTGTTCCTAAATGTGAATAATTACTTCAAGATGATGAAAAAAAGGTAAGAATCTGCAAAAATAACTATATGAATAACTATAATAATAAAATAAGATTCAATTTAGACAATAAAAAAATGCCTGCATGTCCCCACATAAATCAAGCTCTCAGGACATAAACACTGTCATAATTCATTAAATACTCCAAGCAGTAAAGCTGTGAAATAACAAAGTGCACAATAAAACCTTCATTATACCAGATCCACAGAAGAGTGGCTAAAGAGTTTTGAGTGATTGGATTGTTAAAACTAGCAAAATTAAGGAAAAAAACCTCACCCACCTTGCATGTTTGTGTTCATTTTGGTGTTTGGTGCCATATTTCTTTTTTGATCACTGTCAAAATAAATAGATAAAACTGTTGGCACTCCAATGTCCACTTATAATATATTGCACTAAGGTGACGTTTTGAGCACCACTGCTCTTCATCAAACTGAAGACAGGAGTCTGAACGTCACCTTCAATAAATTAGAAGTGGACACTGGAGCCCTGTAGTGTGCATTTATCTATTATTCCTACATTCACTCACTTTCAGCCAAGTACAGGCCCTTTTTAGTTTGGATATGCATGTATACACCTACCTTTTTCTGATAACTGGCCAAATGTGGTAAATGTTAGGCTTGTAACATACTCATGCTCTCTCTTACATTATGCTAATTGCTGCCACCACCTCCACATAACTCACAGCTAAATGCAACTGTTTCATGACAGTTGATAAAGGTATGGTAAAGACAAGAAATCAGAAATTGAAATAAACAATGGTTACACAAAAATAGTAGTAAGAAAGAAAAGGGCAAGACTTCATGGAACACATTTAACATGACTCACTGATGTTATATAGTATAAAAAGTGAAAAACAACCTCTATGGGGTAGATATTGCATTTATAATACACTTCACAGTAGACATATGCACTTTTTTAATTCCCTTCCACTACATGGAGATTAGTGAGCTCAACTAAAGAAAAGCACCCCTGAATCTAGTGGGGATTCATTATTATCATTCAAACAACAATTAAGAAACCCAGGTCAGTGCCTCAACAGAATATCCCTCCTAATAAAGGTACTCATTAGTGTTAAGGTCATGGTCTTTCCATTGCAGGCTTAACATGAAATAAACAACAACTCCACTCAGGGTCATAAGTGGACAAAGCCCTCTGTCCTGTACTTCAAATAAAAAATAAACAAGGGATTAAAGATGATTCATTGATGTTTATCAGAATCTGCAGCTTCAGAGTACCACCATTAATCAAGTGGACACATTACATTCTTATAAATGAACACAATCAGTGTGTCTTGATTGTAAGCAAACAGTTAAGAAAAATGGAGTGATGAATTCCAACACTCACGCTACGATAGTAAGACACAAATGTGGAGATTATGTTTGCATGTGTAAGGGATTTCGTGCTTCCAGTGCTAAAGAGACAAAACTCATTGGTCTAAACTGCATATAGGTTGCTCAGGCACTTGTTTTCAAAGTCTTTAGAAAACAGAATAGAAATAGACTCCCTCTGACAGGTTAAATCATTCCATTCTGCTATTTATATATCCAAACACTATAGCACCCCTCATTTACTCCATGGCTCTCAACTCCATGGTACAAACCTCTTAAGCCAGTGCATTTTCTGGGAACAACAAAGGCCTACCACTGTGAATTGAGCTCTATTGCTTTGATCTTGGAGATTGGACGTCATTCACTAGATGTCTGGTAAAAGGCTTTGTGCATGTGTCATATATCTCTGTGTCAGAAGCTGGACTCGGGGACTGTTCTTTTACGTCCCAGTGAGGTTGTGCTGTAACGAGTCCTCTGCAGGGTACTGTAAGATGGTTTGTCTGTTGTTAGGCTGCGTGTTGGTGCAGGCGCTGTAGACATCCCGTTACGATGTAAAGATGCTGTCCTGCGCATGCTCTGCTCTGACTTTGTGGGGATGTTGGAGGAGCTCTGGGAGCGTTTGATGTCAGATGGGGTAGTTCGTCCCAACTTCCCGTTTGACAGTTCACTGCCCAGCTGGCCTGAGCCATAAGACTTGCCACCCTCCACCCCAGTACCGCCTCCTGCTGCTCCGTTGGACAGCGAAAGCCTAGAGAGAGTCCTTCTGCCTCCCTCCTCACCTCCTCCTTTCCCTGACTCACTCTCTTTGGTTTTCTTTGGGTCTTTATCCTTCTTTAGGAAGTTACCTTTCAAGAAAGAGAGCAGTCCCTCATGGCTCTTGTGCACTTCTCCCTTCTTAGGCTTGGAGTTTCCTTCATATGCACCTTGACGCTCCCTATCAGCCCTGTCTCCCATTTGTCTTCTCAGAGTCCCATCATGAAGGCTGGGAGTACTGTAGCTGGGCTGAACTCCAGCACTGGAGCCCATTTTTGGCTCAGTGTCCTGGAGAGCTTTGGAGGAGCTCTGCTTCTTGGCATCTTTTCTCCTGGTTAGGGTGTTGCTGCTAGAGCTACTGCTGATATTGGTGGTAGCCTCATCCCTTGGCTGGCTCCCCTTACTTCGTCTCAAGCTGGTTGTTTTGTCTGATGGCCTCTTCTGGCCCTCTGGGACCTTTGGAGATTCAGGCTCATCTCCCGCTTTACCCACAAAACTTAAGCTCCCAACACTGGAAGATCGAATATTGTTTGCAGTCTTGCTCTCAGCAGATTCCTTTGCACTGCGTGGTTCACTCATCAGCATCACTATTGGATCCTTTGTGCACCGGGGTCGCCGGCCAGATTCCAAATACTGGACCAGCTCCACAGGAGCAGGATCTCGGGTCCCTGGAGGTGCTGGGTGAGGTTTTCGTCGGTCTTTTGAACCAAAGGACCAGCGCAGGGGAAGCACTTTGCTCAGGGTGTCCTTGGTCTTGGTGGGGGCTCTCATGCTCACACTGCGTCCTTGAAGACCCCTGATAAATGGCCTGCTCTCAAAACCCCCTTACAATTATGTAGAGAAGAAAGTGTTTTAGTTTTTTGCAAAATGTAAACAATGCATTAATCTTGAAGAAATCGATAAATAAGCCACTAATTAGATAAGCCCCCCTACCTCTTTCCTCTTTAGAACCATTCTCAAGGAAGACTGGAGACTCTGGTGAATCAGGTATGGAAGACGGGCAGGTGGTGGAGGATCTAGACACAAGACTGCCTCTCTTACTGTTGCTTGTCAGCCGGATTAGCCAGTGATCTGACATTGATGAACTTGTGGAGCCTGTGAGACACACAGAGGTAAGAAGGGAAGTAAATGTAATAATAACACACTTTAAACAAGGGTTATTTATGTGAAAGTACATAAACCTGCCATTAACCGATTAATGGCAGCGTAATTAATCATTTCTGAATGCAGGTCACAGCCAAGCTACTAATTCAATAATGATTAATTCAGTTTGTATTCACTTTAACATATAGCAGTTCTGTTGTCATTGAGCTTTTAACCCATATTTCAAACAACAGAACTGCAGCTAATCTGCTTCATTAGAACATTGTGGGAGCAGGTTTTAAAGTAAGCAAACAACCTCACGACTGTAATTATATTCTGATTCGAACTGATTCTGAGTGACATTCAGAAGAATTTGACACTCCGCCACACTGCCCCACACCCCCTGCATCTTATCCATCTCAAACCAATGAAAAAAGCAGGGACAAAAAAAGAAAGAATTTCCTAAAATTCTATTAGACTTGGAACCAATGTCTCATTTGGCCAATCTGTCTCCTCTATCTCAATTCTTTCTCCATCCATGGATGCATCTCTATTTTGTGCCGTGAATAAGGTTACAGAGGACACAAACAAGAAGTTATAAAGAACTCATAAATTCAATTTAAAACTTTGCTATGCAGAGACAACACCATCCGTTGCCCAGTAATCAACCCTCACTCATCTATTTCAGCGTCTCAAGTAGAAAGGGGTTATTTTAGAGGTGTCTGGCTTTCTTTGGTGGTAACTCAGTATGAAGTGGGTACTTGTTTTGAGGCCTAATTGGCTTTTGCAGAGTGAACACACAGCGACTCAGAGCACTTCACATTTCATCTTAAATATGCACCTACTGTAGATGCTTGTTATACATTGATTTTTCACAGCTGCAGTATACTGAGGTGGGCACAACAAACAGGATGGTTGCTACAAGTAGGTAGGGTATTATTAGAATGTAGATAGAAACAGCTACACTACAGTGCTTGATGTTTTGAGTATGCAAAATATAAACAAACAACATTTTTTGGTGAAAAATTTAGTTTTCATTCGGTTGGTATACTTTACTGTCAACAGATGCACAACAAATTGCATTCTGACATGTGTAGTCATACATAGTACACACAAAAGGGGGTTGTTATTGTTCATGAGGTAACTATACAGCAAGAGGAGATTCATAATAATAGTTGTTGAGTTCATAATAAGGTTGATGCCTTAATGATTAGAGGCATTCTGACATGTTCAGTATCCATATCGGCATGCCCTCCACTCAGCAGCCTCAGCACTAGGTTTCAAGTTAATTTCCATGCATGCATGACTGCTATGATGTATCTGACTTTCCTTGGCAGTTGGTACATTTTTCATTCCTCTTATAGTTTGAAATAAAAATGTAAAAGGTTTAATACCAGTACAGAACATGCCGAAGTATAAGACATTGTCTTGGCTTGAGTATACATGATTGACAGAAAGCACTTGAAAAAATCAGTGTTGTAACCCAGAGGCCATATAGTGAACTTTTTCTATTTGTATATTGTGCGCATCAACCTTCTGTGTGTTTGTGCTTGTTGATCTTTCTCTCTTTGTCTGGTGAACCTGCTGTGGCATCACTATGGGCCTGCGTGTAAAAACGTGTGCAAACTTGACATCACCGCACACAATGTGCAAGCTGATCTACTAACGCAGCGCACTGAGGTTTGCGTCTTTCAACTGTGCAAGATAGTACGTGCTGTCCATTTAGCACGTTTGCCATAATTACTATGCAAGGTGGGGCGTTTCAACCCCAGTGTGCAAAATACAGGGAGGAGAAAATGCAAATATGTTATTTAGAACACGCATTGAGATTTACCAAACCTGAAGGTAATTTTACTGACGGAAACTGCATCTATAAATAATACCTTTGAAGGGCAGGTATTAACCGGCTGCGCACTGCGTACAGATGACTTCTGTTACTGTGGAGAGGAGGAGAAGGAGGCACAATGACAGAATGCGCACAGGACGGAGTTGTTAATAATTTTGGAGTGGAATATTTTTGGTTTTACTAACAGCATTGACTTCGTCATAAATAATCTCCCATATGTGGGTTTTTCTGGTAATATTTGTTTTTGTTATAACTCAATATATTTGTTAACCTCTTCCACTAGAACCTGATCACATTTCATTTTGCGCTTTCTGGCTTTCTGCTCGTCCAAACATTCAGACATGCAAAACCGTAAATACTGCTGTCTCCACCCTGTTGCACCTGTTTTCATTTACACAGTTATTCTTAGTAGATCACCTGCAAAACACACGCAAACGACATGCGCAATCTATTGCACTGTGCACGCAATTTAGTACCCACTATTTGGGATCTTAGTAAATCAGGCCCTATGTGTAATGGGCTGCAGATGAGCTCCTCTGATTGGCTAAGTCAATGATTGTGTGATTTAGTGTTATTCCAGGGGGCTTCACTTCCAGCCTAAGTGAAGCCCAGTGAAGATGTGGAGTGCAAAGATACACCACTTAAGGAGCTTCAGCTGGTGCTGAACATTAATGGGGTGAAGGTGAGAAACTGAATTACAGCGGGAGGTAATACACCTGTGGGTTCAAGCTCTAGAGCAGGAGCATGGACAACCCCCTGCATCTGCGTCCACCAAATGGGTAACATAATCTATTCGTGTGTATGTCTGCATAAATGTGTATTGCATCTACACTACAAGCTAAATCTTGTGTGAGCATTCAGTCATGACGAAATTACACACAGACAGATGAAATGCAGGTGGAAAAACATTACATGTGTCTGAGTTTTAGACTTTGAACATGCAACCTACTGAAGTGTCCTGTCTTTCCAACTCAGATGTGAGCAGATTGCGCTTTTATCTCCAGCTCTTTCGAGTGGGTGGTGTGTTACATCCAAACTGCCAAAGATGAGTGTGGAATAAGTAATATCAAAAGAAATACATGCAAGTAAGCTTTACATCATAGGATAGATGAGCACAGTAATCACAGAGGATATGGAAGATTGGATGGCATGTGATACACCGTTCTAATCAAAGTATATGTATATATGTATACTGTTCTGTTCGCATGGTGTTAATACATTCTCCTGTATAACATGGAATTGCACTACAGCAAGCTGAGCAGTGTTGTTTTCCTGCTATTTTTCTTTAGATGTATCTGGGGGGTCGCTGAATGATAGTGTGTATACTGTACATATACATACATACATATATGGAGAATTCATAAGCAAGTAAAGGAAAGTTTTATTGGTGTTGAAAGAGCAGCAATTAGGCTGGTAGTTCAAGATGTTAGACTGGTAATAATGTTACATATTTGCTGACCTTTTCTATCATGTACTGATTTACTGTGAAAAAAAAATGTGTTCTCCAAATAGTTCCATCCTTCCTTTCTGCCTTTTCATCTGTTGAATATTTTTGGAATTCATTTATGTGTATGATGGCCCAGCACTTAGTATACAGTTACTGGATGGAGGCTAGACTGGAGGTTTCCGCACAATGAATTATTGATCATTTTGAAATATATATTTTTTCTTTCAAATTTGTTCTGAACTTGTCTTTGAAGCTAACAAACCCAAGACCCCATTTCATGTGAAAGAGTGTGTCCTGTACAATCCATTACATCTGGGTGTTCATCATGTAAACAAGCACTCTGCACTTTCACTGGTACACCTTTGAATAGTTATCAATGTCAAAAGTGGTTAGAGCGCATGCTATATATGCAGCCGACCCCGGTTCGAATCCCAATCGGAGGTCCTTTGCTGCATGTTACACTCCCCTCTTTTTCCCATGTTTCCTCTCAGTCTACTGATAAATAAAGGTGTCTATGCCAACAAAATCTAGAAAAACATGCTTTTGCCTTCCATTCCACACACCTACCTAAGGGTGATTAAGCTTTTTAGGCCATTGTGCCTAAACTATGGA
Source organism: Scomber japonicus (assembly GCF_027409825.1). Taxonomy (NCBI): domain Eukaryota; kingdom Metazoa; phylum Chordata; class Actinopteri; order Scombriformes; family Scombridae; genus Scomber; species Scomber japonicus. The sequence goes on from NC_070579.1 coordinate 24,776,411, forward strand.
AAGCTCTGCCTGCACCCTTATGGTCTTCTGACTCTCTTTATGCATTTAAAAAACAGCTGAAACACATCTGTTTCAACAGGCGTTTAGGTAACCTGTAGGCACCAAGCTTTAGTACTATATATTTTATTACTTTTACTTATTACATTATTATCATTCTATGTATACATGTGTTTATGTGTAGATGTATATGTACCTATATGTATATTGTCTGTACATGAATGTGTGTGCATATCTATGTATATACATATACAGTATATATACAGTATACACATATTTTGTGTGTGTGTGTGTGTAGTGTACGGATTGTAGTACCATCTTTTTTGTATGCTTTATCTGTCTATGTAAAGCACTATATAAATAAGTTTTACTTACTTACTTACACGCTGCCTTCAAACAAGTATTTGGTATTTCTGGGTCATGATTAACATAAGCCATTTGGGTGCCATTGGATTGTTACATGCAGCTATTTAAGCATTTCTGTTAAAAAGTGTATTTTTTGTATTTACTCCAGAGCAGTGGCTTGCACAGACTTTTTGAAGGGCAGGGGCGAAAAGAAAAAAAAGGGCACAGCACGTTCTCGCCACTGAAGAGGGCACTTCAGTGCATGTTTTTGCCACCCAAGAGGGCAGTTTAGTGTGTTTTGCAAACCAGGAGGGCACCTTAGCACGGGTTTTGGCGACCCCCCCGCCCCCACATACACATACACACACACATACACACACACACACATACACACACACACTAATCACATACACTACTGATCTCACTGACTTCCACACCCTGTATTGTAAAGTTAGCTAAGGTTAAATTTCATGATGACATGATAACCTGACATAGGCCTATACATGCTTTGAACAACATAGTGTAATCACTAACAGAAATAACCATACTGTAAATTATTCCATATGACTCTTGCAGCAGCATATATGTTACTATTATTCACAAGTCAGCCCTGTGGAGAAAAAAGCACTGATATTCTTACACTATTCTACTATATAATATGTTTATCTTACTGTATACAAATATGCTTTCACTGTGCATGTTCTGTCATTTTGATAATAACTGCAATTTTTCTTTAAATATTTATTTACACAACAATTTTTATTAAAAGTTTATTAACACAAAAATGCAATGAATAACTTTCCATGATTTCCATGTTTTGACTCATATAACCGGTCAATGTTAAAATAATCTGGGTCGGCTCTAACTTTCAGAATTCTTCTTTAGTAATTTTATAACCTATTTTTTAAGCACACACATTACATAGGTTTTTGTCCTACTAACATCAATTTACACAAATACACATGCTCTTTTATCCATCAAATAATGAATGTAAGCCAATTGCTAGTCATAGGTAACATACCTCTGAGGGAGCTACTGGCCGACCATGGAGGAATGACATTGCGTCTCTGGTAGAAAAGGATGTAGGCCCCTCTGGTACATACTTCCTCCTCTGGCACCAGGTCTACACTGCTGTCATCGTAGCTATACCACTGACTGTCCACTGAGTTCCTGCAGTAGGCTGGATTAGAAAAATGAAACAATGTAAAACAGTATATGTATATGACGTAGTTAATCATCAAAATTGTTACTGATCTAACTAATTGGCACTTTTTATTATGTGCAGTCACTTGACAATGTGACCTAGAAAATCCATAATAGACTGTATAATCATGCAGTAAATAATGTATTATGCCACCCTCTTCCTTACCAGTATAGTGTCCACCGTGCATTCCTCCATGATGGTTACACACAGCGTAAAGGTCATACAGATAGTCGTGGGGTAGGTTCATGTCAGCAGGTTGGTGGTGTTGGCCTGAGGTCTGTTTCCACGATGGTGGCCAGGCCCCCATGTTCAGGTTCCTCATACTCTGACTCCTCTTCACCACATGGGGGGCCATATCCAAACCAGTCAGAGGGAAATGCACCAGGGTTGACAGCTTGTTCCTCCGCTCGCCCACCTGTTTCAACATTATACAGTACATTTATGTGCAATTATGGGAAAAAAAACAAATTTCACACAAAAAGCAACACTAAACAATATAAAAACAGAGATGGATAGAAAAGGATTTAGTTTAGTAGAAAACTAGCTGCATGGTGTCGAGGTTGAAACTTTCAAGCATGGACCATCAGTGATGCTAAAGCAAGCTTTTATTTATTCATTTATGTTTTGCTCTTACTACAATAAGGAAAAAAGATGAAAAACAGGCTTGTGACTTTCATAAAGTGACCAGACTTACAATAAAGTTTAAACTCTCCAAGATAAATATAGCATGCCATAATAAACTATTCTTTACTATTAAAAACTCAGTGCCCCACCTGGGATAGTAACCTTACAAGGTGGAAAGGCCTGCATAACCTCTTGACCTTATGAGCTACATTGTGTGAAGCACTGTGCTCTGGTAAAATCTTCTATGCAAAACTGGTCCCTGGCACAGAATGTGATTGACTAAATCCCGATGCAAAGGTGGAGCGAAATCCACCTCCACACCTTCAGTTTGTAATTTCTGTTAAAAGTTTTCGATCTCAAGCAAATAGAACCCTGAAAATGCCATGAAGATTGTTTGTTCAAACTGGAAAGCTCCTCTAGGCCTACAGGTTATACACTCTTATACAACAGGCTGAGAAGAACTTCCTGTGTAACCTCAGTGGAGATGCTCACTGACTATTACACACGACAACACACATAGCTTTCAATAGGTATTACTAGTATCATCTGACATGGGAAGCAGTTCTTATGTTGCATGCTTGGAATTTTTATCTTGATAAGTCAGTTTGGTCTGATAAAAATTCTAATTCAAGGTTAGAGAAGGGCTTTGAGGAACTGAATTGATTTGTGTTGTCCATTTTGCATTCCAGGGGGAGGGCCCTCACATCAATTTACTTTATGATAGAAAAGGTAAAGCAGTTTCCATGGTGTGAGCATAAATACATACCAGTGACAAATTAAAGGAAACGCTGGTAGTGGTCTAAATCCTTGACTCCTACAATGAGGGAATCCAGTGGCTCTGTTATGTTGTGTGTGTGGGGGGGGTGGGGTGGGGGGGGGGCATTTGCATGCTGGCATGGTTTAGGTCGGATTGTCCCCTTAGACCAATACCAAGTTGTTGTGAGTGATTACTTTATTCTATGATGAAACATTTCTATCCTGGTGGGCACGAGAGGTCACTGAATGGTTTGATGAGCATGAAAATGATGTGAATTATATGCTATGACCTTCGCAGTCCAGACCCGATTGAACACCTATGGAGGATTATGGACGGACATGTTAGACAGTGCTCTCTAGAGAGGCGTCTGGAGAGGCAGTCAAGACAGAGGGCAGCAGCTTGAACACTTTAGCCATGACATGTTGACATTCCTAGTATCCAGGCATGTGTGAGGAAACTAATGAGTTCCCTGGGAATGCTACGTTGTTGGAATTTGTCTGGAAGGTTCCTAATGTGAATGTGCATTGGGTAGAGGGGAAGAATGTGGTTGGTGCTCATGAACTAAGGAGCTGATTGAAGTATGGGCAGACAGCAGACATTATACTTCATATGACTTTCATGTTAAAGTACTTACATCCCCTGAAACTGTAATGGCTTGAATCCATATTTTCTATGACATATTTGATGCAACAATGAATATGAGTGCATTTAATCTGAATCACAGTTAGCTATTGGAAATTGGTTTATTATTTTTGCTTCTTCCACTCCTCACAGAAATAAAGATCAGCAAACCACACATAAGGTGTAGACGTAACTCAAATATTGTTTTACTTTTCTTTAAGCTGCATTAATTGATGTTTGGACACCCAGAGGCAACAGTATAAGCTGTAAAAACAATATTGATAATATTACCTTTAAGATATTATGGTAAATGTATTGAGGTTGTGTTTTTGGCCAAGATTACAATAATCTAATGCAACTTCTGGGGGCTCTTTAGAAGGCTAAATGGTCCACTATGTTTCCCAGCCAGTCCCTAACTTTGTTTACAGCTTGGTATTGGACAGGTGGGTGAATCAGAAGATCTTTGCTGGAAATAGCTGCCTGCTGTTGACAATAAGGTTAATGAGAGTGGTGAGAGTGAGCCAAGATGAAACCATAAGCTCAAACATACAAAAAATCTCTGTAGACCTTAGAGCAACTGCAGACTGGGGTGATAATTCACTGATGTCACCACTACCAGCTACGTGTTTCCAAATGTATATAGTAATTTGAGCAATGGTGCTTCAAAATAGATTAGTGTAACTTATTTATAATTTATATATTTAATTTGATGAAAGATTAAATATACTACTTGTAATAAGCATAAACTGTTTTCAGCTCACTTACCTGTCGGAAGCGCTTGAGATGAAGGATCAGTATGTCAGGGAGTGTCCACAGGCTCATCTTTACCATGCCCTGCTGAAGCTGCTTACAGTGGGGGCACTTCCAAGCATCGTCTGGGGCAAGCTGGAATCAGTCAATCAATCTATTAATTCAATGATTATTAATATGGAAGTAGTTTTTCATCCATCTTTTATCCACCCTAATCAAAACCCTGACTCATTTAAAAAAACATAATCGTGTCTGATTTTTTCTTTTCTGGTTTTCCGCTTCGAAAAAGCATCTTGACGTTCATACAACACCCGTTACAGCAAATGATTGAACACTTGTTTTTTATAAGCTTCTCAAGAGTGGAGTTAGGTTTCCTTCACTGCAAGATAACACATTAGAAGTAGAGTTTTGCTGCCTTACAGTATTTTCTACTTGCTTTAAGGGTTAAGAGGCTCTTTATTGCAGACCGGGAGAATCTAGGGACAAAAGTGTGATGGTCACCTGTGTTTGACTGACATTTAAAAGACATCTTCGCACAGCTTACACTTGTTAAGTATGGTTTTGACACATGAGAAATACTTTTGGCTTTGTGTTCACTCTTCACACAGCTCAGACAAGCAATGGCTGTCTTCACAAGAATTATGCTATTAAGATCAAATCAGCCCAGTCCTAACTGGCATTTTGGTAAATGATCAATTATATCTGTAAAATATCAGTTATCCTGAGTCTACACCTGTCATGTTGCCAGTCATGGTAAAACCTACATTTTCCATTACTATGGTTACAGACCAGGCTCCAGGGAATCATTGTCCCTCTTTCAAAACTCTGTGCCTCTCTTCTTCAGGTGTTATACAGATTTTTCAGATTGTATTTTATAAAAACAAATCAGGAAATTAAATAGATTTGTCTGCATCATTTAATAAAACATAATTAGCGCAGGAGAAAAAACTACGTTACAGGCTTCACAATCCTATCAGTCTCATTGGCATGCTGCACGCTGAGTTCAGTGACTACTGAAATCACAGCTTGCAACCTCTACTACAGTATCACAAAATGAATACCTGTTTTGTCATGTTTCTGATGAGACAATTGATTGCCAATTACAGATGATTGCTGCGTCATGAGCAGAGCTGTGTCACTACATGTATTAGTGTATGAGAGAGAGAAAGAAAAAGAGAGATGTCTGTTCTGTAATTCTTCCAACTTAAGACATAAAGACTAAATGCAAGGAGGGGGAAAAATCAGGGGAACACATATCTTGTGAAAAGAGGCATCCTTCATACTCAACAGTTACTGATGACATCTGTCTGAAAATTAAAAATATGAATATGAAATGTCAGACCAAAGAAAAGTACATGAGAAGAAACTGAGTGCACATAAGCTATTAATACTGGTAGGAAGTCTTGACCTCACATAGAATAGACTAGAATAGAATATACTTTATTGTCCCCTAGGGGAAATTTGTCATGGACTCAAAGTGCGTAGTGCATAGTAGTAGCTGCCCTTACAGACAATAAATACACATAAAATACATATAACAGCTAAAGACGTACACGTAGGCTACATACACACTCATGACACATCCAATGAAAGATTAAAGCAAAATAAAAAATAAAACAAACAGAATCAAGCTTCCCAGGCCTCAGCGTACAGATCTATTTAAAATTTTGATTGAGGTGGGTACAAAAGAGTATTTAAAACGGTTTGGTTTGCCCAATTTTGGGATTCTGTACCTTCTGCCAGAAGGCAAGAGCTCGTATTGCGTTTGAAGGATGTGGGACGGATCCGACAATACCCTCCGCGCCTGCCTGAGTACAGACTGCTCATAGATGGACTGAAGGGAGAGCTTTTCAGTCCTCCCCATCACCTTCATAGCATGGATTTTTTTTACTCCTTCAGACATCCAAATGGGCCTCATCTACTATCTACCTGTTACACTGAAAGAGGTTAATCAATTCACTTACCAGTCTGAAAAATCAAACTAATAGTTTAACTTCATGGAATCAAACTGCTTTTTAACCAAAGTACATTCAGGGAGCACAAATGATCTCTTCCAAATATGCTCTTCTTTACATGTTCTTTACAATGTTCTATGAACACTTACCTTACACACATTATCTATGTGCTCAATTCCTAATGTATTAATACAATATATTTTTAAACCTTAATTTTCAATTCTTCTAAAGTTTTAATATCTGATGCATTTATGCTACCTTTTCACCACACCTGGAAGCGGAATTTCATTTCTTTATAGACAAGTAATGTAATTGGTGAAATGACAATGAAGGTCTTTGAATCATAAGTGATGTGCTCATTGTCAGTCTGTCCATACTCTGATAAACTCAGCAGCATTTAGAGCAGCTCATGTACGGCAGTTGAGCTTTCCCTGCTGTACAATAGTTAAAGAACTACAGTTACACTTCCTCTCCACTGGCTCATTTCAGTCACTAATTGGTGATGGTTTTACAGTCCATAAACTCATAGTGTACAGGGTTGTACACCACTGTAATGCTCTAGATACAGGAGAGGTCACTGTCCCTCACAACAACAGGAAGTGGGGGTGTGACTAAGAGGTATAAGTTTGGATGTCACCCTAAGGCTATTACACATAATATTAAAAACAGGTGTACAGGAAGGGTGTAAAATATAATATATAGTGTATTCTCTTAACCTGGTGGAATAATGGAAAAATTCCTCCAGCATTTATTTACAACTTTACTGCTGCATTAAAGGCAATTTGGTTTGTTTTTACTCTTTACAACCTAAATAGATACATTTTTCTCACATCACCAGGTGTATCAGGTTCGACTCAGCTTAAACTGTGTTTCGAAAGAACAAAAAAGGTATGCAAACAATTAGGAATAAAAACAGAAGAAGACAGAAAACAACATTAATGCAAAAAAAAACTATTGAACAATTAAATGACCAATTACTAATTAGTGAGGAATCAGTAGGAATCGAAGTGTAGTTTACTTCATTGCCAGTTTCAGTAATTAGAATTCACTTAAATACAGAGATAGATCTTGATTACTTGATAGTGGCGTTGCTTTCTGTCTCACCTGTTCCTCTTTGGTATACAGCTGGAAGCACTCATCCAAGGTACAGCTATGCTGCTGTAGGTGCTGCTGCTGCTGGTTCCTTACACTTTCCGCATCCTTCACCACCTCCTCCTGGATGCTGCCAAACAGACTGGAGCACACACACACACACACACACACACACACACACACACACACACACACACACACACACACACACACACACACACACACACACACACACACACATTAACACAGGATGCATTGTTCCCTTTAAGTTGCAGAATTGTGTCTAAAGTGTTTGGATCAGAGAGTCTGTTTGTGCCATTTGACAGACACAGAGTAAATCTAAACTGTGTGTGGGTTCACATACATGTACTCCACTAGAAATAAAATTGTTAATGTTAATGTTAAAGTGTATGTTAATGTCTTACCATTCTTTAATCTTGTGCTCCCACTCAATGACAACCTTCACATGTGGAGGTCCCCCGGGGCCGCAAAACTTCAGGGCTCTACAATGCAGAAAAACAGTAAAATCACATCATAAATTGAAATACACATCTCACTCTGTGTATGATGTTAATTTACTCAGTGTTTGTGGAAAGTATTGCCTCATCTCTGGAAGGCTGCAAACAGAAACCAAAGCGGGCTGAAATCTGTGTTGGTGTCACACTGTGAATAATGGACCTGACAGTTAACACAGAGAGACAACACACTCACACTCTGGCACCAGAAAGATCACACAGAGGGTCAGTGGGCACAGGTGAGACCTTGTTTCACATCATGTATTAATATTCAAACATCAGTCATAATGTGGTGGGGGTGATATGTTTTTATTGCAGACCTTGTGATCACTGGTTTGATCTCAGGAGGAAAGATAAAACGGCATCCGTATTCAACAGCTAAACAGCATTGATAGAGGGTAAGGGTAGATTTAGCAATGGTTGGACACAATGGGCAGGAGCTATTGTTTTGTTTCGTGAACATGATGGATCACAAGTAGCAGATATTTTGGATTCATGTCAAAAATCAGTTCCCTTTGATAGGACAGTCTGGAGACTTCAGACCGATTCCGATTCTCACTATGAGTAATCTAATTCCTACTTCAAAGTGGAACTCATGTTGTTTACTTGTTCATTGTGAACATGTTTAATGTATTACCATGTACATGCTGAGTGTTACTATGCGAAGCTGCCAAGGCCAAAATTAAATACTTCACTTGCACATACATATATACTGCTAATAAGCACGTGCACAAACTGTACATCATACATACTCTCACACATATGCATACAAGCATGAATGTACATATATGCATGTATGTATGTATATTCCTAAGCGTATGCATTTATGTGCAAGTGTACATAACCTGTCAAACCTAAGCTCAAAATGGCAACATTGTTTTTAACAACACTGATTGTGGAAAGGAACAGATTCTCAAACCTACTTTGTTATTAACTAAATCCATAAATGCCCCTCTAACCTTCCACTTGAGTTTCACATGAGCACTGTAGTAATAATTGCCTCTGGATGAATGAGAAACCTATCACACTCAATACATAATACAGGACGCAGTTGTCATTTATACAAAAATCAATTAAATTCATTTTTAAAATGCTCTTTTGCCTACTGTCACCATGGGGCTACTTGGCTTTATGAATCTCATAATAATGCAAAATAACATAAAAAATCATAATAAAAAGATAATTAAACTCCCAATTAATTTCCCTATTTTGTTTTTAAAAGATTCATTTAATTTTTAAGGTCCCACCACTCAGAATTACATTTGCTAATGTGTTCGTCAGTCATACTACACCCCACAATTAATTTTTACAGCTTTAACATTTCCATTTTAATTGAAATGATCAAATCTTTGAATTTAAAATATATGTGAAAAGTGTGACAGCTGGAAACTAAATGAAATCCAATCCTCAAAGCAGTAGGGGCTTTGATTATTCTGACTCCAGCCAACACAAAACTGTTGGTCAATTAAACTCTCTCTTATTATTCTGGGGGCCCACTCCAGGCTCCATACAGACAAGTACTGTAGTTATCACTTAGTAACAAGGTGATTATATTAATTAATATAATTATTTCATAGTACAACAGAAATTTGCAAAATATTCAGACCAAATCTTTAATAGCTCTACTGTGCATTCAGCCAAATGCATAGCATCTCTATAAACATATGGTTGACATACTGAGCCTGAACTAACAATCATAAATTCTATGCAAAGGAGATATACAGTAAATATAAATTCCAGCAAACTTGAGGTAGCTATTTTGTTGATAAGTTGATGCTCAACTGATTTTGATGCCCATCTTCAAATACTGGATAAAATGAGCAAATCTTCCCAAAATTGGTGTAAATCTTTAATATTTTAAGTACAGAAAAAACAAACATTTTTATGTCATGCTAAACATTTGGCCCATCCCACATGTGATTAGTCGTAGACACATAAGACACATAACATGCATCTTCTGATATAAAAAAAGCACATGCAGAAACGTGTGGCAAACAAAAAGACACATTTTAAAAATAATATATATGCCTCATTATACAAACAATGGGCTGTGGCAGACTGACAGAAACACGCTTACACACAAACACACGACTGAAAAGAAAAAAAGCATACACACGCCTATTGAACGTCTAGCATTCAATCTCATTTCCTAGCTCCTTTGTAGAAGGCCTGACCTTCACTGCAGCTCAGAAGAACAGCAGCAGAGATTTAGAAGATGTTCAGTACTATGGTGGCACCCTAATGCTCTTCATCACACAGGAAATAAAGACCTTATCTTTGCACCGTCAAACTGATATTGTTATATATATATATAGTATATTGTGTTTATAGTGACATAATCAGTACAATCCTTGTAATCCTCTTAAGGTCTGAAAGGAATTGTGGCTTTTTGTCTAATGACTTAGTTCTGAAAATAAGTTATATAAATGTGTGTTTCCAATTATATGTGATATGTGTTCTTTTACTTAACAATGTGTAAAGCCCTTGAAAACTTTGTTTTAAATAGCTTTTATGTAATTATTGCATTTTTCGTGACCCCCCCCCCATCATTCCCACTTAGAGACCATATAAAAGGTGACATGTATGGTATATACGGGTGTTTTAGCATTTATGTGTTGCATTATTTGATGTGAATGCTTATGTATGTACAGTATGTGTGGACTGAGAGTATATCTATGCTGTCACAAATGCTTTATAGACTGCATAGAGATGGTTTATGTGCATACCTGTGAGGTATGTGAGTGTTTATGTTGAGTATGTAATTATTGTCTTCAGTATGTGTGAGCCTTTGTGTGTCCTACCTGTCAACCGCAGGGTGGTACAAAGGCCTGCTGTCCTGTGGGGACAAGTAACTGTAGGATGCCGATCCTCCCACCACTCGGATCTTAAACAGCACCCCAGCATTCTACAGGGAGAGAAATACTCATTAATACAGCTGCGACCTGAGATTTGTCTTCTGTTAAACGCTTAAACAGCTGCTACCCACTTAATCTATACCATCATCTTGGTTTGTAGTAAAAAAACTAAAACATTTTTCTATTGTTACAATTAGAATTGTATATAATATAATATAGACTCCCTCAGTCTTTTTCAGTTGTTTGCTAATTGACCTGCAACCACTTAATTTTCTCTCTCTTTCTGCATAGTTATGCGTTGACAGGTTGTATTTCACATTATCATGCTGCAGCAGTGTAAAGTTTCCATTGTCACTGAAAACAAACGTATCTTTTATGACACAGACACACAACATGCAGTATGTAGCGTCCCATGTATAAGTTCAAAGAAAGGTACTGTGATGGTTAATATCATAAGCATATTTTCTGTGGACAATAGTAGTATAAATAACACCCTGACATTCTCTAAGACACATTCACTCAGTAGCAGAGCTGGTGCTTTAAGCATGTGCTTGGCTAATTGACAAGATTACAAAATATGTGGTTCCATCATTACATGTATAACAGATTATACAAGATAATGCAAAGAATTGATCTAAATATGTGTTTTGGGGAAAAATAACAATAACAACAACAATGATAACAACAGCAACAAAAGAAACAACTTCTACTAAATGATGCATGAGCTGGTATCTGGTAACTCATCTTGGCTGTGTCACATCTGAATAGTGAAAATGTATTGACAGATGGATAATAACTTCTCTGCTGCCTCAACAGCAGAGACAGGAGGGCTGAGCTATTAGAGAGCAGAGAGCAGAATCAGGTTGTTAATGTCCTAAATCTGAGCGAATGCTGTTGGAGAATAGGAGCTTCAACCTAGCATAAAGAGAACTAAATTAGTTGGTTAATAGGAGTCTAAAGTAGGTAGTGAAAGGACACAGTCTCTCCTTTTGGTTTTAATGGCCTGTGCAGGCATACATTCAGATGGCTTTATCTCACAGTTGGACTATAATGAAGAAGAGCAGCCAAGACTCTTCACACTAATGAATAATTGCACAAAGTTAAGGATCCACACAATCGAGATGACACTGCACTGCACCAAACATGATGCAATATTTACATCACTATTTAGATATTATTAAAAAGGTTAATACCTCAATAGCATTCAAATCAAATAGTGATGAAATCATCTTAAAAGACTACCATTGTTTTCAGAGACTTGGCTTTGTGAGAAGAAAGCACAATTAAACATGTCTGCTTATGACAGCTACAGTAAAGAGGAGACAAAGGGGACTCAAAGGGAGACATGGACATGTTTTGTAATATGTGAAAGTAAATCAAATGTGATGAAATTTAGGGATCAGACTACAAGTAAATAGAATGTTCTGTTTTTCTTCACTACAACCCACACACAGAAAAGTTAGAGAAACTAAAATATTTATTTCATTTTAAGAAGCAAAAAGAGGTTATAATGGTAAGATTTTCATCAGTTAGGACAACAAATAATTTAGAAAAGAGCTTCAGGCTGACAACTGATGATATTGAACTCAGGTTAATTTTGTACTTAGTGACAGACTCGGGAGAATTCCAAAACTTTTTGATTATTATTGATATAATTGGCTTGTCTAGCCACAGTCTGGCAGACTAAAAAACTAACCAATGCTCAATTCAGCCTGTCTTTTGGGAAAATGTCAAAACAAGGAGACTTTTAAAATCACTAAAACAGTTATTTAACACAATTACTTGGATGATGTGGTGTTAGCAGTAGATCTGGGAGAATTAAACTAGTTATTAGATTAGATTAGATTTTTTCCCCCCATACATATAAAAAAGAAAGCACAGTGGTCTCACGGAGAACAGTGAACTTACACCTAACAGAAACATGATGCAATGTAATGTCAACCACATTCGAAAGGGAGTGGGAAGAAGTCAACACTTGAATCCCACCCTACTTCTTAAATCAGTGCTTGCTAGATAATAGCTACCTCATATATATTAAACATAATCTATCTAATAATTATTTCCTATATTAATGCTCCTAATTTAATTACTAATTCATACCATCATACAATTTCTTACCAATACATATTATACAGTATGTAATGTCAATATATACATCTATTTACTGTTATCAATATATAAATGTAGTTCCTGGTCAAGAATCCAAGGACTTTGTTCTTGCAGTTCATGACAATGTATGTAATTTCCCTTTCATCTACTGCTTGGAGGAACAAGGAGTAAGGATTTTTATTTATTAACTTATCTAGATTTATTTCAGATGTCTCACTATCAGGGATTTTTGCATGCAGAATTTATAAAAGCTATTTGCCACAACATCCATATTATATTCTTCATGACCCTTAACAGTAAAATACTCTGATAAATTAATTTGTTTAGATCCATTGATAAGCTAATGCATTTATTTTGATTCATTCATTAATGATGATTCATGATTATTGGAAAGACAAGAGGTACTTCTGTTCAGACAACAGTAACATATTTTGGGGTTAGCCAATGAGTAAATGTGTCTTGGGAACAAAAAACATGAAGGTGGAGGCTCTCCACCATATTAAAAACATAACATATTCTACCAACATTTCCTTCCTGTTTTTTTTTTAAATTAATTAATTAATTTACACCAGAGCTGGGAAAATAGACCTGGATTTTGACATGCAAGTTTGTACCACAGTCATGTTTTCCTTTTTTGTAATACCTTGAACCTCACATTGTATCTTGCTGATCAAACCTCTAGGTGGCGCCAAATGACTTCATAATGAAAAAGCAGCGAATAAATGGCATCGCAGTACTTACACACCTGCACCCTGTCAAAGGAGTGAAGGAGTAAACAGCCTTTCCAACACATAATGTTTATATCTATATTACATAATTATGACATCAAGCTCACAAGTCATAGTCTGTGTCTGATATCACTCCTTTTTTGCTCATTCACTACTCCCTATATAAATACACACTGAATAGTTTACTCAATAGTGAGCAGCAAATGAAAATTTCAGACACTAATTGTTGTCATTTTGTGTCATCAGTATTAGCTATAGTGTTTTGTGATGGTAGTTTTCACATCTTTAAAATGTGGAGCATTGCATTGTGGGATTTTTAGAGGAAAGTGTGCCTTCCATGGACGCTACTTTGAGGGCACTATGTCGTGTTTACATTTACACACTCAACATTTGGACAATCAAATAAAATGGTGAAGGGTAAACTTAGTGCTCTATACAGTACCAACTGGGACCTGCTCTCTGATCAAGATGCAGAGGAATACAACTCAGCAGTTCTCTTCTACATCAAGAACTGTGTTGAAAATGTCAACATCAACAAACTGTGCTTTCCCAAAATGTAAAACATGGATGACAAAGGAGGTCTGGATCTTTCTGAAGGACCATAGCGCAGCCTTCAGATCTGGTGACTGAGTACAGCGCTGCCAGACACAACCTAAAGAAAGGCATCAAATGTGGCCACATACAAGAACAAGATTGTGGACCACTTAACCAACAGGCATCTAGCATCCACCTACAGGCAACAATGCCTTGCTGCCACTTAACTGCTTCTCTGCCTGCTTTGAGACAAAAGGGTTAGACAATATAGCTACACCCCCAGCAGCTACCACCATTCACATACTTACAGTACCATACTGACACAGGAGGTAATTCTCAGCACTGTGTATGTTAAGATTGCTGTGGGGCCTGATGAGATTCCAGGAAGAGTGCTCAGAGACTGCACCCTTGCAGATGTGTTTACTGACATCTTCAACCTGTCCCTATCCCAGGCTATTGTACTTGCCTGTCTGAAACCAGCCATAATCATACCAATGCCCAAACAGAACACTAGTGGCATTCATACCCATCTTAGCCAGTCCTTTGAAAGATTGGCTTTACAGAGATTGGACCAGCATCAGACTCACCTTGGACAGAAGGGGACATTTGTGAGAATTACATATGGTCACGAAAACTGCTTGACCTACGCATTAGGAACTCCCTGTGCACTTCCTATCCAACCGCCCACAGACAGTCAAACTCAGTCTCCACCGCTCCCCGAGTCTGACCCTCAGCACCAGTGCACCACAAGGCTGCATGCTGAGTCCTCTCCTCTGTTTCCTTTATACATAGACTACTATTATGAGCCAGAGGTCGTCTGAATGTTTTTTTGCCCACCTATTGTGTATTTGCATGTATTATGGATACTCTCCCTCTCACTGGTCATCCTACTGTGGTGCCTGTGTGTGATGGGCTGCAGGTGATGACTAATTGAATGATTCTGACTATGTGAGTGTGTAGGTTGTTCCAGGGACTGATTGGTTCCAGCCATCTAAGCTTTATGCCAGCTTCCTGCGGGCTGTCCTCTCTCCACTTCCAACCAACCTGCCAGGCAGCATGTTTCAGAGTAAAATGTATCTAGATTTGCTAAAATAGTATACTAGCCCAGTTTGGAAGGGGTGGGTAGCATTTTTGTTTGACTCTATTTTCTCCGGTTAGGCTTGGAGTTAGGTTACTGATTTGTCTTTTTATTCCTTTTGTTTGAGTAGGTAATCTTAGGTTGCTTAACTTTAATTCCTTTTTGTTTATTATTTTGGTGTTAGCCCACCCTGAAGCTTTAACGATTTTAAACAAAACCTTTAAAGAGCTCCAAATCCTTTGTTGCCAGTTCAGGGAAGAGGGGAGTCTCATTTTTTCATGTTACATCAGAATTTTCCCGAGGCCAGGTCGTAATACATACAACTGCACATCCACACAACCATAAAACAAAATCATTACACTTATAAATGACACAACAGTGGTGGGATTGATCTCAAATGGGGACAAGACAGCCTACAGAGGCAACCTGGCAGGATGGTTTTCAAAAACCAATCTATCACTTAACATGAAAAAGTACAACTCATCATAGCATGGCCAATCAACTCCACTGCTCTGGTGAAAAAAGCTCAACAGTGGCTCTACTTTCTAAGGACACTTAGAAGAGTATGTAGTGACATATTGTATAACAGTATGGTATGCTAACTGTTGACCAGCAGACAGGAGAGTTCTCCAGACATAAACACAGCCCAGAAAATAATTGGACTCCCCATGCCCTCACTGGAAGATACCTTCAGATCACGCTGCCTCCGCAGAGCCAGCAGCATTCTGAAAGATGCAACACTACTATCATGGTCTCGTCTCTCTGCTGCCATCTAGGAGGTGCTACAGGGCCTTAAAGACCTGAACTTCCATGCTCAAAAACAGCTTTTACCCCAAAGCCAAGACTGAACTCAACTCCACAAAATGCTGTCCCCCTACCACCACAACCACCCCCAACATAATCATAACACACTACAGCAGTAACAACTGGAAAAGTATTTCCATACAATTGTGGACAGTGGTGTACACAGACATTGGAAAATAAGGGCACTTTGTGGGGCATGTGGAACTGCCGGCTGCCTTATTATAGCAGTGTGAGATTTATCTCCCTCATCTTCCATGCATCCAATAATAGCCTATTTTTTAAGTTTTAATAATAAAGTAAATACAAGATTACTGCAAGTTTTGTATCATAGAAATAACTTATGGTTGGTACAAAATAATATAATTAGCTAATATAGCTTCATGCCTGATTTAGTACAGCCAAACCACTTTGTGTAGTTAAAATAAAATGTGGACAGCTGTTAAGATATTTCAATAGAATTAGAGGAACACTTTAGCTTTAAAGGCCCTAAACAGTTAACATGACTGAAGCTGTGCACTGCTGCTGCAACGCGCCTCCGTTTGGGTCCGCTCTGCGCGTTCACGTTGACGAAGGAATAGAGGTATGTGCGGAGGAGGAGGAGGAGGGGGGGGGGGTGGGGCGCATATTGGGGCATTATTATCACACGCTTTTAACCGTCGAGCATTTGTAGATGATCATGTCACTGTTAAAAAAAACTAACAAACAAAACCCCCCCCCGAACTTTCAAAAGGGCACTTGCTTGGTCCAGAGGGCAAAGGGTAGGTGCTATACCACCATCACTTGGTACAATGAACAAATGTATAATGTTATTTTTATTTATTTTACTTTACTTTTATTATTTTCTTTTTTATTGTATTTTTTTTTAACTTTGTCTTTTTATTATTGTTTTTAATTCTTTGTATGGACAGGTGCATCTATGTATGTATGTATTTATTTATTTTTATGTATGTGTTTATGTGTGCATGTACTGTATGGAATGTTAAATTAACCATTTTAGGAGCTGCACTACAAAGATATTCTCTTTAGAAGTGAGACAACAAAGCGTCAGCCAGAACTAAAGTGCTGTACCCTTGGGATATTGGTACCCTTTTCAGGCAAAGACAAAATCTGTACAATCTGCAACCAAAGGACCCTTGTGATTGTTCTTATTAAGAAGAAAAGGAGACAAGGGCAATAGGGTTTGAGGAGTTTGTATCTGGCCTGACAGGCGTTGAGGAGGTAATTAAGAAACTGAAATAGCGATCAGTAAAACAGACTGATATCTGCCTTTCTCCTCCTCTTTGGTTCTTTTGTTATAAAGCTGAAAGCGGCTCCTCAAATATTGTCTGCCATCATGGCGTTGCCCATAGCAACTCAAAGACCAGCAGTGGGGACAGTGTGCATGCATGTGTGTTTGTGTGTGTGTGTGTGTGTGTATAGGAGTGGAGCTATAGTTTAGAGCCCTGGGTGTACATATCAACTGAATGGTCTATAGAGAAACAGATGAAGCTGAAGTGGATGCATGCTTGTTAGGGATCATTGTAAAAACTCACGGTGCATACTGAGTGGAGGAGAAAGTGGAGGTTAATTCTGACATGCAAGACTTCACAGCATCAAAGCTTATATTGTGTAATTCTTAATTCAGAAAAGTGTTCAAATGTAGCAGTAGCAGCACAAATGATAAAGCAACATGCTTCTTTTCATTCTTTCCTCTTCTTGTCTTCTACAGTGTTAAAGACGAGGATTTATGTTATTGCGGTGTTAGTGGGTGGTGACATAATTAAATTTACACTCAGCACATAAAACCATAATTACTTGTCTGTGTAAAAGCTTGAGCGGATTGTGTGTGTGTGTGTGTGTGTGTGTGTGTGTGTGTGTGTGTGTGTGTGTGTGTGTGTGTGTGTGTGTGTGTGTGTGTGTGTGTGTTTGTTCACATAATGTCTTCTGTGGCATTCTTTGCAAAAACTGCATGGTGAATTAAAGTGATTTCTTGTTGATAAAAGGCAGTTTACAGTGTTTCTCATTTAAATACTTTCCTCTGATTGAATGAAGGACACTTCAGCATAATATACAGGGACACAAAAGCTATCTAAAGAGCACAACCATCCAAAGAAAGGAACAACAGGACACATAATTTGAATATTATCAATCAAGGGCAGAGACTAAGCATTTGAAAAAATAGTCCTTTGTGTATTTGGAAGCTGTTTAGGACAAATGCACTGAAGTTAATTGTTTCAGTTTACAGAGCAACAACTGTAATTAATTTGGAATAAATGCAAGAAAATGAACTACAGAGGGTATTCAATAATAAGGAGCCATTAGTCACTCTGACCAAATACACAAATACTTAAGTGCCACCTACAGGTACTCAAGCTTCATCACAGAATCCAACAATTATTCACTCAGCTTACAGGAAATCAATTTTTTGGTGTCAGCAGAGCAATGAGCCCTTACTGAAATTCATCACAAAATTCAAGCACCTGAAGCACTACTTCAGATGCTTGAAATTTGTCTCAGTCAGTCAAAACAGACAATTGAAACTATTAAAACAAAAAACCCACCATTAATGAAAACTGATCAAACTCTGCTCTGCACTGCTATCTTAATCTGGTACACTGGTGTCAAGAAGATCGAGGGACCCCTGAGCTGATTCATCCAGAGCATGAAATTGTGTGCATCACATGTTACTGGTTATTGGTGGTGCATTACCTGAGCCTGAGATCCATTCAGCATCAGATAATAGAGCTTGCTGAGAATGCTCTGCTGCAGCTGGTCCCAGGAGACGCTCCTGTCCTCACGCATGAGAAATGGAGGTCCAAACCTGAAAGAGGAGAGGAGAGGAGAGAAGAGAAGAGGAGAGGAGAGGAGAGGAGAGGAGAGGAGAGGAGAGGAGAGGAGAGGAGAGGAGAGGAGAGGAGAGGTATTTCAGTAGGGTTGAGGTATTGAAAGATACTCCATTTTGCACACATCTTTGCTGCTCTTATCCAAAAAAACTTGTTTACACATGATGAATTAAATGTGTTTTTCAATTTTTTTGAAATCAAAGAATCACAATAGGAGAGTCTTGTAGTATTAGATTCCTTAAATTAGTTTTGGCTGAGATCATTTTTCTTAGTATTTTCTTTTGAGACTAATTATCTCGGCAAGTGATCCATGTTAAAGAACAAATACATAATTTAAAAATAATAATCCTAATAATAATAATAATGATAATACATTTAATATGTGCTGCACTTTTCATTCATATTGAAACTCAAGGTGTCAAAGTATTAATAACATGTATTTATATGTATTTATGTTCTTCACTCTTTGGCACACTGAAGGTTAGTCTTGGTTATCCATAGGATGATTAAGGCTATTAAAACTATGCCAGTGAAGGTCCTTGCAACTTATTGTATCATCACCACATCTGTCAAGCTGTTTGTTGTCAAGGTTTCACTGTCATTGTCCTGTACTGACAGCTTGAAGTGACATTATGTCTAGTCAGGAGCTAAATAAAGATGAGAGATGAGTCTGTACATCACAGATACATCAGTGCTTCCTAATGAGTTCTCTACCTCTAGGTTAACTCAAGGCTTATGCTCCATGTGATTACACAACAGTGGATGACTTAGAGGGCATTTTATATAAGGGGAAAGGCAATTGTGTTCATGTAGGTAGGGGCGTGTGAACCAAGTGCCTACATCCTTTGTTTAGGTGTCCACATTCTTGATGAATGATGATGATTTAGTTTCTTGAATGGACATTCCAAAATCCACAACTAAATAACTGATCAGCTGTTATAGTTACTTTGATGCACCACAAGCTTTGCAATACATTAAGAAGTGTTTTGAGGATAGATGGCTACCAAGAGAAATCCAGATCATTTCTACAGTGGCACATCAAGTAACACATCCTGACATTATTGGGCCTTTCATCTGGTCCCATCTAAACCCCATCCACGCAGAGATTTAGAAGCATGAGCATTGTGTACACAGCAGTAAAGGACATGCTGAGTTTCACTATTATCTGCTGAGATGAAGAACAAGATCATGCATGATAGAAATTGGATGAATAAGGAGATATTTGGAATTAATTAATTACATCTAGACTATTTAGGGGCACCAGTAATGGTGGACACTTTGGACACTATAAGCCACCTTACTTTTTAATTATAAAATTACTGTATGAATGCTGCTACTTACAGTGCAAGGCTAAATACACATTGGGCCAGGTTAAGTTAGCTGACTCTTTGCTGCTGTGTGCTAAATAAAACTACTTAAGATAAAGAAAACACTTAATACATAATATTCAATAAAATTCAACCCATCAAAAAATACTAAATAATAACAATATGAACATCCATCAGCCTGTAGCTCACCTGGTGGCCTGAGGGCCAGATCCTGCTGTGTTGCAGATAAGGAGAAGAACCTTTGTGGAGCCACCTTGGTTCAGGTATTCAGAGGAGAGTGTGCCAGATGATGGTAACCTTTGACCATCAGGCCCAGCCGGAGATGTGTAAGGAGAGGAGGGCAGGCTGTGGTGATACCCTGAGCAGAGCAGATGAAAGGAAAACTCTTAATAAAGGCTGATAAAAGCTAAGGCTGTAGCACAAACTAAGCTCTCACTGTTAGCATGCAATATGGTAGCTGCTGGCAGCCATTATGATAATGCATGGCCTTAACAGTTTTCTTCAGGAAATAC
The DNA here is from genome assembly GCF_027409825.1 of Scomber japonicus. Classification (NCBI taxonomy): domain Eukaryota; kingdom Metazoa; phylum Chordata; class Actinopteri; order Scombriformes; family Scombridae; genus Scomber; species Scomber japonicus. Next base: position 24,797,041 of record NC_070579.1, read on the forward strand.
CTAAATACCAAAGACAATCCAATAGATATACAGTATAATCACTTGGAACAACAGTTTCCAAGACATGCTATAGGAGTAAGTGGATGTAATTAAAAAACTGTTTCTGATTAAGAAAACTCTGCTGTTACTTAGAACAAGTCTATAAGCTTTGTTTTCACTAATGAGCAGGTGCAAAGAATGAGGAGAGTAATTTGAGTTTAAATATAGTAGTTGACAAAAGAAGGACAAAGTCAGTATTTCTTTTTTTTTTCATTTTTAGAGCTTAGGTTCGGGTAAATGTTAGGTTTGTAATCTGCATTTAAAAACTAAAAACAAAAACAGAAATTCAGTCAGAATGCCTAAAAACCCCAACTCTTTTAGTCTGTGATGTTGCACCTTTTCCAGCACTTCTACTGTGAAAGTATCAAAAGTGTTTTCTATGAAGCTAGGAGGCAGGACTGAAATGGAGTGGAGTTATGAAACAGCTCTGGGTGTCAGAATGAGAAAGTGTTATGCAAGGGGAAACATCCAATGTGCCACTTTACACTGTGATTCTGGAGAGATTTTCAGAAAACTTCTATTATACTAGAATTGCCCTTTGATTCTTATTTACCCCAAGGAGCTGTAAAAAGAACTACATCTGTTATCACAAATACAGTTACACACACACATGCACATACTGTGATTAATAGTGGGTAATAGCTGAAGGGGATACAGAAGGCCCCAACGTCTTGTCTCCAAGGAAACATAAACTTTGACATTATCAGTGGATTTAATTAAACAATGCTTGTTCGATCCCTGCTGTGCAATTAATCACTGCCACCTTCCAGCATCACAAAACACACACACACAGACAGACACATACATACACACACACACACACACACACACACACACACAAAACAAAGCACATGCAGGAAAACAAGCGTGAATAGTTGAATTTAGATGTAACAAGCAAGCTGACAGATTATTTAGATACACAAATGCACACATAAAGAACTCTGTTCGAGACACAGTGAAGTGTTATGTGAAAGCATTTCTTTTTTGTATCACTGACAAATATTGTACCATATTGAAAATGACAGAAAAAGGTGGTTGACTGACTGAATGACTGGATTTTTTGTCAGTAAATACACCTTTTCCTAAAAAAAAGAAAAAAGAAAGATTTGAAGATTGAAAGATAAAACTTTGGGCATGAATAATGTTTGACCAACCTGCTGCAAAATCACTTGGAAATGGTGTTTTTCTCAGCACACAAGCAACTCGATGTAACATTTTGTGCATACTGCCTGCCCTTGCCAATTCATCTCCTGTCTCTTTGCCTCTGTCACCCCTCCCTTTATCCTCTTAGTCACCTTTATTCTATGGGGAGGTTTAGCAAAATACCCATCAGTTTTGTTTTAACCCAAAGTGAACAGCGTGGTATAGAATTATTGAGCCTAATACTACTCAGTAAATAATACATTTTAGGAATTTAGTTAACTCAACAGCAGTGGGAGGATTAAGTAAGAATTCCCACAAATGAGTACATAGCTGTCATATTACAGCTTAAGTGAAGAGTAAACCTGTTTAAACCCATTTATTATAGAGAAGTTTATATAATCATTCTGCATCTATAAATATAAAGGGAATATTATGCACATTTCCATTTCTCTGTTTTTTATTCTGGAGCCCTGCCATTTGCAGGCATGCACAACAATCTGATGTCAGTTTGATGGGAAAGTAGGGATACATTTGCAAACTGACCATTCAAAGGACCCTGAGGCCCTTGTTTTTGACTTCCAGGGAGCATTCACCTCAAGCTTTTGGACTTTGACCATGTTTAACATACACATCCAACATGACAACAGTATATATATACATGGCAAATCACAAAAAGAATGTTATGTCCCCTTTAAAACAACTGAGTCCTAAGCATTTTAACAGTAACAGTATTTTAGTGAGTCATTTCAAAAACAGAAAGTAATATGCCGTGCATGGCAAGTAGTGTGATTTCACCCACATCTCCTGAGTCTGTTGAGAGAATCTGCCAGGTTCTCATTCTCACCTCCCTCCTCCCTCCCAACATGAGATGGACAGAGGAGAGCCACTGACAAAGGGGGGTGTCAACAGGATGGAGCAAGAAAGAGATTGAAGGAGAGGTGAAAGACAAATGAGACCAAAGTGGAGAGAAGAGGAGAAACTGTGAAAGTGAGAAGAAGAGGAGGAGGTGGAGGAGGAGGAGGAGGAGGAGGAGGAGGAGGAGGAAAGAGTAATGCTTTCTATTTTGAAAAGTCCTTCTGAAAGTGAAACAACAAAATATACAGAGGCAACAAGACTGCAGTCAGGAGGGACACTGACACAGTGGATTGTATGTCCTCTCATAATTGTATTGATTTAGTGGCAAATTTACATATTAAACCATTTTTATTGTTATTGTGACAATGGCATGGCTGCTGTGGGAATCAGGTTGTAATCTGCTTTTTAAATGAAAAGACAAACAATGGAACTTTACTGAATGCAAGTTAACTGAAGAAGAAAACGGGTGGGGGGTAGAGAGAGAGAGAGAGAGAGAGAGAGAGAGAGAGAGAAAGAGAAACAGAAGTCTCTTTTGCGATTGGAGGTGGTGAGTTTGGCAATGTTAATTAAACAGCTCAGCCCTGAAGAAGGCACCCTTCTCCTGCTACTCGCTCTCCTATTCCCTAGACGTCCTCCATTTCTTCTCTCTGTGTTATCTTTTACTCCCTCTATCTTTGCTACTCTATTTATCATTGCCACTATCTGCTTTCTCTCTCTTTCCCCTCCCATAACTCTCCACTATCTGACTGTTTGGGATAAATCAGCCCCCAGCTTCACATGAAATGAGAGTAAAAACTGTATCTTGGAATAATAATTGCTACAACAGAGAATGTTTGAGTGTGTTTCAGCTTGGTTTTATGGGTGATGGGCAAATTGTGTGCCTAGGATGACACAGTATGCTGTGATTAAGGAGGTGGAAGGGGAGTACCCAAATGCCACTTATTACATTTTATCACAGTGAGGACTGGAGTTTCTATCTTTAGAGATTTGTGCAAAACGGAGACCTCCTAAACTCCTTACTAAGTGATAACTTTATTCTTCTGAGAGGTGTGAAGTATCTGCTAACTGGTGGTACAGCAGGGGTTCAATATGACTTGGAGCTATTGAACAAGAAAGTGTTTTATGACTTAGCACTATACTGTTGGTGGTGCCATAAACTCTGCAGGCATCCATGTACTCTTATCATTTTTTGCTGTTTCACCAAAGGCAAAAGTCCTTTAACATTGATGCCTTATTTTCCCAAACAGCTCTGGTTTGTTCATTACTGATGTGTCAGAAAAGTTGTGAGTTGTGCAACACAGAAAGCAAAAACCTCATAGAGGATTCTGACCTGACTAGAAATGACATTCCTCTCAAGTGGTTTAAGACCCAAGGAGTGGCCTCTGTCAATGCAATCCACACACCTGACTAAAAATACCCAGGGGGTCATGGACTTCGCCCTGGACGAATCAGAGGTCTTGGCAGTAAACAGCTATCTGACCACAAATGCCCCTTATGACAACAAAGCACCTGAGCTCTCTGCCAACAGCAGGATGACAGATTAAAGAGGTGGAAGGGGAGAACCCAAGTACACCTGATGCTGCTCTCTTCCTTTTCCCTTCCCTTTTTTCTTCGTGTCTCTTTCCCCCTGCATCAGCCTTATCCTTCCACTACTGCTGTCATCTCTTTATTCTCTCACTCTATAAGAAGGCACAGTGTCATGAAACAGTAGCCAAAATACCCCCTTCTGCTTTCTCATATTAAGAGACAACAAAACATAAGTGTAACAAAGTTGCAATCATTGAAATGGCCTTCAGTATTTTACACTAAGTTGCATCATGTTTCAAATATTGGTCCAGCAACATGCGGTGCTAATCCACACTCCATTGTAACACATTTGAGCTGTTTACACATGTAAGTAAATACACACAACCGTTAACATGCTGTATTTGGAGCTTAAAAAGGGGCTAAATATAACAGAGCCTTTGAACTCATTTCCTCCAATGTCCGAGTTGGCATTTGCACAGGCATTTTATGAACAGCATTGTTTGTGTTGTTCTTAATAAGACAGCTGATCTGAGTGTAGCTGTAATTTCCCAGATGATTTGAGAACACATTCCAGAGGCAGTCACGGTGATCAGTGCTCCTACTGTAGACACACCGAAATTTCTTTTGTCTTCATTTTCTTCAGGTTATTTTAAAGTGATGAATCCAACTGGAGGAGCATGATTTCCTCTATGAATACTCCTAGAATATTTTGTGCCTCTCTGTGCTGTGTTGCTTTAGGCAGTCTGTAACTGCCTTAATGGAACTACACAGGATGTGTACTCTGCAGGGTTTCATTTGCATGTGTGATGTCTTTGTCTGTGAGTTTATTTCGTATAAGTGGTTATAAGCAATGTGATTATGTTGAGTAGTACAATATAATACATACTGTATATATGAACAGACACACTTAATTACATAATTAAAACTTTCATATTTCTGTTTTTCAAGGATTTTCACAGAATATATTAAAATAAAAAAAAAAACACATCTGTTTCGAATAAATTTCACCAAGGACTTTATCCCACCATGCTCCCATGAAAGAATGTTATCTTTTGTGTTGTTATATAACTCTGATCACCACCATTTACAGTAAAAGAGGTCCTCTTGTGATTGTAATAGCCCAGAAAATGCTCCTTGTAATGAAAATATAACAGAAAAACAGGAAGAAATTGATGATTAGATTTGACACAGGATCTGATATAATTGTTTCATATAATTGATAGATTCCTAAAAGAAAAGAGAATAGGGTGGCCTAAGCGTTCAATACTCTGATTATGCAACAGAAAATGTCCCTTGTTTGAGTCTGCAGGGACGTCTGTTGCATGTTTTCTCCTCTATCTTTTCCCTCAATTCATGTCCTGTGCTCTGTACTGTGCTATGTAATAATGCCAAAAATGTGTCCTTCATATAATAGATAATCTTGTTAATGTCATGTTATTATGACATGAATCACAAGAGTAAAACACACAAATATTGGCAGTGTGTGAATGTGACAGGTGAATTGTCTAACGTGCACATAAACAAGATGTGTGTGTGTGTGTGTTCATTAACACAGAAGTAATACCTTCACTGTTAGTAGCTGATTAAAGGATTTGACAACTCAGATAAATACCCGAGAGTAATGTTGAATGGGAACAACACAGTGGCTTGCCCTCAACTCCACAGTTCAATGTGACAGGTCCTGAACACTCAATATTCTGCTGGAGAGAGCTGTTTGTGAATCAACTCTTTGCAGTAAGTGTTTGTGTGTATAAGAGAGAAGGAAGAGGGAGGGTGACACAAATGAAAGAAACTTTGACATCTGTCTCAGAATGTAGAGACTGTGGTTACATGAGTCAAATCCTGACAGATCTCTTTATCTCTACTGAAATATCCCTTTTTCTACCATCTTTCCAGGGAATCATTTTTTTGTGTCTTTTTTAAAACACACAGGGCCTGATTTACTAAAGGTTTGTGTGTGTAAAAACTTGACATCACCCGCAAAAAATATGCAAGCTGATCTACTAACACAGCGCACTGAGGTTTGTGTCTTGCAACTGTGCAAGATAGTACACGCTGTCCGTTTAGTACGTTTGTAATATGGGGCGTTTCAACCCCAGTGTGCAAAATACAGGGAGGAGAAAATGCAAATATGTTATTTAGTACACACATTGAGATTTACCAAACCTGAAGGTAATTTTTCTGATGCTAACTGCGTTTATAAATAATACCTTTTGAAGGGCAGATACACTGCACACAGATGACTTCTGTTACTGTGGAGAGGAGAGGATGGAGGCACAATGACAGGCTACACACAGGACGGATTTTTTCCACCCGTGTTAATATTTTTGGAGTGGAATATTTTTGCTTTTACTAACAGCACACATACTCTACCATATGTTGTTTGTTTTTATTATAACTCAATATAATTGTTAACCTCTTCTACTAGAACCTGATCATATTTCATTTTGCGCTTGCAGCTTTCTGCTCGTCCCAACCCTCCATTCAGACACGCAAAACCCTCATTTAAATACTGCTGTCTCCACCCTGTTGCACCTGTTTTCATTTACTCAGTTTTTCTTAGTAGATCACCCGCAAAACGCACGCAAACAGATCTTAGTAAATCAGGCCCTAAGTGTCTCTGAGCTTCTATTAGAAGTTATTTGCTTTGTGCAGCATTACAGAGTTTCATCACCATATGTGCAAATTGCTTGGATTGTTGAGGCTGGAATAGGACTCCAGTCTGGTGCATTTGACCTAATTGATTTTTGTTCCATCATGAGACCTCTTGCTGCTATTTCCTCCAAATGCAAAATGTCATTATTGTACCTGGGAGCAGTGCTGATTCAACACCCCTGAGAACATTGACTAGTAAAGTTGGAGAAATCCAGCACAGCCACACACGGTCAGTATGACAACAGAGAAATTCTCTGCATAAAATCAACCATCTCCCCATCTAACCCTAACCCTAACCCTAACCCATCACTGCCTGCAAAACAGTTTACATTTTCTGCTTTTAATTATGCTCTAAATGAAAGCCTACTCACTACTTACTGGACAGTGTCAATACTTCTGTGCATGCAGACTAAGAGTGGATTGCAAAGCTTTCCCCTCCTCCTTTTCCTCTGCTTTATTTTCTTAATATCACTGCTCTTCTACCAGATCATCATTTGGAGGTGGAGACTAAAAATAATGAATAAAGAAGATGTACCAAGTATGGGGAAAGTGGAGGTATATTCCATGCTTCAGACACATACAGATACACTTTTCCCAAGCCTAATTTGGTATGTTTTCCACCAGACAATGAAATATCACAATTTGTAACACTTACAAATATAACAAACCAACAGTCTAGAATGGAGGGGTGCATTTTCAAGTAGTTGACATTTAAAGCTTTCTCAATACTTGGCATTTACACAGGAAAAGCACTGCATTCAAAACATGCATGTACCAGTGAGAAGATAATGTGTTCCAGAAGGGCCAAGTGAGTAGTAGATATCTGAGTATGATGAGGGTCTAAGTGAGTAGTAGATATCTGAGTATGATGAGGGGCTAGGTGAGTAGTAGATATCTGAGTATGATGAAGGGATAAGTGAGTAGTAGATATCTGAGTATGATGAAGGGCTAAGTGAGTAGTAGATATCTAAGTATGATGCATTATTAGAAACCTAGAGACATAGCAGTTTACAGTATAACACTATGAAAAATAATTTTACAACAATTATTTTATCTTATGCCTGGACAATTACACCATTAATGTTCCAAAGTAATATACCTGGAATGCATGACATTGCATGTATTTGGCTGGATAACCATGCTGCAAAAGTTTTTTGATGATGGCTTGATGACTTTGATTTCCTGCTAAAAACAATGGTCTCCTTGAAATGAATAGGTTGTGTTTTTGTTGTATTGTTCTTGAATGCTATTGTTGGTCTGTATGCAATATTTCACTGAGGTCAACCCTCAACCCAAGCAATTTTCTTGCTTGATGAAAATGTTTAAAATTTTTAGCAGTGGACTTTATGTCATCTTCTGCTGGGGAAGCAATACTGTGACAGAAAAAATATCCTTTTCAGGATCAAAGAGGAGAAGGAGGACCATGGCGTGTGATGATGAACCCTATGTCGCAGCAGAAAACCATCATCAATCAATCATGTTGTAATTTGCCTTGTTCCTTTTTCATTCCTCCCTGCCATCCCCTGCTGTTAAAACATATTTTCTGACCACACATCCTTGTTGCTCTATCTCAGTCTGAAGAGGACAGCACATGAAGTGTATTTCTGAGCAGAGCTGTGCCATACACACAAATGACCTACAAATTGTCATGATGAGACAGTTTGACAGTAAAATAAAGACAGTCCAGGGAGGACATCAGTATGTGATGGGAGCCTGCTTTCAGACTGAGTAAACTATGATTCTTTGCCACATGCTGAGCTAACCTTCCTGAGAGTATGGCTAAATTCCCCATTTCCCTCACCAGTTTATTACACGTTGTCCACCTTGTGATTTTCCCACTTCTGTACTGAATGCATTTTTGTCTGTGAGAATATATATGTTGCTTTTTTGCATACAAGCTTCTATTGTATAAAAGACACCACATCATACCACACCCCAAATGAATTAAGCGGCTAAACAGAAAAATCAGTCAATGAAATGAGATGCACTGGTTTGTTGAGCTGGTGCGCTGTTGGTTTATGTTTAATAACCTTAGAAATAAGATTTATTCCCTGTGATAATTATTATTGTGACAGAAAACCAATTTTATGAGTATAATTAGATTTTTGTATGATTTTGAAAAAGAAAAATAGATAAATTAGCATGCTTTAAAATCCTAATGATTTAAAATCATTTTTCATGTCTGCAAATACAGTATAATATGCTCAACCTCACTCTACATGGTGTCTGTTTAGATCATTAGCAAATACATCAACAGATTGTTATTGAGTTGATACTGGTATTTCAAATAACAAGTGTGCCATGTCTTGATCGTTCCCAATGGATAAAAACTTAACGTGTCCAACTAGCCCAAAAAGGAGTTCACGGATTGTTGATTTCCTGAATTATTTACATAAGTCTTACTGCAAGGAATATATTACACATAAAAATAGCCAGTTGACAAGAACTGGTAGCTGCAGATATAAGTTTATCTGGTCTTGATGAACTACCAACAACAGTTGACCAACGAGGTATGATGAGAAATGATTATTATCAATTAATTGAGAAACTGAGAAACTGAGTAGTCAAACCAAAATACACTACAAACAAAAATGCAACAAAATAAAATGCTTCAATACCACAGAAAAAAAACAAAACAGCCTGTTGAGTTATTTTGTTTAAATACTTTTCCAATAGACTGTCCTCTTTACAAAGAAGACAAAATCATGCAAAAAATGCTGCCATACACTTTCCTTTAACTCCATAATGCCACAGTGTGGTCTCTGCTGTACTAAGTGTGTAAATTCAAATGGCATACATTATGAAACATGACATAAATCTGCCAGAATTAAGTGATGATATCCTAGAATCTGGTCTGCTGTTATCTTATAAATTATTCAGAGATTAAGACCATTCATCATTTTCATCAGATTGCTCGAAAGAATGGAAATAACATTTGCCAGTGAGCAGTGCGGATCATTACCGGTGTAAGTGCGTGCGTGTGTGTGTGTGTGTGTGTGTGTGTGTGTGTGTGTGTGTGTGTGTGTGTGTGTGTAATGTTTAAGGTTTTTCCTTGAGGGTCATGTATTTATGAGACTCTCCAGAGTAACTCTAATTTATTACCTACTTGACTATCACAGTTGATATGTGTTTTTGCACACACAAGCACAGTGTATGTGCTCTCTCTCTCTTAGCACTGAAGTGACAATAGAAAATGCCTCCTGTTGAGAAAGTGAAGCGGTTTAATCTTTCATGAGCACTTTGAGAATAGAAATGAATTATTGATGTCATTCTTCTTCTGGGGGTAACAAAAACCCCTATAAGGGCTTCATTCAACAGTAGGTTGGTGTACAAAAACTAACCTCAGCTGACCTAAGTGGCAAGCCCCAAAGACTACTGCTATAAAGGACCTCACACTCACAGTGATATCACTCAATTAAGTCTCTTTCGGACTGAGCCATTGATCTGTTAAAGGCTCTACATGTAAAAATGTTTTTTAATAAATATGAGGGCCAATCCAAACCACTTAACACACAAGAAATGCTTTAATCAACTCCCTAAATTCAACCAGCAAACCCCCAACTTTGTTTACTGCAATAGTAAACACGGATAGTTTACCTACTGGTATGTCCAGCTAGAGGTGGCCAGAGAACAAGCTGTGCATTTGTTGTGAAATGTGTGGTGGTTGACAGAGGCAGCAGGTTGTCTCAAACTCTTTAAAAAACAAGGTTCTATCCTGTAGTAGAAACAGTGATAGCTGGCAAGGTTAGGCAGCTATAGCCACCAGCCAACCTTGTGGGTAACAAGGCTGGAGAGCTAATATCTGCAGGGTATTTCTAATTGTATAATTTAGCACAGGTTTTGTTTTGGTGGTGCAGATTTTATTGGTTAGCATGAAAGAGTTAATGACCTTGAGAGTGCACAAAAACATCATAAACTTTGCATTTTAGCAGAAATATCAACCCTTCACATAGAAATCAGTCTGCAGGCTGTTAGAGACAACTGAGAAAGTTGGGGAAGGTCTCATTTTTTAAGTTGATAGATGTGAATTACCTCACAGAGACAAAGCAGAATAGTGTTGCTGGTATTATAAGAAAGCTCTACAGCCTTGATAGACCTCAGCAATGTAGAAACAGTGATGGAGCGAAAGTAATGTAAAAAGTAATGCAATTCAGGGGGAAGGCTACCTCACTGATGAAATATAAAACAGATTTTTATTCACTTAATCACTCATTACTCACTGAATGTTAAATGTCACAGTCTGACTCCCATCCATCCACAGCATGGCGATTAAGCTTGCCCATGTTTCAATAGCTCCACTGGAAGTTATCTAAGCACCTGGAACCAACCGTATCATTTTTCTCACCAATTCCATAATTAGATATGATATGCTGAAGTTTCCCAAACTGCTACTGTCAAAAATGGACACTGGAAAAAAGTTAAATAAGTTTTAAATCCTGTGTTACGCTTCTCCTGACTATGTAGAAAATGATTTTGCAGGATGTTCCTCCAGTAAGCAGCTGGCATGAATAAAAGCTAAAAATGTACAGTATGTAATAAGTAAAAGACATCAACAGAGGTTATTACTGTAAGTGCTTATTAACAAATGGTAATACAACATTGTGGACTGGTATTATTTGCCCACTAGCCATATTAGCCCCCACAATTTATACTTACAACCCCTCACATGCTATTTCCCACCACACAAGTACATTTTCATTTGAACAGATTGAAAATAATAACTGGGCCTGTAAGTTAGATTAATTAAACTGCTGTCTTACACATATTTAAGTCTACATTTAGACATTTAAACCACAGCATTGTACATGCTCCATCTCCATTATTGTGACAATATTCAACAAAGATCTATAGTGTTCATTTTGGAGACTACAGTGAAACTGTTCTTACTTGCCACAATCTAATGATTTCTCAGTGTCTTAGGTCCATTATTTGTGGCAGCTCATCCAGGTGAAATGTTTCTCAGGGTTTTGAGATGATGTGATACATCAGGTTGGCATTCGGATGTTAATTTTAATTTGTTTGGGTGCTATCATGAATGAAAGGAGGAATATTCCGCACATTGCAAATACTGGACCTTCCCCTCTTTGAAGTAAAATGTATGCCTGTGATAAAAACACTCTAATTAATGAATTGTAAGGGCTCCCTGAATGTGAAGAAATATATACGTGTGAGGAAGAGTTCAACAGGCGGTTCAACAGGAGAAAACTAGAATTGACGAATGACCAGAGTTGCCAAATAAGCGTGGGAAGTCATGTGTTGATGGTGTTTTGAGGGACATCCCAGCTGTCTCTATGGATACCTGAGTGTGGTGCAGAGCCTCCACGACCGTGGAGGAGCGGAGCCTGGAAGGCGTAAATGACGTCGCTATCAGCGATTGTTGTCAAGTCATCGTCATCTGCGAAGGAACGCTGGAAACCCGTGGAGTACAACTCTGATAAGATGACCTGCAGAGAGTGTGAGAGAAACATCACATTAAATCATTATGTGTCTATAGTCATCTTTGCAGAGCTGGACCAGGATTTTTTTCTAACCCTTTAAACCAAACTTTCCCACAAGGGACTATAAAGAATTAATTAGAAGAATTAGTATTCATTTAACTAAAAGCAAGAACATCATGGTGCTGACAGTCTGGGATAACATGCTGTGAAGATGTATAGTATGACTCACTTAAATAAACCCACAATGATACTGTATATAGGGAAATTGAAAGATAAAATACAATGAAATACATTTCTAATCAGCTTGCAGACATTAAGGCAAATCCTAAAAGTTGCTTCTTAAAATCTCTCGAAATAAATCCTATGAAGCAACTTCAGAAGACTAAAAGACATTTCTCAAACAAGCACAAAATCAGAGACCATAACTTGGCAACTGAAAAAAAAGTTAAGATGCAGATTTTTGCAGAGGGAATAATATCAAGGACTCATTTCTTTTTAGAATGTCTAAATTTGTATCTACCAGAGATGTGAATTCCTTAGTTTCTTGTTTAAATCAAGACCTTCAGACCACTGACAGTAAAACAGAAAGCAGCATACTGCTAAATAAAGTGCAAATGAACAAGTCTTTATTTCGAGTGTTATTATTCCTTGATCAAGTTAGATAGGTTTGTCTGATTGGCTGGCAAGTGTCTTAAATTATGATAATGTGTCACGTTTGTGCTCAAAGAATATTAAACTTTCATTATCAGGAAACAAGAAAAAAGATGAGCGGAATGAGAGAGCATCACTCAACTCATTTATTATCCATACTTTATCAATGAGACTCTCTATAGTTCTTTCTTCTCTGCCTGTAGGCTATTTTTTGTTTTATGTTTTATTATTGTGTATCTATGTTTACTGTTCTGCCATCTGTTTTCAATAAACAATAATATTTTATGGGGCTTATAGTTATGGCACAAAATGCATTTTTAAAATACAGGTATGTAACAATGTACTCATGAACCATGATTTTTCATTTCATGGCACATTTGCATTTTTGCTGCTCTTCTGCTCTCCTGCTGTGACCCAGGCTTAGACACATTATTCATCATGTGTTGATGAACATGCAACTCTCTGAAACCTTTTCCTTTACCCTTTCTCCTGTTGGCAACATTTTAAGTGTGCGCATGCATTTATGGGTTTTTCGTTTTCTTTTAATTTTATTTTAGCAGTTCGTTCCATTATCCTTACCATTTCTGAAAATGTTTTATTCACTAACTTTATTGCTGCAAACTGGGGACAAAAAAACTTCCCTTGACTGGAGTGAATAAAGGAAACCATACAAATATTCATTCAGGTTTTATACAAGTCTAGTGTTTAACAATACGATCTAAACTACTTATCTAAAAGTCTACTGCATTTACCACAGTAATACAGGAGGCATTTTGGGTGCACTCCCCTACTTTTTTCACTTAAAAATAATTGAAGAAAAGGAGGACAAGCACAGGTAATTAATATTTAGGGTGGTCCACTCCAATTAGGTGTGCCAGTAAGCCAAGGTTGCACCTAACAGCTACTAATGCTATCTATTTCTTATTTCTTGATTGTTTAGCCTGCTAAATTCCAGAAAAATTTGAAAATGCCCATTAAAATTTCACAGAACTGCCCTTGTAATTGTTTATGAGGTCCCATCAGCATTCTAAAATGCAAAGATACTGATTATCTTTGCAGCTCAGTATTTAATGATGTAAATAGGATATTATCACCATTGAGAGGCCCCTACTGTTAGTACTTGAAGCTTTACAGTAGTTTAAAGTTTTACTTTTTTGTTTGCATTATTGTTGTTGTTTTTTTTTTTTTTTTTTTTTTATTGTTGTCTACTTTACTGTGGGTCTGAGAAAAACACCATTTCAATCCTCTACATGTCCTGTATATGTAGCAGGATTGAAAATAAAGACTAAAAAAGAAACCTGGGTTATACAAAAAAAAAGATGTCATTAAAGTCCATACACAGCAGTCTACCTACACAAGGGTTATTATTCTTAGGACTGTGTGGGTGTGTTATCTCTGCTTGACTGACATCTCCCTCATGCTCCATTTTCACCTGTTGAGTTGGGACATATAAATGACTATGCTGAGTCTGGTGACACCGAAACAGAGATCTAATGAACTGGAGTCACTGAAAATACAAGTGTGTGTATACAGGACCTTTACTGTAGATGCACTTTAAATAATCAGTTTAGTATGTGTGTGTTTCATCAGATCGTTTCAGTTTCAAACTATTTTAATGTTGCTTCAAATGCTTTTCCAACATGTTAAGCAACCAATCAAATTGTAGTAGGTAAAGGTCTTTCTTTGTGGCATGTGAATAATATTTTCTGATATATTTTTTGGTGCATTCTATCAATTGATTCTCTCACTTCAACAAAGGAAGCAAAAAAGCGGCATTTATATTTTGCTGACCAATCATGAAGCATCTGGCTGAAAAGCTCAATGTGTGTGTGTGTGTGTGTGTGTGTGTGTGTGTGTGTGTGTGTGTATACCTGGTCTGGAGAGATTTTGCCCTCCTCTGCTACCATGGCTCTCAGGCAGGACAAGGAACCAAAGAGAGGTACAGCCAGCCCCACCCGAAGATACCTCTGACCCTTTGTACTGAACACCAGGGTCACACACATCGACCTGTAGGGCAAATAGAGGGGGATTGAGGAAGCTTGTATTTATGTATGTGCAAGTGTAAGGGAGGGAAGGGATTGAAAGCCAGAGAGAGGAATACAGATGACATGTTATAGCTAAGATCTGATTTTGCAGGTTTACAGATTCCAAACTGGCATATTGGCATTTGAAAAGTCATGCCATATGTGTGATGTAGTGCTAATTATGCAGATTTCAGGAATGACAGGGGCGAAATAAATAATGTTGTTAGTTTGTTGAAGAGACATACTGTATATAAATTCCTTTTCAGCCAAACAGCAAAACAACACACTCAATAAAATGAAATGTACTGTTGAGCTTTTTAATGTTTAATATGTTAAGGGAAAAGATTTCCTGTGACAATAATATCAATTAGATTTGTCTGGGTTTGACTTAATATCTGAAGCAATTTAACTATTTTCAAATATTTCCTTAGTTTCATTTCTCTCTGGTGTGTGTGTGTAGATTCATGCTTGACTGGACATGCTAAGCTAAATCAGCATATTAGTGTTGGTCCCACAGGAAGCTGCTGTGTCCTGGGAAATGTCTGATTTACAGCAAATTGATCACTTCCTGTAGAAGTTGGGATGGCGATGAATAAGGATATGGACTGAGAAATGGAGAAGTAATAGGGAGTGAAATACATAGATGACTGGATCTGTAAGTGAGTCTGATGAGAAAGATAACAGACACAAGGGCAGATGAGGGAGAAAGGTCAAGTAAAGACAGAAATAGGTAGAAGAGTAAGGTCACGCCATCTCATTTGGGTTGAAGACAGTGTAATCGCTGACACTTTCATTTCCTGTTTCCCATCATGCATTATTCAGGTGAGTAATGTGTTAGCAGTGGGGAGGCTGACAGGGCAGACGGCAGAGTGTCTGAGCAGCTGTTTTGTTTACATTGTTAGATGCTCTGAAATGAGATGCCGAGATGTGAAATGAAACGGGATGAGAGGTGTGGGATGACACTTGAGAGGAACAGAAGAGGAACAGGAAATAGAGATGTCAGCTTCCAAAGCAGGATTTTTTGCAGACTTCCAGCCTCCTGCTGGTTTAAAGCCTGATAGTTTCTATCAGTGAACAGATTCTTCTGCCTCAAAAGATTAAAAGGGTCTTAAAAAAAGACCCAGCGAGTGCCATGATTCTGCTCAACTTGCATAAAATGCTATTGCAGAGTTTCTGTGTGCAACCATATATATTTCCTATTCCTGGACTATTTGCACAAACCTGTAAACCTGTTTTAACTAACTGAAACAAATATGGATGATAATGTTTTATTTAAGACTTTAAACTTCAGTTTAATCCCTCAAAGTGAATGTTATACTAGGTGTTTTTTAAATATGTATTTAACAGCAGTAGCATATGGAAATGTGTATTTGGATACTGATTGAAAACTCAGACATCTGAGATTTAGTGTAAGAAATGTCTAGTGAAATAATTTGCATTCACAGATGTTGGAAAATGAAACAGAAGACACACAATGACAAAAAATAGATGGAAATAAGGGCATGCACTTCTTCTTGCATTACAAAAGGCTGCCCTGTGCAATAAAAACATCCACATTTCTAACTGGATAACATATCTGTCAAAAATAAAGTTCTCTGCATATTGTAAGATGAATGAGTGACATTTAAAAAATGAGTGACATTTAAAAAATTAATCTTTGGCACATGTTAGATCAGATTATGGTTAAATTGGTTAAATGACACTAAAACATATAAAACCAACAGTATGGCACTTATTATTACTTGTTTGAGTAAAGTCGAGCACAGAATTAATGTATCATTCTGCTGAATGTGATCTTAATCCTGCAGTCTGCTGCTGAGCTTTACCATGGAAGCACCTTCTGTGGTCAGTGTATTAATTTGGTTTTGTACATAATGTTTGCGGTTAGTTTGTTCAGGTCTTTGTTAAAGTGTATTAGCAGTTATTAGTACAGGCTACATGCAATCATCAAATACTCCATAAGCTTGGATAACCATGTTGACCTAGCCTACTGTACCCACCCAGAAGGCAATACAAAGGCTCAATGAAACATACGCCCTTAGTTTGCGTTGCTAAATTACTCACTGACCAGTAACTAACAAGCATCGTACAAAGGTTTTACCACTTTAGTAGATATTTTAAATAGTTTCAGGAATATTAACCTTTGAAATAATGATGCTGAGACTGACTATGTAAGGTTAATTTGGGAGAAAACACTCAAACATACTGCTGTTCTGCTTTTCTCTGCCATACTGGCATTATCTGTAGCACCCAGACCTTGATGCCACGCTGCCAACCAGACCCTGCTGTGTCTCTGGTGGCTTCAGACTTATCAGGCATTCTGGTGGGATACTACTGCAGCAGGACGGAGCAATGAGGGCAGTGTGTGTTTGTGCGTGCAAGTCAGGTCAGTGTGGGGCCAGCAGCCAGTCCACACTGAGCTTGAATGAATTTCTCCCTGTGCTGGGCTCAGGCAACTGCAGAGATAGACCACACACTGTCAGAGAACACGCGTAACAATAATGAGTTGAGGGTTAGCTCTGTGGTGGCCATGCAGTGAGTTTGCAGAGCAGCGGCATCTGTATATTTGGAGATAGCAGGATTCATTGAGCAGTGAATGTAGGGAAATTGTGAGATGGGATTAGGCTGAAATTTAATAGATTTTTGTTGTTTTTGTTGTGTCTTTCAAACATATTTTATAGCTGTTTTTATGGAATGCCTTGATATACGGGCAGAAAAGGAGGATAACATAGGGGAATTGATTTTGATAGCAACCAGAAATGGATTGCTGAAGCCCAAAGAAATTTAAAGCCACAGTGTCACATTGTTATGTCAATACTGATATTAGTATTTGACATTTAAAAATGAAAATGCTGGTAGTCTCTCTTCTCTCAAACATTACTGATTGAAAATCCCAAAATTGGTTTATTTATTGCATGGTACAACTTGTTGGGGTTCTCTGGTGGACAACTTTGTAACACAGAGAGTTTTTGTGACCTTAAACAACTGGCAATTCTGAACTACAAAGTCTGACTAGCCAACATCTACACCAATACAATATATCTACACAAAGGTACTAGTGGCTGATATATCTATCCAGCCAATTTATCAGTCTAGATCTAGTATGGGCATAACACACTCTCCCTCTATTTGCACCTTTATTGTCAACATTTTGAAAAAGTTCTTTGTGCATATCCTCTCTTGTTCTCCCTCTATCTTTCCATTCATATGTCAAAGTCGTACTGTCTAACAGAGGGGACCTTGCTGACATGCAGCTTCAGGTGTGGTTAAAAATGGAAACAGCAAAGAAAGTGTTTGGTCAGGGATTTTTGATGGCAAACATTTATCACTTTGATATGACCATGGCCAAAAGCTCTGTGTGTACAGCAAGTGTGCAGCTATGCATGTGTTTGTCTAGTTCTTTTTCCTTTTGAAATGTTTGCTTTTACAGTGCATCTTTTATGATAGAGATATTGTTCATCTTACTCATTGAGGCAATATCTATGCTAAATTGGTAATCTGGATGAACATATCCATATCATTGATATCAGGTGACCACAGTGTCAACTACCCAGGAGCTAAGTTAAGCTTTTGCATGCCAAAACATTTGTGGGTATGCGCTAGGGCTTACACGAGATTTAACCCACATCAGGTACATATTAAACCATATCATTCATCAGCTGAAGTTAAAACAATTGAAAAATGACTAAAAACTGCAGTAATACATTTACTTCATTAGTTCAAGAGGTACAACATGTCATTAAGCTTAAACTGGTCATGTAAGTGAGTTATTATCTTAACACACTGGCCTATAATAACATAAACAGCAAAGGTCATATTAGTTGATCTAATGAATATGTCATGTATATTGTACATCACCTGGTTTGTCGTAGGGGGATAGGCAGGGAGATACATAGAAACGGGTCGAAGGTGTTGCTCTGCTTAAGGCAATGAGGGCACGTCAGAGAAGACCTGGAGGGACAGAGAAACACCAATGAAAATCTTGATTTCACATTTTTTCTTTCAATTAAATATGATCTTGGACCAACATATATTCTAATTTCAATGACGGAATATTATGACATAATAATTCTCATTTCCCATTATCATCCTGCTTTAAACCATTTCAGTCTATTTCTGCATCAGCCCATAGCAGTCACGAAGCTCATACATCCTTTAAATATTTCAAAGACAATGGCTATTAGAAGAAAAAAAGCTCTTTCAACTTTACACCTTGACTACATACACACTGTCAGCCTGATGGACCAACAGTTATCACATCACATCATATCTATCTTGAATATGGAATAACTGAGCAGTAGAAATAAACTGTACTGTATGCAGCAACAGAAAAATCCATTGTGAATATTCCATATGGACAGTGGTGAATACTAAGCACTGAAACAGGCCATCTGGACTAATCTGCTGCTGAGAAGAGGGCAACAAAGCAACAGAAGTGGGATGCTGTTCAGAGTTTTAGCATAAAATTACTAACTTAGGCAGACTAGATGACTGCAGTAAATGAAAAATGCAAATGAGCTGGAGAAGAGAAGAAATAGAGAAGAAAGGGGCAAGGAAAGATAAAAGATGAAAGGTGGATTGGGCATGTTTAAAAGGTGGTGATGGTGAAGATAAACAGTTAAAGGAACAAAGAAGGACAGCAGCCATGGCACAGGTTGAAAAGGCAGGGGAAACAAAAGTGGAGAGCAAAGACAGAGATGAAGAGAAAGACAACAAAGTGCAGGCCTCAGTGGGAGGACAGATTAAAAATGAACAGAAGGTTGGAGGCAGGACAGTCGAGCTGACAAAATCTAGAAAGCAAAGCTGACAGAGAAAAAGACACCAACAGGAACTGTCAAGGTCTTTGAGCCACCAGCCGAGAGTGAGCAGATCAGAGCGGAGGAATGACAGAAGGATAGAGAAACTGAGGATCCCAACCTGCAGTCCACTATCTGAAAGAAACTGCAGCAAAACAGTTTTCAAAGCCACATAGTGACCTCATGAGGATTTCATATTTGAAACTCAGAACACAATAAAGTCTGACTGTATAGACTGTATAGATACAAAAGATGCAGCCAACATCATATTTTAAACATACCACAATACCTACGTCGTCATAATGAATATTAAATCAAATCACTCCAAACTGGACACAAAAAAGCTTGAAATAGTCACACTATTTTTGTGGATCAATGAATTGATTAATAATTGCAGGTCTGTAAAATATGCTTGCTTCATCTTATTTCTGGCAGTTGAGCTGTATCCAAGTTTGTGGAGATACAAACTAAAGTATATGCTGGAAATAATACAACAGTTTTCAAACTCCACATTTCCTCGCTGTCAATGTTGCATCCAGTGTTCCGTGGCAGACAGTCACAGGCACACTAATGATGCCAGTTTTGTACTCAGTAAAGCAGACTGTCAGGTTGTACTCAGCCATAGGCACACACACACACACACACACACACACACACACACACACAATGCTGTGCACACCCAAGAAACTGCACTTACTTACACTGAAATTCACCATGCAGAAACACCCTCACACACACAAACTAAAAAAGCTTGTGGGGAGGCTGACAGTGTTTCCAGTCTGGTGGAGAATATGAGATAAGTATTCCTGCTGATGACATATGTGTGTGTGTGTGATAGACAGGAAGCAAGGATTGTACTTGTGTACAAGATTCAGATGTCAAACTAAAGACCACCAACTCTTTAGTTTACACCAGATACATGGAGCTCCACCACAAACACACACATGCACAGCTCACCAGCAGCTACTTTTATTTATCATAGAGAAAGTTGAGCTACTCTCCCTCCGTTCTGCTCGGAGCTACAAAAACAACACTCCACACCAGCAGCATCTCTAAACATTATGCAGTGTCATGTTACCTGATTCAAGTTACAGTTATTCTAAATTGAGAAGCTTTGCAGCACGATACAGGAGACAGTGTTGTTGATGTTGCAAAGTACACAGCACAAACTAGATCAGGATGTTATAAGATATGAAACATATATAACTTTACAGTATATGGTTTATTATGTTATGAAGTCAGGAATGAGCTGATGTCAGAGTTGCAAGGTTTGCTACAAATTAAGTTTATTTAACAAAAGTAAAACATTTCCATCCATCTAAAAAGATTTCTAGTGTATTTGTAGTTAGGATTTCCTCAAATAAAAAGAGTGGAAAATCTGAGGGAATGGCCAACTAGTTTAAATTCAAAGCCATTTTGCAGCTGAGCCTTAACTTAACAATCAAGTGGCTAAATTAACTGTGAGGTAATGCATTGTAATTGATGTGTACTTGTGATTTAATGGAGCGATGAAGCATTGTCACTGTACCATGTGATTCAACACGTGTCAATCACAAGTAAAAAAAAAAAAAAAAAAAAAAAGATATAAAGAATGGCAAAGTTTGCACACTATCTTGAATAAACACTTAAAATGTGGGGTAAAAAAACATCTCTTCCACATCAACAATAATTCTGGTCACAGCTGCAGTCCCATAGGTAGCCAACAAAAAATGTTCTTCTCAAAGAAACCTGATGGTTTAGTCACTGCAGTCTTGACCTTCTTCAAGGTGTTAATAGTGTCAGCTGACAGATCCAGACAGTGATGGATGGAGGTCTGGGCTCAGGAGGAGATGCAGACCAAAAACAACTAGATAGAATGTGTTGCTGGTATTTACACGGAATTAAAAAATACACAAGAAAAACTGACATTGCTTTCAGTGGGACATTCCTCTCATAAAGGTTGAACGCCTCATTTATAATTGCACTATTCAAAATGCTTATATTAACAGCAACCAATGAACTGAGTGCAATGTGAAAGGGGGGACTTACTCTATATAAACAAACATACAGAGAATGATCATCCGACTCTGCTGTTCCCACCAGCAGGGCATTTTAGGATCTTCCAGTTCATTGTTTTGATCACTGCAACTTTACTGTCTGGTTCATTTTCTCACATCATGCTCTGATAAATTCACTGGATATTACCTGCCAAGCATCAAAAGGCAGTCAGGAAAAGTAAGTAACTCATTTAGCAACTGATGCACAGATATTTTCCTGAGGAGTTGGCAATAACAGATTATTGTATTGTACTCCATGCAAACCTTAGTGTTGCACAGTGCCTGCTGGATATGTAAATAGACAACTGATTGCTAACACATTTGCCATAGTAACTTAATATGGTGGAAATAAGTCAATGAAATGTTAATAATTGCTAATTAGTTTCATCTGACTATTAATTCTGA
This sequence comes from Scomber japonicus, assembly GCF_027409825.1. Lineage (NCBI taxonomy): Eukaryota > Metazoa > Chordata > Actinopteri > Scombriformes > Scombridae > Scomber > Scomber japonicus. The sequence goes on from NC_070579.1 coordinate 24,818,610, forward strand.
CCAATCAGCCTGTGAAAATAAGTCCAAGAATATACTGACACTTTAATCTAGTTTCTCTTGCTGATGCAAAAAGCACATCCTCATACCACAGAGAAATCTTCCTGATCTTACCAGGAGGAACATGCTTTCCAGCTAGGAACTGCAAAACAGACAGGAAACACACATCAAACAACACCTCCAGAATCATTAGTACCCTGATGAGTCAAAAAACATTTTACTCATTAAATCCCACCAGGCCTATAATAAATGATGAATGTTCTGTTGTTGGTATGGTACAGAATATGTATTCATTGCACCTGGCTGAATTAACAACATTGCAAAACATCACTATACAATCCACAGTAAGCTTCAGGTGTATTCCATTAAATGAAAAGTACACATAACCATCACAGTCCTGTTTGTCATGATTAGATCAATTGTCAGTTCTCTAGAGGTGAACAAATGATTATTGTGCAAGTAAGAAGCACAGTAAATTGTGACTTGCCCTTAAAGAGGAAAGTGACATTTTCATTTCATTTCAAGAAAAGCATTAAACTTATTTTTCTTTCATAGAAGTGAGAGGTAAGATGGCTCATCTGACAAGCTCTTAAAATATTAGCTTTGGTCCCTTATGAAGTAGGAAAGAAAGAAGAAAGAAGTAGGACCAACAAAACGTCAACACAAACACATTAAACTTGGAGCTGTATTAATTGTCATAATTCTCCAATAGTTGACTATTCTCCTTCTGGGCCTGAAAGTGAAAGGGAGAGCTCAGTGAGCTAATTTTATTCTGTCTGCCAGTCAGTCAGTCAGTCATGTGTCACTGGCTTTGGATTGGAGGACACTCATCTGATAGAGTGTCTATCAGAGAGTTCAAGTGGAGGTCTCCTGTCAGGGGAAATGAACTCAGCTACAAGGGGTGTTGAGACTCAGATCATATACAGTCATGCTGAATCTCATACAAACCTTTTTGTCACCCTCACTTTCATAAGCATTAACTCTCCCTCTTAGGTTTAGAAAAGGTAGCATTTCAAAGCACCGGTACCTGGATTCAAAGATGGTAACTAACCCCTCTATCTCTGGCCCTGTTCACACCTGACTTTAACCATGTGTCTTGGGAGTTGTGATCACAAGAAGACAGCTGTAAGTACATCAATTCAAGTCTTGCATTAGAATGTGTCTTACATATGTCATGAGTGACGACTTGTTATCGGATCTCACTTCCCTGCTAAATAAAAAACAAATACATTGTTGTTTTTAAGAGACGGGAGTAGGCAATGCACTTCCTGTGCCTAGTCTACAGGGTTACTCACACTAGGCCCGGTTGGCTTGTACCGTGCCAGAGCATGATTGTCCCCCCTCCCCATTCCCCCAATGGGCTGCGCTCACATTGCATGTTAAATCTGAGTTTGCTGCTGTCCAAAAACAGTGAACCGCAGAACAACAAATTACAAAGCAGCCTGCAGTTTAGATTGATGATGATGTCAGCAAGCCACAGTGCTGGTAGCAAAGTGGAGTTGAAAAAATATAGATTAAATATGCATAAATAATAAGGTAATTTTGAGTCAACTACAGCAAATACAGTCACGGAGCATTTGGTAGTAATATCCCAGTGTGACTTCTACATGCATTTGACTACTGTACATTTCTATGTTTTTATTTTTTTTATTTTTCCTGCATCTTCAATTCAATTGTACCTAAAACTACCATTAAATAAGTGGTCTAAACATCGAAGTACAGTTTGGGTCCCTGACAATAAACTTTAGGGACTAATATGATTCAGACAATCCATTATTCACTAACACACACACACACACACACACACACACACACACACACACACACACACACACGCACACACACACTCACATTGAACTCACTGGAAAAGGGTAGAGTAGGGAGAGTGGGAGGTTGTGCACTGCACTGCATGGGCTCTTTTCCTCTCCAGCCAGCCACTGGGACCTTCCAGTGTACAGCAGCTCTGTAGGACTGCTGTGGCTCATACACTGTTACCATGACAGTTATTTATTTATTCCTAAGCAATGGACAGATACAAGAGGGGCAGAAATCTAATAGGACTGAGGCAAACAAGCTATACGTCGTCAACACATACACATACATATAGTCTACATATATACAGCACTAGAGCTACATCATTGCAGTCATTTTTTAAAGCTATTTTTTTCATTCCTCATTTCATTTCTATTTTCCTCTTTCCATCAACAAATGACAAGACTATTAAGTGCACAAGCAAAGAGGCAGGAAAACAAACCCAATGTGTATGACAGAGTAGTACAATAAAGGAAAAAGGAGCATAAATTAGAATAATATTAGTTGGAATCAAGTGAAGGTAAAGGTAATACATCTTTTATATTATCCCTAATAAAATCATGATTCTCAGTGGATAGTGAATAATGCCCCCTCACTCTGCCTTCAATCACAAACCTACATATTATGAGGTTCTGGATCAATATTTGTCACTGTGATTGAGGTCATTTTTGACTCCAGAGTAATATGCTTTATACTTTTTGTACAGTATGTAATAACTTGGAGTGAGGCAGCAAGTGGGTCTCTGCAGACGACTTTTGTGTTTGCAAAACAAAAAAAAAAAACTAGATCAAAAGCATACTTCCATTTGGTAATGCCCTGCGCTAACTGGCTAGCTCCTACTTCAAAGCCAGGGACGGCTGGGTGGTATGGGGAGGGTGGGGTGTTGTTTGGGGCACTGTGGGTGGTGAAGGCTTCAAAATCAAAGTAAGGAAGGTCAATGTCTGGCCATATTTTCAGCAGCCGCTCCGCAGCTGTGTGGCGTGGTACGACCGGACAGATGCCTCTGTGAGGCCAACTCAAGCACACTCTGACCTGTGTGCATCTTTGGGGAAAAAGGCAAGCCCCTGCGGACCATCTTTGAAGATGAGAGAAAGTTTGCACTTATGCTTCTTATGAAGCTTTGAATCTTCAAAGGATCTGGTATAAAAATGTATGATTGGTGGTGAGAACATTTCAAACTCAGCAATCTATCTATGTATTACTGTGCTTTGCTGCATATAGTCGAGTATTTCAAAGTTTTGAGCTGTACTTATGTTAATTGTTAATGGCTCTTGGTTAAACTTGAGTATCTACAAAAAACTGTGACTTGTTAGCTTGCATGTATATTTTAGTTTACTTTGTGATTTTAATAGATCTATAAAGCTGAGTTCTATCTGACAACACTTATTACATAAACTATGATTTCTCAGTTTTTCACATTGAATAGACATCAATATAAAAGCCACTGTGATGAGAAAAAAGTTAACTCTCTTGTTTGTCTAGACAAATAAAGAGGCTGGGGCTTTCCACACATCACCCAGGCCATTAAAAATAGATGCCACAAACTGAGAGTGACAGACGGAGGAGGAGGGGGAAGCTTTGACAAAGGCTCATTTAAACGCTGCGGCACAACGGAGTGACTTGAGCACTGACTCCCACATCGGCAGCCCAAACCACAAGACAGCCCTGGCTCTAATCGCAAACATTTATTCAGCTCAGACAACTCCACCGAATGCCTCTGAGGAGCATCTCTGTGAGATATAAAAAGAATCAGGAAGGAAGAAGAGGGAGGAAGGGGGGAGAGAAAGAAAGACCGACCAAGAGATATAGACAGAGAGAGAGAGAGAGAGAGAGAGAGAGAGAGAGAGAGAGAGAGAGAGAGAGAGAGAGAGAGAGAGAGAGAGAGAGAGAGAGAGAGAGAGAGAGAGAGGGAGAGAGAGAAGGCCAAAGTCAGACACAGATAGTGATAGAGACAGGCAAAGAAATGAAGACACAAAAATAAAACACTGCAAGATTGCAAGGGAGTGATTGCTCTCAAGTTAGTCTGCATTAAGAGGCAAAGTGCCACACTCACTCTAGTTCCCCAGAGATTACATGAAGTAAAGAGGGGGAGAAGAGGAAAGGAGTGAGAACGATAGCATAGAGGGAGGATTAAGATTCCTGACTCAGCAGACTGCAACCAATTCTGACCATCGTAGACTAATGAGATGAGAATACAAACAAAATAAAATCAATAGAACAAAATAAAAATGCAATCTGTCAAAACTCATCAAGGCATTCATCAAGGCATTCAGTAATGACAGTAATTATCTGTAGGCAGGACAAAATCTTGCCACTTTCATAAGGCAAGGCCACTACTGTGAGAGTGCACTGAACAGATCAGTCTGGACAAAATAAAACATCCTGTGCCATTGAGAGACCGTCGGTATTGTAATTGCAGATGGAGTACCTATAACCTAGCCTAGGCCAATCAAATGTCAAATTGATTTTACTTGGCTTGAGCCTGGGCACAGCTTGTTAGCTGCAAAAGTTAGGCTTTTGTGTGCCTACGCCATTGTTGTGATTTGTTTTTACTATATAAAACGCTAAAATCTCTTTTAGTTTGCTGTTAGCATGGCATTACTGTAGTTTGCTTGTTCTATGCTGTTCCTGTGTATTGCCTGGCTTGATCTGGTCTTTGCAGCTTTACAGTAGTCCCTCAGAACAACTCAGACATTTTAGAAACTTATAAATATAATAATATTTAATAATAAAAGATGAGCCAAGTGTGGCAGTTTCAGTGGGAAACAGTAACAAGCAAGAAAAAAGATGACATAATAAACAAGAGCATGATCAAAGGTCACATATATGTATGAATCACACGGTTTAGAGTGTGTGCAAAATAGCAACAGCACAACAACACACATCTGAGAGGAAAATCAGAATACAGAGAAACTATTACAAAAATGATATTTACAAAATTAGTATTGAAAAGATGAATCAAGAACATCAATTAGCAATAATTATGATAATCAGTTGGTGATTTCAAGTTATTTATCAAACAGAAATGCCAAAGCGTTCTCTGTTTGTTGTAGATTTTTGGATTTTAGATGTTGTTTGGACACAAATGGAGCTTTGGTGACAGCTTTGTCAGGAAGACTATCTGTTGCATGCTCAGGTCTGTAGTTTTATTTCTCAAACCATCTGTCATTCCCATCCCAATCACATGCTCACTCATAATTTCCTTAACTGTCATTGCAATTGCAATTGAGACATCAACTGGTCACATCTAACCAGCAACACAGTGACACACCATAGTGAGCTCCACCAACTCCCCATCACCACCCAGTCCTCAAGATTCATCAGTGCATCACTTCATCAACCTCATCAGCCTTATCAATCTCAGCAGAAGTCTTCAGCTACCACCAACTCTGTCTGGACAGTGTCAGGAGGGATTCATCTGGCTGCTTAGGACTCCCTCAATACAACATTTCCCTGCTGAGACTTAATCATCAATATATACGATAAAATAATAATATACTAAAATAAAGTAGAATTCTTCACTTGTCTCTCCTGATCTAATGAGAAATTTAAAGACCTCACATTTGGGTCTAAGACTTGGGTCTACGAAACAGTTTTTTATCAACTAAACCATGATTGATTAACTAAACACAAAAAAAATTAAACTGAAAGTTTAAGTAACAAGGAGGATAATCATTAATTGCAGCCCTTTACAAAACTGTGTACTAAAACTGACCAGGATTTAGTCTGTGATTTCTATTTGCAATGTCGTAACTAAAGGTCTGTCACATGTGTTCTCTAAACCATCTCCTCCAGGTTTTAACAGTGGTGCAGCCCCACACAATGAACAATCACATCTTCCTCTCTCTATATTTATACACATCTTACTCAAACCCCCTCAAGTGTATTCCACAGTCCCGCATTTTGTGGTTTGCAGTTACATGATAAGCTTGGTAGCCTGGATGTTACAACTGACTCACAGAAAGACCTGTGAGAAAACAGATGTAATAATAAGCTATTACTGCACACTGGACCAATTCACTGCACTCTAAACTTCTATTTAAGGGTGACGTTCGAAAGAAAGGAGTAATTACAGAGTGTTTAAGGTTTGTTCTAGGCTATCTGATAAAATCAGTACAACACATCTATCTATCTATCTATCTATCTATCTATCTATCTTGCATCCATCCATCCATATATCTCTCTAGAGGGTGCAGACAGGACCATGGTATACTGAATGTATGATGGACAAACATACCACATCACAGTAACATACAGATCACTAAATACTGTAATAATTTGAGTAAAATGTTGCTGAACCCCACTGCACTATATCTATGTAAGCATGTCTGTAGACAATAGGAGGAGTACACATTTGTACAGTCTCAGGAGGAGGCATGTTACTGTGCTGTCCCATGGGGGTGAAGATTTGGCTGACATGACTTACAACCATCGCACACACAGTCATATAATTCCAGCCCTAGCCTTACAATATTCACACATCATTTTATTAGGCTGTAATTCAACCCATAAACCCATAAGTATGATGGGAAAAGAGCTTACTGCTGACCTGTGGTTCATCACTTGTCCGTTACGAAGCCCTCTCCAGTGCCCCTACCAGTCTCAGAAGTAATCAGGCCTCAGCACTTTGCCTCTTTCACGGAGACTAAACAGTGCCAGGATGCAGTGGCATGTTAGCTAATTACACCAATTCAGTGATGATCATGTGTGCGGGTACATTTACACCATAATTGTCTCTGTGTGGGTATACATGCTCAATAAATGTGCATGTGTGTATGACATGTAGTTAATTACCCCCCACTCAGAGGCGCTTGGAGGAGTTTTGTGTGTGTGTGTGTGTGTGTGTGTGTGTGTGTGTGTGTGTGTGTGTGTGTGTGTGTGTGTGTGTGTGTGTGTGTGTGGCATAAGGAGCTAATTACAGAAACTTGTATTCAAATTGAGAGCATTACCCAGCCTGCACTCAGAGCCAAATAATAAAGCCACAAAGACATGCCTCTCTTAATATAGCTAGAATTGTTCATGGTATGAGATATTAAGTATAGAAATTAGGGTGTGTTTGTGGGTCAGGAAAAAGACAGACCAAGTGAAACACAGAACTGTTTGTGTGTGATGGTGTGATGCTGTGGTTTACTACCAACCACAGCTGTTTGAAGATGCAGTAGGTGTTTCCAGGGACTCGTTTTGTATTTCCCCAAGCACTGTTGCTCTAATCAGCTAATGGAACGGCACCTAATCTGATAATGTCACATAAACACTCAGCTGCATGTCTGTGTGTGAGTGTGTAATGTGAGAGAAAAAGAAACAGAGATGAGAGACAAACAAATACTTATTAGACAAACATCCTCTGACTCAATTCATTTTCATTCAGTCATGCTGAGACCATTATGGGAGACTATGCTCTGCAGGGATATAGTCCGATTCAAAACATTCAAATCCATCATCCTCCAATGAAGGAATGGGAAAACCCTGCAAATGAATAACTGGTTAACCTCACAATTTAATGGACAAACCTAAGAAGCATGGAGGAGAGTGTGTCACAATATTGAACCCTTTAGCCAGTGGGGGTCTGATAGAATGGATGTTAACCAGACCTACTGAAGAGACCATGGCTGACAAAATAACTAAATTAATGACTGAACTAAAAGGATAAATGACCCTTGAGTCATTGGAACGGGAGAAAGTACCAGATAACTTGTCCAAAATTCTGTCTTTCCTGGCAGAGTACATAAGTGCCAAGTGGACTAGTCCAGATAAGCTGGTCCTCCGAGTTTGCTCCATGAGGAGTATGCTCAGTTCTCCAAGATGTCTCTTCCTTTTTCTATTTTCTTTTTACCATAACCCTCACAAAAGCCTGAACTCAATGCTGGCCCATGCTGCTCCGAAATCTACAGACAGCGACATTAACTTTAATTTTGTTTCTATATTTCCTTCAAAAAAAAGTTCAAAAATACTTCAAAAAAAGATTGTCCACTCACCACACTAAAGTCTAAATTGAAACAAGCTTGCTATTTTTCTCAAACTACAGAACTCTGTGTACATTTTGGGCTCTTAAGATGTTTAGATTATTATCCATTATGCAAAACCATCATAGAAGCATCTGATCAGTTCCAAAAATGTGTTCTGCAGCATAACAATGATCCTGAACATACAGCCAGAGTCATCAAGAACCATCTTCAGCAACAAGAAGAACAAGGAATCTTGCAACAGATGGTGTGGCTCCCACAGAGCTCTGAACTCAACATCATGGAGTCAATATGTAACTACATGATGAGACAGAAGCAGCTGAGACGCCTAAATCCAGAGAACTGTGGCAAGTACTCCAAGATGCCTGGAACATTGGACCTGCCAAGTACCTTGAAACACTGTGTGAAGGTGTACCGAGGAGGACTGGTGCAGTTTTAAAAGCAAAGCATGGTTACAACAAATATTGATTTCATTTAGGTTTCTTGTGTTTACTGAACTTTGTATGGAGCTAATGTATAAATAAAGAATATTCATGGCATTATTTGTGAGAGCATTCTCACTTTACTATTAGTGCCTAAAACATTTGCACAGTACTGTACAGTATATGTCCAAATATTCCCTATCATATTTGTACTGCTCAGGTATCAAGTGAAAGGCAAAAGAGAGAGGTTAAGTGAATGTAGGCAACCGTGTGTGTTGACAAGGTTACTGGAAGGTCTAGAGTCAATTGCATTAGAGGGCCTATTAAACTAGAAAACCTCAATCTCTGACTTTTTAATACTGTACCAATGAAGCAAAGGCAACCACAGGCCACTACTAGAGTTACATCCCCAGAATCCTTCACAGGTCTGTCTGACCCACTTTCTTGAGCTACTGATTCTTATCTGCAGGAGAGAAAATACATTCTCACCTGTGCTGAATGTCTATTCTCTTTAATGGAATGTATTGCACTCTGTTTATTCAAACACAACCTCGGGACATTAGATACGGTGTCTGCTGGAATCCAGGCTATGAACTGCATAATTGATAAGATACTTAATATAGTTTCCAAAACTTGTTCCCGTCCTACTTTTTACTAAAAGATTTGAGTTGTATACTTTTGACAGAAATTCCTAAAAATGACAGAACTGAAAATCTGGCGTGGATGCCAACAGAAGACCAGTATGTTAAAATGTGAAACAGAGCTTGTGGGTCTGAAATATCTGCACATGCAGCTCATTTTTATTCATTTTCACCTGTACTGAGCCTGGAAGTGATCCTGGACAAAACTGTGCCGACCTCTGGACTGCTGTGTGCTAGCTGAACTGGGACTGGAGGGACCCTCCAATGAATTTGATGCCTGCAGACAGAAAGAGATCCCTTTAGTGAACATAGTATATATTTGTTTTGACATTTAAAATAATTATTTGCAAACTTCAAACTGCAAGCAAAAAATACAAATACACATCATTATCATCATCTTATCATCATCTACATTGAAACTGCAGTAGGAAAGATTTTATTTTAGATATGTATCCTTTCATCAGTCTAAATCGAGGCGGCATGCAATAAGTGTATCCCATCTGTGTATTTGCCCAAATTAATATCAGGCATCAGATATGTGACTGACAAAAGCAAAAATCAAATCTTTCTTCAAAAGGAGCCAGATTGTAACTTCTTCACCACCTGCAGCTGCTGGTGGAGGTGCAAAGTTGTAAATAGTAGCTTTAATCAAAGTTGACATGGACAGAATGTATGTTGAAAGATTAACATGAATTTTTGCACTTTGCTTTCATTATTTAGATGATAAAATACACTAAAAGATGATCAGACACATGTACACACAGATATTGAAGTAGAGGGAGAAATAGAAAGGGATGCTTTTTTTGTCAGTCATCATGTCAGACATGTGAGCGGGATATAATACTCAGGTCTCAGGATTGAAAATAGAATGAGAGAAAGAGAGAGACATTTTTTACACTCAACTCATTTAACATTTATGTAGGAGAAAGTTGAAAGTCAATCCATATGGAATGACTGAATATAAAAATAAGGTTAATCATAACATTTTTGAGCGGGAAAGGTTTTCATCTTTCATCAAATTGTAAATGGTTGAACAGTCAATGCAGATCAGAATCACATAAGTATTTGAAATGTCACCCATCTACAGCATCACGTTAATGTGTGCTGAATAAACTAAATGGCTGGGATCTCTTCCATGCTGTGTAGGACTCAGCAGGAGGGCAGACAGACTTCAAAGATAAATATAAGAATGAAAGAATGATGGCTCTGAATAAAAGATGGACAACTACAACCCAGGGAGGTAGAGCAACAGATTGCTGAATAAATCTTATATATTTGATATTAAAGCTGTCAGCCAACACTAGGCGGTAATGATTGATTTAACACAGGCAGACACACACACAAACAGTGAGTTGGGTCCAAGTATTGGAGTTAAAGATATGTGGCTTTATGCATGGTGTCAGTTTGTCTTACTTTGTTCAGTAAATACCACAACTTCAATGCAACAGCAAGGAATGAAAATATGATGATTATTATGTTTGTAGGCTCATTATTCAGGCAAATGAATACACAGGACTTCTCTAGAGATGGTGGTCTGTTTTAGTTCACAGTAACTACAAGGAAACATTAATTATTGATCTGTGATGCAAGCAAATTCTGGCCTCCAACATGACAGTTTGGTCAGCTGCTTCCTGTCTCACTGAAAAGTCCAATATGTCCAATATGAACTTCAATCCTTATTGTATGTGGCTGTGTTATTTGTCACACTGATTTCCGTAAGGGCACGACTGCCTTCACTAACATCTGTAGTGTTTGTAACTTAAAATAATTATACAGTAAACTACAGTGATGTCTTAAGAACCTAAACTCAATTTTCAATTCTTTCAGGAAATACACAAGGGACAAAGGTGCTCAAATAGCCCAGCATACAACACTATATCTACATGATCAATACAGCCTTCTTCCCTCATGTTGCAGATACCGATCTCAGATATTCAAAACCAGGCAGGCCACAGCAAGCTTCATTACAGCCTCAATCCACCTTTTAAACTTTTCAACTGTATCTAGACAGAATGATTATAACATGTTTTTGACAGTTTTTTTTTGGTTTAGTTGTGTGCTTCAGTACTCTCTTCAGTTAAGTTCCAAATAGAACAATAAAGTTGTTTGAATTTTAATTGAGTTGAACTGAATTAACAGGGAGAAAAATGGAACATTTAGAGGTACTACTTTGCACTATAACAAAGCCAGGTGTATCAGAATCACACTTTAGTCTATTGCTTCTCTATGCTTACTTTGGATGTGAGTGATGAACACTTTGTAACTTGTTCTGTTTATTCAGGACAAGATTTCAAATGATCACTGCTGAAAAACCATAAAGTGATAAACACACAGTAATTAGATACTATTATGGTGCTTTTCCACTACACAGTTCCAGCATGACTCGACTCAGGTTTTTTTTGCGTTTCCACTAGGGATAGTACCTGGTACCTGGTACTTTTTTAGTACCTGCTCTGCTGAGGTTCCAAGCGAGCCGAGCCGATACTAAATGTGACCTCAACAGACTGCCGGCCACTGATTGGTCAGAAGATTTGTCGCTGGAAGAGTCATGAGCCGTCCCACACAAGAATCAAACCCGCCATTTTTAAATACCGGCAACAGTGTTAGTCATTCGTTTCTCTTGTCCTACTTTGTGTGTGACAGAAAGCCACATACACCATTGCGTCCATGTCCTCCATTGTTTATGTTTTTGTGTCACATATAAAACAAAGTCACGGTAGTTTCGTGGAGCCGTGCTATGACGACCCCGCCCACGTTGAGTAGGTACTTTTTTGTAATGGAAAAGGTCCTTCCTGAAACCGTGTTGAGTCGAGTTGAGCCGAGTAGAGCTAGAACAGTATAGTGGAAAAGCGCCATTAGATAATGTTCAGTCTCAAATTCCTGTGTGAGACGCCAACACTAAGCATACAAGTCATAGTCCACTGAGAGAAAATGGTCTCTCCACCTTCTCTGGGGAAATGTAACTTTGTGCACTCTTTGAAAATAATGACAATCCAACTTTGATGAAGAATTTCTTTTGTTCAAAGAAAATCCAATCACAGCTCGATTCACTTTGAACAATAAGCTTCTTTTTGGCATCTTTGAAAACTTTTCCAAGGATGGCTCCTTCCAGAATATATAATGAGGCAAAAGCCACCTCAGCTCATTTACAGACTTGGCCTTATCTTCCCTTTAATGTTTATCTCTTCTAAAGAGATACAATCACAATACAAAAGCTCATTGTTCTTTAAATCATCTCTGTCTTCTGAATATTGTGTTACTAAGAGACACAACAAGACTAGATTTACAATTAGCATTGTTGTATTCTGGTGAAAACACAGAGAGTTAACGCATTGTAGACTAGAACAAGTAGATCAGCTACAACTACGGCCTTGTGTGGGAGTATTTCCATATGTTCACACCTCAGCCATCTGTAATGATTCTAAAAATATTGCATATTCATCTCAATGTGTCAAGGTGTTATACAAGATATAGATGGACGGATGGGTTAGGTGAGTGGTTCTCAAACTTTTTCTGTCATTCCCCACTTTGAACAAGGGGGAATTTTCAAGCCCCACCTGCCCCCATCGCCCCAACAAAATGCTAATAAAATACCACGAGCTGTAAACCTCAGCCTCAGGGTGGAGTCAGAGGTCATCTCACTAACATGAAATCAGTAGGTGCTTCAGATAAAAGAGCCTATAAATAAATGCTTCATACAGAGTTGCATACAGAATTGCCCAATGCAAAAAAAACTACACAAGATAATTGAGCCGGCACTAATGAAGGGGGTTGCGCCAGATGTGCAGTGGACGCAGTGTATCATTCATAGGGAAACGCTAGCATCAAGGCAGCTCAGCCCCAAACTAAACAAGGTTTTGAAAGAGGTTGTGAGCGTGATAAATTTGATCAAAACCCGACCCCTGATAGTGCGACTGTTCTCTGCACTTTGAGAGGAAATGGGAGCTGATAATACATCACCACCAAGTAAGGTGGCTCTCCAGGGGCAAAGTAATGTTGCGCGTCTTTGAGCTCGGAGCGTGGTTTCGGATCTTTTTGGAGGATGACGTATGAGGCTGCAAGCAAGTTCAGTGATGAACTGTCTTGTGTTTCTCTGCTGGGACTGGATTGCCAACTTTTGTGGTCAAATTTGTAACGTTAACATCATTGCCCAGACTAGCCTCCTACTTCTCTGTATGGAAGTTTGTGTTCCGCTGCAATTAACATGCTGGCACACTATGGTTCCAGGCTACAATTTTCTCCCAGTCTCCTATTTAATGTTTTTTTTAATTTAGGCTACATGTAGGCTAGTAATGATTCCTTTGTTTATGTGTGGGTGTTTTGTTTTGAGTGTTTGATCTTTGTTGTCAATAAGATGGGCATAAAAAGGAAAATTTCCTCCTGTCTGTCGCTCCCCTCCTGTCATGTCTCTATTCCCCACCAGTGAGAACCGCGGGATTACCTAGTGCCATATTTAAATGCTTTCATTTTGTCTGAATGATGGTTTCAGCATCAAAATACATTTTGTTGTAATGGATGGAGCTCCAATGATTTGAATGTGATTGATTATGGACCTAATTATGCACCTTCCCTGTAGAGGGATGTGTATGTACTGTATAGTACACAATACTTTTATTAATATTAAAGTGCATTGTACTTTATTTTGGTAATGCAGATACTTATGGTCGCCAGGGGATGAGAGATTTTGACTTGTTACACTTTGTGTTTTTGGCAGATGTTAGCATTGTCATTGTCAGGCAATCTGCCTTTTGCGTTGCTGTAGACATTTAGATTCTCAATAATTATTGATTGATTTCAGTTGAAGAGACATAGAGCATATGAACAAGTAGAATTGGCAATTTTGTTGAAAGTAAATTAAGCTAAACTTTAATTGAAAAGAAATATTGATACTCATAGTAATTGAAAAACTGTGCAAATACAGTAAATGAATTTACAGTACAAATAATATAAAATAAAATGCAGTAATAATGCTGTAAATGAAAATACAGTAATAATACTGTAAATAAAAATGAAGTAATGATACTGTAGATTAAAAAACTGTAATAATACTGTAAACACTTTTACAGTATCTTGTTGCCATCCAGCTGCCACTAAACGACTGTACAATTTAAGCAAACTTTTTACAGACTGATGCCATTTGAAGAGAAGTAACAGAGTGGTGAGTATACAAAATGGGATAAGGTTGTTCTGCCTCAGAGTAAACCTTTCACAGCAAGTTTAGCAGGCCTTTGTGATATTGGAAAGGGGGTTTGTCGACACCTGGGGACTAAAGGATGCAGCACAAGCTATTTGAAGTTGACCACAATTTCCATTTTGCCCTAGTGAGCTTCAGTTTTGCTCAAGTTTTAAGGGTTAGGACCTTACGACAAAAGAGAACTACTCACAAGTTATTTTGATTACTTGAGATGCAGAGTTTCTCAATCTTGAATCTTGGATGTAGGTGTGTTAAGTAAACTAGTCCTAGTTGCTGTATACAGCCTAATAAGAGTATTTTATAATAATCCCAATAAATCATTTTGGTTGGATTTGAATATTTTCTGGTAATAATATTGGTAATAGGCCCTATTTTCATTCAACAGTGCAAACTAATTATGGACTTTCTTTTGCTTCGCTTTTTTTTGGCACACATTTGTGAAAAAGATTTCAATAACACACATGTACTGTACATCATCTCTTGTTTGTATATCTCAAGCAGAGCTGTGACCAACTCTCTTTTTCTCAATTTCGCTCTCTTTTCTCCCTCTCTTCTCAAGAGGACAATGGAGAACAATCCTCAGACCCTCAGAGACAGACTAGGTTACAAGCATCACCATGGAAACCCTGGCCTCTTTCCCCCAAATCACCATGTGGGAACAAGGAACTTTTCATCAGTGACAGCATGGCCTAAAAATAAAGAAAAAGGCTAATGACCACTGTGAGCTACTCATTCAAACCTACAGTGCATGTGTGTCTGGAACAAATGCCATAATATCACTTTGAATCACACCGTGTAATTATCTGATGTGCATGTCACATGTGTACATTTCAGCACTGTCCAAAATGAATCTCATTTTTTAAAATTTAGTAGTAACTCTTTGTAAAATTTCAAATAGAGGATTATAGCAGCATTTTTCCTTTTAGGAATGTTGGTGAGTGTATCTGACTCCTGAAGTGCTAAAACACATTCTGTGTAATGAAGGATCAAAAACTTACATTTTTCTAAAGCTAGCTACACATGAGATGTTGCTGCATAGTTTATTTAGACAGTGTGTCTCATTAAGATTGCATATTGTTAAATGGAGCACATTGTGTGATAAATTCTACAAACTGCAGGTAGTATTTGAATCACCAATACCTGTACAAGTACGTAAAGTTCATTCTGAATAATAAAAGAGATGTCAATTTGAATCTTTTATTGTGCAGTTCAACTATACATCATTCTTCCTATACATATAATGGCTGGATTAATTGGAAATGAAAAGTAAGAGAGGAATATGAGTATGAAACAAAGACTCGCTTTGAAACTTAACTTACTATGCATAACAAATCAAAACCACAGCTTTTCACTGCACACTTGAAAAGCCACTTTCCAATATAAGCAGGTCAACAGCCTCTTGGCCAGACCTGAGAGCAGAGAACAGGCAATCCACTGAGCGTCTAGAGAACAAGAGAAAGAGATAGGCCAGAAAAACATATACTGTATATTTTAAAGATATATAGAGTAAAACAGATACAGGCAGGGAGAGACAGAAAGAGTGTGTACTGTGTCTTTATTTAGCACCCAGGGAATAATGAATACAACCACAACGTTGTTCCAGCACTGGTATCTCTGCCAAAAATAGATGCGGGGGCCGGCCACAGCAACAACAAGTGAATACTAATATTCAGAAGCTCTAAGCTGTTCAATCGTCACACTGGGTGTAATAAAAAACAAACTGTAAATGCTAACAGATTTAGGCCACATTCAACTGCCTCCTGTTGCTTCTGGGACAAAATTACTACTGGTACCCACATGCTTCTGGCAGTGTAATTCATTTCTAAGGTTTACATATAGGCCCTGGTTTCAGACCGCAGTGTGTTACATCTAAAATACCTGTATTTACCCTTGTTCTCTAAAATAACTGTGGTGTCAAACTGTAGATGAGCTGCTTATTGAAAAAGGTTGTGATGAATGGAAGTAATAAAAAAAGACAGCAGAGAACTGAAAAGACTAGGAAAAACAGTCCAGAGCTCAAACAAACTCTTTTTCTGTTTTTATTGCCGTCAGGTATAGTTGCATTTTGTTCATATTTTTGTGTTGTGTGCCAACTTTATTTATTTTTCCCAAACAGCCAGGTGTTGGTCAATTAGAGTACAAACAACTGATCTAATATATTGTACAAGCAAAAAGCCTGGAAGACTTCTAGCAATGGGTCCCAGGATTTGGATACAAATACATTTTAGAATAAGAACTGAATTATTTGTGAAGAGAGTTGGTAACTATGGTACACTGAGCCTCTTATTACATTGGTACTCTAAAATGAATTATGTTTCAGCTTTGGTGGCTAAGCCCAGCATATGTTTCTGAGACTTTCTGGGATGTAAAAAGAGCTGAGGTCACTTTGAAAAGAACAGTGTGCCCTCCAACTCTTTTTCTCTTTCTTTCCCTTTGCACTTGCTACAATGAGAGGTCAAATGGTAATACATGACCACCATCAACATAGCTCACCACCATCCCATCACAAGAGGAGCAAACCTAAAAGCACCCTATTATTATCGTGTATCAGCAAGAACATTGCACTGTCTGCAAGCACTTGCATGAAGGATCACCAGGGCCTGTGCATACAAACACATGCATCAACACAATACGGCAGAAGCACACACACATAAATTTGCACAGCCACAACTACTGTATTGTCAAATTCGAGTCATGCTGGCACTTCAGTCAGCTCATTTGTGTACTGACTGTACTAATGATGTTATAGAGAAAAGCTATGTCTGTTTGCAGCAGTGAAGTACAAAAATTGTTAATGTCACTTCACTGTTGGGTCCCAGAAAACTCACCTGGTGGTGGTGGTGGTATGCTGTGTGTATAGTCAGCACTATATGCACACAGCTAAGCTAAAAACAAGAGCAGATTGCTTTTCTGATTGTCCAGGTATCCTGTGTAGCTGCTTACCATTGGTATTGTACAAATCTGTCCACCTACAGCGTTCACATGCTGCTGTCTTATAATCCATCCTATACCTACTGCACCACAGTGGGACACCTTCACATGTGGGATTTAGTAAACCAGCAGCCACAATACTCTTATGTGATACCAACTGTCAAAATATGTGTTAAGCTAACAAATATTATTCAGAGGTATTAGGCAGTTAAAAGGTTTAGATGATTAGCCAATTGACTGAAAATGTACTGTCAACAATGATTATCTAGTTTAGTCATTTTTAAAGGACGACTCCATCTGCATTTTGGTCCAGTTTGTTCAAATAGAAACACCCACTTAGCTGTTAGCAAAAAGCAGTGATGTGGATGAGAGCACTGCCAAATAACACCCCATGGTCACACTGGATTCTGCTCTGATCTGGAGCTGTTTACTGGTGGGAGGAGAGTTCAGAGTTTATTTTTTAAACTTCGAGCAATGGTGACTACTGTGAGTGCTCCGTTTGTGGTGTCTGTTAGCACGTTTAGCAGAGCTGCAGCATCAGTGAGTGCTCAGACTGTCTCTGTGGCTATTGGCTAGGCGGGTGAAGGAGTTTATATCTGTTACATGTAGTAACACTATCATGCAGAAAGGTCAGGTCAGTTGGGGGGAAAAAAAGTTTTTAGATGACCTTTCAGATTTAATACATATTAAACACTACTGGACAGCTACAGAATGATAAAAACCTAAATAAATACATAAATAATACAATTGTGGACCTGCCTTGTACTAAGTAAAAATGCTTGCTCCAGCTTTCTCAAATCTGAGGATTTTATGGTTTTCTTCTGTGCCGGTAAACTGAATATCTTTTGGCATGTTTCATGACATTTTATAGACACTCACCTAAATCAATCAATTCAAAGAAAATTCAATAGATGAATTGATAATAAAAATAATTATTAGTTGCAGCCCTACCAAGGTTATGCATGGTAAAGACACTAAATATGTAGTAGCACATACACTTTGTCTTTATCCCACATTGCTATGGAAGATTTGAAAAGCCTAAAAAAATAATAATAATACAGAGAAGAACAATACACATTGCAATACTATTTCCTTTTTATATATGTGTTGTCAATGTTGTGTCTCCATCTCACAAAGGCCAAAGCTGCCCTGCACCTCCTGATGTAAACTAGTGCTTTGTATTTAGTAATGGCAGGATTATGTTGCACTCTGCTGGACAACACTGAAATGCAATACTCCTTTAAATCTGTTTTTCTGTGTTAAGTTTCGATTTTACTGTGGTATGGAAAAAGACAAAAAGCTAATTATCATCCTTTTAACATAACATAACATAACCAAAGCTGACCACCACAGAGAGTGAAGGGGGATGAGGAGTCACAACACATGCTTTAATAAGAGTGCTGCACTCAGTCAGTGTTATGGGTCTCTTGTTTATCATTCTGATGGCAGTGACACTACAGGGTAACCAGGTTAACCAGGCTAAGCCAGCTAGCATACTTCCATGAGCATCCTAAAGCTAAGTGGGGCGCTGTCATAATGTGCTCCAGAATTATTGTTGTGTCGTTCAGAATAAGTGGATTATTAAACTATTTTGACAGTAAATGTTTGGGTCACAGAGCATATTCTTCATATGAATGCATGCACCGAACCATAACATCAGTGCTGTGACACTTTGGGACAAATACACTTACTGTTACACCCCTATAGTTCATATAGCAATGTGTATTACATTTCACTTCATTTCTTTGTTTTGTGTTTTTATTCATTCATTTCAGATCATCTATATATCACACTGTGAAATGAAATATAGTCCACTGAGGTATGGAATGTTGCTCCATGGCAGTAAAGATATTAATGAATTTGGTCAAAATGGAATGGAAGACACAAGGAAATCATGTTGTATATTGGTTTGTGTGTTTTTGCGAAGGAGAGCATGATGTTTATCTGAGGTGATAACATTTGACTTGAGATCATTTCTTTTACTTCCAGACATTTCTCCTTAATACTGTCACCACAGTGTTGGACTCATTTCTGTGTGATAAGTGACATTGTAGCCACTGCAAATCTTTTTGGCCCTGTGCCCCTTTTGTTTGCTGGCAGAGGCACAGCTTCCCTCCAGAGATCGTCATACTCCAATCCCTACATGAAAACATATGTTGTTATGAAAGCCCTGCTGATTCACTGTGGCACACATTCATGTGAGACATTACTCAGGCGTTCGTCCACGGCGTGCTGGGGGAGTGAGTGGGAGTTTCACTAGCTGTGGTTGTGTATTAGAAGGTGTCTTTATACTCTGTGTGTGTGTGTGTGTGTGTGTGTGTGTGTGTGTTTGCACGTGTGTGAGAGAGAGTCATGGGGGCTTTTAGTTTTGAAGCAAGTAAAAAAAATCTAAAAACACTGTAACAATGTGAAAGAGTGGGTGTTTGGTGTGTATGTGCGTATGCGTGTGCGTGTGTGTGGGTGTGTGTGTAAGAGATGTCAGTGTAGCTGTGAAACATGAGAAAAACAAACCACAGAAGGAAGGTTGGCCTCAAGGTAGAAAGACTTACTAATAACCAAAAGGCTGCAGGTTCCAAATTTTGTGCTGACATAGTGGTGTGTTTCTGCTCCAAAATATATCATTGTGATCAAAATTATTAATCACAGCTGTTTTTGATTACAGAAAATGTAAAAGCCTTTACCATGCATGCACTTGAAAAATGGCTCTAAGTGTCCTTCATGGAGCCCTGTGGCTTCAGTCAGCTTGACATGAGCAGTTACAACAAATTCTAATAGTCTTCATGGTTTGAGAAACACACTATTAATTTGTATAAAGATAAACATAAACACTTCTGCACTATAATCCACTATTCTGCTCACTATTCATTATGCAAAAATGTGGCTAAAGACACTGTTTCCATCTCAACGCCATCTCAACATCTCCACACACACTGTTGACCTTGCAGGTGTAACAATTGTTTTCAAAAAGAATTCACAAACAATTGTGACAAAAATGGCATTTAGAAATTCTCAGAGCCTGCAGTGATGTCTTCAATGTGCATTTTTGTCCAACCAAAAGACCAAAACGTGCATTTGTAATTTGCAGTCACATGAGACAAAGAAAAGAAATCCTTACATTTGAAAATGACTGAAAACAATTATATATATATATATATATATATATATATATTAGTTGCAGCTCCAAATCCATTTTATCCACCATTAGTCTCTCCTCTTTGTAAGGAAGGGTTAGCCATTCAAGTCTAAAGTGGGTGTGCCTGGTTTTAACATTCTGTATGCTTTTGCTTCATTCTTTTCAGTCCTGTAGGCCTACTTTGAAACAGCTTCAGAGTGTTGCTTTCACTCTTAGTGTCAGTGAATTAATATTTCAAAATGTAACAGTCACAAATTTCAAATGTAACTGTCAGCTGGCATCTGGGAGGTAAGTAGCTCCTCACTGGAGCTGAAGTAACCTGAAGGCACTTATGTAAAATGACAATAAAGAAGTGTAATTTTTAATAATGCTATTGTGTCAGTATGCTGAGAGACCTGAGTTGCAGCTGGGGAGAAAAAACATGCCTTTTATTGAGGCTAAAAATAGTCTCTAAAATATAAATGGTGTCCAACTGAGGAAAGACGCTGATTCAGTTATTGTCTCAAACTACATTTCTAATCAACTGGCTGGCCCAAGAAGCTTAACACAGCCAGCAACAGCTCTGAGTCATCCCTGCACACTAAGAAAAATGCTTGCTCACACATACACAAGCCCACTCCAATGCATGAGCCTACACAACTGTGGTCCCTTTCTTTTTCACTCTCTGTCACAAACACAGGCATGCAGCTCTAAATGTGTATTCAGACAGATTAATAACTGCATTTAGCCATATAAGACTGGATTAAATGACCTTCGACTTGTGGTCATGAAGCAAGAGTGACGACATTCACTGACGTGATAAAGCAAAAAGCTTAAGAGACTCTGGGAAAGGAATGACAATGAATTTGAGATGCTGACATGGCTCCCTCAAACATGTTTTCACCATGATGAAGCAAAGCATTGTGATTCCTAACTGCCAAATTCAGCCAGGGTGACTAGACATGTAATCTCAAGCAGCTATACTCCTGTCTCAAATGACAAACATCTGGACAAACCAAACTCTCATGATAAAAGCTGTTAAATAGAGCTCTAAGCTGAGCCAAAGGCAACAGTGACTGGTTCTGAGAGCAAAACATGAGCTTTTCCCACCCGAGCCCTTGAGATAGAGCAGCTGCAGTAGGGTGCATTTCTACAACTATTCCAAACCGACTTCGTTTTAACGTTAGCGTGACAACAAAACCACTTTTCACACATTTAGATTACAGAATTAATGAAAACCATGACTATAAAAATGCTTTCTTTTCTTTCTTTTTTTTTTTTACTGATAACAAGTTTAAGTAACAGTTTATTAACTCAAGTACTGTTCTTAAATGTATTTCTATTTTACTTTATTGTTCTACTATTAAAGATAAATATGCATTTTACTTTGCTATATTTGTGTGGCAGCTATAATTACAAGTTACTTTACAACATTTAAATTTGCTTCAGCTCCACCAACAACATTAAAATACAGCTTATATGACACACTCAGCATAATTTACTTTTACATTTGAAACTTTATGTATCTTTTGCCTCTATTACATCTGTACTAGTACAGTACAAACTAACCACAGCTGATAAACAAAAAGGATTGTTTTAAGCAATAAAACTGGTTGGAACCAAATTTTAATTTGAAATCATATTGTCACATTTCAAGAAGATGCAGTAAGCAAAGTCTACAGCAAACAAGGTCCTTTTACAGTGAGAACAAATACTCTGTTTGACAATTGAAAATCCTCACAGGGACATCTTTTTACCAGGCGGGTGAACTGGGTGTTGAACAGTTAAAGATTAAGCTAAATGTCCTTGATCAGTTATCCATGTAAGAAACATAGATTCACAGTACCTGCAGCAGGCTGCTGTGTGTGTGACACTGGTTTCATTGCAATTAAGTTCTGGTGTAAAAACTCAGACTTTTGAAAATCTGCCATCTGAAAAGCATTATGTTTAAGAACTACATAGCCAGAACATCAACCTGGTGTACAAATAACATAGAAACACAGATGTCAGATAGCGGATAAGGATATATTGTGATTAGTCGGCTCTCACATTAAAGAGTGCTGAGCAGCAAACTGTAAAATCTGTATCATTCTTCCTTGTTATAAAGATGAAGAGAAGCGGGAACAAGGGAAAGATTGATAAAATAGGAAAGCAAAGCATTATTTTAGTGTAACTAAACACAAATAAAGCAAGTGAACCTGGCACTGCTCCATCACACCTATATATGATGTCACAAAATACAACAGTAAGCAAGAGTTACTGTCTTTGCTTGTCTCTGCCTTTTGTGTGTGTGAGTGTGTGCTCAATAATTTTTCTTTGGAGCATTACTGAGCAGCTGAAGTAGCTCACACTTTCAGTTGCTGGTATTAGCTTGATGCTTTTTGGTCTCCTGCAGGAAGAGATGAAGTCTCCCACTGAGTGTGCGAATTAGGCGAGTCAATGTTGACAGAGCTGTTGGCTGCTTCAGGAGACAACTGAGAAAGCCCGCCACCAGAGCATTTGAACAGCAATTATTTGAGCGCATGCCAAGGTTTGATAGAAGTTAACATGTGTGTCTGACACCTGAGAGTTTGTCAACACTGTCTGAAAAGCAGAGATTTGTTCATTTAAGCTCACTTTCTAATTAAACAGCTTCTTATAATAAATCACGCTGTGCTGAAAGTCTTTAATCTTTTCCTACATTAACAGCGTGGAGAGGCAACTTGGTAGAGGTTGAACAAGGTCAATGAGATGAGGTGAAGGAAGAAAAAGACAAAAACACAAAAAGGAAACACAAAATAACGACAGTTATAATGCACTAGTGGGGGAGGGGGCTGTCCTGATGATGGCGCCAAAGGAAATGTTGTTTTGCTACCTAAATTTAGTAGTTCATCCTCTGTGCAGTGGCTATTTTAGCACATTCAGATTCAACTTGTCAGTCTCAGTCACACATTGTCAGCTGTAGTTCTTCAGACACAGTTGTACATTTTCAGCCTCAGCTGTCATCTACGTCTAAGTCATCTAAGTCATCTAAGTCATCTACACCATAAAATGTCAAAAAATATAAAAATTGGCCATCACTATATCATTGAGCCCAAGGTGGCTTCTTCAGACCGCAAAAGATATCTAAAAGATATTCCATTGCCAATGGTGTAATGCAGAAAAGCAGTGACTTGTAACACTGACAACAGTCTATGTTTATTTTTAGTCAAACTGATGAACTCTTTTCTCAGATTATGAACACAAAACTTCAGGATCATGTTAAGGCTTTACAGACAGTAAAACTATGAAAACAATAAAGCAAATAGCACTGAGATATAGCACTGTTGAGAAACGGATGCAAACACAAAGCCAGGTAGGATTTTATAATTTGGAGAGTGAAAGAAGATAGTGAGATATCAAGAGAGAGACTGACAGAGCGACAGATAGACTGATTCAGAGAGTGAGGACAGGGCACGCAGCAGTCCAGAGAAGGGGAGGAATGAAAGAAACGCTGTCCGTGCAGTAAACTGGCTGACTCACCCCAATTCTTTCAGCTCCGGATGACTGCTGCTAATTCGACCTATTCAAAGCTGGCTTACGGTAACAAGGCAGTCTGGGAGATAACGGTGGAAACCGCAGGCATTTTTAACCCCCCTCTTCCCCCTCTCAACCTCTGGCCTGCTGCTTACCTCCGCACACTTGCAGCCATCACTACCCCTTCTGCGCTGTCACTTTCCACCAGCACCATGTAGTGCATTCACTTTCATAGTGCCAAAAATTGTGTCCAAGCTGACTGATATTTATTTATAGCACTAGTCGTAAAGAACAAAATCAAATGCCATCACTGCATTTTTGTCCTTAGGTCCTATCCCTATCTGAAGAGCCACTCCATTTCATACAGTACTGAGTGCAGCCAGACCCGCCACTCTCTGGCTGTTACTATGGAGATGCCAGCAGGGCCAAAACAAAAGCAGAACAGAAAATAAGCAGCCTCAGACAAGAGCCCCTGGCAGAGCTCTGAGTGCCAAATCTGGCTTGGCAGCAGAGGCTGGAGCCATCTCTCTCTCTGTCTCTATGTGTCTCTCGCTCTTAGTCTCCAATCTGCACACTGGAAGTGTTTATTCCCAGGCAAATATTGATCTAGAGAAATAAACGAACTGACGTGAGTCATTGAGATGAAGGGGAAATAATTAATTAGCGTTTAAAACGGATGAGTCCTATAAGGGTGTTTGAACTCGCTTAGATAAGAGAGGAGCTTTGGGATTGCTGATGCCAGAGCCTAGCTGGGTCCCTTTGACCTGAGCTTGGCATTTAGAGCCAAAAAGCGAAGGATCTCATGCCAAAGGACAAGATGAGAACTTTTAAAGAGAAACGAGATCACCACTTAAGACTGGCTGATGTCTTCATAAACTCTCTCTGAGATGTTAGAAAGCAGAATCTTTCACAATGCTCTTAGGCAGAGGAATCATGTCTGCCTTTGATTGATTTTGCTGTCAGAATTTAATAAAACCTGGAAAAAAGAGTCATCAAAGTGATTTTTAATGCAATAAACTGTGCTCCACTGGTATGCATTACATCACACAAAACTCGTGAGACATGTAAACACACACGCGCACGCGCACGCGCACACGCACACACGCACACACACACACACACACACACACACACACACACACACACACACACACACACACATCTACCTTAAAAAAGCTGCCTTGAAAGTGTTATTATACAGTATGACCACTTTAAACTTTATGAAATGTAGAAGGCGCTTTCTTCCTTGGCCTTGAATGAGGCATATGATTAAGTAATAATGCTGCTGGTACTGTTTAAAGGGTTTCTGTTTTGGGAAGCACAAGGTCTGCATCCATTTTTAAACCCTTTATCCTTCTGCTAAATCTGCCACACTGGCTCATTAACATATAATCAGTAAAACCAAGGCAAAATGCATACACCCACGCAAAGTCAGCAACAATCTAAAGTAGCACACTGCAAATGACAAACTGATAAATCTGAGACTAAAAATCTAAATTTTGTTTTTTCTGGTGCACATCAATTTGTCATGAATGAAGTGTGTTTTTCTCAAAGCTATTATGATACTTTCAAGATACTGATCATTTTCTCTGCACAATACTTCCAACAATAAAAAACTGATATGCCAACAAGTGAAACTGTCTTTTCCTATTAATTGTTCACACATCTAAGAGAAATAAAATAGTTTTGACTGAATATGAAACTAAATGGCTTGGGTTTGAATGAGATATAAAAATGTTCTGAGGAAACCACTGAGGAAAATAAAGAACAATGGAGAACAGGTGACAGGAACAGGTCAGACTGCATCGCAGCTATCAGTCCTGTTCCACAAGCCCAAAGGCACCAGGAAGTCACAACCATATAAGGAAGAAAAGCTTGCAAATGTGGGTGTGGTGCAAATAACTTGGAACAATAGACCTGCGGGAGAGACTTTGTTTACTTGAATTTTTTTTTTTTTAAACGTGTGCATCTTGTTTCAGTTTCAAGCGCACCAGCAGGACCAGTTTTTGATAACACAGTGATCACACAGAAGACAAATGAGTGTGAAAAATGTTACAGAAATGCCTCTGGGGATTTGAGGCAGATTGTTTTTTACTTCTTCACTACCCGCTTGTCAGACTTACTGACAACTAACCACATATAGCAACTAATCGTCACCAGGTATCTGTATCTCTTAACCACAAGTCAGATTTCATAGCCATTCATAGTACCAATTTAACATATTTGATCCTCATCATAAATAAACACTGTGCACATTCAACAAACAACAGAAATGTTACAGAAGCAGAATCCTGCATGTTGAAAGTGCAAAATTCTGGTACAATGTGTAATGCTAGTACAGTTTTACTTTCCTGGTTTTGTCAGTTGTATTGGTTTTATCAGTCTTTTATATTTTTATTTTTTGTATGAATGATTTTATGGATGCTGCAAAGTGTGTGGAGATAAATGTTTTATGATGTAGTGATGCTGAACCCAAGAAAAATTTCCCTAAGGGGACAATAAAGTATTTCCTATCTTAAATATCTTGGGAGATGACTGTATATTAAACATTTAAGCAATTGCTATAACTGACTCTTCCCAAATGATATCATGGAATTAACAGTTACTTATGATGCAAAAATGCATCTCCAATCTCAAAAGAAAAACATACTTCCAGTCCTAAAAGCTTTTATTGTAAAGGCTGCATGAATATGTTGAATAACCTTACATCACATTACATTAAAGGATAAGTCTGGTAATATTCAAATTTTTCTTTTACTGTTAATAAATCCCATGAAAAGACCAACCATAAATTCATCCTATGAATAAGTATTGCTTGTGTAGTGAAAGCTTGATATAGCTGATTCCCCTGTGGCATAGAGCTCTATTGTTGTCCACAAATCAAAAACACAGCAAGGAGCCACAATGTTTATGCTCCTGAAAATACTCACTAACAGCAACAAATACACCATTTACTCCTTGAGTACTGGTTATTAGAAACGGTTTTCAAATTGCACAGTTTGACTACATCTTTCAGAGAAACCTGTCTTACATCCCCTGGCCAGAAACAGTCATGGACATACTGCACAGCATTCATTCATTCACTCACTCCCACATGAATCCTCCTAACTCAGTGTCATAAAGCATGCTAATTCTGTATCATTACTCACTTTTTAGTCATAATATGTGTGTGTTGCTGTGAGAGAAAGTGGAGTTCTTTTCACCTCTTCAAATCTATCATTTTCATGATTTTCTTATTCACTGAGAGATCTAAAATTTGATTTCACCTCTCTAAATTAAGTCCTTATGAAAATGATATAAAATAATAGAATGTAAAGATCATTTAACCCTGTCTGTTTTGACTTGTTCCTTTTTTCCTCCCTTCCTTCCTTCTTTCCTTCCTCCCTCCTTTCCTTCCTTACCTCCTTCGCTCTTTCTTTCCTCCCTCCTTCCTTATTTCCTCCCTCTTTTACTTCATTCTTCCTTCTTCCTTCCCTCCTCCCTCCCTTCTTTCCTTCCTTACCTCCTTCGCTCTTTCTTTCCTACCTCCTTCCTTATTTCTTCCCTCCTTTCCTTCCTCCTTCCTCCCTCCTTTTTATCCTTCTTCCTTCCCTCCTTCCTTCTTTCCTCCCTCCTTTCCTTCCTTCCTCCTCTTAATTAAGTGTTTCCTGAGAAGTGCAGTGAATATCTCATTCATGTAGTAGGATCCATTAAAAGCCTTTTACAGTAAGTATCCACCTTGAGTTACTGTGCTTTGTCTAAATGCATACTGTATGTGTGTGCGTGTGTGTGTGTGTGTGTGTGCGTGTGTGTGTATTCTGGCAGAGGAGCAGGAAATATGGAGAATCAGGATTAAGAAAACAACACACATTCCTGACCTAAAAGAGGATCGCTGCTTGCTAAGAGGGAAAAAAGTGAAAGAAAAGAGCATGAATGGAAAACCAAGCAAAGGCATCTCTGTTCACTCTTGTCAAAAATGCAAGAGAGGTTTTTAAAAGCTCATCCTGAAAACTCTTCAACTTTCTGTCACGCATGAATACACATACATACATAGGAAGGACACCACTAGGAGATGAAGGGGGTGCAGAGGATAGGAGGTGACCAGTAGAATGTACTTGCTGCCATCTCCTGAGCATTAATCAATTACTGAACTAATTTTGCTCCCACTTATGGATCTGCTCTGTGTCTCCCCTTCTATGTTCAACTGTTTTGCTTCCTGAGGGGACATAATTAATTTTTCATATCCTCCTGCAGCTTTGGCATTTCAGTCACAGCACTCTTCTGTAGGGCTGCTCCACTGCTGAGTGTCACTCAATGCTCTGGTTTCTACTTGCCTCTATGTCACTCATATGTCATAGAAATGCCATACATGATTTACTGTATGTGATTACTACTATCTGGTTTTTCTGCAGCAACAGGTCCATTCAGATTTTTAGCGTTTAGTCTTTCGACTAACAGCAACACTGTTCCTATTAGAGACAGGGGATTTTTTTTTTCAGTTGTGTGATGGTTTTGATTAAATTAAAGTTGCTTTAAAGCCAAAGTTATTATGTTTTGAGTGATTCTGATCCTGATGTGCATTATGAGATTGTGGATCAGTTTTATGGATAAGGAGGCTGGGACTCCTCTGGCAGGAGTCTGGCAAAGCCACCCCACTATAATAGTGGTCTTTCAAGGCCAGAAATAAATTAGCTTGCATACATAGTATTTGGTGCAGTTTAAACACACTTTGATGTGTTTCCAACACTGTCTCCTAGAATTTACAATCATACACAGCTAAATTGCAACAGCAAGTACATTTATACACTAGCTGAATTACACTTTACATTTTCTCTAAACATAATGAGAGAATGTTGTTAATTAACATATTTGGCAAGTTGTAAAAAACGTTGATGCTGCATAAATGAGTGAAAAGTTTAGAGAGAGTGTTACAGTTTTTTCCTCCACCAAAATATCCAGTCTTTCATTGCACTATCCACTACAGCAATATTACATTGTGTATGGATATATTGGACTAGCAGTAAAATGTTACCTATGAACATAATCCAGGCAGCGATTATGTTTGCTAGTGGAACATAATTGGGAAAACAATTTAGTTGTGTATGAACACCATTTCGCGGAGACAGGGTTGATGTTTGCCCGTTGGATAGGCTAGTGGGAGAGCTGTCAATAAAGCTCTTGACTAAATAACCAGCCTGAGACCACATGAATAAGAATTCAAAAGCTAAACTAATATTAAAGCCATCTGCTGATCATGGAAATGAAGTGATGTATGAGGAAGCTGTAACCATGGGGACACATACAAAGTTTGGACACTCTCATATAAGAGAATGGAAAGATGTAACTCACTGGCACTGTATGCCATCACTCCTTAAATGTATAATATATATACACAGTACAGTACTAGACAAAAGTGTGGACACAATTTTCTGAATTGGAAAAAAACAAAAAACAGAGAGAGAGAGAGAGAGAGAAACTTAGCTACACAATAACTACCCACTTATAAAACACTCCTTTTTGCATCCTGCTTCCACATTAGAGATGAGAGATGAGGTCCAGTTACCTCTGCTTTACATTACCACTTTGTAAGCTGTTTGTTAAACCAGATAATATAAATCAACATAAAGCAGTCACTAAAACTGTCCGATGAATGAGTTAGCTGCCAGTCAATACAATTTCATGTTTACACTTCTTGGTTTGTAATAAATCAGAGCAGGCAACAATTCACTTTTACTTATTTGGTCTGAACCAACTGAATACAAGTACAGCAAGTACTAGTCTTGGCGATACACATTATTGATACTGATCTTACTATTTTAAATTTTTAAAAATGGAAAACCCTAACCCTAACCCTAACCCTTTCCCCAATAAATGTACCAGAGCCTAAATTTCAGACAGCTGAAAAATCATACTCAGTTAGTCCACTAGTTTATACCTGGGCATTGCTTTATTTTTAATAGCTGTCAGTCTTAAATAGACTCTGATACTCTTGTTTTCAGACTTACATCTGTTGCAATCTGGCTGTGAGAGGCTAGTAGCAGATACTGGTAGGTTACATGTGTGGCTCTCAAGCACAAACACCTCTGCATGGATCTCTCTTCTCACTCTCACAACCTCTATTAGAACCTCCATTACAATTCTTTAAAAAAACAAAAAAACTAATATAATAGTGTCATTTGACCTTTCTCCTTTCCTTGTTTCCTTTCTGGGTACTCACACATGTTTCTTGAGTGAGCTACAGTAAAAAGACAGGAAAAGCAGCATTGTTTCATCCTGTATGTTGTAGTGAGTATGTGGTACTAGATGTGTACTGTCTTCTCTTCTGTCCCTCTTGTTCTGAGTCACTTTATATATTACACATTTGCACCTTGAAATGAAAATTTGGGGAATTTAAATCAAAGTAAAAAATTTGATGTGTCTCAATTTGTTTCCGAAGTGGCAACTTTATAGGCAGTGTTTCAGAGGTGACACAAAGCAATACCAAAGGGCTGTCAGAGCTGGGCAACTTCATTCACAGAGCCCAGCATAATGCAAAGTCAACAACTTTGTTTCATCCAGTACACAGCAGCACAAATCCCACCAAAGAATCCATCTTTCATTCCTGCAAAAGTTGCAGGGTTTGAATAGTGAGAGGGAATGACAGGGACGAGAAGGTCTACTAAGTCATTCATCCTTCACTAGCCGATAGATCGAGACATTACGTCAGGAAAGGCTTAAAAAAGACACTTGAACAGGCCAAGTGAATTATGGATGAAGCAATGGCAAGAAAGAGAAGGCTGAAATGTATGTAGAGAGATATTTCAGAGAGTTGAGGCTTTCGTCAAAAGTTTCTCCCCCCCCCCCCCTTCCTGTGTAAATCCTATTAAAGCGGTAGGTTAGCACAGATTAATTGGATAACCTTGTCATCTTTGTCCAGGCTGTTCCACAGTGATCAAATATAGAAACCCTCAGAACTACTCCACACTACATTACACTGATCTTGTATATATAGTAGAGCACTAGTCAAACGTTTTGAAACACTTTGTCATTCAAGAGAATGGGAAGTACTGCATACACATGTGTACGTCATGTAATAAGTACTAACATGAGCATGGATGTTAAAGGAACATGTTTCAGGATTTTTCTTTCCTATCTTAAACTTTTTTCTTTTGTCCTGCAACATTAGCCCTATTGGAAAAATGGATTAAACAAACAGACTTGTTACAATAAAAGGTCTAGTTTGTTCAAGAGCCCTTACTCTCATTCTCTCTCAGAAAGAATTTGTGGCATCTCAGAAAAGTCACTTGCTGTTAAAATTAGGTTGCTGGTCGAGTTTGGGGTGGTGACTGTGGGAAGGGTTACCCTGCTTTGATGTATCCTGTGTAAGACTGAGAGAGAGAAGAGGAGGAGTAGGGGAGCAGGGATCTGAGCAGTTAAGGGTGAGGAGGGTGACTATAGGTGCAACAACAGAACAACTTCACCTGGCTGTGACACAACCACCAGGCAGCATCATTTTACTTTTTTTTTTTTTTTTTTTTTTTTTTAGGTGTGACTAAAATAAATAATTTATTCAATCTTTATTTCAAACTCTTTGGGCAATCCCTAAAGAGTAATTATTTCCTGAAAATGCTTTAGACATTTAGGCATTAGGCATTGTTTACCTCAGTTCTTGGGTCAGTGTCCTCCCTCTAAATTTGGTATTTTCAATAATGCTGTGTGAGTGCATGTCTCTGTGAATAAAACAGCACATGGTTTCAGTAACCAGGAGGAGTTGGGGTCAGTTGTTTCCCCCGGTTGACTGCTCCACTCTCTCTATATTTACTGAAGGTAAAAGCCCTAATTGCATACTCAAATATGTAGCTGCTATTTTTATGATGCAATTGCATGTTTTGAAGACTGCTGAGGCTGATTAACAGCAGGTTTGGCTTATTTAACAAGGACAGCACACATGAATAAACCTTGTTGTAAATGGACCAAACTTAGCCAAAATGTTATTTTTCATCTGCAGTTCCTAAAAAAATGGAGAAGACCAATATACTGATGTACCTTGACAGGTGCTAAATTGAAACATGCAACACAGAAGGACATAATACAACAATCAAAGCAATGAAATGGGAAATATTCATGTCAACATCCACTATTAATATGCACTGAAAAAGACAACATAGTGCTGGCACTAATGAAACATGCAAAGCATGAGCAGACATACGGAGCAAATACACATACAAAATACATACCCTTGATGAAAGAATACAGACTGGCAATAGCAAACTGGAAATATATGACAGCAGACAGCACAGATGGACTGTCAAGTTCAGTCAAGACTGTGAAATGAAGGCTTTTTATGAATGGATGTGTCCAATTTCATCTCAGTTTGTAAAAACTCTATAAATGCTCTGGATCAGTATATGATGTATTTTTAACAACTTGTTGGCTCTCGCTCTACAATTATATTCTCTGTAATAAGTAGTTTAGAAAAGGTAAAAGTAATTAAATAACTTATGAAACTGTTAATATTAGTGGAACATTTGTATTCTTCCTCTCCAATATTGTGTTAATGTCATTAGCTTTGATTGATCAAAAGTGATTTCTAGATCATCATTTCTGCTTTATGTTGTGCCATTACAGCTCTTCACAGTTTATGTGAAAAGCACATTGTCCCTAATTTCTTCATTCTCCCTGTATTATTTTAAATAAAGTTGTTGTCTTTTTTTTCTCTTTTATTTTTTTTTACACAAAACACATTTCCATCTCATATGCTCATTCCAGACATGTTTTACTTTAACCATGAAGGTGAATGTGATATCAGAGCATCAATGCCCTGATGGCTGACACAGAAGGGGGAAGCACCAAATCAAGGACCCATCCAGCTATCCCAGTCACCCCACTTGTCAGCTGATTCATCTCATTCATCGACATTTGCTCTATGCCCCCCTGGAGAACATGAGCCAAAAATCACATGGAGAGCTATCAAACTCCACTATTTCTGTCCCTGTCGATAACAGGGCTCGCTTCACCGCATCCACTGACCTGATTTTAAAGTCTATGCAGTTGGCTCCAGGGCCAGGGGATTTTTATCCCCCTCCCTCCACAGTTAACCCTCCCAGGCCGACCACTATCGACATTTAAAATGGAATAATGCATACATAATGCTTTGGTACTGGTATTGCATTGGTGAACGTCCTATCCCACTACTGTGCATAGGGTGAGACAGATGAGTTTTTAAATGCACTCACTCTAAATCCAACTCATGGAGTGCCTGAGGCTGAATGTAGCTGCG
The DNA here is from genome assembly GCF_027409825.1 of Scomber japonicus. NCBI lineage: Eukaryota > Metazoa > Chordata > Actinopteri > Scombriformes > Scombridae > Scomber > Scomber japonicus. Next base: position 24,851,415 of record NC_070579.1, read on the forward strand.
CTCCATGTCCTCACTGTATGCACAGCACTGGGAGTTTTATGCCATTTTCTGATAATTCAAAGAATTAGTTTGTTGGCTTGAGACATTTTTCTCACCAGAGATATCCGGATTCTTTAGCCAATCTTCCTCATGACTTGAGAAACTGGTTCTCAGTGTGATTCTGACCTTTAATATCATGTAATCTGCCAGGGTGCATAGGCAGCTGTAGCTATGTTTTAGACTACAACACTGGGTCAAGAAAAAAGCTGATCCCACATGTAGCTTAAGCTATTCCTCTTTCTTTTCAAACACTTATTGCAAGAAAATTTTTTGCCAGTTTGGTAACATGTGAGCTGACGGAGATAACACTAATCTGATCTTTTCAGCACTTGCTAAACAAAAGCCAATATGTTTTTGTTACATATTTCATTAACTATTATACCACTGGAAAAAAAGAAGCTTTGAGATGCTATTGTGCACAAAGCTGTAATTTCACTACGGTCTTCTTTTAGCTGCTAAAGAATGCTGCTGATGTGGTGTCACTGAAGCGAGAGGGAAACCAAGCGAGTTTGGCAATGTCCCGTTGGAGGGAGGATTAACATTACTGAGCTGCCTTTGTGTGTGTTCACAGTCTTGTATTACGTAATGTTACTTGGGCCAAGCTGCAGGACTGGTGACACTGCTCACACAGCAGGTGTGCTACACAAACATTAGATTGTCCACATGTACAATTCAAATACATAAACTCTCCTTTGTAGAGCTTTAAATGTGAAACTATTGTTGATACAGTGTTAGGGGGATTTGACTGATTTTGAAGGATGTAATAAGTAGTGGGATTTGATAACACTATACTACATACAATGCAATAGTGTTTTTAAAGTTTTGTTCTCACACCTCTCATCTCCCACTTACAAACATAGGGACAAAAAATTACAACCACAGAAACTCACTGTCTCTTTGAGTCTAGCTGATGGGAATTCAAATAAATCAATACATCCATCCATCCATTCTCTAAACCACTTATCATGGTCCAGCACCATCGGTTGAAAGGCAGGGTATAGCCCCAGTCTCTAAAACTATATAAACTGAAATAGACAGACATTCACCCATGTGCCCTGGGATTATTTCTATATTATCTAACATGGATTGGACTGAGAGAAGAAACTGAATCACCTGAACAGACATATAGCCCCAAATCAATTAAAAATATATATCTAAATATTTTCAGACTGTGATTACATCCAGTTGACATTACTGCAGTTCACAGAGGAATGTGACCAACATTTCTGAACTGATCACATGACTGGGCTCAGGTTGTGTGGGAAACATGCAGCTTAATGGAACTAGAAAAACCTCCTCGCAGTTGTATGCCTCTGCCAACCCGGTCGAGTTGCACTTTACACCCATGTCTGTCTAGATTCATATAATATTCGTGGAGAAGACTTGGAATTTAATAAAAATTACTATTAAGGATATTTTTTGGGTGAAACAGAAGATACCACTGTATTGATATGTATGATTCCAGTGAAAAAGATGCTGTCTTCACTTAGAGACTATTTTTACAGAGGAGTACATGATCACCTGAAGCTCAATATTAGCAAAACCAATGAGCTTGTAGTGGACTACCAGAAGAACAGGAGGCCTGCTGCCCTGCTTCCTACAACAGATTTGAGTTGCTAGATAGGAACAACGTGACTTAGCTCATCCAACCCCTGCCTTCATTTAGATCATCACCTCTCCAGTATTTCAGCACTGGCTCGTCACCCATTCATTGCAAGATCATTTTCTCAGCTACAGGTGTAAGCAAATGTCCCTTACCTGCTCCCGCTTGTTAGTCATTGTCTTTGCCCTTGACTCAGGTTTGTTGCTCTTTTCTGTTGAATGACTTTTAGCATGTTCACTGAGAGTAACAAAAAACAGAGCCAATTTCCTTGTATGTGTTCACAAATCATTCACAAACTTGGCCAGTAAAGCTGTTTGTCATGGAGTCAGTAGATGGTGCTTCAGATATGTTGCTGCAAAGAAACTACAAATTCTAAAATGTGGATGTGTCACACACATCTTCAACCAGGCAGCACACAAGATCAGTGTAACCAGTTCAGTATCCGATCAAATGTGAAATATGGTCACAATCGTCCCTTCTGTTTCTGAGTTATGGCATTAAGTAATGACCAGGGAAGTGTTTTTGTAGAACATTATGATGTCATTGTGAAGGTAATTTTTGACTTTATATGTATAATATATATATATATTATGGATATAAAATGACATCACTTATTGTATCCTATTAAAATATATTAACCATCCTGTTGTGTACAGTACACCATGGGCCTGATTTACTAAGATCCCAAATAAAGAGTACTTAACTGCGTGTGAAGTGCAACAGATTGCACATTTGGTTAGCGTGTGCTTTGCGGGTGATCTACTAAGAACTGCGCAAATGACAACAGGTGCAGACAGAAGTATTTAAATGAGGGGTTTGGACAAGAAAATATAGATAGAGTATCTGTTACAAAGACAATGTTGTTAGTAAAACCAAGAATATTCCACTCCAAAAATATTAACACAGGTGGAAAAAGTCTGTTCTCTGCATATTCTGTCATTGTGCCTCCGTCTCCTCCTCACCACAGTGACAGCAGTCATCTGTGTGCAGCGTGCAACCAGTTAATACCTGCCCTTCAAATGTATTATTTATAGACACAGTTACCACCAGCAAAATTACCTTCAGTTTGGTAAATTGCAATGCATATTTACATTTTCTCCTCCCTGTATTTTGCACACTGGGGTAAAAATGCCCCATATTGCATGTTCATTGTGGCAAATGTACTAAATGAATAGCATGTATTATCTTGCACATATGAAAGATGCAAGCTTCAGTGCGCCGTGTAAGTAGATCAGCTTGCACATTTTTTTGCAGGTGATTTCAAGTTTACACACACAAACCTTTAGTAAATCAGGCCCCATGTATTTAAAAATGTGTTGGTTTTCGTCTGTTACAAAATTTCAACTTGGTTAATTCAATTAAAAAATACAGAACTTTGCATAAGAAACAATCTGAAGTCTATGAAGGTAGATCATGAGAAGAGGGAGGATGAACTGCTGAACAAGATGCCATTCACTAAATGTCTGTGAAACTGTCAGGAGGGAATGTTGACACTGTTAAGTTTTCTGTCAGCTCAGCATGACCTGTATCGTCCTCCATGCCTGTTTCCGAGGATCTGGTGACAGACAAAGCAATCAAAGTCACTTTCCTGCCTCCCTTTGCATCATCTGCTCAAATCACCCATCTGTTGTTCTTCTGCACAGCCAAGGGCACTTCAATCATCATCTGACTTGTAAAGGGTCAGAGTATGGATCTGTGATCTGCGAGAGAGAGTGTGTGTATGGATGGAGATGTGTATATGTGTATTTCAGTGTATTTCCACGGTGTATTAGTGAAGTGCAGGGAACAACACTTCAGATTGAGCTGTAAAAAAGGGTGATACACTGTTGGGATGATTATATGAGTTTATATCATGCTATAAGATGAGTTTTGTGTAGTCAGTGTCAGGGATTTGTTGTTTCTGCTGGTGCTTTGTTGTAATAAAACTAAATGTTAAAAGTCTGAACTAAGGTACATACAGATATGATAATCATGATGAGTTGCAAAGAGTAACAAAGATGTTGATTACAGTATGCAACACATAATATGAGACTGGATGGCTCAGATGTGTGTGAGTGTTTTTGTTCAACTTTTTATGAAAATGTTTTGTACACAGGTGAGGTCGCCAATTTCCCCAAATCCACAGAGAAGCCTGTAATCTCCAAAATTGTGGTTGTACATTATCAGCAACATAAGCATGACCGCATGGGCCACCTGAATGAAATCAATTTACAGGAAAAGGGTGTTTCATTTTAGAAAATCAGACATGATCCCGACTGTAAAAAGCCAGCGTGGTTCTTCTTCTCTGCTTGTAGCTATGCAGGAAAGCTGGTTTTATCATATCATAATTCACTTGAAGCCTAATGAGAGCCACAGCCCAAAGCTGTTTGTATAACATAAAGGCTGCCTCTATTAGCACTGCTGTCACAGAGGGGGGGCTGGGCATTGGGTGGCAGCACAGTGACAGTTCAGCTCATAATAGTATTCATTTGCTAACAGGACTGGACTTCTTCAGCTAGCAGTGCAGCGAGGCCCACAGTGGCGGCAGGATCAGCATCACTACCACCAAAATTCCAGGCAAACTCCTCCAGAATGACACTTAGAAAATGTAATTAAACACAAGGGGTTTCTCACAGTGGGTGCTGATCACAACAGGGTTTCATATCCAGCATTTAATGTATGCGAGCACACACACACACACACACACACACACACACACACACACACACACACACACACACACACACACACACACACACACACACACACACACACACACACACACACACACACTTATACCATTGCATACTGTCATTAGGTTTACTGACCAAGATGAACTGGAGAAATCAGAAGTGTGTAAGCACAGGAGACTACCTTGATGACTACAGTTAGACACTAATTAATAATGTAGTTGAAAATCAGTAGAGAAATAATTCAATTAATTTCAAACATAAATTTAAAAAAAAGCTAATACAATAATAAACACAGAGTGCTTTGTGATAAAGATATACGACTTTACACATTTTCCAGTAATGTTTTTTGTATGAATGTATGCAATCAGTGACTGTATGTAAGAATTGAAACCACCCACACAGCAAAGAATCAGATGATTAGATTCTGCTCAGTTGTGTGACAAGCAGCCAACCAGACCCTCTTTGAAAAGAGAATATACATGAGAACAAGACAAAAAAGCACATAACCAAAGCAAACCTACATTACAGCTGCATATCATTTATTTTTATACTTTCTATTAGGGTTGGCAATATATTGATATTATATCGATATTGTGATATGAGACTAGATAATACAATTTTATGAATTTACCAGACTGTTATAGCTATTCTATTATTTACCTTTTCCCCACTTAGTCATTATATCCTCATTACTGATGATTATTTATCAAAAATCACAAATATCTTGTGAAAGCATCAACAGCTATCTCTACAATGTTGTTGCAATATCGATATCAAGGTATTTGGTCTAAAATATTGTGATATTTGATTTTGTCCATATTGCCTAGCCCTACTTTCTATTGTATTTGTCCCTACAAGCTGAAACAGAGATGTTAAAGATGCAAGACATGTTTCCAAGAAGTCTGACATTTAACTGCACAGCAATCCAATTCATATGTCTGCCAAAGACACATTTTATTTGATTGTTGTTTCTTGGCAAGTTAATGTCAGACTCTAGTCATGATAAAACGTCATCAGTTCCGTCATGATGTGTCTGCACTTCATTCCCTCTCACTGCAGCACGTCCACCCTTGGCTCCTTTCCGACTGCAAGGTTGCAAGGTTGCAAGGTGAACAACCCACATCAGAGACAGACAGAGAGAGGGCATGGCTGAGTGCCATTTCAACAGCTTCTCCTTTTACATCTCATAGGCTCACTCCACACAATGGTCTCAATTCAGACCAAGGCCCAATGGGTTTCTACAAAATTTCTATGTTGATGTACCACAGAGCCAGTTCCACTGTGAGCTCCATTCACAGACCGTTGGGGATGCTTACATCATGAGCTGTAGATAAAAAGGTCTGCTTAATTTCATAGCGTGTCATCCAACTATATCTCAAACCGATGCACTGCTCTCATACAACAATGCCCTCAGTGTTACATACAACACAAGTCTGCACCCGAGGCTGGATCATAATTGTACATGCTGTCTTGAAAGGTTTTCATGTATTCTCTCACATTTCATTCTCTGACTTAGCCATGTGAAGCAGGAGATCACTGTTTTGGCTACCTGTGAAATAATGTGTGCAGTCAAGAAAAATACAGCCACAAAACTAAATTTGATGAAGATACCAGGTAATAATTTTCAACCAGAAGGCTTATCAAATATATTCCTCTTGGCTGCTTTCTGAGTTCTTATTGGCTACAACTGATTACAGCTCTCTGAAGTTATTATCAAGTACTTCACAACAAAATCTAATTTGTTTGAAGAGATTGGGATGTCTGGTCAGGCTCAAGAACTCAGTCAAATTGTGTCTGTGACCTCTTCACATTTAATGAGTCAGCACTGACTCTGCTCCAACATTAGGGGCTACCTCTGTTCTCATAAACTCGTGCTCAAGAGCTAAATCTGAATTTTTGGCAAGTATGTCCCGCTCAAGTTTTTTCCCAATCCAGATCTGAGTCCTTTAAAAGAATTTTTAGTATCTGCCCATACTGAATCCGATTTCATACTTATATTTATATAAACTGAACACTGAAATAACAGATAGCATACTAAAATTGGCACCCCAGGCTACTCAACCCAAACACTGGTAGTCCTAACTATTAAGTTGATTATCTTAAATCACTGAGTGATTGAGAATGGAACTCCTGAAACTGAAGTGATGCTATTAGCTACAGAGAAGAAATTAGTCTGCTGGAAATGTGGCACCACGGAAACACTCAATTCACCCACCATCAGACAGCAGTGTTACAGCGTGGAGTTTCTTCCCTCACAAATAGTCTGTGGCAGAGTACTACAGCTTGCAAAGAGCACACAAAACCTAATCAACTGTTCATGTAGTTACTCACTGAATTAACATTAAATAGCAATAGCTGATATAATCTGCCCCTGGCTAGTGGTTTGTCATTTCAACCTGTGAAAGCAACAGTCAGTGCAGTGAGAAACTGCGGTACTTTGCCAACCTCAGTGTCAGAACTCCAAATTATTTTTGACATTCTAACTATAAGACTTATATGCAGTGAAATGCTCGCACTGTACGTTGTAATAGGAACAAAAGGAGAGCAGCTATGCCACATCTGTAATGTGCACCCAGGCTAATTATGTCTATTAAGTGACAGCCAAATTAGGCAACCATTTGCTGCCATTGAGCCTGTATTGATTAATTGATTAGTATGTTAAGCATGTTAAGCCAGTCAAATCAACAGTAGTGATAAAGACCGGCTGCTGGTAGGTAGAGGACTCACCTTGACATTGGCTTTGGTCTTGCTGTTGCTGCTGCTGCTGTTGTTGTTGGGGCTTGGATTGACATCTTCATTAACTCTATCCAAAAGCCAGAGGAGGAACTCCAGAGCATCATGCTGAGAGTTTCCCCGAAACTGAGAGCCGTACTTGGCCACTATGCTCTGGGGAGAGAAAAAACATAATTAACCCGTCACTTTGGGTGATTTCAAAAGTCATTAAATCCTGACAAAATTAGGTCATGATTACATGGAACATGGTAATTTGTAATTTTTAACTGAGAGCTGCTCTGGCATGAAGCACACAGATGGGGGAAAAATCACAGACTTGTTTTTTCTCTCTTACACATGTACAATAATTTAAAAGCATATGTCAGACATTATTTGGCTATAATAAGACCATGTAATTAAATAATTCATAATTATCTTTGGGGCTCTCTGTGAAAAGAGAATTTCACTGAAGAAAATCAGTGGCAGAGAGCACTTCAGTGGGTTCACTGTGTCACATGTACTAGGCAGCAAATCAGGTGATCCCAGAATCAAAGAAAAAACTGTTCACTCAAATATAACTTTAGTTTAGTTTAGTAGCTTTATTGTCATTATATTGAGGCTCAGACAACAATATAACGGAAATTAGATAGGACTCCTTGAGCCATAAGAACATTTAAGATAATTTAAAACAACTTTAGACATAAATAAAAACATTGACAATGTATAAAGAGCAATAAAATTCAATATGCAATATAAAAAAGTGCAAACACAGTTTTACAATGGTTTTACAATGGCCACACAATATCCAAATGAAAAAAAAAAACGTATAAAGATCTAATTACTTATACTATATCTATACTATAATAATTACTAAATTATTAATTTTCTGTCAACTAAAATTGATCAAACATAAAGTCAAGATCTGACTTATTAGATTCAGATTAAATTGCACACCTATGTTTGGAAATGTGCTCTTTTCCAAGGACATTTCCAGTGGAGTTAGTATGATCTAGGTGAGTTGCCGGTCTAGTTTTTCTTATTTGAGGAATACTAAGGACAATACCTTCAAAGAGATCAGACGGAAGATTGTTCTAGTACTACAAAAAAAACTGACACACTGGAAACAAGTGAAATAAACCCATCCCATTGTTTTTATTTTTAAGTCATATTTTATGACTCATGCTCATTAAATAATATGTCCAAATTTGGCTGCATAAGATCATCAGTAAACAAAACCAGATACATCTATATCAGATGAGCCGTATTTAAGAAATCATTCTCTAAATACATTTATAATTCACCGACCAAAGGATGACTCATACAAAAAATATCCAATAACTGACAGGTGTTATCAGGGGAAAACAGACTGTCTAATTCAATTATGAGGAAGAAGTTGTGAGTTTATGAGTCAGACAGAAAAAATGACAGAGAACACTAATGACAGCAATAACATTAGGTGGCTACTCCTCTGTCTCTCCGTCTTTGTCTCTCCCTCTCTGTGTGTGACTGACAGAATCTAGGCTCGGCTCCACAACTCATTAAAAATAACTGCATCATACCTGCAGTATCCCAGTATCTAAATATAAACACAAGAGGGAGGCCCCCCTCTACCTGGCAGAGACAGCCTGCTAATGAGCTTCATCACTATGAGGAAGCACTGACATGGGGATGGAGGGATGAGGGACAGATGGAGAGAGGGAGAAGAGGAACGGGGCTGTTGGGAGTTTCAACCGGCCTACGACTTTTCTTCTGTCTCCCTATTTCCACAGTTGTGGCTGACCCAGAAATGAAAAGTATGAAAACTGAGGCAGCACAGTTTCTCAAAGCTACCATCAAAATAAGGATGATGAAAACACAAAGGACAAGAAAAGGAGAGTTGCCAAGGTTACGATCACCAAGCTGATTCTGGGAACAGAGACCTGATGACATCAAGAGGTTATGACTTCATGAAGACGAGGGAAGGGGGGGGCAACTTCGCCGCTGGCCTCATCTCTGCTTTTTGTTCCCTTCATCACTTTCTCAGTGTTTGGGTGTGTGTGTGGGTGTGCATCACAGCTGGGGATAGTAGTTTATTCTCATCTCTTTGATATCTGTTTACAGTGCTGTCTTTCAGTGTATCTCTGGTGAAATCTGCTACACAGGCTTAAAGGCACTGTAAAGTGATTTCATAAAGTGGCTAAGTTGTATTCCAAGGCATGCAGTCTTGTTTTATTATTTGTTGTCTTGTAAAGGGGAGAACTGGAATGAAGAAAACAATGAGAGACTGAGCAGAGGCAGGTATGTTGATATATCGAGTTCCTCTGCAAACACTCACAGTGTTCAGAGTTGACCTGAGCACAGCCCTGGTGGGATTGTAAGTGTTTGTTTAGCAAACACTTCAGAGCTAGTCAAGGAGAGGATAAAGGCAGGTGTAAGGGTCAACCTGAGAGCTTTTTGTAAGAACTATTGATCAGTCTAGAGACCAACAATCTGATTCTCAGTCCGAACCTAATGGAGCCTGACCCAATGTGGTGGGTCAAGACAGCATTTCTCTTAAATTATATCTCTCTTGAAGCAAGCTTTGTTCCATTTATTGATTTTACTCATCAGTGTTATTTTCACTAATCTAAGACTTTCAAACAATGTTGTGTAGTCTCGTAATGTTTCTCAGTTTAAGGCTGTTTACTTGAGCATGGTTTAAGAAGAACATTTTGAACATGACATAATCGAAGTCCCAGTCTTTTTTTTTTAATTCAAGTTTCAAGATGACACCTAAACCTAACTTGTAATTATTGACCTGGAAACTGAGGAAATCTGAATGATGTTACTCATCAATGCTAACTAAATTTTCATTTTAACGAGAATGTTTGGGAATGTAGAGTAGGACTCATGGGTCAAGTGATAAAACAAAGTACTTTTTCTTTTTTTTGTTTTTGTTTTTACAAAATGCACAAAATAACAAGAAAGCATTACAGAAAGATAACAGAATGACAAAAGACAGCCATAGACCTGCGGAGTCTCCACAACAACGGTCATGACCCCCCAGTTGACTTTGGAGGTCAGACAGCACTCTGGAAGCATCCTCTCCCCCCACTCACCCATGTCTTTGCTACCTTTGCTTCACCTCACACCATTACCCCCACATCCATCCTCCTATTCTGTAAACAATGACAGATCAGATCTCTGGCAGGGCAGGAATTCACTATAAACACACAAATGGCTCTCCTCTCTCTCCCTAAAAAAAACATTTACACTACCACACCTCATCATGGTCCAGCCTGACAAACAGGCCTGGATGGATTCCCCAGTGATGGACAGAGAGTTATACTGACAAATTATAAGAGGTACTGCACACTTTGCTTTTCTCTCTCTCACACACACACACACACACACACACACACACAGTATCCATTCCCCCCACAGGTGTGGCTGGAATGAGACTGGGTGGAATCTGTCATTACTGGCTGCTCTATTTGCTGCTTCATTTTTCAGCAGCCTTGTGTTGCTGGCTCACCTCTGCTGTCTAAACAGGCTGGACGCAGGGCACTCATCACTTACTGCCTCCACTTATACCACTCTCTTTCTTCATTCATGCTGTGTTTCATCCATCCTTTTTCTGTCTCTTTCACACACTCATACAACCTCAGTCCTCTCTCTTTTCTTTCTTTCTGTTATCTCTTTTTCTTTCTTCTCTATTATATAAGAACCATTCCCTTTAGTAATAGATACCAGCTGAGCTCCAGTCAGCCCAGCTACCCTTGAAGCACACACGCAGATGAGCCACTCTTAGCAGTGTAGCACCTCTTATCCTCCTCCTACCGTCCATATAATTCAGCCTGCTCCTTCCTCTGTCATCTGAGGCCACACTGGATTCACCTCCAGAGCAATGGAGAACAGGCAGGCATTCATCATGACAAATCTAAATGCATCATCTCTGAAGCACACCTATATTTTCTCTTAAACACAGAGAAGCTTGGATATCCTGTGATAAAAGGTGCCAGTGAGTCAAGACTGAACAAAGCCTACATGTCCGCAGATATCCCCGGTGTGGGATTTACAGGCGATCAGTGAGAAATAAGAAGGGATGAGATGCAATGGAAATTATTGCCTCTGAATGGTTTTTACAGCTCGGATAAGGCTCCTCGGGGTCTGCTGAAACTGAGAAATTAATCGTCTGAAGATCCACAGCTGATGCTGTAAATAAGCTCCATGTGCACTACCAAAGTCTAGGAGGTTGTGCCTGTCAAGGTGTTTAGAGCAGTTTGAACATGTATGCCATTTCCATTCACTTCAGGAGAGTCCTCCTACTAGACTCTTCCATTATTCGGTGATCGTGGTCTAGCACTCCGGGATAGTAAAGATTGATTTATTCCCTCAGTGGCTTCCTACACTGCGTCATTGAGGCTTGGTACATAAATCATGGGAGGCATAATAAACCTGGTGGGAAAAAGTCTCATATTGTAGTGCTTACACAGATACAGCCCAGACAGACTTCTTCTTGTGTTTCTTTATTGCCTTTTGTCACAGCAGTGTAGGTATAATGGAGTGCGGCTCACTGAATCATGGGAATGCATGCTGCTTTCAAACAGCATATGGTGGCTCTGTTACAGTACTTGTAAATGGGCTAGCTTGCATTTAATAAGTGGGAGATGGAGTGGTTAAAGCATTATTACTTCCACACTCACTTCAACAGCTGACATATAGACACCACTGAAAGCCTCTGACCCAATATAAAATACACTGATCTATCGTATGCTTGAAAGCTGAAGAATAACACCAGGTCTACCCTCATTCTATTTGCTAAAATCTCTAACAACACCTGCTCCATTGAAAAATCCCTGTAGTCAAATTGAAATGAAAGGCTACCCCACTGTGCAAATTCAGCACAATGTCCATGTGGTGTATATCCCCACTGCTATGTGTGTGAGTCTACATACCACGTATACATCTGAGCACTGTGAGTGAGAATGAGAGTGGGCCTTGAAGGAGAGCAGAGACAAGAAAAGACAAACAAACCATCAGTCTGCCCTGCCTCACTGTCACACACTTCCTGCACTCCCAGAACAAACAAGACTACTTAAAACACCAGGCTTCATCTTCCCAGTTGAGCTCCTCTAGCCTTACAGAGCTGCATCCTGTCAAGCGTAAAAAGATGAATCCGGGATACTCTCTGAAACTTTGGAGAGTAGTTACTGTGTTGTTAAATCCTCTAGGTCAGGAGTGTGAAGTGGCAAAAAGAGAGAGAGAGCTCACTCTATCGCCAAGTAAAATTGATGTAGACAAGTTTTAGACCAAGCAATAAAAAGGACACTTCATCCCTCCAGATTTAATCAACATCAAACGTGCAGTGAACCAGTTATGGCAAAGTTTGAGAGGTTGAAATTGTGACCTTTAAATACAGAACCTCCATTGGGGTGATCTGTGAGCACACTTTATATAAATCTGACTCATTGTATAAGCCTTTTTAAGAATTTAATGAGTATATAAGGTGGACTGATTATTGGCAAATAAGATAAAACTAATGTGAAGACTTGCTTTAAGTGTAAATTCAAGAGATTGGTGTACAAACTGTGGTAATTTATCAGTTAATCATGACAGACAATTAATCATAAACAGTTTTGATAATTGATTAACTACTAATACAGTAATATTAGTGAGAGGCGTTGGTACTTGTTGAAACAGTGATTCACAGGACTGACTTGTTTTTTTTTTTTACACTCAGCACAGATGTGATTAGATTTTGGCACAAACACTTATTTTGTGTTGGCTGAGTATGAATTTAAATGTATTTTGGTATTTTGAATGTTGGTCAGTATTGGACTATTACAGACAGTACTTTGACTAGAACAAAACTTGTTTTTCAGCTTCAAGTCACATTCCTCAAGAGGACGTAACATTCAATGCCGACTTAAGTCTCTACTGTATCTTTGGAGAAAAAAAAGCCTGAGGTCATTCTGCTATTTTAAAATAAGACATTGTGACTCCTGAGAGGCTCACAACTCCGACTCACTCCTAATCCCGATCCCAAAACAAAAAAAATATGTTTGAAGAAGCACAGTAAGGGACCTTATTTCTAATAAAAGTTTATTTTTTTCACTCCTTCGTATGCCAGTGCCATCTGTAGTCATAGTTATCTGTCCCTTTGTGTATGTGTGTGTGTGGGGTGGGGGGGGGCTTCTAAAGATCACAAGAGGGATGATAGTTTTGTTTACTATAATGTCTCTCCCTCCCTCTTTCTCTTTCTCTCTCCCTCTGAGTGCACACCATTGGAGGCATCTCAACAGGGGGGACTCCTCCTTTTCCAGGCTGAATGCACTTGCTCCAGTAAACATCCTCTCTGCAGCTTCACCCTGGGATGAGCAGACAGACACAAATCGCTGTGTCAATGCAGACGGGGGGGGGGGGGGGGGGGGTGAAGGACATGCTTGCTTTTTATTGCATGCATTGCATGGGCTAATATTCACTGTTCCCTTTTCCCAGAGTAAATACATGACATGAGTAAGCTTCTACATATTTTTCATACATTTTTTATTGTGTGCAAAACAAGTGTCCTGAAATCAAAATGGGTCAATGTCATCATGCACACACGGTAATTCAAAGGATATAGATTCATTAATTACTAATCATTTCTTCATTCAAGGCCTTTTCACTATTCTAAAAATAGGCAGGCCCTTCTGTAAGTGAGGCTGTATGTGAATTTAAAAGTTTGAAATGTGCTTTGTGTGCAGGTGCTTAGCTTAAATGCAATCGTTTTCTAATATCTAATATGTATTCCTTTGTATAAGTCACCATCTTTCCCTTACAGCTTTGGAACACACAACACTCCAATGTGCTTGTTATTAATTCATTACCAACGGGTGAAGAACAAAGTCGCATCCAAAGTCACTGTCATGAAAATCAGCCCTTTCCATTATAAATGATACCCCACTCATACTGCCTCCCTGAGCATGAGGCTGTGTGATTATGTGTGTTTGTGCACAGGTTGCATACCGCCTTCCTTATAAGTTCCCCCAAGCTGTTGATGCAACAGAGCAGTCACCCCTCAGTAAGCTTACTGGTTGACTGTCATCCAATAAGCCCAGAGGGAAAGCTGGAGGCCCTGTAGCGCTAGCTCACAACAACAACTTCTGTGTATGTGAAGTTTGTGGCCACTTCTTGTTTACATTCCTCTACATCTAAAAAGAGGATGCTGTGATTGCAATGTGCTCACTACATTAGTTTTAATATGTATTTCACAGGTGCTGTGAATAAGACTGGAGTGCTTGATCCCCTCTCGCTTCACATGACAGTCTTGGAATGCAGACAAACCACCTCGAGGTGCTGGATTGTTGGACAGGTGAATCAAGCAGAGACACTGCACCCTGCATGTAATCAGTAACCACATGGCATGCGCACACAAAATACCACTAGTTAAACAAACACTAATAAAATGTTGAAACTATGAGGTAACCTCGTCAGGTGGTTTTTCATAATTACTGCTTCACATGAGTAATGTTTGACGACTCCTCCTCTGAAACACAGACATGTCAAGGAAATGGAAGGCAAAGGTTGACAATTGACCCTTAAAACCTATCCAATAAAGTGCTCACCTGATGTGTGTTCATTCAGTATTTGTTTTGCCAATGTATAATGTGATAGTTTGTAACATTATAATCCTCTGTGTTGTGGTATAGAGTACAGGATGCTTAACATGATGGAGAGTTACTAACACTGTGTGCTCAGGTAAATACATTTTTTGACAAGCCGCCCACTGGAGAAACTCTAGGGGAGGAATGTGTATTATAATTATTCTAGCATGAAGATAATGACACAGGTTATCTCTTTATCCATGGCTGGGGTAACCACCAGGGAGCCCTGAGGCACACATTTCCTGTAGAGTGAGTCCCTATTGAGCAGCACTCATATATTGAATACCTAGCCTCAAATATTCTATGTATAAATTAGTTTGTGGTAATTTGCTAAAACCACCTCAATGCCCTGTGGTTTTGGTTTCATTGGGGTTCATTAGTAGCCTTAGTGAATTAGTAGTTCATGTGCAATTAATTAAAAAAAATCACATGGGGCTTAAAGGGGTCCATGTCTGCTTTGCCCAGCTGGTAATCCCTCCATCAGGTCACCCGGTTGGTAGACTGTACGAACCAGGCCACTGAGGTAAAGGTGGACAAAATCAACACAACAAACCGGTAACATCAACATCAGTGCCCACTCTGTCCTCACCTTGAACTCCACGGAGAGCTGTGGTGTGTAGTCCAGCGTCCAGAGCGCTCGAACCAGCGAAGCCAACTGCTCAGTCACTTCTCCCCCGGCGATCCTCGGCTCCTCGCCCCTCACTTCCCCGTTCACCCTCCTGTGGCAAATATCCGACTTGTACTGCTCCAGCCCGAGATACTCAGCCAGCAGGTCCGTGTTGCTGAGGCACTGAACCACGGCGTTCATGAAACAGGTGTTGCCGTGGTTCTTTAGTCCCAGCACCCCGGGGGTCTTGTCGCCGTAACACCACGACAGTCTATCTTTCACCGAGCCATGAGAGGACACCGTGGAGCTCTTCTTCACGGTTCCCTCTCTGGGGATGTGCGAACAGTCGCCTGTAGCGCTTTGCCCGAAACCGCCGTCGTCGTCCTCTGCGTCCGGCGGTTGCGCGTCGCCAAAGTGCGCCAAAGTGCCCAAAGTTTTAAGGATCCTTCCCATGAAATTCCCAAAAGATCGCAGCGATTTCCTTCTGATAAACCTCCCGGTTTTGTATTTCTTTTCTTTTCGCTTCGTCGTTTTGGGTTTCATGGGTTGTTTTCTTACCTTGTTTTCCTTTCGGGCATCCATGGCTCTATTTCGTATTAGGACTGAGAGAAAATGAAACGGGCTGTGGAGTCGCACCTGTCTGCCAGGCTGTCTACCCCTCCTCCTCCTCCTCTTTTCTCTCCACAAACCTTACCGCTGAGGTGGCACCGACTCGGTGCCAGTAAGGCACATGATTACTGATATTATTCCCTTGACATCCCGGCACTATGCGATTGTAACCCGTCCGCGCGTTTTGATGGGTGAAGCTCTCTCCCCAGAAACTACAGAGATGAGCTGCTACTCTCTCTCCACATCACAGGTTCAATTACTTCCTCATCGATGGCTCTAAGCGCTGGCGGTCTTTCACACTCTCTCACCACCGCTATTCCTTCCCCCTCCCTCCCTCCTCTGTGTAGCTACAATGCAAGTTCCTATTTGGAGGATCCTGTCTAAAGCTTGCCCCTCAGACATACATTTAATTAACCTGGATTAGATATAGTTTATCACAATGAAAAGATAGCTCAATGAGCAGGAACTGTTTTTTTACAGTCACACACTTATTGGATCGGTTATGAACATAAAACTTTACACCTCTTGTTTAATACACGGGAGAGAAGGAACAAGGAAGTTGTATTCAGCAGGTGTCAAGGACTGCAGCCTTCAACTGCCCCCTGTAGGACCAATTACAACATCACCTGCCCTAAAATGTCCAGAGGTCACATGAGATGTGCATGTGTTAGATTACTCAGCTATGGAGGCTGCAAGGTTACATTTGTTACATGTATGAGTTTAAAGCTTCACTTTAGTCTGATCACATATCTACACACTACTGTTCACACAGTTTTGAGAATAACCTGACACTTTCCATGCCTTTTCCTGATGCATCATTATCACTGTTCAATAATGACCAATTGACCATGACCATTTCCAAATGTATTTACTTGAACAATCCAAATCTGGGACTTTCAGATCACTGTTTTGGGCTAACAGGAAAAATGTCATTTTATTTATGTTGAATAGACAGCCTTTGTCCACACATGTATTACAGTCCTTGCTGTCTTGATGTAGATGGCTACTGAGGTATACTAGTCATTTACCTCCATACAGTCTGCTTCCTTCTGTGACTGAGACACCTTCCTTATAACACACATGCATTTACAGATAGATGTTTCCTATAAATAACCCAACTACTGTCTCCACACACATTTATGGCTATCAATGGGGAGCTGGCATCTTTTGTGCAATATTCAGATTCTAATCATCTGAAGCTTAATTTCACAGCTCACCAGTACTAAAGATTGGATTTAGCAGGCCAGATGTACTGATTTATTGAAATAGATAGTCAGGGCTGCAGTCAATATTTCCATAATTTCCACAACACTCTTATTCTCGTAAAAAATGCAAGAAATAAATGTCAGTCTGTGGGTCAATCTGTGATTTTATGTTTTATCGCCATGAAAAGGACTCATAGTTGCACAGCTGCTGTGTTCATAAGCAGAACTGCAAATGGCAAAAAGAGGGATGTTCTATTTTAAGGAAACAAAGATGTCATTTGCTGATGTGATTTATACTACAGGTTTGTTATGTTACTGTTTTGGGGAAGCAGAGGTGAGCTATTGATTATTTAGATTGGCTATTTTGAACAATACTGAGGAGAATGCATTCAGATCACACAGTCAATGAGGCTGTCTGCTTTACACTCCCTCCCTCTTTAACCAGAATCCTCCAGGGAATTGCCGTTGATAGATTACCTGACAGCAGCCATGTGCTTAAGCGGCCAAGAATCTGGGCCTCCTCCTTGTCTCTACAGTAGATACATACATTTATTCACTGTATGATATGGCCTTGCTTTTACATATTCCGATTTCATCTGCATTAAGAAAGTATTTAGTACATCATCAATCCTGTTGTTCCCAAACAGTCTACAGAAACAAAGAAGGGGTTCTTGTGCCTTGGAGTTCATTTTAAAATCAAGTGGCACTATGAGAATTCTCATTTATTCAGTATATTGTAATGTTACTAATGTAAGTATAATGTTATCACTTTTCTATATCTGCTGAAAAAAATCTAATATTGACATCGCTGCTTCATCAAGGTGACATTTATTTCCTTTGATCAGAGTGTAACAACATTCTGCAATGCTACTGAAAGATTGGTAAGTTTGTTTTCTAGTGTACAAGACTCAACATGTCACGTTAAGCAGAAGCAGGGTGGGGGAACCTCCACCGGAGAATGGCTCCATCTTCACTGGTACTAACCAAGATGCGGCTGTTGTAGCAGACCTTGATGCTGGTGATACTGCCACCATGTGCTATTCCAATGTGAGTTACAACGCCTTCCATGTAGTCCCACACCTTCACCAGTTTGTCATCTCCACCTGGCGTGGAAAGGCAAAAAAAAAAAAATCCCAATAACTGGATGGAAATCTGAGCAGATCATACAGTCCAATGTCAGTAAAGGAGATGAAAACACTCATCTTGAGAAATGAGCACTGACTCATCAATATTTGAGAGTAAGCAAAGCCCAGGAAGCAAAGATCAAGAAAAATCAAATCGTTAATGATACAGTTCTTTAACTAAAAGGCACTATCTGAAAGAATAATGCTAAGTAAAAGGACGACTATCTACAGTGCACAATGAGTGCACATGTACACAAGAGATTCTGTAGATCATTAATGTATTTGGGGTTGAATTATTGATAGGAAAATCACTACAAGGAGCAGAGCAACAACACAACAAGCAGCATATGTGTAATGAACCATACCTGTCACAAAGTGTTTGCCATCCTGTGTGATGTGCATGCCATTGATGGCCCCAGACTGCGAGCCCTCCACATCTCTGATGGTTGAACCGTCGTACACATCCCAGTAGGTAACCTGAGAAAACACAGAGAAATAACCAAGTGCGGTGGCAGGTGTTGCACATTACACACATTTGACAATTACTGACACTGTTTATGTCAAAGAGGGAGAAGAGAAACATGTGGTAAGTATACACTGATCTTGTCTTTGGCACAGAAACTAACCTTGATTATAAACCATGACAACAAAGAGAAAAAAATGATTAAGCATGCATCTTAAATAAAACACAAGCTTTTGATCTCCTTGCTGCAGTTTGAAGTGCAGTAGTAATTGCCATTGATGATTGATAAGTTGTCAGACAGACCTTTTCTCTTCTATTAGCTTTCTTTTCAGGTGATGTGACAGCCAAATCTACACTCTTTGTGCTATTGTTTTATTACATCATCTCATATATACTGCATCACATGTTACTTTGAGGTCACATATTGCAAACGATAAGCTTTATATTTGTTACGCTATATGGAAATGAGCAGGTCTATGGTCAGATTCTATCAACCTGTCACACACCACTATTGAAACCATGTTTGGAAATCTAAACAAGATTTAATCATCCCCAGGGCTTTACAGCTGTCAAAGTATCGACTCTTACAAAAGCCAATTGTTAGCTGAAGTTATTTATAGCGCAGGTGACAGAAACATCACAGTGCCACACACTAAGAGAGATTCTTTCTTGTTATTTATATGGCAAAGCTGATTACATCTTAAAAGTAAGGGCCAGATAGATTCAATCATCAAACCTGCTTTCTGAGTCATCCTGTATGAGTAAGTCTCTGGTTGGAGATTTAATTGCTCACTAAACACTGAAAAGGTCCAGAAGCCATTTCAAAATTTAGTAAAACACAGGCAAACAGATGGCACTTCAAAGATGATCAAGTTTTGAAAGTATTACACTTTTCACTGAAAAATCTCTCTATATATAGTGTGGCTGTAATGATCAACTATGCTATCTGCTTATAAACAATGTACAGAAGTGTAATATTTGACTAACCTAAATACAATTATGAGCAGAGTTCCAAGACTAGCATTTGTATAAGAAAGAGTTCAAACTACAGAGCTGCTCAGAATATGCCCAATATTTATGAGAATAGCCTCTGAGACAGGATTTCATTTCTCTACACAAGACCTATAATGCATTATAAGAGGGGAAATGTAATCTCACACAGACATATCAAATACCTTAGGTCATAATGGAATGAAAGAGGAACAAAAAGCTCAGTAAAAAAGGAAAAAGAATCTTATTTATAGTTTCAGAGCTGCAGAGTGATTCTCAAAGCAATAAGCTGCCCCTCCTACAAGCCACAGGAACATTTCTGCAGGGGCCATTTGAATCCACAGCATTGCCCTGTATCAGATTCACTTATTCAGATGGACTGGCTTACCAATATTATTACTATTTCCACAAAATAAAAAAAACATCATTTAGGAAAACACAGCCACCAGCAGAGGGGAAAATAATTCACTGTGAACACTGAATAGAAAGTTGTGTTTACCAACATGAAACTATTAATTAGTCTATCACAAATCAAAATATTGTTTCCCACTGTGACAAAAACTTATTGTAACACTCAATATCCTCCTCCTTCTTCCTCCCTGTGTTGTATTCTCTTCTTTATTGCCACAGTCACGACCTCTCCCTCCCTACTCATCTCATTTCAGCAGCTTATTAGAGAGTACCACCTGTGTGAGTTGTCTTGGCCCATCTGTGTTCCCTCCACCTGAGCCTGGGAAACTGGCCCGTAGCCACTACTTGGCCCACCAGGCAATTAATTACATGCAGCAAGTGAGGGCAACGTCAGGGCCACACTAGTAATGCTTAGAGCAAGGCAAAAACCTCTGTTCACAACCAGAGTACAGTCTCCTGAGCTACAAGACAAGCATTACATCATTGAGGCCTCATGCTAATTGAACCTAGTATTGTTAATGACATGTTATTCATACTTTCTGTTCTCCTTTAGAGAAATGATCCATCCTTATTTTTAGCTCTGTCAGCACTGTTTATAGTAACAACACAGACAGAAAAGCTGCAAGTGTACTATTTTTCACTTAAACTATATTAGCTAACAAGGCTACATTTCCCTTGAGGCAAATTAAATACCACTACTTTAACTGGAAACTATACAATAAACCTGCTTTCAACAATAAATAACAAAACAAACTTGAGAAAATGAAAAGAGAGAGGTTGACTCCAGTGCCATTTTTTTCTCCACTTATTATGCCATCAAAAAACATGTCATTCTTCATCACAAAAGGTGTCATTTTATCATTTTATCTCACTATTCCTCCAGTTCTGTTGCTTTACTTGCTGTGAATCTACTCATTAAGGCATGCTGGGATGTGAAGGGTTGGAGCAGGAGGGCGGAGAGAGAGCACAGAGCGCTGGTATTTGTTCTCCCAGACAGAGTGCCTGTGTCCTGGGATGAGCAGATGGTGGATCTGGCTGGCACTTGGGTGGCATAGGCACATCCGCAGGAAGGCACGAACACCACAGCACTCCCCTCTATCTCTCTTCTCTCTCTCCCCCTCCTGTGAATCCCTCCCTCTGACTCTCTCTCCTCTCACTCAGCACATCCACAGAGCTGTGTTAATCAGCACAACTTGTCCTCACCTCTCAGCGTGCAGAGGAGCCAACAATATGGGTCTGGTGTGCGGTCGGGACCAAGTGGCGAGGATGAAGTGCAAAATCAAGGACACAAGTGTTTCATTTTGCCTTTGTGAACTTCTGACCTCATGTAAATAAGTGTTGCTGAGTTAATGAAAATGACTCGCAAAATAACAGACTTAAAGGGCTGAGTGTGTTCGCCACAGTGGCGAGCAGCCAACACAATGGCTTAATTACGCTGAGCTGAGAAACAAATCACAAGCTTTTCAAACTAATCTATGGACATGCAAGTGTGTGTGATTGTGAAAGACTTCACTGTGCTCCTCTATGCTGATCTTACCAGAGCAGCAGGCTTTTTTCTCGTGCTCAATGAGTGGAGATTATTGTAACAATAACAGCATAATGAGACATATGATTGACCAGTGCCAGCGTGATTTTTAATGATTACAATCATTACAGTTTTTTTAATGCATAAAAGCAGCCAAAAACAAATCTAAAAGTAAAAATATATGGTCAGATTTGTGAGGCCACAGTGATATACACTAGTCGGGAATTCATTTAGGCAAAACTGCCACCTGGAACTGCCTGAAAATACATTCCACTACGATGAGCACTGACTGAAAGTACAAACAGTCCCAAAACATACCTTTCTGTTAGAGCCACTGGTAATAATCTGGTATTCCTCTGGGTGGTAGCACACCGTCCGGAACAGTGTGCTGTCAATCACCATTTGAAGACTCACAAATCGCCTACAGGAAGAGATGCAAAAGAGACACAAGAGACAAAAACAAAGAGAGGAGAGAGGGTACGTTTTACCAATGTTGCAGTAATGGAAGAGCTCACACAGCATGAACTGTCCAGTGCAGTTTACAATAATAAAAGATGGTTCATTCTACAAAATAAAGCCTCACACACTAATTAGCATACTTACAGGTCAAAAAACTGACTTTGCAATATAGTTTATTGTGCACCCACACATCTTTTACTGTGGACACCGTGGCTGAATAGGGTGCAAATCCATCTTCATTTAGGCTCTTGTCTGTCTAATATTCTTTTCAACATCAGCTTGTTAGTTATACAAAAAAAGGTATACTACTCTTGATGACAAGGAGAGGCTGAAAAATATGACCACCATCAGAGTTTTTAAAGGTTTTACTCTCCTCAAAGAGGAAGCCCATGGATTAAAGGATTTTAAGCTTTCTTCATAAAGAACACACTCAATTTACACCAATGAACAGGTTCAGCATTTTTCTCTCATAACAACTCAGACCTAAAAGCGGACCCTTTTCCACCGTCGTAGGTTTTCTGTTAGCCATGTATATCATCCACAATTATGCACAGTATTTTTTTAATGGCTGATGTGATTTATTGATCATTGAACATGACTTTCCACTTGTTTTTTAAACTCATTTGCTGGGAAATAGACCTAAAATCAACTTTATGAGTCATGCACTTTAAAGTTGAGAGGTGAACAGCAAATTAATTAAGTTTGTGTAGATGTTTTGCATTGGTATAGGGCAATTAATTTCATCACTACAAATACATTTGAGATTCCCAAAATAGTATTTTATGAACTGACTACGAGAATAAAGGTCATACTGTGTGTGTAAAGTGTGAGAGTCTCCTCTTGACTTGTGCTCAGGTGTTTAGGTATGCAGGTGAGCAACTCACACTATGTCCCAGATGACGCATGTACCATCAGAGCTGGCAGTGACACACTCTTTGTCGTTACTCTTGATTTTGATGCAGGTGACAGAAGCTTTGTGCTCTTTCATGGTCTCCAGCAGTCGGTGGCCACGTGGCTGCAGCTCCCAAACACGCACCTACAGTACAATGCATGAAACCAAAATCCTTTTCACATCAATTAAAACACAATTATGTTCCTCTGTAACTACTAATTCAGTTGTATAAGTATAGATAGAAATATTAATACATAATGAAAACATGACTACCTGCCCTAAGGCTTTTTTTTTTTCTTTCCAAGTCTGTCAAACAAATCACACTGTGTACCAGAGTGCTCAAATGTGTGTATTTTCAGGGTGATACAGTGTGTACAGTAAAGTATTTTGACACACACACATTTCATCCTTATATCTTTATACCTCTAAAATGTGCTCTGTGTTAGCTGATGTAAATATACTATAATCTTTCCATTTTTAAATATAGCCTCTTGAGATTTTTTAATGCAGCTAATTGGTGTTATTTACTGTAGCTGCATATTCTCCTCCTCTGGACTGCATGTCATCACCCCAATATGTTTTTACTCTAGTAGTTTCTCATCATTTCCATCCAGTTTTAACAACAAAACTTGGGGGATTGTACTTAACGTCCATGAGCGAAGTGTTTAGAGGCTGACTTGTGAGTCTACCACTGACCTGTCCCTCTCCGCCTCCACTGACGATCCTCTTGCAGTCTCTGGTGCCAGCGATGGCTGTCACACCCATTCTATGGGTGTTATGAATGATGAGCAAGAGCCGGCCACTTTCCGGTGCAAACACACGAATCTTACCATCATTCCATCCTACAAAAAAAGAGAGAAAAAAAATAGAGACATCCTTTCTTGTCTGTTATCAAAAAGGCTTACTTACAGTTTATTATAAAGAGCTGAAACTGAACATTTCCTGTACTGATAAGCCCCAATGTTTCATCTGGAGGTATTTCTCCTTCCCTAATTCATACCACTGATGATACTGTGTCCATCAACCATGAAGTCCAGGGAATTGCAGGTCATGTTGGGTACAGTGATGCGCAGTAGCTCTTTGGGCTTGTCTATGTGCCACAACCTGATGTCTTCCTCAGAGCAGGTTGCAAATAATTCTGATGTTCCACTAGGAGAGAAAAAAAGAAAAGAGGGAGATGTGGAATTATAGTTAACTAAAAAGGATATTTGCTGTAAACCAGACCTAGTTTAGTTGAAAGTTTAACCAATTATTAATATATATTATGAAATGAAGTTTGATTTAAGGTATTACTTAGGTCTATGTGCTATTCAACACATACACCTGATCCATTTGTTTTTTCAATTTATAATGGAATAACATGGATAAGGAATGGGGTATGTCACCCTCTAGCGAGCACAATGGGGTACTGAAGTCATATATTGTAAAATATATGGCGTTTGTCCATTTCATTTAAGGGAATACAATCAGCAAAAACACACAGCCAATACAATACCATTGTTTTGTTTGTTTTGTACTATAGATTACACTGAAGAAATACATTTCCATGGATCTGTAATAGTTATTTATCATGGTTTTGCAGTTAACAGCCATGCAGCCTACAAAGCAGAGACAAAACATGTAGAGAACAAGAGGACATTTGTGATTATGAAGAAGACGAGGGTACACAACTGGAATTACCCTGACTTTCATCTGATTTTATGGAGATAGAGAAACAGGGTTTTCCCTGTCTTTCTAAATCTAAGGCAGGTAAACACTCAAAGTAAAAGTAGGCAACAGTTTTTTGGGTGCTGCTGCCCCCTGCCTGTAATGACCAAATCAGCCTCATGATAAGCTTTTAAACCACTGAATCACATAACACATGTCCATACAATCTCTTCTTGGTTGATGTTGAAAATTATGTGGACATTGTGAAACATAATGAATGTTAGTATTCAAAATGTAGATATAAACATGACCTGTTTTAAACAGTGCACCATACATATTTCTGCCATGTCCAGGTCCAGAGCAAAATTACTCTTTCATAGCGAGATGGAGTTTCATGTCATATGAATTTCAATCGATTTAGAATCTTTATTTCTTGCAAAATTTAAAAGCTGACACAAGCCATTTGCTGTTTAACTCGCTCCTGTGTGTCTCAGATCCAAATTATAAAAAAATTAACAGATGGTAAATGTTTTGTCATCAGTGACTGGTGATTCTTTCTCACTAAACTGTCTGCCTGCTACTCACAAACAAAAGGCTACATCTTTAACAGCGCTGTTGTGGCTGGTGGATATGAGTTCAGCTTTGAAGTCCTCGTAACCGAAGCGGTACATCTGAGCTGCCTCTGTCCCAACATAGAACTGCTGGCCTTCTCCTCTTATAGCAATGGAGGTCACTCCTTTTTCCAGCTGGACTTCTCTAATGTGAGGGAGATGGAAATATGAGCAGATAATGAGCAGTGTAAAATAAACACAGTAAAAGTGTTTTATTTACATACCATACTTGATAAATTATACAGTTGTAGGACTCACTTCAGAGTTTTGAAATTAGTCCCGGAACACAGAGTGAAGGTGCCAGATCCAGAGCCTACAAGTAGGTGTCCTGACTTCAGTGTCCTTATGACACTGACACCCTGAACACAAAAGGCATGACTAGTGAGTTTTAATATATGGTCCTAAAATTATATTGCATTATGTACACAAGAATATACCACTCCTCATATTCCTCCTGTTCTGCAAGTAGTTCAGGAACATACTCACAAGAGAAGAGTGATTTCAGGAATGATGAGAAGGTACATAATGATCCATAGCAAAGAAATTACAATCCTAGATGAAATGCTTATATCATGAAATACATTTTAAATGCATTCAGTTCAATCCACTCAATGTACACAGGAGGAGACTTGACCATCGAGCAAAATGTAAGTGAACAACAGCTGAGGTTACCTTTACAGAACCCACTCATGGATGTAATGACTCCTGGTGTGCTCACCTACCAGGCTGTACTTTGCTTTAACTGGACCACAATCACTCAGAAGCCCCGTCTTCAGGTTGATTTTCATTATGTCTCCACTGGTGGTGCCGCAGAAAATGAACTTATCATCTTCTGAGATCTGTGCAGTAATATAAACAAGTCACCATAAGCAACACTACCTAATATCTCCTTAGCTGGTGTGAGATATATTACTGCACAATTCAAAATGAAAGAACTGCTGTGTAATATCACTTGTGTGCTTGTGTGTCTACAAGCACACTGTGGCTAGTCATGTTAATAGATTCTTAGCTGCATATATTTAGCTTCATCATATCCCTACCTATTTCTACTTGCTGTCTTTTTTTTCAAAATCTATAACCACTCACTTTTGGCAACAGTAATTTTCCAAAACTCAAGTGGATATAACAAATTAGTTGAATAAGCTGTGTGAACAAACTGATATGAATGAAAGACGGCCATGGTTTCATACCTCTATACATTTCGCAGTCCTCTTCAGCTTGCCTGTCTGACACTCTGTGGGCCTAATCTTCCTGTTAGGGAGGTCCAGTTCCCAGACTCGCAATGTCCCACTGACAAAAAACAGACGAATTATATTAAAATACTCTAATAGGATAATACAATTTTAGCATTAAGTAGAGAGAATATCATGGACATAAAAAGAGATTTGAAGGTAGGTAGGTGAAATCCATTTTTTTAATGCTCACCCTCTGTGCATTGTAAAATGTGTGTTCATGGGGTGCACAAGCTTGGCATTCACTCACCTCCCAGCAGATACAAAGATGTTGTCATTGGTGTTTGAGTACTGCACAGTGAGGCAGTGACCTGCACTGTGAGCTGAAGCTGGGCTCCCACAGATGGCCTGCTTGGTCTCGATGTTCCATAACACTATGCTGACAACACACAGAAAAACTTACACTCTCAACAAGTAAAGAATCTGTACTGCACCACAGAGCTAAAACATTTCTTTCTGTAGTCAAGAGGAGTTTGTGGTGAGAAAGTGATTTAACTTGTGTGTGACAAATAAGTTACTAGACTGCTAACTATAACATAACAGAGATATGAATAATATTGATTGAGTGTACAGACTGAGTCACCAAGAAAGTTTTGTTTTTTCTGATCATTCTGTTAAACTGGGTGAAGTTTATGATACAGCACCACCACGCTTCAATGGTGATGGCGAGAACAGCATGCATGCATGTCAGTAACGTTATTAAAGTGAATTAGTGATGAATTGCCCTCTTGCATGAATCATAGATCCATAATGGACTAACTTTATGCACAATCTAGGATAATAAGAATGCCGAAAAATAGAAATGCACAGAAAAAATGACATATTGTCAGTATACTAGAAAAAAAAAAACAAATTTCACAAATCATGTTCTCAGGGGAGCTCATGCCTTATTAAGGAGCCAAGCTCCACCTGGCTCCCCTATAGTTCACACCCTGCACATGTCCCTTCTTCTCATTCCTGTGTGACACAATATCTGATTATGTGGGAGAGAGCACTCCTTACTTTAAATAGTACCACTCAAACTTGATGTTTACCTGCCATCATCCTGACCCCCAAGCGACACCAAGTACTTGTCATTGGGAGAGAATGACAGGGCCTCCACTTTAGACTTGTGGAGCAGCAACTGGGCATACACTGTCCGCTTTGCATAGTCCCAGATAATTACCTCAGCCTAGGAAAAGAATACATTTGTCAATAAATGTTAATATTGTTTTATCATTCCTTAAATGGAAATCCACATACTGCACACATACTGCTTCCTTATGTACTACATAACATTAAAGAAAAAGAAAAAACAAGAATTGATGATGGTGAGAATTTAGTTGAGTTAACCTGATCACAAACTTTACATAATGTATATGTATTGTAACTATGGCTACCTTAAAGCCCATAAAGTTGACCTGTCCAGAGGCAATATATGATCCACTTTTGGACACTGAGACACAGGATACATTGTTTGTGTGTCCATGCAGGAACTCCTGTTTGCCATCTTTAATTCTCTTCAGAATTACTGTGCATCCCAGTGGATAGATGAGGTACTCTTTGTCTGGATGAACCCTCAGGCCAGAAAACACATACCCTGATGGAAACAATTTGTAGCACAACAAAACATGCAAGTTAATCTAACATATTTCAAATTAGAAAACATAGATAGACAGGTTTGTGACAATAATGGATGGTCTCTCTTTTTTCTTAAATTCGATGAGCAGAAAACAGAATGTGCAAACTTTTCCAGGAAACGTTAATCCAACCATGCTGTAAACTTAGTTTAGTAATATATAAACTAACTTTAACTTCACTGACATTTTTCTAAAATGTCACAAAAGTTGATATACACTTACGTAATTTAAAAAGAAGATATTGAAGTTTGTATGTAGGAAATTTAATATTCCATTACGTTATAACCCTGGCTTAGTTGGAAACGTAGTTTGCAGTAAACTTACCGTTGAACCCAATAACAGCCTCCAGTTCAAGCCGAGGAACACCATGTGATTCAAGATCCATGGCTGGAAAACTAAATATATTACCTTTTTTTCTTTTTAAATGTTAAGATATGCCCACTTCAATCAAAACGTGCAAATTTAGCTGGAAATACTGACGCTATGTTACTGTTATTTTCGCAAACAGGCCTGTAAGTTACACCTAACAAACGTTACCTAGCAACAGCTGGGGTTCTACTGGCTACTTCCATTGGTCGGTGAAATCCCGCGCTGCCTTCACGTCCTGTCGGAAATTTCCAAGGATGCGCATAAAAACCGTTGGATAAATGGGTACATCATTGGCATCGTTGTTAAAATAGCTAATTAGGTGATGAATGTATGGCAACAAATTTATGTTTAAAAATG
Source organism: Scomber japonicus (assembly GCF_027409825.1). Taxonomy (NCBI): domain Eukaryota; kingdom Metazoa; phylum Chordata; class Actinopteri; order Scombriformes; family Scombridae; genus Scomber; species Scomber japonicus. The sequence continues at coordinate 24,880,168 of NC_070579.1, forward strand.
AGTATTTTTCTTTAAAAACGATAAACAACTACATTCCTTTTTACTGTGCTATTTGATAGATTGGTTTGCTACTTCTTCTGTGACCTGACCTGACTGATTAGGTCATACACAATAAAGAAATCTCAGTTTTTGATATGCACAGACAGTTTAATGGTGGCTGTATTTTGTATAAAATTGCTTTTCAGAGATTTTCCTACTTCAATGTTAAATTCACATCTTTTTCAGCACAACAGAAAATACATTTGAGCACATTACTTGAATATTTAAGAATACAGGTGGCCATTATGCTTGCTGTTATTATGCAGTGACCATTAGCATAATGCAATCTATCTGTTCAATGACACATGTATGTGGATAGTCTCACAAGACAATCTGCAATTTACATAATTACACATTATATGTGTTAAACCAATCAATATAAAACCTAATTCAAATGAAAGGTCTGAAAAGGACCCTGGGAGGTTTTCTTATTCATCTGAACCAACTCATACTGGAGGAAAACTGCTGTTGCACTACATGGCTCAAACCACAGTTCACAATTTAAATTTTTAAATTCTTACACTTCTGGCCACACTGTTTTCAGTAATCTCACAGCAAGTGTTTCCAATTAGTCATGTGAGGTAATATAGCTGCACACAGAATTTCTGTTCTGATTAAAATAGCGATAACTGGTGTAAGAAAAATAATAATTTGATATAGGAGTACAAACATTGTCTACTTTTGGCATGTAATGGTTTATTATGGGAAATTTGCTAACACAATTAAACAACAACAAAAAAGAAATGAATGAGCTACTCACCCTGCACCCATTTCGTGCTGGTTACTGTGTTTGCCTTCTATGGTGCTATTAGTGTGAGGTAGCTAATAACATCAAATTAAATTAATCACTGATGGAAAAACATTTACTCAGACTTTGTCATATGACAGTCTGGCATAAGCATTAATTATACAGTTGCTGCTGAGAATCTGACAATATTTTATGTAGAATCAGTTTGGTTGTATGTCAAATACAGTTTGAGCCTGTCAAAAACAGTTTCAAGCCTTGTGGCACCCAGAATCTACTTTGGTTGTGGCACATATTTTGGTTAATAAACAGGGATCAATTCCGTGATATGAAATATTCTTTCACTCTATCTAAAGGCAAGTCCAAATCTGTCATAAAAGATGTGAACGGAGCTGCCCCACATATGGCAGTGTACTTAAATAGTTCACCCAACTGACAGAACATATCTATGCAAAAAGGTAACATTGTAGGTACAACATATATTTCAACTGCCAACATAGATCGATAAACACTGGCCAGAAAATGATCTATAGCAATATTGGGAGTAAAAAAGCTCGTTTGGAGCCCTGTACTAAGAATTTCAAACTGATATTCTGTGAACCATTAACAGCACACAGAAAGGTGACTAATCACATAGCTTCAAAATCAGTTCTCAGTGCACCACAGTATACTATACAGCTTGACTGTGGCACCAAAACAAATGAAGACGAAATGTCTTCCTCACATGGATTTCACTTCTATTTTCAGCTGCTAGTATTCTCAGAGGGTCCTTCCAATATGTCTTCCGATGTGTCCATTGACATCTGTCTGTGAGCATGTGTCCTCCGGTGTCTGCTGAGAGAATGGCTCCATGAAAACCTGCGACCACAGGTGAGGCACAAATAGGGTCTTTCTCCCGTGTGTGTCCGTTGGTGCTTTGTCAATGACTTGTATCGTGTGAAGGTTGCCCCGCATTCATTGCAAATATATTTCTCTGACTTAATATGAACATTTTGCTCATGTTCTTTCATGTTGCCCAGCTGCGAGAAGCCTTTACCGCACACAGGGCAAAGATGTGGTTTCTCTCCCGAGTGGGTCAAGCCGTGAATATTCAAATCCTGACGGGAGTAAAATCCTTTGCTACAGATAATGCATATGTAAGGCCTTTCCCCTGTGTGGCTCCTCATGTGTCTTTTAAGTCCTTCAGAGCGGGAAAAGCAGCTCTCGCACAAGGCGCATCTGAAAGGTTTCTCTCCTGTGTGGGAGCGGAAATGCCTACGGAGCTCTGAGGCCTTGAAGAAAGACATACCACAGTCAATACAGCAGTGAGGTTTTTCCGGCTGTTCCTCATGTGTCTTTTCATGTGCTTTGCAGTGACCTGACTCAGAGAATCCTTTTCCGCACACCGAACAGGTGAAAGGCTTCTCCCCCGTGTGCATTCGCTCATGTCGGATTAGTTTGTTAAGTTTACTGAACGTCTTCAAGCAGTAGGAACACTGGTGAGGCACCTTCGGTTTCTTTGAGTGTGTGTGTTTATGCCTCTCCAACTTCGAAGGCCTGTTGAACACTTTGCCACAGTCAGGACAGGGGTGCTTATTAGTCCTATTGTGGCTATTCTGGTGTCGGATCAGCTTCTCTAGTTGTGTAAAACTCTTATCACAATGTTGACACTCATGAAGACTCTTAGGCTTCCTCGTGTGTACAGGTTTATGCCTCTCCAGCTTTGACGGTCTGTCAAATATCTTGCCACAAATGGAGCAAGGGTAACACTTGTCTGATGAGTTGATCTCTGGCTGGTTTAAGTTCTCTGGCTCAGTGGCAGTTGAGGCATCATTTGAATCTGATTCTGATATTACCTTCACAATGACCTCTCCTGTACCTGAGAGACAAAGCACAAAATTATCTCAATAAAAAGCAGAAATTATTACCTCTTACCTGTGACTAATATTGCATTGTAACTAAAATGAACTGAACACACAGAACACTCTAAAGTGAGTTCTGGGATTTAACTATTATTATGTATTTTAGAGTTTTTTGGTTTGTGGATAGTTGGGAGGTGACAGAAAATGAGAGAAACAGATGCAACAAAGTATCCCGGCCAGACTCAAACTAGGGACATAGTGGTTTGTGGTTGGGGTCTTAACCCCTTAGCCACAGGGGTGTTCCAAGGGAATTCTTGATGGAGTACAGGGTGACTAAAAAACGCTGACTGGGCACAATATGCAAGTTCATGTGCTGTAATCCATTAGGGTTGTTATGTCCATTTCACTGAAAAGAATTTTTTTCAATATTGTGCTTAATATCAATAGCCTTATCCATACAAAATACAGAAATAGCTCAATAAAGCTGGACCAGATACATATTGTGTGACTAAAATATTGACCAATATCTAAAAATAGAAAGAAGCATCAGCACTTACTCTCCTCTGAGGACTCTGTTTTAGGCACAGATGCAGCATCTGGGCCCATGACTGCAGCCTATAATAATTACATACAACACAGAGACACGCACAGTGGCACAGGTAAAAATCATATTATTGTTTTAAAACAGTGTTTCAGTGAAGATCTTTTAAGACATGTATACTAAATTAAAATGGTATTGGAAAAGCTCAGTACTAGCACAAAAAGTTGAAATATGTTTAAATTCATTTGCAGATCCATTACAGAAATGTGCTTAGTGTGAAATCCATGCAAAATTCTACCTTGAGAGATTTATAACTTGCCGCAGATTGGCACATTTCTGCTACAAGCCCCAAAGAACTGACGCTTGGCATCGGCTATACAAGTAAAACTGACCTGACCCTGCTTGACTGTAACACGACAGCTTGTTTTTTTATTGCTGGATTTAATCATTTTGGTATGGTAGTGATTCTCACTGCTCAAAGATATGTCTGGGTATTCAGAATACGTAACTGTACCATACGTTTGTTTTGTTTTCTTACTGTTAACTAATAATGGGGAATGTGCTTGATAAGGGATTAACAACATGAAGCAACCCAATGCAGCTGTTCTCTCATACAGCTCTATCTTGAAGTTAAATGATTATGACCTGCCTCTATAGGTAGCTTTCCATTCTAATAATATTTTCTTATTACATGCAGTATCTCATGAGTTGAGGACTGTTAATGAAAATGATAATCAATGAGATATCACTTGGAGATTTAACCAAAAGAAATGCGGTGATACTTATCTGGCCACCGGATCATGGCCTTCCTCAAAAATTAACCCTACATATCTCACAGGGTTGGGTTCACGTAGGCCTATTGTGGAATGTTTTGAACTATAGCAGCACCTCCAGTTGTGATATCCACAACGACAATGATCCACCTACCAGCTGTGTACATGTGAGTGCCGTGGGATCCAGCTGTGCACATCAGCAGCAACGCCTACTATTTAGGTTACGAAGATGATGAGGTAATAATGGCCCAAACAAAGCTAAACGTTGCAAATACACTTCGCTAGACGATTCCTGAGCAAATTTACTGACTGTATTTCGAATTAGAAAGCGCAACGGTACTGATTTAAATAAGATCATGCATTGTTTACATGGGGGCAAGTTATAACATTCACACATGGGCATGGCAAGCACACTATTTTTGAGTTCAATTAAGCGTAACTCAATCGTGTTCAGTCGCAGAGGAAACCTGGCCAATACATGATTAACGTTAGCTATTGTATTAATTACGACACTCTAAAACGTTAATGTAAATAGTTGTTAGTTGCTACAGTGAGACACACGCAACACAACAAGAGCTAACTAGGTGGCTAACTTAGCTAACGCTAAGGCTGTCGCAGTATAAGATTCGGTTGAGCACGTAAACTAAGATTCCATCCCACCTCTTTAATAATCCTTTACACCGAAGGTTGTCCCATCTTTTGTCCGCGTCGCTTTTAACTTCAACTGCATTACATTTAAAGACAGCTATCTGCAGCTTGTTTTCAAGATACGGTTTTCTCGACTTGGTGTCCGTTCCCTTACATGATGCATTCAAATGCTCCACGTAACTTCGGCCGTTGAAATCTAGACAGAAATTTGTTCTTGGTTAACTAAGACTACTATTACATTTTACTGTTTTTGTGGTACTGATCTGCTCTACGTCATGGTATACAAGAATGGGAGGGACGTATGTTTTCTGTACGATTTCATATTTATTTAAAAGAACACTGTATCATCCGAGTTCAACAATGACCATATAGGCCTTGTAGACACTTCCAAATCATACACAGATTTAGTCCAGTCCTGTCCTGTTCAGTCCTTTAGGCTGAGACAGACTGTTGTCTGCACTAAACGCTTTATCGTCTGATATCACTAAAATATTTTTTTCTAGTTAAGATGTGCTTCTAGGACACACTTCAATAGTTCCTACGGCACAAGAAAGCTGGTTTCTTTAGCCTTGGAACCCAAATGGATATTTACTTATTTAATTAATTAATCCTTTATTTATTTATTTATTCAATTATTTATGTATTCATTTATTTATTCATGGAAGACAAATCACCAGACGAGCCCATGCTGCTAGTGAAAAAATATCTTATCTGGGTCATATTGTGAGGATCTATGTGCAGGAACCCTTACTACAGTAGTCATTTAAACTACAAACCAGAAAACATTCACATACATGGGGTTACACGCTTTATCAGTAACAGCTTGCTTACATGTGTTAATAGTTTTTAGATTTTGAAGTTAGAGAGTGTTAAGAAATTGTTTTTCGATAGTTAAATGTTTTCAGTCTGAAAGTCATTTGCTTTTGGAAAAAAGAACATCCCACTAAGTCACATATCTGAATAATTTATTGAACAACTGTTCACCACATTAAAAAGTGCATTAAGTGTAATTGTTCCATTGCAGACAAAATGCAAAATAATAACAATGCAACAGTATAATTCATAGAACGTGACTTATTTAAAAACTGCACTTCACCATATCATTATAAAAAGACAAGATATTATTATCTGCTGCTGCTAATTATCCACTTAAACCAGTATAAGAGCTTCCCATTGCTCCTCTCTCTCTTTGCATTGGAGGATTGGCACCCAACTTGAACAGGTGAGAGTAAATGGGACACTTGATTATTGGTAATTAAAGATAAGGTCTCAATTATTTTGTCGATGGCCCAAAAGGCCCTGGTAAAACAATATATAGAAGTAGACATATACTACACCCTTAAAAAAGTACTACTGTCTTTTGCTCATTGTCATTAATCATGTCTACACAGCAAAAGCTACAGTATAATCAGTAGACTTGCCTAGCAGGGTTGGCTGGGGTGTGGAGAGTGGTATTGTTTATGTGGGCTTGTAAAGTCCAGTAAGTCATGTGATATTAGGCCATACAAATACACTTGTTATGTAGACAAGTAACATCTTGCTCCATAATGTGTGTATAAATATGAATTCACACAATAAATATTTGTAAGTTAAATACAAAGCAAGTCCAAGCATAGAGCACTAAGAAAAAAATATTGCCCTAATGACACAAAGTTACAGAGCTGCTCTCCGTTTTACTCCCCTGTTAATTTACTGAGAGTTAAAACAGTGAGTAAAGGAAATAGAGTTCTGGATGCCCCACACTTCCAGAGACTGGATCTTGAAGTGTCTCTTGCAGAGTGGGTTGCTCTTGAATGTGTCACAATGCTCTGTGTATCCTCCCTCTAGGTCTTCCTGTAGGCAGACAGCATGCCCCCCATCACCACCTGAGAGAAGAAACACAGTATACATCAGGATTTCATAGATACTGTCAGCAATTCATATGCCAACATCAGTGCCTTGAAACAGCTATTTCTTCTCTTAAAACCCTAGTCTTTATTCACGGGACATACCAATAATGAGCTGATTGAAACTGCCTGCTATGAACATGGATGCTTCTTGTTCCTTGGCTGTCTTTGGGTCTTTGGCATTCATGGGTTTCCCTGATGGGGCAGTGAAGGGGATTGTCAGGTAGCTGGGGTCCTGAGGGGTGCCAGCAGGGCATGTCAGGGTTGTGATGGCCTTGACAGTGGTGGAAATGATGGGGGAGCTCCCACTATTGGACACCTGGGAGAAGACGCCGCTGCTGGGTCGAACCTGCTGAGGACAAGCTCTTCTGGTCATGATGTTGACCATAGCCTGCTGGTAGCGCTCCATGCTGGGACGAAGCTGAAAGAGTAATTATATTTATTGCTTAATACACTTAAGTAGGGATGCTCGATATTGACTTTTCTGCCGATATCCGATATTCCCCAACTCTTAATTTCGGATACCGATATCACCCGATACCAATATATTCAGGCTTTTTACACCAGAACTGTTAGGTAACAACATAACATATCTCCTATTGTGGAATTAACACATTATGCCTCATTTGTGAAGCCCCACTGGATGCAAACATAAATGCAACATGGCTTTCCGAATGTAAACAGTGTCTGTTCAACTTCAACTTAGGTTATGGAAAAAAGTTCCAATATGTCACTGCCATATTTATTATGCTGCTCTGCATCATTTACTATCCGTAGACACACTAACCACAGACATAAGCACCGTTTCTGGAGGCGGGACCTTTACAGGAAGTCCTCTCACACGCTCCTCTCAGCTGTTGTGTCTCCATAGGACCTAGATAGGACTGGACTCTGGCAGTGACGTCACAAAGGCGACTCGACGAAAACATAACAGAGAAAATGACAACGAGGAGGTAAACCTCGTTTCTGTTTGTGTGTTCGTGTACATGGCGGTGGACGCTATGAACTTGTTAGCCACGATTAGCCACGGTTAGCTACCCACGAGTCTAGCATGTTGTTGTTTGGTATACGTCATCAAGCGTGCACCGGTAAATGTCACATGCTTCCCGATATTACATTTTTAAGTAAATATCGGCCAATAATATCGAAGGGCCGATAATATCGGAGGGCCGATAATATCGGACATCCCTACACTTAAGTACTGGTTAAGAGACATTCCTATGAATGATTATGACGTTGACCCAAAATTACTTAATGACTGACTTAATTCTGCTTGGAGTTGAATATTTGCAAAAGAAGGCAGGAAATGGTCTCACTGTGAAAACGAAACATTCCCCAGTTCCAAAATATGCAAGTTCATCAGAGTCATGCTTTCTTCTTTCGGTCACATCTGTTGATAAGAAGGCACCAAAGACCTGAGAAAGAAATACTAATATTTTAGCACCATACAACATTTATTCCATCAACAAATTATCATGATTATTATCATTAAGATACCCTAGGTTTATAGATTAGGCCCAACAAAATGGAAATGCACATGACTGATGAATAGAGAAATTATCAGATATATGTCAATATTCAATATGTTTTCTCATATCACCTCTTCATCCACAGTTCTGATAATCAAGACTGCTGGTTCGTGTCCCTCCACCTGGGAATAAAATCTATAAAGAGAAAAGACAAAAAAAGTGTGATAATACACCTTTAACCTTAATCCCACTGACTAGTGTACCTGCAGACCCCAGAGGTATACTTTTTGTCATATTTTGTCATGTTTATTTATATTAAAGAAAAAAAAAGTATTAACTTTTTATTTTCATTTTTGAGACATTTTTCAGCATAAGAAACATTTGCCTCTGAACTGAACGTCACTTCACTGTCACTCAAAGCAAACATGTTTACAGTGAAAACACACTCTGTCTTTCTGTTACGTAACTAACATTTTTCCTTGCCAAGACATGTTGTTCAATTATTGATCCATAATGACCTGACCTCATTTAATAATGTGTGTATGTACAGGAAAAATAAAATATATGACTATGAATAGGATTTTTTATATGAAAGAAACATCAATAGCCATAACTGTTGTGAATTGTTGTAAATGTTTGTGCAGCAATGTCTTATTAACTCTCAGTATCACAGGTGGTTCCTCACTTGGTGAACATACAAAGGTTACTTACGAAGCAAGACTTCTTCCATGTTCAGCTGTACTAAACAACCTAATAGGACTGAAGAGGGCAAAGCGCTCGGGTATCCAGGCCCAGATGACTCTCATCTCTGTCCCTGTCACAACACCGGAGCTGAAGTTGTTAAAGTCCACTGAATCGACTGACTGCCTTTAGGAACATAAAAAATAGCTTTGGTGAGAATATGACATTAAGTAAGGTAACTGCTGTACCCCATGACAAACCCGACATGATTACTTTATAGCTTATTAGAAAATGATCTGAAACTGATTTTTTTTCTTGTATTTGGGAATTTTCTCTTACAAATATACCTCTCACTGGCTATTATCTTTTTCTATATCTAAATAAACTTTGTTTAAATTTCCATTTTCACCCACCTCTTCTGGTGGATGCTTACACCTTTTTGCATGAGGGAGTCTTTATTGGCATTGAAGAGGAGGTTGAGCTCTCTCCTTGTGGCAATTGGAACCATGCAGGCCCTTTCCAGAAGATCCTCAGCTGTGCAGTGGCGAGCAACATTCTGCACAAACCTTTTCATATCTGTTCTGAAGTCCTCCACATCTGCAACTCGAGACGATACAGATACTTTGTAGAGGCTGAGCAAAGCCAATGCCACCCTACAAAGAATAATTTAAAAATATTTTTATCCTTTATGTGAATTGTGTGAAGTGAGAAACCACAATCGGGTTTAATGTTTTTTGTTTTGTTTTGGATTTTTTTACATGTGAAAACAAAGCTGCCACAAACCTGTAGAGAACCTTGTAGCCCTCCAACAGGTAAACATCCAATACTCTAATGGCATATGTGAATGGAAGATCAGCAAAGATCCACATGATCCAGTCAGAGTAAAACTCAAAAAGGTTCTGGTGAGAACTGGCAATCAGCTTACGGATGCCTCTGCAACACCTGTTGGCAAGATCTCCGAAGGTCATACATGAAGCGCGGTAGGTCAGGAAGGTCTGGTCAATGTACCGCTTGTTGGGGTCATTGTAGCAAATCAGTCGGGACACACTGTAAAAACACTCAGCTTCATCCTGGCTGAAGTGTAAAAGGAGGGAGACCAAGGCAGGAAGGATGGGGCAGAAGTTCATGTCTGGGAAGTATTTGCATAGGCAAAGAAGGATCTTTTTAACAGAGTTCAGGCCAGCTTTGTTGAGGCAGTATCTGGATAAGAGAAAAACATGCAACAATTCATTCAGTGATATTCCCATCTGGTGCAGCACACGATATGTGCACCAGATAAAATCATTTTCTATTTTTCAAGGTCTTCAACCTTGATGTATACATGGTTATGTCTGATCACACTGTTACAAATTGGGAAAACAGAGAAGAGAAACCCAAGTATAGCCATTGGTGGCGAATCAATGGACATAATTCAATACTTGAAGCATAGCTCTGACTATTTTTATCATGGGATTCCCTATCCAAAAAGTTATATCACTGTAGGTGGACCATTTTTAGTGGCTTTACTGTGAAAGTACTTATTGTACATGCATATTGCTTGTTTACTTTGACATTAGGCTTAAGATTTTCCAAAAATCCAAAAAACTCTTTGCTGTAGCTTGGGCCTTCAAAGTACAAATTCATGAAATGGATATAAATTGATGTGATCTATGGTATTCCTACCATGGTCCCATAAAATTACCTGGGTATTTCTCCAGCCTCCATGAACACTGGGACCGGGTGGGTGCTTATGTTCTTTTCTCCAAAGTGCTTCTTGGCCAGTTCATAGTAGACTTCTCTGTCTGGCATGACGGACCCACTGCAGATTTAACAACAGTCCACATTCATTCATGTTCTAGTTCTATTAACATGCATACACCGTCTCAAAATTGAATTTATGATATTCAGCAAGACAGTGTTAACCTGGAATTGATGCTGTGGATGATGTGGTAGTAAGCTTTGGCCCTCAGTGTATGGGGCATGGCCCAGAATCCCTGTCGGCCCATAGTTTTCAGCTGCTGATGTCCACTTTTCAGGATCTGCTGGTATCTCTCTGCCGCTTCAGGATCAATCTTCTCCCAGTCCACAAACTGTCCATACTTCATCCCAGAGCTGGAGCATATCTCCCAGTTGTCTGACTCAGAGATGGTCATCATGGACACTGATTTCAGGCTGCCTTTACTGCCTGAATAAGATGAGCATAAATCATGTTTTTGTTGCTTTTTTAAAATGTTCAAAAATAATCAAATTTTGTAAAAATCTACATGCCATTATAGAAAACTATTTCAGTACCATGAAGTTCTCTTGAAGTTGAGTGCTTGCTTTGCTTAGACTTAGACTTCTTGGGGGAGATTGAAACACCACCCCCACCCCCTTCTCTTTTCTCTTTTTTGTTCATTTGATACTGCAGTAGGGAGCTTGCCCTCTGTCTCAATGGACTGGACCTGTCAAAGCTTCCCATGTCATAGTTGGAGTGAAGGTCTGATGTCTCATAACTGTAAAATGACCTAGAAGGCAGATCATTGTATTAATTATGTATTCAGTAATAATCATGACCTTGTTGAGAACATTTTTGTGTAATGAATTGTTTGCCTGCCATAAAATTTTGCCACATTCGTATCACACATTTAAATCCACGTTATCATTAACAGAATTGAAAACATACCTGGAACGAGGTCTCAGATGGGTTTCCTCTGTCTGTGTTTGCAGACCATAATTCTTTTTGTCATCTGCATTATAGTAGGATTGAGACCTCTGTCTGCTTCTGTCTCCTGCCATAGAGTTCATGCCTTGGTCAGAGGATGTATGTATTGAGACTGAATTCAGGTTTCCACAATTGGAGAACTCCGGTGTTCTTGAAACATGAATCATCTCAAGTCCCCTTTTCTTCAACGAAATTCAAGCTTGAAAGTAAAATGTCTCCTGTTTGTATAGCTGCACATTCTGTGGATGTGGGCTTTATATAAGAGTGTGGGCGGGGACATGTGAGACAAGCATAGTGGCATGGTTTGTTTGTGGTGATTTCAGGCACTGAAAGTGAACAATTCCACTTATTTTCTTGTTTGAACTCCATATAGTGTCAACATATGCATCATCTCCTTCTCAGAAGTAACTGATTCACTCTCATAGCATAATCAAAACCAAAGTGCCAAGAAGTGCTAAGAATTTCCAGACCCACATGACAAAATACAGTTAAATATTGACCAAGTGTCCTTTAAATAGTTCTGCTCATTACCACGTACTGTATGTCACTGTCAGAAGTTACACACATGGTGTACAATCTACAATAGATACTTCATTCCTATTGCAATTAAGATGTTTGAACACATTTAAAATGTAAAATGATTTTACAGGTAAACCTATCATAACATTTATCATTCAGAATAAGGTCATCAGAAATATACAGTAAGGGTAATTACGCAGTAGATGTTGATCTTTCTCAGAAACTACTTGATGCGTTACATCAGCACGTCAACTGGGTGAATTCCGAGAAATCTTCCAAAGGTTATTATTCTGCACAACAGATATGTTTTGATCTAAACACAACCGTTGTTTGGTTATGAAACATTACACCTTATGTACACATTACATATCTCCTATGTGGGCCCCACATGTAATGGAGCTGAAAAACAAATTATTTAGTCCCATGAGTGAAGAATAGTAGTAATGTAGGTGTGCTTTTGTTTTTTTCATGTTAATTTCCATAAAGGCCGAGGCAATAACAATTCTTACTTGTACTTTGAGTTTAATGTAAAGGACGAAAAATATTAAAACACAGATATCATTAAGGTTGAATACAATTCGATTAATTAAGATATTGGGCACAGTCATCTTTTTTAATTTGCCTGCAATAGAAAAAGGGTTATCTTAAGGTATTTTAAAACTATTGCTGTGCTGAGACCTAACATTGATATTGATCAAATGTTCTTCCATTACCTGAGCTGTGCTCCCCAGGCTACTGTATATTGTAATGTCAAATGTTTCATTGATTTAGCCTGTGTATTTGCCCACAGTTACAAAGACAGTGCATGTGTTTGTGAAAATGTGGTTTTAGCCATTTGAATTACACACCCACTTCTAATCTCAATTTCATTTGGACCATAACAACAAACTATGACCAAAAGTCCTCTACATTGACAAAGTAATCTGTTTGTTTATATATAATTTTAATATAATATATATAATACCCTTGTATGATTTTCAGTTGCCTGCTGTTTTTCTGCTTTTCGGTCTTTATGTAAATTGTTCCTCGTAGTGCGCCGTAGTGACGTCACACCCAAACAAGAAACCGTCTGCTGGAGATTATTACTGCCGGATGGTCCAAATTAAGTGTATTTCTCTCTTTAAAACCAACGTTTATCAAAATGTCTCAGGATACATGGTAAGTAATTAATTCGGGGGCTCGACGGATTAATTAACGACAGCAAATAGCGTTAATAACTTCAAGTCCTGATACTGTTTCCTCATCCTGCTCGCCAATACTGCTAGCTCTTCCCTTTAAAGCTTGACGTTATCCAGTCATTTACCAGCACTGTTTTCAACAAGCTGTAACAACAACAGCATTTTAATGTCCTTTACGTGTCGGGATAAAAACGTTACACCCTTTTTTTTGCTATTCGGGTTAAAACTCTGTTACGTTGGTGAAAACGAAAGAGGTAGAAAGGGAATGCTAAAATGTCACATGATGTATGTCAGACTGGAGCTTCTTAAACATTGCACTTAACTACATTCAAATAAAATAACTAAACATCTACAATGTAATACATCAGCTCAAACTGTTGAAGCTGTCAGGGGTGTTTATTCAGCCTGTTCATACCTCTGAAACTAACAAAACAACAACTAGCCACTATCATATTAGGTTTTAAAACAGCAGAGAAAACAGAGTAGCAAATTATTCTCAATGTATACAATAGACTTATCCAATGAGCCACTGCATTGTTGCATTCATTACTAATGTATTTCTCATTTTAACAGGACTCTCTCTATGTTGCCAATGTAATTTTATGACATTCATTGTTCTGTAGGTCACAAAATTATGATGCCACTTGTCGCCTGGCACAGGAAATAGCAGAAAACATCCATGAACGAAACAGGCAGCAGAGAACAGGGGGAAACCCTGCAAAGGTAAGTTGTTACTGTGATAGATAATTTACATTGACATTGCTGAAATAGTCAGGTTTCTCTAGTAATCAGCTGGCATGACTATCTCCTGTCTTTTCAGATCAACATGACACTACGGGCATCACTGCAGAAGCTCAAACAGAATATTTCCCAGCTCAAAGAGAGTTTGTTACGAGCCTCATCATCTCGGCGCATGTATCCTTTCCTCTGACCAAACAATCTGCTTCCACAAGCAGTGGAGGTCATGAGACTGAGATTACATTTTGGGATGGAGGGATTTTCTGGTTTGTAGTGACAGCTGTGTTCCTATAGAGGGCATTAGAGTGTTTTGAAAAAGGCCCTAATCATTGGTTAATTCCAAACTGACACAATGTCAGACTAATATCACTGAAGGTGGTTTAAGCTATTTAGACCTTTTTTTTCAAGACCTTAACATGACCTCATCAGAATGCAGTCAGAAGCTGACAGGAGGCAGAACCTTATTGATGACCTTCTAACCAGGGATAAACAGCTTAATGCCACTTTTAAAGGAGACATCACGGAGTCTGAACCATCCAGGTATCAAATTATTTCATCCTAAATTAATAATAAGTGTAAGTTAAGAAAGTGTGTGTTTGCAAAACCCCTACATCCTAATTTCAAAAGTGTCGCTAAATCTTAGAATATTTATGATGAATTTGATACTTAAATTCAAATAAAATGTTGTCCTTATAACTTATGTAGCTGGTGGGGATTTAGTAAATTGTTCATGTCCACTTTGGACACTCTTCAACACAGCTTAAACCCTCCATTAAATGTATGAACTATTGTTTCTAAATCTTCAGAATCATTGTGTTGTATCAAACAACCTGTTCTCAATTAGCCGTTAGTCTTTGCTTCCTCAGAACACTTTCATTTAAAATTCCTCTAGAAAATTCTGGAATATTTCACTCTCAGTCAGTGTCAGTACAGTCAAAACAAGCTTCCGGGGCATCATTTTATGATTTTTTCCCCTTTTTTTTAAACATCTAGCGGTGGTTGTCCAATTAAAAATAATGAATCCTCATCCTCTTGCCTATGTCCTTGACCAGAGAGGTCATAAGCTCAGAGCTCTGCTTTGATGATATGTCACCAGTTACTAACTTTTTGTGAAAGTCTTTGTACATCCGGTGTGACCCATGTGCCATGACCTCTCTCTGTGCTATCATTCGGAAGGAAGTTTGTCTGTCAGCCATTTTGACAGGGCGCTTAACTTCATAGCTGATTCTTTTTCATTAAGAGGTCTGCTCGCCTCGCACTGCTGATCACACATTTGGCACCTCCCAAAATCGACACTCACACAATCGTACATGCGTATGAATGTACAAATGTGTGTGTTTTGATAAAGAAGTTCGGAAGGACTGGGTTTACGGTTCATAACTCTCCACTGATCATTAATGGAGCTAATCAAAAAGCGGGATGCCAAAACTCATATCCTCTTCATCATCTGATGTCAATGTCAATGTGACAGCTAAGGAAACTTCAGGCAGCAGGCAGTCATTACTTTGTTTAAGGGTTGACCTTGTGCTGTCTAGGTGATATTTGTTTGGACAGGAAGAGGAAATGGTGTCATGTTGTTGACTTCCTCCAAGCTGATATGTGTGTGTTATGAGTGGTTTGTACTTGGCACCTACATGCGTTTTTTAAAATATTCTAGAGGCTCAGTTCCTCTACTGTACAGTATGTCTGATTTGTGGCCATATATAATTGCTTGAGGAGTAACTGAAATGACAGTAGAATGACACCAAGCATCACTTTTGATCAGATAAGTAGAATTTGTTAATAAATGCCTTTCATAGGAGACCTGTCTTTCTCTGATATCTTTCATAAGGTTTGGTTTTGGTTTTGGGATTGATCTACTTAGCGGTGCTTTGCACAGGCTTTCATCTTTTTACAGACCACACACCCAATTACATAAAAGGCTCTGTAAAAAAACTGAGAAAAAAGAAAAAATCTCAACATTTTCTAATAAATTAACTTGGCAAACCGTAATCATGTGGTCATATGGTTTTTAGTTTGTTCAATGAGACCTAGCTTTAATGGTGATACGTGGTGGGTAATTTGGATTTGTGGGTAGGACCAATTCCCACTGTGTGGTCTCTGGGGACAGAATGTGTGTGTGTGTGTGCGTGTGTGTGCGTGCGTGTGTGTGTGTGTGTGTGTGTGTGTGTGTGTGTGTGTGTGTGTGTGTGGGGAGGGGGGGGGGGGGGCGGGGGTTGGGTTGGTGGATTGACCATGCTTGGATAATCTAAGCCGTTGTTTTTTTTTTTCTTTTTTTTTTTTTCCAGTGAGAATTTTGGATAGGAGAAAAGGGCTGGAGGTCGTAGATGGGGTCTTTAATCTATCCCCGAAACAATACATTTTAAGCATCTCTATTTCAGACTAAGCAAAAGGAAGACATGGCGCCCTGATTTGAAGGCTCAGTTCACCCCATAGCCCCTCGGACCCACCTTTCCTCAATTATTCACTAACCTTTCCTTTGTATTTGATCGCACTGGAAATAGTTGTAATTAGTTAAATCTCGCCTGTCCAAGTCACTCAGTCAGGACCTGGGTGCTTAGGCCCCAGTGGCGGCAGCCTAGTGCTTTATGGCTGCCAAGAGATGTGCCTGACTGATTTTGGCGCTCCCCACTGACTGGTTAATTGGATCTTCACACACTGGGCACTTGCATGGAGGAAATAGAGGGCTGGCACACAGTCTCATAGTAATCAAACATGTCAGAGAGATTAGACTGAATGCCTTGTCTTACCTACTCCTCTGATGGTATCAGCCTCAGCCAGCAGCATTGTGAACTGTCGACAAAGCTTTACCAAACACTTCAAAAGCAGCTTGAAATAGTCAACACATAATGAGATGCATGAGATAAGAGTAGTTTTATGTGTAGCCCATGCCACACCAAAAAAGTCCTTTTGCTGCTGCATATAAAACCTTCCACTAGTCACTGATGGGCCTACATATGGCTCGGGTCACTTTTCCTGGGCTTGACCAGCAGACGACTTGCTCTCAGCAGACATACTTAAATCCAGCCTCACACAGAGACCCTGAGCCTGTCACCACAAGACAGCCACAGGGGGGGTCTAAGACACAGCTTTAAGCCATTAGCAGAAGAATAGCTTTAAACCACACAGCAGTGTTTAGCACAGCACAGTACAGTGCAGAACTCTCTGGTCTGTCCCTTTGTCGGCGAAAACCACCCCGGCAATCCACAATCCTGTGAAAGATTAAAATTTACTGTTTACAGGCTGCACAAGCTAACCAGGCATTTTTCAATCATTCAACAAACCTAAAAGACAAAACGAGTAAATAAACACTTTTCTTTTTCCTGTGATGTGAGGGGTTTTGCTGTCATAAATGTTCAAATGTGTACAATATTACAAAAGGAACATGCCTTGTACAGATGTGTTTTCTGTAAAGATTTTACAGACGTGCATTGTAATCATATCTCAATCAGGCATATAAGCTGTTACTTACATAGTTAAAAGTCACTGATGCGTGATGAGCGTTGTAGGCTTGTATGCTGAAATGGTGATTGACATACAAAAAGAGCACTTTTGCAACCTACTTTCAGTTGTAGTGCACTGTCGTATGATTTATCTTTGATCATGTTGCTCTTCTTCTGGGTTAGAATAGTGATTTCATGGTTTCCAACATTTTTTTAGTTGGTGTATGACATTCTTCTTGTTTTCTAACAAAAACTTGATGAGCCCCATTGAAACATTTTAGAATTGTCATTATGATGTTTTAAAAGGTCGACGCTAATGGGCGGAGGGGCAGGAACGAGTGGAGGAGTTGCTGTCAACCCATGGCTGATCAACGAATCAGAGGACACCAAGGGGCTGACTTTTGGAGAGATCAAACAGCAGCAACAGCGAGTCATTGAAGGTAATCACACAGGATTGAATTACAGCAAACATACAAAAAAAAAAAATACATTGCTAGTCTTTCTGGGGTAACATTATATTTCTATTGTGTGATTAAACAAACTTCTTTTTCAAGTATGCTCTTATGTTCTTTTGCTTTTTGATAAAACCTTTTTTTGAAAGTATACAGCATCTCTGGAATAATATATGTAAATCATATTTGTGCCTATTTGCAACTCTGATGCTTTTTCAGTGAAACACAAAAGAGCACAGGAAGTTTGATTGGAGAGAATATGCAATTGGTAGAAAAAACAAACAAAATAAAAACATTCGGGACAGTACATGTATTGTGTTTAACTAGTAGTAACATGTGGATCTACATTGTGGTGGTCATTATAGTTCACATCCAGAAGATATACTGTAAGCCAACTGTAAGCGTTTCCGTAGTGACTTTGACATGACTCGAACACCCAGACATCAGTTCACCTGAATCTATGTGACACTTCATTTCTATGTCTCCATTATGGCTCTGGTTATTTTCAATTTGGGATCAGAGATTCCTGTTAAGACAGTGAAACCAAACCACATGGAGGTTTCTAGTCCCCAGTGGGATTTCTGATGGAGTTGGGGTAATGGTGAGTGCCTGAACCTGCGGTCATAAAGAATTTCTGTGGTAGAGAGCGTGTCAAACTTGGGAGACCTACAGAGGCCAAATCTCTACTCTTCAGCTGCACTGTTTTTCCTATCCACCTTGGCCTGCTGCAGTTGAAATAACAGGAGTAAAGCTGAGTGGGGTAAAGTACTGAATGACTCACATGTGGTACTGAGCTGAGTTGGACCCCAACAGCCTGTCATTCCCATTTCCCAAATAGTTAACTCATTATATCACAAGTACAGTGTAGTTCTACTGTAATTGCTCTTGCCATACAATTGGATTTTTTTCAACAGAGTTTGCAGCATGTCTTTATTGTTTCTCATTCCCACCTGCTTAATTTGAAATAGAGTTGTAGGTGGATAAGTGTATTGATAATCACATTGACTAATACATTTCCGTCATGTTTTATGGCGCTGCATAAAGTTAGTTCTGTCTCTCTGTGTCTCCTATTCAAGTATTTGAAATGTTCTTTCCTTTCTGTTCTCAGCCCAAGATGCAGGCTTGGATGCACTAGCAGCTGTCATCAGCCGACAGAAGATAATGGGACAGGAGATTGGAAACGAGCTGGATGAACACAATGGTAAAGTTGAACGTGCATGTGTTTTTTTGTACGTATTCGTCAGAAGAATTCCAGACATACTACGCACCACTGTGTGAAAGTGATCAGACATACTTGTTCAACAATGGAACGACTGGCCTCATGTAACTTGTTGGACAGTGATACTCCCTCACACCAATGACCATGACATAGTCAGTATCAAGCAGACACATGCACGCACACACACACACAGCCATGGACTGACTTAATTTCTGTTAACCTTTTTCCTAAGTCTCACAGAGAAAATAGATCTTTCTTCATGCTACTTAAAGACGTTGGAAAAAACTGAAAAGAGTTTTGTGTTCTGGAATCAGATCTGCGCCAAGCTAATGGTGCTTTTGAGTTATTTCTGGCTAAATGCATCAGTCCATAAATAGCTTCCATCACAGGTAGAATGGGCTATACACAATGGAGCACAGACTATTTTTCTGGTCAGACAGGTGGTACTTTAGGTTACTTGAGGTTGTTGTCTTACAGAAGGGATGTACACATGTGTTTCTGTTTGGTATTCTGATTGTGTGGGGCTATCTTTAACGCTGTTAACGTATTAGAATATTCTTAATTTTGATGGATTTTCTAATTGACTTTTTGTCCTTTAGAAATAACTAGCTGTTTGTCTGGAAATTTTATCACACACCTACTTTATAGGCAGTTGTCTGTTTTTGCCGATTACCAGCTTCCAGTTGGGAAAAGAAGGCGTTGTACTATCTTGTAATATCCTGTCTGAGCAGTTGTACCCAAACAAGTCCAGAGGTTGAATAACTGAGTGATCTCGGAGTGGAAACAAACGACCTTCCCTTCTGCTGGGAAGAAATGGCAGATGTTTGGCTGATTTTTTTTTTTTTTGGTTGGCAGTGATGGGAGAAAGGAAGAGAAAGAAAGGAAAGCTGATTGTTTTAGCCTGCTCTCCTGTTACCTTATTGAACTAGAGACGGATCATTGCTCTAATGCTCCCACTGGCATGTTTTTCTGCCCTTTTTTTTCAGCTTGATGTCAGTGTTTCCAATAATACAAACCTGAATGGGTGATGTGAGAGCTGTTACTGAGAATTACACCAGTTTCACTGCAAGTGAGCAAGGAGTCCAATGATTTTGCTTGTCACCACTCCCATGTATAAACTGCACATGACTCTTGAATATAAATTTGATAGGAACTCAACTCTTTATTTCTGTAATGGCCAAAAATATCTATGTCACTTGTGGGTACTGTAATCGCTTCCATATGTTGAAACCTCAAACTGTGCAGATTTATAGAAGGCTGCACACATTTCCACCTGTTTGTTCCCCCGAGCACATCTTGGTATGGTAACCAATTAGATAATGATAAGATATTTTTTTTAGAAAATAATCATGTTGCATGCAATGTAATCAGTCCCCAGGGTTACCTAGATAGTAGAAAAGGGTAGAATGTCCTCAGTCTCACAGTCTTCTCTGGATCTTGCTCCACAATTTATGGCCAAGCTTCAGGTTCATAAGGCCTGCTGACACCAGGCAATGATTCACAGGTCCTGCAGAGCTCAGGCCTTCCGCAGCTTTTCTTTACCTCCCTGTATTTCTTTTGTTTGTGGGACCTTTGCTGCCCCTCCATCTCTCATCTCACTGCTGCTCTCCTTTGCCTCTCTTCAACAGTAATTTATTGTATAACCATTTTTTTTCCTCCAATTTCTTGTTCCACCATCTTCCCTCTCTCTCTCTGTCTCTTCTGTTTCATGTCATGTGGAGTTATGGGAGAGATCTTGGTGTCTTGGTCTGACATGGTGGAAAATGGGGATATATGATACATGTATGTAGAGGTAGATTCCTGAACTGCAGAAATACTTTCTAGTGACTGCTTATCAAGGTTATTATAGTTTTGAAATTTTCTTTAGTTTTTATTTTTCTTTAGTTTTTCAGTTTGCTTTTTTTATTTCAGTTTAGTTTTAGTGAGTTCAACAAGTGATTTAGTAGTTTTAGTTTAGTTTTTATTTTGAGGAATTGACTAGTTTCACTTTAGTTTTTATTTAGTTTTAGTCTTAGTCTTAGTTTTTCAGGTATTAAGAGAAAGCCTTGACTTGTAGAAGCTGAAAAGCATGTAAAGAATGTGTGACACCATCTTTAACCACGAAGATGAACTTTCACATTTGTGGGATTTCTCCCTTTTAGTTGCATCCCACAAATGTTCCCATCAGTCCTCATCACTATAAATTTACTCTCATCTATCAGTAGTTAGTTTTACATTGTTCATTGTAGTTTTTATTTTGTTTTTGTTTTTTTTTTAAATTGTAGTTTTTATTTTAATTTCAGTTAACTAAATAATTTTTTCATTGCTAGTTTTAGTTTTAGTCTTAGTTTTCGTTATAACTATAATAACCCTGCTGCTTATGTAGTCCCTAGTTCCCTAAGCTTGATTTAGGTTTCTTTAGAATAATTGACAAGTTAAGAGGAGAGTGGATAGCTCTGCCCACAGTCAAAATAGGTTTGGGTATTTTTGCTTCAAAAGTATGTGCAATATCTATAGACATGAGCAATTGCATTGACTGGGAAAGCAATGTGCCAAACAGAAGTAGTCTAGCTTTTAAATGCAATGCTTTTTTGCAGTCAAGTCTCAGCTATCAAATGTAATAATTACTCCCTTCTACCTCCAGTTAATTTCAGATCAAGTCTCAAGCCTACAAAATAAAGTATATATAATATAGTATAATATATATATAGTATAATATATAATAAAGTATTTATTTGTTACGCTTCATTTTAAAAAGTAAAAAAAATAAGCAACATCCATATTTTCAGAGTGTGATGTGCATGCGTATTAACAGGTTGCCTCTCTCTATCAGCGATGGTTTAATGGTGTCAATGGAACACTGTGATCATCCTCTCTGTTTGTTTTCACTTCCAGTATTGTGCGTGCTGCTGAACACACACCACAAATAGAGATTAGAAACATTATGTCTCCACTCCTAGCGGGCATACTAAATTACAGTGTAGTGGTCTTGTTGCTATGGCAGTTGTGTTTATAACAAAACTTTATTTGATATAATTTAGGTGTGTTTTTAAAGAGTGTCTTGTGCCCTATCTATTTAGGCTCTGCCACCCTAAAGACTCAGCCTTCACTCTAGCTCACCGCGGTAGTTAATCGAGTATGCGAGGAACGTAACTTTTGTATTCTTAAGTTTTATTTCCTTGTTATTATAGCATTAACTGGGCATAGATATGAAGTAAGTGTGGCTTGTCCTGGTTCTGTTTTTCTTACTATAATATACATAAAGGCTCAATGAATTAATGTATACTGCATACAAAAAATGTATGGAATGTTTTTCTTGAAGACTAACACTTAAATTACTTGGATTATTGCTTAGGACAGTTTTGTAGGTGCTGCATTTCTTGCATGTATTAAATGTCAAAATTGACAGTGTAAAACGTAAGTGGATAGTTTAATGTTTTCAGAGAGGCAAAGGAAATGGATTTTAAGTTATAAAGCAGGGCAAAGGCAAAAGTTACCTTGTTGATCTTGACAGTTGGCGTGTAACCTCGGCGTCTTTCCGTCTTGTAGGGTTCCTTTTCCCCCTGATCACTGTACTGTGGCAGTGTTTTCCTATAAATAGATTAAGCTCTTTGTAGTTTGGTTGCTCAAGTCTAGCTCATGACCCAAGTGCAGTGGAGGTTGCAGTCATTTCCTTTTGGGGAAACAGTTCCGGCTGAGGTCAGCAAAGAAGGATGACCCTTTTCAGAGGTTTAGAGATGAACCCAGAGCCCCCCAGATACTCCCGACTCAGACTTAACCGGATCAAAATGGACTGAAATGCAGAAACGAGTATGCAGCGATTACTTCAAATTCAGTCTCTGCTTTATGGCACATAACATTATTCCATTGCACACTGTAGATTTTCCCATTTTACTTGCCAGTCATAACATAAAGAGAAATTCAATCGTGATTATTGGGGGTATTAAAATTAGTTAAATTATGTGCTGCCATCAGATTTTTGATATTTCTAACATGATGTTACTATCAGTATATTTTCATTTCCAAATTAAATGTTGCTGAAAATAGTCCAGCACTTACCAACTAAAATTGTTTACATCAGCAGAAGTCTCCCTTCCCACCAAAAAAGAGTCAACATTAATTTCACTTTATTAGTGTTGATATTTCTGAGATTGTGGCCTGGAACAATGACATCAGTAGCTGTCAATGCCTTGTACTAGTGAGTGACAGACAGTTGCTAGCTAAGTAAAATGAAGGTCTTTAAAAGAGGCGGTAAGAGTTTAAACCTCGTCTGCCTCATTCATCAGATTTCTTGAATCTTGTGAATTGAATTTGACTGGTGGTGAGTTACTGCAGCTATGACATATGTCATGTACTGGTAAAGCTCTTGCTTTAGCTAGATAGCTGGAAACTAAGAGGTGTTGAAAAACCTGGAGACAATAACAGATGCAAACAGCACAAATCAGTTTTCAAGTCTGCTTATCTTGAGCTTACAGCTTCATATTTAGGTTAGACCACTCACAGGAATGAATGATGTGTTTAAGTATTTTCCACCTCCATTCAGGGACTCAACAGGAGTTTTTGACTAAACTGAATCTGGTCTTCAGAGTTCACCATACATGCATGAACCATTCAAATGAATCGAGTCACTGCCATGTGTTATTTGTTTCCACACATTTTACATTAACTGTCACAACCATGGCCTTTATATGTCCCCCTTTTCCTCTCTTTGATAATAATACCTTGGACTGCTTGCTATTGCTAAGCAGCTCCTATCTTTACAGAGAACACAGTAATAATGACCACAAAGTGTATGTGTCAGGGACTGAAGAGAAACAGACAGTCATTTGGATTGAGACTTTCTGGAACAAATTTTAGATGGATCCAAGAGATATTTTCTTTTAGGCAAGGCAGCAGGTCTAACCACATGTGTGCTTAGATCATGTCTGAGATATATAGATAAGAAAAACATTTTTTTTGGGAGACAGTAGCAGCATGGTAAAGGTTTAAGACGAAGATTTTCCAACAAAATTAAATGAGTGTCTTTTCATTTTACTGTTCATCTTACAACTTTAAATATTAGTTTACAAAATACCTATCTATAGTATATAAATATGCAGTTTAACAACAACTATCAGAGTTTTAAATGTATACCCTGCTGCTTTTAGGAATCATGTTTAAAACTGGTGATTGTCAGGCGATGGTGCTCACTGCCAAGAAATGTCAACATAAAGGCCCTCGATCAGAATTGGTGGGGGACATAACGATCACACTTAATGGTCTGCATGTTAACCACACGACATCCAGGGTGCCCTGCTGTTTGCTTCCATGGTGGCACTGGCAGTGAGTGCTTCTGTAGCAAACCATTTAATTACTATCAAAACCAGTTGCTTTAATAGGACTCATTCTTCTGAAGTTGTAATAATGATTTAATACATTTGCGTGCGTTGCTTCCATTATGTTGCTTTTCCTATTAAGGGATTTAATGTGTAATTCATTGGCCTTTTAATTTAACATGTGGCTGCTGCAGTGACTCAATCTGTGACTTTTTTTTGTGTTTTGGTAAAGCACTCTGTCACCTGATTAGTCTTAAGGTAAGTGTGTGTTGCTTGCCAAGTGTCCTCTCTGTTAGTAAATCAGCCACTAATAAAATGGATGGACTTTACTTTTTCATTACTGTCTAATAATTAGATCACTGATTTGATTTTGCATCAGCAGATTATATATATGGTCCAAGTTGGGCAGCACTAATGACTTCCAAATAAACAATAGAGTGAGAGGGCAGAGGCACTTACGGCGGCAGCACAGTGACATCAGCAGTTATGCCAGAGAGCACAGCCCTCTCTCTTGCTTCTGCTTTTAGAAACAGCTCGGTGAGCAAATAAACGGTGCTAATGATGGCACTCGGCAGAAAGTCAGCGCGGTTAGAGTTGAAGATTGATTCAATGTTTGTTTGATACACTCAATTTGAAAGTGAGGCTGGTAGTAGTGAGTAGTGTTTTCCAGACGGCATGGAAATGCAGAGAGTCATGATGTGATGTTCAAAAGAGTGTTGTCATCAGAGGAATGTCAAGCTTGCAATGAGCCGCGAAAGAGAGCAACATCTTATGTGACCACCAGACTGGCTGACTGATGTTTGACTTTGTGAAATATTGCGAGCTATAAATGATGGAGGAATAATGTTGGACACCCACATCATATTGAGAGCTATAAATGATGGAGGAATAATGTTGGACACCCACATCATAATATTCTTTGGTCTCATTTCTCATAAGAAACGTCAGTCTGCACTTGAAACTTGACTTGCCTGTGAGAAGAACTGATGTAAGACTTTTTTCCCTTTAATCCAAGTTTAGAAAAAAGCAGTAGAGAAAAGTGAATATTTTCATCTTTAGCTTATTTTGTTCAACCAAGAGTTAAAAACCCAAAATGTTTTTCAGAATTTGTTTTGAAAAGAACATGAGCAAGACTCAAACTCAATGCCCTTATTCATATTCTGTAGAATCCATTTTTTTTTTAATTTTCTTTCATTTTTTTAATTTCTCCCAGAGAGACTTCAAAACCATGACCAATATTTGACCAATTCCTGGGACCTAATCATCTGTAGCAATATCATAAAACCATCCGTTCAGTTGTCTGAGATTCTTTGGAGCAGGTAAATGGGAACATTTGAGCATGTTTCCAAGTTGTGACTCATACAGATATAGCATTAAAACTTCTGGGAAGTTTACAGAAAGAACAGCTTGTGGATTTCAGACAGCTTTGATTAAAATAGAGTTTGATTAGAATAGAGTTTCAATCAGATTCTTTCATATTTAATCAACCCTATACTCCCAATGCCTGTTTCATCTGTTTTGTATTTAGACTTGTTGAAGATTAAATCTGTTTTTATAGAAGGTTGTGAATAGAGATTCCAAAATGGCATTGATGACAGTAACTGTGTGATGGACTAGCAAACGATAGCTAAGCGTGGATGCACTACTAGTTGCCAGGCCAAACTCCTCTGTTCCGCATCCTAACCAAGGTATAATCAATCATGAGTCCTTGTGTCCTTATTTCTTCATCTATCCACCCCAGCATCCATCTCTGTCTCAGGCCTGTTGGTGTCACAGTGATAGAGTTGTGGAGAAGTTGGGCGCTAACAATGACATCAGGCACTTTGGGCACATCAACGGCTGTCAAGTGATGAATAATCCTTATAGGCTCACCAAGGACATTAACATATTTGGACTCTAAAGAAAAACATCTGAAGACATTTCATCAATCATGCCGTCTTTTGTTTCCCTTAGTGGATTGATGTCTTCTTTTATCAGTCTAAGTGTGGGTTTATCTTTGGTTTACTTAATTTTCTTTGAATGCAACCTGTTGTATGTCTTTTCTTTCTCAGAAAGGTGTTCAGAGGTGATTCAATCTGTATAATTTCTCCATTCATGGAGTGGCACCATAATCAGTGACTGATGTGAATGTAATCCACGTACAAAAATGGTTGTCTGAATGTTTCCTTATGTGGTTTTGCTGACTGAGTGGCTCTGTGCCAGTGGCTCATTTTCCATCATACACTCACATCTTATTTTAAGTGTTATTCAGTGACACTGGTGAGAAAGAAATCATAAACCTGGCACTGATTAAGGTAACCCCATATGTTATAAGCGTTGGGTCTACTTTTTGTCACACAAAATCAATAATAGTCTCTGATATTCTAAGTAAGGCTCAATCAGCAGTATAAAAGTAGGTTGTTAGATGAGATAATTGTAGGATTTTAGTCTATTGATTTGAATGTTCAGGCTGTATTACAAAAATCTGTGGATATAGTTACTTGATCATTTTTTGGTTTAAACTTGGTTGGTTGGTTAAAATGTTTTTCTCATCAAAAAAGAGAATAAAAATGATGAGCATTATTTTCCCGTTCTTATCTCATTTATTTTTAATAGATGTTAACATGTTGGAGGTTTTCACCCTTGGAGGTATCCCTCCTACATACTTTCTGCTCTCCAAGCTGCAGTCTTTGTTGCTTGGATCATGGCTTTGATTTATCTCGATCCATCTGGAACAAATGTGTGCTGGTGACAGTTGTTAGCAGGAAAAGCTCCACATAAAAAAAGGCAGTGGCAGAAATTCTCAGACTCCAGGAAGAGAGAACTGATGTGTGGCTGCAGTAGAGGAGAGTGATGGTGAAAAACACTTTATATGACTTTCAGGCCTTTGACTTTGCAGCAGTCTGAGGATGGGACAGAGTCATAATAGTCGCAGCTGCAGTTGTCATTAGTGTGTGAGTAGCAGAATCACATCTCACTTTTCAATTTTACTATTAAACAAATAAACACATTTTATGAAAAGCACTCATCAAAGTCTTAAATCACAGCAGGAGTTTTCAGTACCCATAAAAAATTGACTTTGTGACACAGGAAGGAATGATAAAAGATAAGGTCACTGTTGGAGCCCTTGAAGGGTCACACACTATTTTCCTCAAGTTCATGTTACATCACATGACAATTTGTGTTGTCTTTCAATAACTATCGAGTAGTGTGTTGGTCCACTCCTTAAATAGAGTTATAACATACTGCCAATTCACTGTAATGCTCTGTAGACAGTACATAAACGTGAGATGATTTAGCACTTGACATGTAACTGTGGACTGTGTACAGGGTTATTGCCATGGCTACAACTGCAGTTATGGTTGTTTTCAGTTATGTCATGGATGAATATCATAGCTGTACTTTGGCTACTCTTTTCCCGCTCCTATTAACATCAGTGGAGAAAGCATTGTAAAGCCAGACACTCAGGATGTGCTTCTGTGAGATATGATAGATATATTATCATACACTACAGGAGTACAGGAATAGCTTTACCCGGTCACTCAGCACAGCCCTGTCACTTCACTGCACACAGCCTCACTTGCACTCACTCACTCAAACTTCTTTACATTAGTTTGAGTGAGTAATGTATAAATTGAATATTTATTTTCCCTCCAATTTACACTCTCACTATACTTCATTCATTTATTTTAAGACATCAATAAAACGAAAATATCTGCCCCAGCACAGTCACACAACCAGGTACTGGCACCAGATAGAGTATTTAAAAACCACTGAGCACTTTAGAATGTGGTTCATGTCCTTGCATTTTAGAATAATACAGTTTGTCCTAATTTCCTTGACCAGAAGATGTTGTTCTGTCCTGTTGTGTAAGGGATATTACAGTACATTAAGAACTACCTACCCCACAGCTCTATGGATCAAATGATCCTGAGTTGGCATGTTTGTGGGAGCTGGTGTTTCTTTGGGGCGATAAATGGGACAAATGATAGTAGTGGACAAGTGTGTTCAGTGTGCTGTTGTCAAAATGCTTGTTGAGGAAAGAAGACTTGTGTTTGATTGTAATGGAGATGTGACAAGTCCCTGGCTCACTGACCTAAAGTAGAGTTAAGTTTATTTGTACAGTCAATATCCAGTATCAGTTCTTCATATTGTTCAAGTCCAGACTGCCAGGTAGGTGGAGTAGGGGTTAGAACAGCATAGAAACCTGGAAGCATGAATAATAAATAACCTCAGACATTCTGTAGAGAAGCCCAATATACAGTATGATGCATGATTGAGGTGTGGTCAGTCATACTCAGCTCATCTGTAGACCCGGATCACATCCAGATGTCAGCCAACAGGCATGTGTAGAGAGTGGGTGAGGTTGTTTCCCCTCCACTCCCTACTGTGTCCATCCTCTCTACAACACACACAGCCACCATGTCTGGCAGTTGCAAGCTTTTTCACAAACTATCAATTGTGCGTATTGCCAAAAAAACACATACAGTAATAAGAAAGGGAAAAAAAAAATCTAGGGACATATGATTTCACCAGTTCTTTCCCACCACAGTGTTTAAAGCAGAGAATGACACAACACTTGGAAACAAATAGTGTATGTGTGTTCTTTGAAGGGTTTGGTCTTATTACCATGTCTTTGAGTAATCTGTCTTTTTTGTCCTGTCTTAGTGGACAGTAAGGGGGATTTAACTGCCATTATGTTTAACCTTGATACTAATACTGTGACTACAGATTCTGCAGTACTGTACAATCGATTATGATCTCTTACATCAATGTCATTTCTATTATATTGATCTTTTAAACAGATCCATACATCAGCAACATAACTAGGTCAGGATGTATGATTTAAATCATTACTTGTTTGACCATTATACTTACTATTACTAATCCTTAATACAATTCACTGTTGTTTTTTTGTCATAGTTTATTTTTCTTGAGTTGTTAATTAATGGAGGATTCCTTCTCTCTTTGCCATTTGGAAGTATGACATCACTCACTCATTCACTAAATCACTGAGATAATGAGCAGGGATGCCTCATGATCTCAACCTCATGTTATTGTCTGCTTCGCTGTACTGAACCAATTGGAGGAGACTTGTTCTTGTCAGTATGGTTATTTACATGACCTTATATGGCTACAATCAACCTCAATGCACACGTTATTCAGCTACTCCTACTGTCTTTATTATCACTATCCATACAATACCACACTTAGGTTAGGTAGAGTAGCGAATAGTCATTCATATTCATATGCACAATACACATATTTATTTTTTATTGGACATTCAACATAAAGCTTTGTTGTTAATACCACAATGACTTAACTGCTGTTCATGGACATTAGGTTATTTGTTTACTGCAACGCAGACCAAAGGAAGCCAGTATGTTCAGGTACCACCAACATATGTATGACCAGCATTAGCATTACAATATACTGGTGTGGGAGTTTAAAAACATTTAAACAAGGTCATTTCTGTTCCATGTTCTGGCCAATTGTTATGTGTTATGCCCTATTCACAAAGTTATTTTTTATTCCAAATTTATTTTATATTTTATTTTGTTGAAGACATTATTAAAAACCTTAATAATTTGCAGTCATCAAACTTTTTCCTGCCTGCGTTTTCATGCACCTCCTATGTCACTTATTAAAAGTTTTTGTTATGCAGCTTTTCCACAATAAAAAGATTGATTTTCCATATAAATGTAGTCAGTGAAAGCACCCATTTACATAACTTTCTGGACTGCATTGTCGCTGCATTGTTACTACTGTCCTTAGAGCAATCAAGAGGGAAATCTATGTTATTGCTGTGGAAGAGATATACATATGCCACTGTGTAATATGGAGTATGTGGGACACATCAGTCATATGACGTATATACTGTAAAGGATACACCATTATATTACAGTGTCATCTTTCAACACCCAGTGAATTACCTGCTCTAAAGGAGGATGTAATGATTTGACTGCATTTTGTTTGCACAGCCAAGTCACTGTCATGGCTTTTTTTTTTGGAAGAATTTCCGAGTGTGTGTGGTATGTGTAAAATTTAACGGCAAACTGATGTTGATGCTGTCCAAAATTTTTCCCTTGAGCACTTTTGCGGGCAGATTGTCCAGGGGAAGCACATTAGCTGTATGTGTTGGTGGTATTTGCGGTTGGGAATCTCTTCAATTTCAGCTGCCAGTTCCTTTGGCTCTGGGCAAAGGATTCCCTGCCATTTAATGGTACCTTAGACTGACTCAGGCTTGGCCCCGCAGGTTCCTTTTGGCTAATGCAAGTGACAGTGGGAACAAATCTCCCCCTCTGTTTATTTAATTGCTAACCGCTCTGGTTTGGAGGCCACGTTCAAAGGGCCGACGAATGGATAGCTGCCTCGCGTTCCCCTCAGCCTCAGGGTAGCATGGGTCATCCCACATAATGAGTGGAAGGACTTACTTTACTAAGTCTGCCTCAACCAAAAGCCAGCACGTGGTTCCCATTTATGCACAGGGGGAAGGTTGAACCTTCATCTGCTGGGCATTTTTATGTGTTTATGTGTGTGTGCAAGTGCACATATATACATCTGTTCTCTAGCTCTGTGTGTGTGTGTGTGTGTGTGTGTGCGTGTGTGTGTGTACGTGCACGTACAGAGATGAGTGTGTATGTTTGAGTGTGGAAGTGCCTTGTCTGAGTGTGAGATCATTGTGTTTGTACTGAAAGTGTACACCACATGTCCAGCACATGTTGTCAGGTTGTGATTGGCACACAGGCCACATTTATATCTGCATGAGGAGCTCCGAGGCCACTGGCCAGCCTGGGATGGGACGGAGTTCGAGACCTCACACGCACGCATAGACAAACACACTCACTCATATACACACGCATACACACACACAGAGTGTGGTAGAGAGCAGGGTGGGCTAATCTTTCAGATGCACTTTGCATAGACAGTGAGGCGAGGAAGTCTGAGATTTCCTGCAGTGAGTGAAGAAGACGGAGGGAGGACGAAGGAGAAAAACAAAGGTTCAGAGGTTGGCAGGTTGGGAAAGAGAGAATAAGAAATTATGAAAGGGGGAAAGAGAAAGTAAGATAAGTTACAAAGATACAAAGAGATTATTCTCTCAATGAAGAACTTGCCCAGTTGAGCACATAAGGAACTCATTTAAAGACGTTTATCATAAGCAAGAGAAGAATGGACAGAGGTAGAAGGAAATACGATTTTGAAAAAGCAAAGATGTTTTAAAGAAGAATAAGGGAGGTAATACAATTATATTTATTTATGTAGTTCTTTTTCAAATCCAATGCAACAAAGTACCCTGGCGATAGAGTGAGGAGAGAGACTTCAGTCAACAACTTGTGTTTTCCTCTCATACTTATGTGCATTTATTTACCAAATACGTATTACAGATTAGAGTTTTAAAGAGTTTGCCATTTTTACATCTTTTGTAAAAACTGTTAACTCAGCTTTTATGTATTCAGTATATGTTTAATGTGGTTTTGTACTAAAATCTGTGGGTGACTGTAGACATAACATACAGTATACAGTATATTGTTATTGCATTGGGCAGGTATTTCAAGATAACTATCACCCAGCCTTCAAAGTGATACATCTCTGTCCCATTGAAACTGTTACACATCTTTAATCATGCTGAACAAATGTCACCTTAGAACAAAACCTTTCAGGTGGGAAGTGCTTTATGCTCCATCCATTTCATCTGCTATCTGATAATCCTGCACGTGTGCAGGCCAAATTATGGATGAGAAATCCCCCCTAGACAAAAGGGGGAAAAACTGTTTCTAATCCTAGGTTTGACTCACAATTTAAATGAGCAGCCTTTTACGGGACCCTTTTTTGTGTAAAATGTTGACGTTCTTTTTATGTGTTATGAGTACTGCACAGTTCTGTGCCACTTGAACAAACACGTGCCTCTAAAAGGGCTTTTGATCCGTTATCTAATCATTCTCATCTGTTTCACTCTTGGCTTAACACCAGCCTCCTGTTTTGTTTCCAAGCTGAGTCTTGAGACGGGCTGTTGTGTAAGTATTTTAGTGTGAGCACAGACCTGCACTGTCTGTACTAAAGGAATAAACACATACAATTAATTACACTGGAAGAATTATATAGAGATAAGAATGATGAGAGCTTTCTTTTTTACAGTTTCTTAATATTTCCAGGGTAATCTGGGACTAGGTATACAGTATTCTCATTCGCATTATCTATGATTTCTATACTAGATTATCTTTGTTATCCCAAATAAGGGAACTAATTATCACTTAAGAGATACATTTAAGATAACGTTTTTCAAATATTTGTAATACTATATCTGCACTAGGTAAATTTTCCTTACTGGTTCATACCATTTCTCAATTACTGCTAAAAATATGTGGTGTGTCTCTTTTGGTGCCTGTAGCTGACAAACACACTTACATGAGGATATCTTGCAATGATATCTATTTTTATAGCTAATATAGTTTATTTGTGATGATTGCAAATATATATTTTCTGTAGTTAAACATTTCATTAATTCACTTTCATTAACTTTTTAATTAAATTAAATTCAAATAGAAAGAATCATGAGTTAAAATCAAGGGCTACATATCTCTTCTCCCTTATGCAGCCCACTTATGAACCCACTAGTGGGCAGTAGAGGTTGAGGCTGCACGCTAGGTCCTAATTGAAACTCTGGGTGTTTACACCTACTATTTGGAATGATTCGGGCCTGTGTGCTTTCTCTTCCGTGGGATAATTTTGTGGTGGTGGAATGATCCAAGTTTAGGGTGGATGAAGAGGGAGTCATAGGATCTCACTCAGGATTTGTTAATTTGTTTAATTCCTCCGTGGAGGTTTCTTCTTCTCCTCTAGTAATCAGCACCTCCTCCTTTTCGTTCGTCAGTTGGGAGAGTTGGGTAATTACATGACAGCTGTATGAGCAGCTGTTGAAATGGTTGCTGCATGTAGTGCACTGTCAGATTTCATATGATTATTAGACTTGCACTGTGGTGTTTGTGTCATTCATTCATGGGTCTGTGTCAGTGTGTACACTCACAGTACACTCACGGTACACTCATATTCACACTAATGTGTGTATATATGTGGTTTTACTCTGTGGTTCTGTGCACCTAGTCATGTTTTTCAGTGCATGTAGCCCACAATGATGTATGTGGTCTTGTTGCGTCATATTTTTGCTGTTTGCTTAGTGCCCTGCACTACTCATAGCTGTCCACATGCTATGTGGGAGGCTGTTTCCTTTCAGGATGGGAAGTTGTTTCAGCCGTGCTGTTGGCCAAACATTTGTTCTGGCCTCCATGAGTACAGTGCAATTACCCCAAATCCACCACATACTCACTAAGATTTTCAGCAATTATGCGCATCTCATGTGCCACCTTGGTATGTGAAGTGTTCCCATTTCCGTCTTTGTTGTCAAAAAGCGTCAAAATCAAATTCAAATGTGTGCCAATGGCAAGAGTGTAGTCAAGCATTGGGTTTTGTTGTTTAAAGTATGCTTTAGGAGGTTTGTTTGATAGCTGTTGTTTTCCTATTAGCTCCTTATTGTTTTCGAGTTACTTCTCTATCAGATGTGCCACTTGTAAGGACTTTGAACTAGGGATGCATATTGAAAGTGTACTCAAAAGGACACTCATGCACAGTGCATGATCCAAAGTAAAGTCCACTGACGGCCACAAACCCATATTTGATCCCACGTTATCTGAGAATTTTTCCAGACTGAACAACAACAAGGTGATGTTTCATGCTGATCCCCAGCAGATAAATACAGCCTGGCCCTGAACTTTCTTTTCCACAATAAAACATCTCTATCAGGGGTGTAGTAGCTCAGCGGTTTTTACTGCTCCTGTTCTCCCTCTGAACACCACTGTAGGTTAACAGTCACAGTGGAGATGACTCCTCTTCAGTCTGGGACCCAAATGCCTGTCGGAAGTGTGTCACATCCCCAAAGTGTGTGTGTGTGTGTGTGTGTGTGTGTGTGTGTGTGTGTGTGTGTGTGTGTGTGTGTGTGTGTGTGTGTGTGTGTGTGTCTCTTGCGTGTGTCTCTTGTGTGTGTTTCCTCTTCTATTGGCATGCCTGTTACGGTGTGCCTGCCTACAGTATATGGTGCTCGTAGACCAGAGTGTGTATACACGTGTGTTTGTGTCAGCGTCTGTGCATGGGAGTATATGTGTCTCCATGCGTATGAGTGTATTATGAGTGAAACAGGCTCTGGCGTGAAGATCAAAGTCCCTCCATAACTCCTCAGTCAGTCAGTCAGTCAGTCCGTAAGCCAGCCAGCGTACTGCCGGGAATCTCCACTCACTACGGGGGATGTTGAGTTATTAGGCTCAGATCATTTTAATTAAACCCCAGTTGTTCATTTGGTGAAAAAAATCCCAGTGCTCTCTCTCTCTCTTTCTGTCTTTCTCTTAATTTGTTTATAACATAGTGATAATTAAGAAAACTATTGTGTAATGTTAGTAGAATATATACTATGAGGATTACAGAAAGTACAATTGGCAGAAAAGGTGACTGTCAGCCTCAGAAATCGTCATTATTTTGGATTAAGGCCAAACCCTGCCAAGGTAGAAGCTATAATGATAATTTTTAGTCATTTAAGTTTTTTTTTCCAATTCTGATTTACCAAACTAAAGAAGCCGTTTTCATCCAAGTCTCATTGACAACAAACTAGAGAAGCAGCAATTAGTTGAACAGAAAAATCATGGGTAATTATTTTGATAATTGATTAATCATGTGAGTCAATTTTCAAGCAAAACTGCATTTGATAGTTACAGCTTCTTAAATGAGATAATTTCCCTCGCCTTAATACTGTAGTAAATCAAATGTCTTTGGGTTTTTAGACTAATTGTTGGACAGAATAAGACATTTGATAACATTACATTGTTTGAGGACATTTTTCACCATTTTCTAAAATCGTACTGTAGCCCAAGTGACTAGTATTCATTAGTTGCATCCTTGCGAATGTTTTGCATTGTTTTCTTTTAGGGAACCTATGTTGATGTATTTTAACTAGAATGGCTATTTATAACCAAAAAATCAATCACTTAAAAGAGCTGTAAAAGGAAAATACTATAATCATTTTAGTTTCCCATCACATGAATGTGTAAGATAACTTTTAATACACTTTCATGTTCTATTAACCTCATCCATTCAAATCTTCCTTTTTTATTTTTTTTATTTTTTAGTTCATAGCTTCTCAATATGTCACCTCCTCTTGGGTGTCCTTGTTAATGAAGTGTGATGGTAGTGATGAAGTGTAACAGCGACTGGTTTGGAGGTGCCGTGCCAGTGACAGGGTGGTCCCTGCCTCACACTGCTGCTGCTTCTGCTGGCACCCTCATGCTCATCACGCACACATTGTTCGATGGCACCTGGCCATGAGAGGGGCGATGGTGGAAAGCCTGGTAATGAGCAGACTTCTCCTCATGCTCTGTGTTTTTATATTCTTGTTTCATTAATCTAAAATGACAGAGCACATCACTTGTGTATTAATTATATGTTATGCATGGGCAATTTCAATTCATATTGATTGCATGCACTGATCATTGAGGACTGGTCATATAGGATGAGGGTTGCTGTGAATCTGGTAGCCCAATATAGAGAATAATAAAGTTGGGGTTTGCTGTCCTAGGTGTTCTTACTTCAGTCTTTTGTCAAATACTGTTTTTTATTCATTCCTGTAGATGACATTAAGGGTTTGATCTTAATTAAGTGTGCGTATTATACTGAGGCTGTCCAGCTGTTTGAAACAGCCCCAGGCCATAATTGTGAAAACCTATTACAGTCAATACCTGCCCAACTGTGTTGATGACATCTCTCATTCTACCGATGAGGTTTTGCTTTTCATTTGGACTCTATCATGAGATGACAGTGTGACTCATTTGTTTTTTAGTTTTTTCTTGTTTATGTGCACAGTGCTGATCATTTCCAGTCTCACACTGCCCAGGTTGTTTGAGAAAGCTTGAGTGGTATCCTAGTCATGCAATACTCCTGTTAAGGCCCAGATTTCCCCTGTTCATGGAAAGAGTCAATACATTGGCATATCGTAGGATGGAAAATTATTGACAGGATGGAATACAGAAATAAATGTAGGAAGAAAGATTTTTGTCAGATGTGGATATTTTCCAAGGATCCAAATATGTTCTTTTGCAACTTAGCTAGCCTTGAGAAATGTGTAGTCGCACTATGTGTACATGGATCATGTCAAGCTAAAAGAATCAGTGTAATCTAACATATTGTATCAACATGCTAACATGCTAACACAAATTTGTGAAAGTGATGCTATTGATCTTCAGGGCTATATCTGAATCTGTCACTGGCTCTGGACCAAAAGCACGTCTTGAAATAACATATGTATCTACATACCGCTCCCAGAGAACTTTGATGGACTTTATTCCCATAATTCACATGGACCTTGTCTTTGGAGTCTAACAGGTAAAAACCAATGGTCTGTACGTGCTAAAATTGAAGTGGTGTGGAGGTTTTTTTGCTCAATTTATGTGCTTTTCTTTGAAGTACGTATCTTTCAAATGGAAGTTCAACATTGAGAAAGTCATTCATCAGTTGGTCATTCTTTTTGTTGTCCATCATGTGCAGTGATCGATCTTGGGGTAAACGTAACAAGGTTAGGGAGGTGAAACTGTCCGTGGACACACAGCCGGTTTCAGTTTCAGTTTGGCACACAAATGGTTAGGATTAGGGCTGGAAATGTGAAGGCATGTATGTACCACTGTGACATGTAGGTAGTCAAAGTGGTGGGTCACTGCTGTTCCTGCTTTTTGGTATTGTATGTTAGATTACACTGATTCTTTTAGCCTGACATGATCCATGTACACACAGTATGACTACACATTTCTCAAGGCTAGCTATGTTGCAAAAGAACAATGGGATCTTTCTTCCTACATTTATTTCTGTATTCCATCCTGTCAATACTTTTCCATCCTATGATGATCCTATCCAATGACTCAATCCTGTATTGTTTTTCTTTATTCATCAGTTTTTATGATGGACAACAAATGCTTCTTGCAATTATACAGTTGCCATGGAGATAGCTTTATTCTAATTTGTCAGTGTGTGCAGTCAGATACTCAAATAATTGCTCAGCTGTGATGTAACAGCACCACACTTGTTCTAAATGAATATTCAGAGGTGGAATGCTACTTGTTTTAGCTGTAACTGGGCCACAACTTCTCCTACTGGAATAGTAAAATAGCATTTAGACTTCCAAAAATGATGATAATTGAAAGAGCTTACTGCCCCACAATATGAATAAACAGACTGTACAATCTGAATAAACAATACTGTATTTTGATCATTTGCAAGTGCTGCCACAACCTACACAGCATACAGCAAGACATTTATCATCACTCAGCTAAGAAAATCAATGATGCAATAAAATACCCCCAACGTGTTGACCAGGGGAACCCGTCAATCTATTTGGAGGGACTCAGAGATTCATTGGGGCCAGGGGGGCCGATGATGTCCAGCAGTGAGACTAATCATTACACATGTGGCCAGGCACTTCACAGGGCCAGATGTTGGGAGGGTAAATAGTGTGTATGGCAATGCCCTCACAGACCCCACCAGCACATGTGCACACACTTGGTCAGAAAGATTCAAAAACATCAACATTTTTGTTACATGTACAATATGTTCCTTAGTGTCTACAGTTTTTTCCAAAGCAGTAATATTACTCAAGATCATTTGCCAATGTGTTTGCTTAAGTGGGCAGTAGGCAGTGCATCAAATTTCTATTCCATTTCAGAGGAATGTTACTTAATATGTATTGATTTGTAATGTATCACATTATGGCAGATTGGCCCCTGAGTGAAAAATACAGTGGCTTTTCCTGAACTGTTACTCTTGGACACGATAGAAGAAATCAAGTCATTAGCTATTCATCCAATAAACAATAACAGCAAGTCCATTATATATAAATAAACTGACTTTTCATGCCAGATGGTTGTTGGGAAAAGAAAAGTGACTGTTTATGTGTCCTCACTCTGCGTGTCAGATTGCACACATTTTAGGACTATTTCTATACTAAGGTTCATTTTACATACACTGTAAAATTGTACATTTCTTTTTTGGGGTCTTTTTTTCAGTTTTTTGTTTTGTTTTTTTGCCAGGCATTGAAATGATTAATTGGGTTTTGTGCTCAGTTTATAAACTGGTAAAACTCTGAGGTTTTGAGCGAAACTCCTTCTAATCCTCACTCCCCACAGACCCTCAGGCTGAGTTTGTTTACAATAAGCAGCCGAGAGTTGAAGAAAAGAAAAGAAATAAGTTGAAAGAAACTCTTCCAAGACTGTGCAACTTCTTGTAAATACCATAATTGCCCTGAGTTGTATCATCATGCTGAGTGCATCTGTGTGTGCCAAGTCAAGTTCCAGTTACATCCAGAAATGTGTGTGTTTTGGTTGGCAACAGAGCACTACCCACTATACACAGTCAGTCACACTAGGGCCAATTGGTAACAGTTGTGGTCAGGACCCCCTGCACTACAACAAGGCATACAAGAGGGTTAGCTGAAAAATCTGTCTTTCTTTTGCTTCTTTCTCCATATCCTCAGGAGAAATCATCTCCTGAATAAGCACAACAGAATTAGCCCCACTGACTCAGATTGCGTTTAAATCGGTGAGAGAAAACAAGCATTTTCTCTGTGCGCTGTGCCCACTCTGGGAATGAATCCTACAATAACACACAGAGTTAATACAGCACATCCTGTAACCATGCTGGGGTGTCACTGTTTATGGTAGTGCCTCCACCGCACGCACATACACATACACAGACACAAACCAAAACCACCACTGCTATAGCCTCTGTGAAGATGAGTCAGCAATTCAAAGGCTTGGGGAGATATAGATCTAAGATGGAGGAATTTAATCATTAAAATTGAGACCGTCTCCCAAACTTCTCACCATGCTCTTGTGTGTGGGTATCATTTTTGCTCTCTGACTTCAATTAGGTTTAATAATAGTAAGTGATGATTTGCTTTCAAATGGATGTGTAGGACTCATGCTAGAGGCCCAATGTGGTGTAATGAATATCTGTAAAAGAATGGATGAGGATCCTCAACTTTCTTGATTGCACACTCGCTGGCATTGCAGTGCTACAAGGCTCTCGTTCATGGCAGTGTCACATCCTAAAAAATAAGGCCAGAGAAAAATTGCTATATTGCTGATTCCCTGAACCTCACACATAAACACACTATTTCTATCTCTGGTTTGGGCTTTTCTCCATCTCCGTTTCTTCTTCTGTACCTCTCTCATTCTTCCTAACTTTCCCTTACTTTCTTTTCAGTGAACAATATAATTAAAACCCAATGAGCCACATACTTTCACAAGCGTTATCTGGGCCGACTTGTTTGTGCTTTGGCCTGAACATTTTTTCCATTATCCATGTCTCTCACTTACCTTACTTGTAGGGCTGGATAATGTATCGCAGCTTTGCAGTTCTTTAATGACCTTGGATCTGGCTAAGTTGAATCAGGCACTAATTGCTGAACAAGACATGTTACCATCATTATAAGTTCTGTTGAAAGAACTTGGCTGATGGCACAGGGTATTCTCCTGCAAAGGGGTTCAACTTGTCAGGAAACTTGTATGCACTAGAGGTGGGAACATTTCTTGATTATAAGATGCATTGCGATGCAGACGGGGACGACTCTGCATCAATTAATAAAAGACAAAAATTGATTATTTAAACATTAGTTAATAACTTGATGTTGAAGGACGACTAAGGCGGAACCAAACTGTGAGATCAGACGTTTCCTGTAGTTCTTGACCAGGTTTGCACACACTGCATCAGGGATTTTGGCCCATTCCTCCATACAGATCTCCTCCAGATCCTTCAGGTTTCAGGGCTGTCGCTGGGCAATACTGACTTTCAGCTCCCTCCAAACATTTTCTTTTGGGTTCAGGACTGGAGACTGGCTAAGCCACTCCAGGACCTTGAGATGCTTCTTACGGAGCCACTCCTTAGTTGCCCTGGCTGTGTGTTTTGGGTCGTTGTCATGCTGGAAGACCCAACCACGACCCATCTTCAATGCTTTTACTGAGGGAAGGAGGTTGTTGGCCAAGATCTTGCGATACATGGCCCCATCCACCCTCTCCTCAATACGGTGCAGTCGTCCTGTCCCCTATGCAGAAAAGCATCCCCAAAGAATGATGTTTCCACCTCCATGCTTCATGGTTGGGATGGTGTACTTGGGGTTGTACTCATCCTTCTTCTTCCTCCAAACACGGCGAGTGGAGTTTAGACCAAAAAGCTCAATTTTTGTCTCATCAGACCACATGACCTTCTCCCATTCCTCCTCTGGATCATCCAGATGGTCATTAGCAAACTTCAGACGGGCCTGGACATGCGCTGGCTTGAGCAGGGGGACCTTGCGTGCGCTGCAGGATTTTAATCCATGACGGCGTAGTGTGTTACTAATGGTTTTCTTTGAGACTGTGTTCCCAGCTCTCTTCAGGTCATTGACCAGTCCTGCCTTGTAGTTCTGGGCTGATCCCTCACCTTCCTCATGATCATTGATGCCCCACGAGGTGAGATCTTGCATGGAGCCCCAGACCAAGGGAGATTGACCATCATCTTGAACTTCTTCCATTTTCTAATAATTGCACCAACAGTTGTTGCCTTCTCACCAAGCTGCTTGCCTATTGTCCTGTAGCCCATCCCATCCTCGTGCAGGTCTACAATTTTATCCCTGATGTCCTTACACAGCTCTCTGGTCTTGACCATTGTGGCGAGGTTGGAGTCTGTTTGAGTGTGTGGACAGGTGTCTTTTATATAGGTAACGAGTTCAAACAGGTGCAGTTAATACAGGTAATGAGTGGAGAACAGGAGGGCTTCTTAAAGAAAAACTAACAGGCCTGTGAGAGCCGGAATTCTTACTGGTTGGTAGGTGATCAAATACTTATGTCATGCAATAAAATGCAAATTAATTATTTAAAGATCATACAATGTGATTTTCTGGATTTTTGTTTTAGATTCCGTCTCTCACAGTTGAAGTGTACCTATGATAAAAATTACAGACCTCTACATGCTTTGTAAGTGGGAAAACCTGCAAAATCGGCAGTGTATCAAATACTTGTTCTCCCCACTGTACATGCAAGTTTCTGGTCCAGGATCAATATCAGGTTGAATATCTTGCTCAAGGATAATTAAACATGTGGAACGACTTGCTCTACCTCCTGACCCACAGTTGCCGACCTGAGCTGAGCTTACAGGAAACAGCATTTGGTGTGGTTATTGTGTCTGTGTAACACCTTCAGTCTAGCAATGAGGCTGATGGGTGGGTATACTGTAAAAGCCCAGAAATTAAATGAGAATGCTACAACTGCCTGTGTACACCCTTGAATAGTGTTATATCAAATTGTGACCTAACACAAAAAAAAACATTCTGTGGCCATTTAGTATTTTTCTTCGTGCCTTGGACGCATAATAACCCTTTAGTCCAGACCAGCGGCAGCCAAACCTTAGGGTAGTGGGTGTCTGTCTGTGGCTCCAGATGACGCTGACCGCAAGGACGGAAACAGACCTGTTAACTAGTTAGCCCCCAGAGAGCAGGATGGCCACAGAGTGAGGCGATCTATGTAAAAGCAAAGCAGAGTGTTGGAACAGAGTTGAAATAGTGTTGAGATTACACAGAGAGTCAGAAGCTTGAGGGAGTATGTGACATCATATGAGAGCAACATCTGTCTCCTATTGGTGTGTGTGCTTCAGGGCTCTACACAGAAGGGCCCGGTTGTACATATATTGTTTTCTTGTGTGAATAAAAGGCTCTATTGGTAGCAGAGAAACAGAACCAAGAGCTGGCATTCCTGTCTCTTTTAGTATTTAGATTCTACCACATTCTCACTTGCTCTGGCAACAGCTGCTATTGTAGTATTTAAGAAAAAGAGATACTGTGGAATTTGTGTCTTTTAATTGCAGATTTTTGTATATACTCCCATATGTCTCTATACATTTCTATATTTACTAGTTCATGTTTGTGTTCTTGCTAATTGCCCACTGAATGTTGACACACACTGGGTAGCATGCAGTGGCTATAAAATAGCTTTAGTTGCTTTTGAATGTATTAAACATTATAAATTGAGATAACACATTGCCTTATTCAAAAGAATTGACCTTCCATTTTAAGACTTGAACTTCAGGCTTTATGATCATATGGAATTGGTTTCACAGTCAATTTTATGCAATGGCACCTACAGAAGGCTAATATTGGTGAATGTCTCACTGACTTTCAGAAGTTCATACAAAAATGTACCAATATAATGCCTGGACAGTCAAAGTTCTCAGCTTTTGATTATTTGTGACAGGCCCTTTACATGCTTCAGTTGAGCTAGGACTGTATTGTCCTATTTAGGGCTGCAAATTGGTTGTCATTATATCTGTTATACTGCCGGCTTGCCTCTTAACTGCCAAATAACTATTCCTGTTTTCACAATTCTCTGATTTTCAATTCTTTTTGTTTATCGTGAAAAGAACACACTTACGACTATGTTAACGAGTCCCTGGGCGCAAAGACGGCTTGTTAATGAACTTGTGTTGTACATGCAGTAGGTATAATTAAGAAAGGGCATAGTTGACTTCTTCCACAGCAGGAACATCAGCTTATTAGGGTGCTGATATATATTCATTTGCTGTAGTTGAGACAGAGCTCTGAGGAGACTTTAATTTAATTTGAAAGTTTTCCTGTTTAAATCCTGAACACATCTTTTCTTCCTATAAAGTTCTCACTCATCTAACACGTTATAAAGATAGTGAGCGCTTAAGCGGTACAGTTCTTGTTTTTGATTTTTATGTCCTTTGTTTTAATGTTGTGATATCCTTAAGCCTCTTGTCAGAAACGAGATTTAGAGGGAGGGCACGCATTGTCTATTGTGCATTAAAGGCAAAATAAGCATAGAGTGATGCATCTTACAGCAACTGGCAAACAAAAAATGGAATGTCTGTGTGTGTGTGTGTGTGTGTGTGTGTGTGTGTGCTCACGCACGTGCCATGCTTTCATACACTGTGGCTTCGGAGGTTTATCCAGTGTAATAGCATTTTAAATAAACAACCCTTGCCTGAAACAGGGCCTTCTTTGTGGCCTGGCAGATCCAAGCCATGGCCAGCAGCTGTCATACATGGAAGCAAAAGTTACAATAGGAAATTGAGAATTATGTTGTTAGAAACATGACTTGATAACAGGATGAAGTGAAGGAATATGCACACGAAAAGGCAATACACTGTAGAGCTACCTTTCTGAAAAAGTAATATAGCGTTTCATTGCAGCTGCAGTTAAATGTCATGTTCTAGTGCTGCTGCATCTTGGCATGGTTGAGAATTCATCAATGAATTGAGATGTTATTGCACAGCCAGGACTGAATCAAGAAACTTGGCACCAGCAGACCAAAAACATCCTTCATGATTCGTTGGAGTGGCACGCGGCACAAATGGTTTAGTGTCTACACCCTTTCCCTGCCAGTAAAATAAGAATTTCTTCCTCTCAAATTGTTGCCTGATGCTTAGATGATGATGTGACAGTCTCCGGGGACACTATACATATGGCGCTCTCACGTCTCGCTTCTCCTTGTCCTTGCCCCTTCACACTCTGGCCCTCCAAACTGACATGCCTTACTTCCCTCCCTCAAATTATTCATGCAGTTTAATTTTCTGATGTCAGCCAAACGCAGGCTGTTTTGTCAAGTGGTGATAGTTCCTACTTGAGGAAACACATTTTCTCACCACTGTTAAGACAGTTGTGCTCACGAAGACAAAACACTGTAAGATGACCTCAACAACTCACCTGTGGGACTCATTTGTGTAACCCAGCTTCTCATGAACAGACAAAAGCTCAGATATATTAAAAAAAAGAACATAGAACATGATTGGAACGTTTTAATATACAGTATAGAAGCAATAAAAGACTGTTCCCTCCTTGGACAAGACAGCCTGTTTGACTTGGCACTGAGCTGTGTTCCATGGATGAGTCTAGTTTCCCATTCCTGTAAAACTTCCATTTATCAGATGCTGAAACGGAGCCTGCAAAGAGTTTCCGCTTTCTTTGTCTCGGCCTT
Organism: Scomber japonicus; assembly: GCF_027409825.1. Lineage (NCBI taxonomy): Eukaryota > Metazoa > Chordata > Actinopteri > Scombriformes > Scombridae > Scomber > Scomber japonicus. Next base: position 24,924,347 of record NC_070579.1, read on the forward strand.
AAAGTCTTTGTTTCTGGCCTGTTTTATTATTTTTTGGTTTAGTTTTATTCTTTCTCAATTTACAAGGCTACTGGATAGGACCTATCATCACTGTTAAAGTAGATGTAAAACACAGGCCACACACATATTTAAGATGAAACAGTCAATTGGACTTCTGTTTTATTATAAATCTCCTGATATATAACAAGTGTAATGAACCATGTTGTTTTGAGGGTTTCTGTTCATATATTTTCAACAAGTATTAATTCACATGTGTGTCATTTTGGTGGTATGGAAGAATGAAGGAGACTGCTGGATTGCCTTTGGAAGGAGAAAAAAATAATTCATTGTGCTCTATCCACTTTAATATGCCTATGCATTAGATAAAGTTATAGTAAATTACTTTATATAATTATCAATTATATCAGTCATTTTATATGTCAATCATGGGTTCTGTTCCCATTTCTGAATAAGTTCTGACAACCCGTAACCCCAAAGTTTATAGTAACTGAAATCAGTATCACATTTTAATTCCTAACCTTAACAAATCAAGAATATGTCAGCAGTTATCTGTTTTTATGTTGAGCCAGAAATCTTGAGATGCCATGTCTCAACACAGTGACTGATCTAACAAATCAAACAGACTTCCATCTGGATGACCTTCAAGTCAGGAACTCCTACTGAAGGACCGTCGTCTCACTGCCAAACACACATGCACGCTCTCTCTCTCTCTCTCTCACACACACAAACACTCTTCTCTCACACTTCTGTGAAGGCCTAGGCATAGTCCCTGAAGCCTGGGCTTACGTCTTTAAAACTCATGAACAATAGGAGCCTGATTCAATCCAGAATGGATTCAGGAAGTAGTGAAACCATTTGAAAAGGCGAGGAGTGCTTTCACACAACCCACTCCCTCAGCACTACCACTCATGTCTGTGCATTGGCAGCTTCTGACTTTTGAAATTGTTGACTGCTCTGATGTCATGTATCACAGATGCTGTCCCTTTTCCATTTTGCTTTTATTTCTTTTATTACACAAAGCATATTGGGAGGTCTATGTTGTAAAAAGGGAAAAATAATGGCTTGTGAAATCTTAACAATGACAAATAGTAGAATAATACAGAGCTGAATTGTTTATTGACATTCTCTCTCCTCTTTCCTCTCTCTTTTTCTTTTTGTCTCTTAGAAATCATTGACGACCTTGCGCATCTTGTGGACAAGACAGACAGCAGGATTCGTAATGAGACACGAAGGGTGAAGCTGGTGGAGACAAAGTCAGCATCTTGTGGTGAGCTTTCCACACTTTTCTTTACTTGCAGGATGCTATGGAGCAACTTAATCTCACATGCTGATCAGGTTTCTCCTGTCTTCCTTTGCTGCACTTCACACAGTCTAACAGAATGTAGATTATATAAAGGGAGTAACTCTGGCTGGTGTGAGACATAAATTAAAGTTAGACACTTTTTCGGAGACAATACATAATTTGATACACAGCATCCATCATGCAAAGTACAGCTAATCTTGTAGTAATGCCATAGCTATATAAAGTTATCATCTTCATTGTTCAGAAATTGTCACTGCTCAATTGTCACTAGCAGTGTCACTCCTATTGCTGCTTTGGCCTTCATCTCCAGAAGGAATGGCGCTTAATGGAGCAGAAAGAATGTTGCTGATGGGGACAAGCCCTTTTGCGCAGCACATGTGGGTGGTGAATGGTGGGTTGTACTGGCTCTGTCTGTCACGCCTGCTAATATAGTGTCCCGAACTTTAAAAAGGGGTCTCTCATACTAGCCCTTTGACGAAATCCTTAAATGTCTTCTGAGGGTTGCAAATCATGCCCCCAAGTCATCAGCTTCTGTTCTATCAGCTCCAGATTTTGGTGAGTTGAGTTGTTCACTAAGAATATATGTGAATGCACGGCCCTCCCTCACCATTACCACAGATCTGCTCCAGTTTGTTTAACTTTTGTCTGTTTTGTGTGTCTTTTACAAAAAAAAAGAAGTTTTTTTTTTCTCAGTAAGGTAATGCTTATCTGAGGAGAACTGCTGTCATGAGAGGTGTGTTAGCTGGCTAAAGCCAACCTATGGAATGTGGAGCTCGAGCCAGGCTCAGTTTGTTCAGTCAAATGCCAGACAGCATTGCTAAGGCAAAGGCTGCATTGTTGTGCTAGGAGACCTAGCTAACAGGCAGTCATGGACAGAAGCAGATCAGGCAATATGAAGGCTAGCACCCAGAATGCTTTATTCTGTTGGTTGTGTCCCCATGGTGCCTGAGCGTGAGTTTGTTTGAAGATCCCAGAGCTGCTCCTTCATCTCTTGTTTCAGGGTCTGAAGAAAATTCATGAGGCGTGTGTGTGTATGTGTTTGCCTGTGTGCATGCATGTGAGTGATACTTGTCCATCTGCATGTTTGTATGCATCTCATTATTTTCTGGGGTGCATGCATGCAAATTCATGTAAAGTATTTTCTTGTGCATGCATGATTGTATATTGTCATATATAAGTGTGTGTGTGTGTGTGTGTCTCAGACCTTCTCTGTGAATGGAAAATTCCCCTGTGGTCTTCCTCCCTCTCACCTCAGTGCTCTCTTTCTTTTTTCCATTCCTCTCTGTCATCCCCTTGCTCGTCTTTGCAGTTGTTTGACACTCGTCTTTGTGTCAAGCAGAGAAAGAGTTGAAAATACTACATGCCACAAATTGTTTGGAGGGCTTTCCCTCTTTCTCCATGGCAGCATGTTTATAATTCCTTAGCTTTAAGGCTTTATTTACTTTTGAAACCACCTCTCATCCAAAGCTGGCATTTGGTGTTATGTCTCAGCCGAGTCCTTGTAAAGTTAAAAAACGTCTGGCTTTGACAGCCGAGAGCATACTTCACATAACTTTTAGTGGCTGCCTCATTGTACAGGAGACATCTTAGTTTTTACAGCCCAAAGTTGCACTAAGGGCTCAAGACAATCACAGAAATCAGGGAAGTGTTCTGTATTTTAGGGGTTATCTGTTGTAGTTCCTGACATTGCATTGTCAAGTGTAGGTAGAACAGTTTGTTGTGCATGCATGCACCAGAGGTCTCAAATAAGCAGCTGTCAGCTGGAGAATAATAAGCTAAGCTTTATATGGTATATATATGGTACATGAATGGTCCCAGTTAGTATTATGGAACATCTATTGTCCTGAATTATACAAAGGTCAAGTATGGCACAGGCTTGTGGAGACATCGTTCTTATGGGTGTACACAAGATTTTGATTCGCGTTTACTACATTAAAGCATTTCCCAGGTCAAAACACCACAATATACATACATCACCATGTTTTTACTTTTATGTTTCACTACCAATAACACTGAAACATAGAAGTAAAAACAAATAGATATATGATTTTGCTGTTTAAAATTGTAAATCTCAATTTCTTTGACATTTCAAGGACAGCTGCTCCTGCACATAAACACAACCTCAATACATTTCAAGAAATGTGTGCATGACACCTAATAATAATTGTTTTTTTGTTTGTTTTTTAGTTAGTTTGAATGGCAACATCAGCTCAACTGTTGGTCCAGTGCTGTAACTGAAACCAGCTAAGCCTGAGTCATTACCACTTGTTTTAGCTGATGTTGGTGGGAAATGAGGAGTGAAGGCTTTGAATTTGAATGGATTAGTGTGGCAGATTAGTCTATGGGACCAAAGGATCTCTTGGAGGGTGATGTGAGTTCCCCAGAGCTTAGGCATCACCAACATGCAACATCAGTGCTTGAGCACTTCCCTTCTCAACAGAGCTAATCCTTGGTCTGTAGAGGGCCACTTCTGCAACCACATCAATCCTGCAGGTGGCTTGCATCTCAAGTAGGTTTTTACTGTTTGGACTAGAGGGGATGTCTAAAGAGACTGTGGGTGAGAGGAGGCATTTGACAATTTTGAAGTGAGAACATGTAGTGCAAGTTAGGAACTGAGACCCTAATTGTGAGTTGGAAGTTGTCAAGAAAACACACATTTTGCTCAATATGGAGTGTCCAACTTTAAAAACTTGTGTGTCATCTTTAATCAGTGATATATTCCATTCTGGCTCTTGTTCCTCTTATTGCCCTGACATGGTATGCTGTTGGAAACCAGAAATGGCAAGTGAAAGTGTTTCACATGGTTGATGAAAGGATTGCTTAAAGAAATACATCCTGCTAATGATGTTTCCACATCTGAGATTCCTCTTAGTGAGTGGCAAGTTAAATTAAACTTGCCTCAAGAAATCTATAAATATTTGAAACCCTACTCACGTCTCATTTTTGCCAAGGTTTGAGGTAGAACAATTTATTCCTAGTTATTGTGGTCACACCACAACATTTCACCATGGCATGGTTTTTATCTACTAGCTGAATATCTTTTAATCTCAGTGTTCATTTTGTTAACAGTCACTTACCTCAGCAAGGTGATTTATAGGCAGATGTTAAATTGCATGGCATTATGAACACTATAAAAAATATGAAAAATATAAAATTAGAATTTTTAGCCACGTTAGTGTCATGCCAGTGTCAGTCAGTCCATCACTTTGGTGTAGAATGCAATATTTCAACAACTATTAGATCAATTGCCTTGAAATATAACACAGACATTCATTATGCCCGGGGAATTAATCCTAATGACTTTGGTGGTCCTGTGACTTTTCCTCACGTAGCCATGAGGTTCACATTTGTGGTTTTGAGTGAAATGTCTCAAAATCTATTGGATGGATTGCCATGAACTCTGGTAAGGACATTCAATTGCCCCTCTGGATGAAATGTAATCACATTGGTGATTCCCTGGATATTCATCGAGCACTTATCTAATACTTTGGTTTTTGACCAAATACTTCAAAAAGAATGACATTCCAATCAGCCTCGGCATTAGTAAAAAAGAAAAAGCCAAACTTCAAATCTTTCTCCAAGGTATATTATATTATGACTTAATGTTTTATGCTTTGCTTTAGATATTTTCTTTTTTTCTTCTCTTTTTACTTGTGTACTTTAGTGTACTTTATACTAAAGGGATCTTTGTGTCTGGCCATTTTCCACTGTGGGGGACAGTAAAGTTGTATTCTGTTCTGGTCTGTTCTGCTCTATTAGCATGCTGACAATAGCTTAAAGTGCTGCTGTGCCTAAGTATGGCTGTAAACTCTTACTGTTGAGTTCTAATTCTCAAACCTAGATCTGTTTCAATACTTCAATGCAAAAACCGTTAACAACATATATAGACAACTGTTCAGTTGTGCTGGGAGAAAAATGATGAGCATCACACTGACCCCGTTAACATAAAATGTGTCTCTTTTTTTTCTTTGGAGGTCATGCCGTCCTTTTGTGATCCAAAAAGATCTTTGAACCATAAGCAAGGGGCACAGAGAGAGTAGTGAGGGAGGTTTCGGGGGTTGTCTCTGTCTGTCCAGGGCTCTCACCAATTATTCCTTTTCTCTGTGATTTGTCTTATTGATGTGTCTGGAAATTGCAAAGAGGGGATGAACCCAGACTCAGGCCTCCATAGCTCTTGGGTGGTCAGTCTATCAGCAGACACTAACTATCTCCCTTAGCATCAGTGTCACAGCAGAGTTCTAATCTATTTGGCAAGCAAACGCAATTTTGTCATTAGTCTTTGGAGGCCCCCCTGAGGGTCAGGAGTAGCTTGTTTAGTGACAGACGGGGATGGTCGAAAGAGAACACGAGGGTGAGGGTCAGTGTGGGTGCCTCATGTGGCTCTGTGACTAGCTGCTATGTGACATTAAAGGGTGTGAGAGCCCCTCTCCACAGTAACATATGCAGATGTTACACAGCCTCAGCCTTCGTTGCTATTCTTGCTGTCAAATGGAGTTGCAGACAGATGTTAGACCACATTGAATTCTGATGGCTGAATCTGCTTCGATATCGTTTACATCCAAACAAAGATAATTGCAGGGAATTTGTGTGTGTGTATTTGCTTTAAGCGTGAGACTTTTAAAGAACCATCACAAGAAGTATTTGAATGTGTGTTTCCACTTTGACATTTATATCATGCACACATGTGTAAGTTATCAGGAGGAGAGGACCTGTCTGTACCAGTGATAACATGTATGTCCTATGGATCTATATATGAACACCTTCCTTCATGTCTCAGAGTAGAAACACTACACTCGAAGAATTAAATATATGATTAGGAAGAAAGAATCTGTCATAAAGACTAAAAAATGAAACATAGGAGATAGATGAGGTGATTGGCACAATGAGCAAAGACTGTATTCTGGTCTCTTTACTGCATATATCCTGACAAAGAAATCAGCATCAGCTTTAAATTTCATCAGACCGCCACACCACCACTACCACCGCAAGCAATTAGTTCAGCATGGCTTATATCTCGCGCTGTCTCCCTCCCTGTGGGAAAGACGACCAATTAGGCCGCTGAGGGGAACGCAAGAGGAGAGAGCCAAAGAATGAGAGAAATGTAAACCTAAAGTGAAAGGCTGCGGAAAATACCATCTGCATGCTAAATAACAATGGACAACTTGAGTCAGTGAGGGGACTGCCGACAATGCTCAGAACCAGCGAGAGATGCAGTTGTTTGAAATCTTCACCCCTGTGCGATTGCAAGAGGAAAAGGAAAGGGGGGGGGGGGGTGGCGACTAATGGGTGAGTGCGCCCTGGGAGAAAATTTTCCACATCTAATGTGTGTGTGGCATGGTTTATGGTATAAGTCATAGTATACATATCTGCTATACTGAGGGAAAGGACACCACATCTAAAAGGCATTCAAGTGTTTATGATGCACATGATATATTAGCCACCCAGCATCTCTTCTCTCCTATATCCCGTAAAAGACTTCCAGAGGTGAGCTGTGGTCTATTTGACTTATTTGTCAGGTTTTGTTTATGTAAAGCTGCAGTGATTGGTTTTTGGTTACTTGGGGGCAACACAACAACTTCTAATCACAACATTGACATTGTATTACCTTATAAAGATGAAGACCCAGCAGAGATACATTAGTATTTATTTAGAGTTGTGCTCCTGGCAATGTGTTGCAGTCCATTCTGCAGACAAGGAGCAGCATTTGTTATTATTTGAAGTTGTGTGTCTGGCCACCCGATGAATGTAAGTCCAATATTTACTCTCCTTTAGTCTCTGGGTTTTGTTTCCATTTTAGAGGCCCCAAAAGTAACACAGGGAATAAAATATTGAAGTTATAATTTAAATTTAGCCCAAAAAAAGAATGCTAAATGCACAACCATGTTCACCAGCTATATATGATGGTATGAGATGGTACAAAAATAAAAAAATAAAATATAATACAAGTTCCTCTGTATCTCCTAACAGCAGATTTGGGATATGATTATCTATTCATCTCTATACGTGACACCTTTCACATTACAATTTGTTATCCATTGCTAATTTAAAAATATTGATAACTTATATTGATAGCTTTAATCAGCCCTTATTGATGAAACTCAGATTACATTTCCTGCTTTTTTTTTTAGCAAAGACAACAACAAAAACATCCATGTCATTGTTTAGATAGTTAATAAATAAGTACTCTTCTGGTATTTGGGTGAAACCTTAATTTTAGTTAATTTTAGTTTTATGTTAAATAAAATGCTATTGAACTCTAAAGCTATTTTCATTTTTTGAAAGGTTTAAACATTTTACCACAGGATTTTCACCACAAAGGTTTTTTTTTTTTTTTTTTGGAGGGGTGATGGGGTGGGGGGTGACTATAGTAAAAAACTGTAATATTTTCAGGTCCTGAGGGTAAAGCTCTTTGATGAAGTGCGAGTGAGCTTTTGCACATTTTTTTCTCTGCTTCCATAGTATCAGTGAAAAACAATGATTATCCTCTCAAAGCAGAATCAGAAACATATGCCTATCGCAGTGTGCAATCTGTGGCAATAAAGCTTTTGTGGCTGTTTGAACGCATGTAAATTGCATTAAGTCATCAAGAGAAGAATGGTGATATACTGTGAGGGCATATACACTTGGGACTTGCGTTAGATCAAGAACTTCAAAAATTAGTAGTGAGGTATGCAGGCTTCTTACCTCTTCCAAGTCTGTTCCCTTGTGTCTGCTGCATTCCCCTCCTTCTCTCTGAGTCTGTCTCAAATCAGGTATGAGCTACTCAGCTGCTTGACATTTTCAATTTTCAACTTTAAAGTCAAGGATAAGGGGTTTTTTTAAAGTTTTTTTTTTAATCACAAAGGGTTTAAGCAAAGTAAAATTAAGACAAAAACCTTGAGTAAATACTCAAATTATAATTCTAACTACTGAGTATCAGTGGTCTTCTTCTGAAGCTGGTGGCACTCACTCACGTTATCTCCTGTATAGATCCTTGCTTGTGTTGTATTAACTCTTGTGTACATCGCTTTGGATGAAAGCATCTGCTAAATGAATTGTATCAACTGCTCAAGGCAAGAGTCGCTTTTAAAATTGAATGAATTGAATGTATTTACTACAGAACTTGTCCTGAGAGTTTTGAATGTTTTTTCCCCCTTGTGCATACAAGTTCATATTTTGAAATAGACTTTAAAAATTTCCTTTTAAGGAATTTTGGGGCTCTTTGTTTTCTCCCTTCATTTACCTCTGTCTCTTAAGTGGTATTCCAAACTGAGACACAGTCATAGGCAAGAAATATTTTCATTACATTAGAAGTGATGGTTCCAGTCCAGATCAAGACTTGGACCACTTCGAGGTACAAGAAATCTGCACAATGCTATATCAGTTTCTCAAATGTTTGAAATGTACAGAATACCTTACCTAATACTGAAACACACATTTCACAAAATATATAACTTTCTGTTTGTCCTTTGCATAGAGATGAATAAGTTACATCAGGCTTTGAAAACAGACAATACTTCCTAGATTTCAAACTGTGTTTTGGGTATTTTTATGCAATTTTAGCTGACCCTTAAGATGACAACATATACCGTACCCCTCTCTCTCTTTTATCTGGGGCCTTACTATGTCTTACTTATTTGCTTTTCCCTTTCCTCCTTCAGGGATGCTGGTGGTGATTGTTCTGCTTCTTATAGCAATCATAGTGGTTGCCGTGTGGCCTGTGTAGCTGAAGAAAATGGCAGTGGTCATGGATCTGTTTTGGATGTCTACAGCTGTACACACACACACACACACACACACACACACACACACATACACACTGGAACACTTTCTCTCCTATGGTTTTATTTTGTCTAATCTTGCTCATCACACACAAAGGTCACTGGTGACTTTCCAATATGATGTGAAATAAAGACTTTGGTGCGTGAGACAGCACATCAAAATCTTGTCAGTTGGGTGAAACACATTGGTGATCCCAAAATAAAGCTGTTTCTTTTAAAAAAAATATATGATGTTTAAAGGTGCAAACTGTCCTGTTTAATGGTGTCTGACTTATTAAATCAACTATGTATCAAACTGTTAGATTGTTTGTAAGCATCTTGAAAAATATTTTTAGCCTTTCATTTGACTAATGTTGACCTAACAGTAGGACTTCCCACAGGTAGCCGGAGCTTTCCTTTAATAAGTCTGTCTGTGGAGTGGATTGAGGCTCACACTGGGTACAGTTATTCCACAAGCTTTGCAATATTCACACTCACTTATATTTACCCATGCATTACTGTAGCAGCTGTAATGTTATCATTTGTCTTGGGATTTTATAATGTTTATAGAACAGCTTTCAGCCAAAACAAACACCTCGACTGTGTTACTGACATGGCTGTTTTCCTTCCTTGTAAATCAATTCAGATTGTAATTTCTAATAAATGACATTTCCAGTTAATAGTCCCTGGACTCCTGTCTGTCTGTGTTTATGCCCGGGGCTCACTCTGGAGGATTGAAGTGTTTTGCAACATGATATTTAGCTCGGGTGGACCTTTGACAAAGCTTCAACATAATGGTGCAGCCTGCTACAGTATATATTGTTATATAGTGTACTAGTAATGTTTTCAAGCAAATGCTGCCCAGGTTTAGTGCTCATATTTTAATGGAGAAAACTGACTTTAAAATTTAATTATATTAATAAATAAATAGATAGAAATCAATTTAGTCAAAGCAAGGAGGCAAATCATTTTTTCAATGTAACAAGAGTTTATTTCAACTGAAAATCTGAATTTAGTTCTACCAGGTTGGTATGTTCAGTAGTTATTATTTCCTTCTTTAATGGCAACGATCTAAACAACCACATACAAGTAAAAAACAAAGTTGAAAAAGACAATAAAATCCACATGTCTTGTGTCATTAAATATATTCATATATAATAACCATAATATATTAGTACGCATTGTAAAACAACACTGCAAAAAGTCTTTGCAATGGTGACAACTAAACAACATTTACAATTCATAGTATGAACACAAAGCAATGCTTTGACAGGTATGTGTGTAGCATTTCATCGGGAAGCTTGTCAAACCATTGCTCAGGAGATGGATCTAAAATTTACAGCATGAGGCTACAGAGACTAGAGAGGTGTGATTACAGATTACATTGTGCCAAACAGAAAAATCAAACAAAAGACACTGACATTATGTTGTAGGATTAACAATGAGAGGCAGGAACTTCTAAGAACATGTAAATATACTGTTGTCATCATCAGTATATTTTGTCTTTGCTGGCAGAGCAACCAGCATGTGGCATCATGTTGGACTGATATCGCAATCATTTGATCAATTGTACAGAGAAAAATGTGAATACTGAGTTCTTGAACAACAACGTCATCTGTTCTTTGTATCATTTAACTAAGCCCAGGTGATTTCTTGCATTCCCAATTTGTCATCATCTAGGAGACATTTCAGTTCATTCAGAAAATTCCTCAAATGACTAATGAAGATCTCTGAGAAAGTGGAATAAAAAACATTAATGCTTAAAACAGGAGAGTTCATTGGATTAGAAACATGTCTTATAATGCTTTTTACAGTTATTTATGCTGGGGAACAGTTAAAAGGTGCAAAATGTGATTTTTGTGAGACAACAACTACAAGTTACATTAAAAGTGTAGTTTACAGGATGGGCTGAAAGGAACCCCAGTTTATGATAAATCAAATGTACTGTGGGCTTTTACAAACCTGAGCAGTGTTTTTATCACGCATTCCTTGGAGAAATCCAAGCTGAGCTGCATACAAATAAACGAGCAATGTGGTTTGAATCAAGCAGTGTCAAAGTGATTGCAATTTCCCCCCATTTCTCCCTCTGCAAGTGTTGAAGTGTAGCGAATGAACGTGACAGGTCAATGGGAGACTGCAGCTTCTGGACTGGTCGCACTGTGTCCTTTTGTGAATGTACAGTCATTCATTGTGTTTCCAAAAGTGCGTGGACTGTAAAGGTATTTATGTACAATCTCACAGTAGGAATTCGAACACATAATCTGGAAGGTTTCTAGGGGCCTGTTCAATGATGAAAACAAGTGCATGGTGGAGTTCAAAAATATGTTTTTTTGTTTTTTTATTATTTAAGTAATTGTTGACCATTTTTCTGCACAAGAAGGATGCATGTCTGTGTCACCTAAGGTAAGAAAATTACATTATTTTCATTGTTATTCTCTTTGCTTCCTACAATCGTAACTGATTAAACCAAATTAAATATCTTACTAAATTTTGTCTTACATGGAAATTTAGCAGGCAGTAGCCATCCGCACTGTAGTGAGAGGCAGGAGTCATTTAATTTTTTTTTCTTCCTTTGTCTTATTCATACATAAAGTTATGCTAAAAACATTACACAAAGTTAGTCATGAGCTAGTATGAAGGAATACATTACTGTCTGCATTCTGAAATAATATATGCACCTCTGTCTGTATCCTCTGAGAACATGTTGTACCCGCTGCTGCAGTGCAGTAGTTTCACCCATACAACTTGAATGTTGCATCTACTCTGCAGTGACCTTACAATGGACAATAATCATTCATTAACCTTAATCATTTTGTGGTAGAACATGAGTGGTGTTGTCAGTAAAATGTAGAATTAAAAAAAAAAAACCCAAAAAACAACATTTGATGTATTTTGTAGCCACTTCAGAACCCATATTCATTACAATTTATTTCTATTTTCCTCTGCGTAAGAGCATCTCATGATTTTGTGAATATTTTCATAGGACTTTTATAACAATTGACATGGCTGGCCAATTGCCTGGCTTCTGTATGTCAGTTGTTAAACTCCTTTTGGGAATTGTGAAATAAAAGCAAAAGAAAAACTTCAGTTACTGTAAGTACTGAAAATGAGATCAGTGATTTTAAATGCATTATGTCCTTTCCCCAAAAAAGGCAAATTTAACTTTAGTACTATCAGAAGCACCAGTTATTGAATTGAACATTACAGTCTCAAATGACAACTGTCACATGTAGGTTTGTGCAAATACTGACCCACCAAAAAATGTATCAGGTTAAAAATGCTTTAGTAATCAATACTGTGTTGTATAATTGGTTCTCTTCTATCACTTGCATATTCTAACGCTTTGTAAAAGTTGTAATTGCTAAAAATGTAGGACATATTCCTTGTTTGTTGAGTTGCAGATACCTACATTTGTACACAAGGGAGGAATGGCAACTTTTCTCAACAACTTAACAGATAAATGCACTTGGCATTTCAGTGGCTTAGAAACAATAGTTTTTTATGGCACAATTCTGAATGGAGGAAATATTGCTGCCTCGTTCAGATCAGTGAAGACTTTTGATGAAACAAGCTCCCTTCTCAGCTAAGAATACAATAAGAAAACCATGCAGAGGCAAAATTGCAGTGGTAATGATGTGTGTTTTTTTTCTGTGTCATTTTTGCACCAGCAGAAAATGTCCATAAAATTAAAACATAAAATATAATGATTTCATACTGAGATAAAGAAAATGAACACAAATAACTTTATATACTGGTAATAGGTGCAAATTCGGCAAATCCACAAGAGAGACAAATCTCAAAGTAAAATAAACCATAAAACCAAATCTGCAAGGTGAGCTCCTTCAACAAAAGTTCACTAGAAAAAAAAATCATCCTAAATAATTCTCTTCATGCTTCTACACAAAAAAGCAGCGACATAAACAGTCTCTTCTCTGTCCATAGTCTCCTGTCTGTCTCTCTTTCCACTTTTTTTTTTTTTTTTTTTTTTTAAATCACCCGCTCAGCTTTTCTCTTGAATTCCTCTCCCTCTCCAGCATCCTCTCCATCTTTTCCACCTATGGCTTCTTGCACTTGCCTTTCTTCTCACGCTGTTGGAACTTCCTGAGCCTGCGTGCCCATGTGTCCCTCCACTGGATAACCAGGCTGCCTTTATCAGCCACTACTCCGCTCTGGCCAGGGGAGTCCTCGTCATTCCCCAGCAGCAGGTACTTCTTCCCAGGCTTGATCTTGGGACATTTGCAGGCCACATCTTTGGCACGGACCCACAGGAACTGGTCCCCGCGGCGGATGCGGCTCTCGCCTTGCTTGTAGACAGAGATAATGTTGACTGTGAACTTCCACCACTCACCAGCCTTGTCTGCCTTCAGAATGTGCACCTGGACAGCTGCAGTGTGAGGTTGAAATTAAAGAAAGGAAAAGGAAAAGAGATAACACTCATGAGACAATTGTGAGATTTTAGTTTAATGCCTTAGACGTAGATTCAAAAGTACTCACAGTCTGTCCACAAGTGATTGTGTAATTCATTCTGCACAACCTAGCAACCGTTACACATCGCACCATGGTAATCCATGGCAAAAAATACTACTAGCCTACTGAGGATTTTTTCTTTTCTTTTCTAATAAAATTTCTCTCTCATTAGATAGTTTACCATCATAATAAAATAAGATACAGTAGGTCAACTAACCACCACCCTCCTGCATGGTTATATACAGCTATTTTTATTATTTTAATGAGAACTTGCTCTTTGCTTCAATTTGCTGCATCAGCTTCTCACTGAAAAGTAACCACCACATTCAAATCTGTCACCATGGAAAGAAAGGGTCTTATTTTTTCCATGCACACTGGCTCTTTTTCCGACTGTGGCCAGTATCCAAACATCAGCAGACTCTGTCCGGCTTTGTAAGCACAAGCTTAGAAACCCTGCTGCTGCAGAGAGCATCCAGAGCTCTGATACCTCCTGTCAGGACTGACTGACTTGGCCTCGGCATCCCTAAAAGCTTAGATTTAGGATGTCTTTTGTTGCAATGCATTAATGCAATAAAGAGTCTTAACTAAATGAAACTGCTGTTGGTCACATTTATCACCTATGCAGAAACCACAATTGGCTCATTAATTGGTACCCAGGTTTCAGGGTAAATCACCTCTAAATTACTATCCATGTCCTAAATGGATGACTGCATGTAGTAAAACAAAATTGAAAGAAAGTCTGATAAAAATCTGTTCTGACATCAGGCATCAGTACTAACTCAAGTATTACTGCATTGTCAATTAGAGAAATGATAAGATCATGGAAAAACATGGTAGGCACCTAATAAACTACCCCAGCCAATATGGTACCGCAAGTCCTTAAATGGACATGCATAAAAATACAGTTTTTATCCATAGTGGAAAAGGCTGGTCTTCTAGCTATAATATAGGCTACTATACAGCTCCATATGTCCATTACCATTCACAGAGCAGGGTGATTTGTAATGTGATTAGGAGGCAGGGTAGGGACGTTAGAGACGTTAGCTTGAAAGACACTTAGTGATATCACATGATGAATGAACTGGTGCAGTCCTCAGAGAGGGGAAGGAAATAGGTTTGCCTCTCATGGATCCTTACCTAGCATGTATCAATATGTATTATATTGACCAGATCACTATTAAGTCCCATTATACTTCTCCTGTACTTATGGAACAGTTTTTGCAATGAGGCACTATGTAACAGGGTCATTAGTTTCACCTCCAGCATGTAGTTAATGGGGCTGAACGTTATGGAAGTATAAAGTGTATATCCTGTATCCAGGGCAGATTTTGTTCCATACATACTGGATCACTGCCTTGGGATTCACACTTAATGGATTGTGAAGAGCTAAAACCTTGCGTGGTAACCTTCTGACTCAGAAAACCGAAAACTTTTTTTTTTCTTTTCAAACAAATTTTTTGGTATTCTTGCTGTACGGGGTATCAGTTTTGAAACGTGATGAAGCTGCTTTTAGTTTACGATTGTCCTGAGGACTCGAAATGTGCTTATAATCTCTTTTTTTTCCACATTTTCTACATTTATGTCAGTTAATGTACTTGTGTGGTTGTATATGTATATATATACAATACCAGTCAAAAGTTTGGACACACTGTCTCATTGATGTGAATGGGAAAGTGTGTCCAATCTTTTGACTGGTACTGTATATATATATATATATATATATGTCTTCTCCTTTTTCTTTTATTTTTAGTGAATTTCATCGTTGTACTTCTTCTACTACTTACTACTTAGGCCTTGTCAAAAGGGTCTAAGTGGCTTGTTGTGTGTGACCTGATGGTGACCTCTGCACCACCTTGCACCTACCAGCTGTCACCAGGTGCTGTTCTCTCTGTTTGTGTTTGAACAACAACAACTGTACGCTGCAGACACTGAAATGCTCAGAGTAGTTATCCTAAGTATTCTGCTAAGATCAGACATTTCCACCCCCTCCCTGCACCCCCTGCTCCCTCCTGTGGTTCTTTATATGCATCTGTATAGCAACCACAGAAGCTTGTAGCATCGTTTCCCAACGCAGCATGGAGCCCAGCTCCCCTGCTGATCTTTTCAAAACAAGTCCAAAGCTCTGATTCTGTTTCTCTCGCTCTGAACTTATCCTGTAGATTTACATTGTGTTTGACTTTTTGATCCGCTCGGCGTAGTAAATACTGTACTGAGATTTTGTTCTGGTCTGTTATGGATCTTGAATATGATATGATGTTGCAAACTGGATGGACATGACAAGAACTTTTTTTGTGGTTCTCATGTACATTACTCACACAAAGCCTCCCTGCTGAAGGCAAGATGAGACAAAAATGAATTACCCTGTACCCAGAAGATGATGTAAAGCTATTGGTGGATAGATGGATTATTTGTAATGTTTTTTTTTAATTTACTGTAATTAGATGGCACATATTTCAAAATGTGTTTCTCATGAGTACAGGACTGCTGTATAGTAATACATTAAATATGTGTCTGTCTACAACTACTATCTTGTTGGTGCATTGTTATGGCCTACAGTATATTACAAGGCTCATTGGCCAATTCTGTTCATGTTTATAACTACATAGTTTTCAACAAAATAATGAAAAGACACATTCTCTACATTTATTCAATTAAATTCCACTGAATCCCAAAGTTTAAGTGTCAAGAGCCTTTTCTCCATACCTCCCTCCAACTCTGCTCTTTCTATAAGACTATCCTGCAAATATACACGCATCCATGGGTGCAAAAGAGGAACTTCCATTTGCCCTTTCCTTGAGTCATACTATCTCAGCCATCAGTACCAGCAGATCCTCTACGCTTCACACGCACAACACATGCCAAATTAGACAGGAGCCTTCTCCGGGCTTTTCCAGGTTGTCTTGGGAGATGTTTGTACATGAGGGTACTCTGCGATGTGCTGAGTGATGGTAACTGCAGCTCAACAGCAGAAAATCCTGATGTCTCTTTTTACCTCTCCACCCTCCACTGGATGCTGCCTGCTGTTATCATTTGGTAGGTTTAACACAACTGTTGACACATTTTTTTTTGTTATCTATGATTGTAGATCTGCATAGTTGTCTGCTATTTGACCAAAGCAAAGAAATAAATGCAGCCGTGTAGCTAATGCATTCACGCATGAACTGGTACATATTTCACAGATGAGGCTATTCTCAGGACATCAGCAGCAACGTATAGGCATTGGTGGAAGAGGAGGTGTCTATAAGCTGACCCCCTAACTCCTACAAATCCCTGCAGAACAAAGCCCAGGCCTGTCCGTCAAGCTGCTGAGGTATGCTGCAGGATGCCGCTGCTTGGTTGACCGGTTCAGCAGCCTGACTTCAATCAGAGGAGGAGACAGAGGGATTGGAAGAGGGGAGAGGTCATACGTCTTATCCACACCTTGAATGGCGTGGCGGACGGACGGTCACAGGAATGCAGCGAGAAACACATCAGTTGTGGGGGAAGTGGGCCGCCTTAATGAGGATCTCTTATAGAGAGCACCCACTGTCCGTCACACTGCCTTTGCTTTATCCGCTTGGGTCTTAAATGCCTGCTCAGAGACAACCCTCCTCTCACACACACACACACACACACACACACACACACACACACACACACACACACACACACACACACACACACACACACACACACACACACACACACGCACACACACACCACACACCTCAGCCTAATTCTTTATCCTGCCCTTTCTCTCAAACTCCTTTTTCCCCTCTGTGTTTGTCTGCTTCTCTCTTCCTCCTTGAAGATCTCTGTTTGATCCTTTGTCTCTGTCCCCTGAAAGCTGGAGTAAGCCATCAGTAAAATGCCTCCCCTGTAAACTACAGCAGCTCCCCAGGAATAGAAAGCTAGACTGACATGTATGAGATGGGGAGATATACTGGGCTGAGGCATAAATGGATAAACATATGCACATCCCAAAGAAAAAATTGGGCAGGATCAGTAAGTGTAGCTAAACAGTCCAGTCAGGAGGTTGGTCACTTTCAAAGGTTTATCAGTGAATCTTTCCTCTTTTTAAATGTTACACTTTTTAAACTGAGAAATGAGAATATGCCTTTAAATTTATATTATCACTGTTTATACAGCAAATTACAGTGGAAGCTTTTATCAGAATTTTCTCATATGATTTGTTTGTTTCTTGTTTTCTGTTTGTCCTGCCAACTCATTCCTTTTCCAATAGCAGAATGAGAAACATGTTGGAGTTATCTACCTGAGCCAAGTCAATGAAAAAGTAAATCATGTGTTTCTTCCATTAGAGCACATGTTTTTAAGATTTCCTGTAAAAATCAATGTTAATCCAAGTCATTAAATGAGCTGTGTGTCATCCATTGACTCACCGTAATCTTTCTTGCAGTACTTCTTCATGTTGATTTTCAGTTTGCCTTTAGATGCTTTGCAGTAAGAGTCACAGTCTGTAAGCAGAGGACGGGAGAAAATATTGATTATATACATATAGGAATATGATTTCATTTTTTAATTAATTGAGGAAAATTATGTAGGCCTACAACACGTGTAAGCAAAAGCTGAAATATGCAAGTATGATTTTTAATTACTTTTTATTTAAAATCAGGTCAATTGATCTCAGCATTAGCCAAAAAAAGGTCACAAAACTAATGAAACTAAATACATAATTTGACAGTCTGATAAATAAAAATTAATATATGAAGATTTTAAAAAATGACACAAAAACAATTACATGTAACTACTTAGAAATTAATTATCTTCATGCTCTGATGAAGACTTCCAAAAACACAGATTTATCAACCTACTGATCATAAAAAAAAATCACCCAAAAGAACCCATAAATCATTTTTGAGATACTGCTCTACTTTTTGGAAATATAGACAGTGACATTTTGAAATGTCTCTCCATGTAAAAAAAATCTCACCCACTCGTTATTGCTTCTATTGCAAAATAAAGAATCAACAAAATGCTAAACCTTTAAGAGGTTATCCACTGTAATGCAAAAAAATCAACAAATCAAGTAAATATTCCATTACATAGAAAAATGTTAACAGCACAAAATATATGTTGAAATCACGTTATAGGCTCGAAATCTGATGCATTTCAAAACATTTGTACGTTTAGGAATGGGGAAGAATGCAAAATTTAAACAAACCATAGAGGCCGGGCGTTAAGGCGTTAAATTAGTGGTACAGTTAAAAAACAAATCTGTTATGAACTTCATACTTTACACCACGTGGAAGTGCATGAAATATTTTCCTCACGTGAGCCAACATTTTGGTGAAAGTTGTGTAGCTGTAGCAGGTATGTCAAAGTTTTAACATTTTCAAAGTTTTTGGTCCAGACTGCTGTTTATGCATAATGACACTTTATGGCAACATACTGTGGGTTACTGATTGACACACTGGTTTAACTGTGATGCACTGCAAAGACTCATGCACTGCAGTGTAATTATGTGTGGGCGTTAGTTGTGGTGGAAGCAATTTACCCTCTACCCATCATGTCTGATGGTGAGGACCTCTGAATGGAGCTGACGCACTTATTCGCACTTATTCCCTGTCAGACTGTGGGAATGAGTCAGACTTATGCAGACCACCCTCCACCCACTTCAACCCCCTCACCTCCCTCCAAATCTCACCTCACTTGTCACCTTAGCCCCCGACCTCCTGAAAAAAAAAAAAAACCCAAAAACCTGGGATCACTTCAAGGCCCCACAGAAGACCACGTCAAACTTTTGCATTCATTGCAGTGTGGACAGGGGAGAAAGAGCACTGGGGGCCGGGAGCTATTCAAGGGAGTGGAAGGGTAGGGGTGTGAAGGGGGTCAATGCCACACAAAGGGAGGTCAGGAAGGGAAAATTAGCCATCCATGAAGCGTTAGGCAGAGGACACTTTTTCGGAGGTTGGGTGGGGAGGGGTGTTCACTCTGGAGCTATGAACAATAAATACCTAACGCAGGCAAAGGGGTCACCCAAATCTCTCTACGGCCTTCTGCTGTGACTCTTATGTATATGCATACACTCTTTGAGGTAGCTGCGAGCACTAAAAATTGATTTTAGCTTCATTCACCATCTGGATAATTTTACTGTGCAGAAAATTATGCAGCTACTCAGTGGACAGACATAAATAATATAATAATGTGTTATAATAACAGACAGCTCTTTATTCAAGATATGCAAATACATAAGACATGCAAGTTTCTAAATCGAAAACATATTGACACCAGTGAGTCTACATGTTCTAGGAAAAAAATGTACACCCCCCCCCCCCCCCCCATCAACATCATTTTGTTGGCACCCATGGGAATTGTGTATTAAAACAAGCCTTGCTTCTTGTCCAAACAGATCCATGAGGATATTGCAGTTGCCATCAACTTTTATGATAGATTACCAGGAGGTGAAGGAGGCAACAGTACATCCCTCCCTCCAGTTTCTGGCCCCAGCAAGTATGTAACGTCAGTGATTGCCCCATGCTATGTTATCACACTGCCAGCCACTTACAGTGAGCGCCAAAATAACATGATGTGAGGCCAAATCATAGAAAAAAACACAAACTTTTTCTTCTTTTTCTCTGCTCTTAGCCCTCTCCCAACTGGCAGAAATTGGATCCAGAGTACTGACTTGGTTTACACTTCAGTGCTGCAAGGTATAATGAGTATAGTAAAAGAAAAGCAGGGAGGAAGAGATGGATGGACAGCTGGTAGTATAGTGGAGGAGAGTGATGGGGTTGTGGAAGAAGCATTGGAGCTTTCAGGCAGCCTGAATATGAACAAACTTCATTGTTGTGAGCAGATCTTTGCTCCATGCCTTTACTCTCCTTTATACTCTATTTGAATGAGGTTGCCTGGGGAACACTGTGACAAGAAAAAATGCACCCAAAAAAAAGGAAGGAGGTGGGAGAATGGATACTGGTAGAGAGCAAAGGGGTGGAGAGGTTGACCAAAAAAAAAAAAAAAAAGAAGAAGAAGACAGGAGTGAAGTTTATCAGGGGGGTGGGAAGAAGAAGAAGAGGAGGAGGACCAGGATTTTAAGCAAAACCCTCAAATCAGCAAAAAGCCCTAAGCTGGTAGCCTCACGAGCTGGCTAGCAAGGCCACAAAGCTGGTGCTGCTGGTAGTAAATAGAGAGCGTAACAAAAATAGGCACAGTAAATGAAACAGAGGAGTCTACAGTATATGAGCTGGCCCTGATTACCATGTAAATGATAGAAGGGGGAGCTGTGGAAAGGACGCTTTGTTTTCTCATAACCCCCCTTGATGCCATCATGATACTTCCCTTTGATAGCCTTTCGTTCCCCATTAGTGTACCCCTGAGACACAGCTCTGGGCCCCGCTGAGAGAACCCCAAGATTCCCATTTAGGGCCAGGCAGTCCCCTACCGTGAGGACAAATGTTCCCTTTGTGCGCATATTACAGGCAGGGGAAGTGGGAGCAGTCCTGTAGCACTGAGCTAAAATGTGCTTTGGGTGTTCTGAGCAGATGTAGTTACTACAGCGCTTTGTTTCCTGCCTTTCAGAGCACTGAGAAGTACGTAACTGAGAGGTGGACCTTTGGCCTTTCTATCAAAGTGCTGTACAACCCTTTAAGCTAATCGTTTTCATTTGGGATGCTTCTTACTAAAGTTCCTTCGATAGGATACGGTACTGTACAGATCTGTGTATGTGGGCCAGAACTTTACAGTGCACATAGAGGGAAACAAAACTAGCCTCAGTAGACAATAATACAGTAACATATTGTTAAACTTGTTTTGTTGGATTGGATTTGTTTAGTTTGCTTACTGACCCTTCACATCAAGTAAAAGGTACCATAACCGAAATGAGTCAGGAATCTTAATGATCAAAACACATCAAGTCCATATATTTCAATCAAAAATGTGATTCGTAGCAGATTTACTATATCAAATCACCTGTTAAACTGCAACAGGCAACTAAGGAATTCAGAAGAATCAAGATAAAAAAAGAATCCCTTAATATCTCCCTAAAAGACCAATTCAACATGTCAAACAAGGAGACAAAATAAAGAGTTTAGCCTGAGATTTAGGGTACACATAGCAATAATCAGGAATAAGAAAGGAGAAGCTTTTTTGGAATGCAAATCAAGCAAACATATGTTATAAAATTGTAGACAATTACACAACAGGGCTGGTATGCTAACAATTATACATTTTAGCCAGGAAAGAGGTACACATTTATGGAGTCAAAAGGCCAGTTTCATGAAAGCAATTTGTGAGCACTCTTTACACACAGATGCTAATTGTATGAGTGTCCCATTTCACAAATAATTGTCTCTTGCAAAATGCAGATACTATCACAAGTCCAACAGTTCTATTCATGCGCATCCATAGGTTGCAAGTATTGTGTTCCCTTGGATTTGTTAAATTAGCAAGAGAATTAGTAAGAGAAGAAATTCCTATGTGTCGATTTACAGCTTGTATGCTTTAAAATTGCGGTGCATCTATTCATAAAGATGTCTATTAGTTTAGAAGTTTTTATAAAATGATTAACACTTCCCTGAAAGTAATCGTTTCTACAAGATAAAATGTATGGGTCATGGTAAGCAGGTGCATATACACTTAAGATGTCAAGCTGCTTTATTCACTGAACATCAAAGTTTCAAGGAGAATTTTCTTTGTATTTGGTTTTAATTTCACAAATTAAGATGACATTTCCTTTCTGGTTAAAGGCATTTGGACAGTTGCAAAAACAATGCATATGCACAAAAAGCCTGAATACACTATTTCCTGGTACACACAAACTGGTACAGTATTTATAAAACAAAATGTGCAGTGAGAATGTGCGCACCTCACACACTCTTTAGACCAGGCATACATGTATTCTAAAGTGGTCTGAGGAATCATTTAGTAAAACTGTGTAGATAACCAGCTGCACTGACTGTGTGATTGGCATTTACACACAGATTTGTAAAATGCCAATCAAAGGGTAACATTTATTATTATATTATTATTATTTTAATTTATACATAAGTCAGCATTTTGTTTTGCTGTTAATTTTCTTTTATCTTTATTGGTGAGACACATTGTAAAGTCAGTTTATATGAGCATTGCAAACTAATCTTTGATTACTTTTCTGACATACCACTGCTGACAATGATTTACAGTCCAAGTAATGAATTAACAATATGGACACTAAAAAGACAGCTGTTCTGCTGTGGGAGAATCTTGCCGGTGCAGCACAATCTGTCAAACAGCATTTTTTATTTCTAGTTTGTTCCATTGACAGGTGTACAGACAGGTGGAGCAGGCATCATGTTGATATGAAAAGCTGGTTCAGGGCGTCTTCATCCATTTATGGCTAATTGTGGGAGTGGAAATGAAGCTTATGCACATGTGCTTAGTTTCACAATGATTCAGATGTATAAAACAGAATCATATGTACACACAGCTTTATAAATCTGACAAAAATAATGTGTATGCATTTTTCTGGTTCTGTGCATACACACAGTTTTAGTCATGAATCTACACAGAGTTTTATGCATCTGGGCCCCTGGGATA
Organism: Scomber japonicus; assembly: GCF_027409825.1. NCBI lineage: Eukaryota > Metazoa > Chordata > Actinopteri > Scombriformes > Scombridae > Scomber > Scomber japonicus. The sequence goes on from NC_070579.1 coordinate 24,947,369, forward strand.
GATCTATAGTTCTGGTCCCCTTACAAACCAGATGTACATCCTGTTTACATTTGGCACTAAAGTTATCTTGGGGTGATCAGATCAGATCACCTCTACATAACACATTAATTAAGTTTATTGAAGGGGGATTCAAATGTTAAGGCTACTTTTGGATCTGGTCAGGGCTGCCTGTTTAGGCGCACACAGGATACAAGTAACTCTGACAAGGTTTTGAAATCCAAGACAAGGCCCCAAAAAAAATCCACCATCATCCTTCTATACGGCACAAACAGTACAAACTTTTTTTTTTTTTTTTTTTTTCTGTTCAGCAGCGCTCACGGTTTCCTGACAGATAAAATCAAATGTGCATGGGTACTGAAATCTGATCACAGGTGGTCTCTTAAGGCAAGTGTGTACGGCAATCCATCTCAACCATGTCGACACGCTCTGGATATATCTAGATACAAGATACTCAGTGCAGAACATGACCGCAGAGGCTAAGCGGTATCAGAGGTACCAGAGCGGTGAGACAAGGAGGTGAGAATGACGGCCCAGGAGGAGGGCTTTCTCCCCTGAACTAGACTGATTGAGAATCAAATTGCGGCAAATAAAGCATGTAATTAGATTATAGAGCCCAATGTGCTGCTCTGCTCTGTTCTTAGCTGTTCTACCCTGCTCTGCGCTGGGCTGCTTACACCACAGCCATGAGTTTGGATCCTGTCCAACAAAGACAGAGAAAAAAAATAGGAGAGAAAGAGGGAGCCCCCCCCCCTACACTTGTTCTCTCACTGTATTGTCCAAAACTAAAAGATGGTTTGTTTTAGGCAGACAGCAAACAGTGAAGAGGCGGCAAGAATTCTTGACCTGATTTTAGATTTTACTTTCCGGTGACGTGCAAACACTCTGGATGAGTTGTTACTGTAACTGATGAGTTTCAGATGAGTCAGCGGGGACTCCTGTTTGTTTTGCACAAATAGAGAGAAATCAACCCTGCCAAGGTTTCCATGACATTAAAACTCAAGCACCAAAAAAGTAAATTGCATAAAAAAGTTTCATATTGATAATGAGAACTTGAGGTTATTGTGTAAGAAGATTGGTGGAGTCACCGAGTACCAAACAGGGTGTGGGAGGCAAGACTCATGTCCAAAAAATCCAAGGTGGGGTTCGCCACAGATTCTGATCACTTCCAGCCTCAGACAACACACACACATTTATGGCTGAACCTTGTTACCCGTATAAGCCTCATCATCGTCATCCCAATTCTCCTTCTCCTCATCATCATTAGTTGCTTTCACATCCTGTGTATCCTGACAGGCCTGGGCGGCCATCGCAGGTCATCAGCGGTTAATCTCCTCCACATTTCGTTGCCGTGCAGACGTCTCTGTCACGACCCGTGGGAGTGGCGACTCACACCATCCGTGACCTACCAGCACAATGTGTGTTTTGTCTGGGCCACACCATCGGAGGTATTCTCCATGCATTCCAGCCCTCCGTGTGGTCGAGAGGGGGAGAGCTCTGCTGCAGGAGACAAATTAATATCCACTCCATTTTCCCTCGCACCCTCCTTTCACTCCCCCAAAAAACGTCCCCCCGTCGTTCTCTGAGGCACAACGAGGCACCTGCCTAACAGCTGTCAGCCTAACATCCCCTTGTCTCACACACACACACACACACACACACACACACACACACAAACATGCATGCACGTACACATTTTCTCGATTCCACATATCTTTCTACATTTCTTAACTGATTCCCTAATCCAACCTCATTTCTTCAGTATCTTTGCTCCCTCCATACTGTTTTCATATTCCCTTTCTTATACACTTCCATTTTTTTCCCTTTCATGCTTTTAGTTTTCTATTATGTGATTTTCACCTTTCCCTTTTTTTCATCCTCTCCATTATCCCCTTCCTCTTTTATTTTCTTTCATTCCCTTTTGTCAAATATATAGAACACTCTTCCAAAGTAGCCTGTGCTGTAACTTCTCTTCTTTTTCTTCGTCTTCTTCTTCTTCTTCTACTACTATTAAACGTGTCCATGTTGTATTTTTTATGTGTATTACTTACTCATTACTTAATTACTGAGAAACAGTTTGTTGCTGAATTGCTTTGTGTATTTTCCTTTCATATTAAGCTATCATTTTTTACAGTAATATTATTTACTCTGGTGTAGGTACTTTGGGAGCGATAGAAAACGTTGTTCGATGCTCTGATAAAATGACCACATCTGTTTGCAATCACGTATCGGGTGATATCATAGCTGTTCAAACACCAGGCTGAGCACAAGTGTGTTTGTTGTGCAACCTTCTGAAGAGGCAACATATGCATCCTCTGAGCCTCGAGCCAGCTTAGTCTGGTCTATTGGCTACTCATGATTCTGACATGACCAACGCAGGATGTCCAAGATGCTCCACCTTGCGATCTGCTTGATTTCAATCTCTCTGGGCTGAGGAGACTTGTGCCCGTTACACATACGAGGAAATTCCCAGAACTCTCAGCGTGATTAGATTATGTGTAGCTACATGGTCTGAATCATTACACAGTCTCCTTCAGGTTGTGTTTATGTTAGTTCAATGACACGGTTTAACCAATTGGGATTACGAGAAGAGAATTTTTTGCTTTAAACCAGCATGTAGTAACAGGCCAAGATGTCACATAGCATCAGAGAAATGGTTATGGTATAGTTTTCATACTAGAGACCACAAAATGTTTGTTTTTTGATGATCAAATATTCCAACAAAAATAAATCCTATTAATGTTATATTTTTAACTGATCAGTTTAGACTTTGTTCATGTTGATAAAGTGACATGGGTCCTTCTCTCACTTACCCAGTAATCCCTCAATGAGGTGAAGTAAATTTCCTATACCCCAAAAGCGGACCTGGAGTTCTGACAAGGGGGCCCAGAGAAACTCCAGATATTCTAGCTCGGCACCACCCACAGTGTTATGTGAAGACAAAGCGTGAAACAGAGGGAGAAGAAGGAGGTGGAGGAAAGTGAAAAGAAACTGAGAGAGAAAAGAAAAGAGGTGGAGGAGGGTTGGGGACCAGCAGTATCTTGACTGTGCTGTCAATCCAAGCTGTCCGGGAAATGTTTAGGGACCCCAGAGGGCCCGACAACAGCTGCAGGAGCCTCTTGCACGCACATTACGTGCACATATATACACACCTTGGGCCTCCTGCAACGGCCTGGCTGACACTGATGAAAGCTGCTGCTTGCCAGATGACTAAACTTTTTCCACCATGAGGCCAAAGGACAAAAGCACTGCTTTATTTAACAGGGTTTTCACAGGTAGTTCTATTTATTAAGTACGGGTATATTTATGCGAGGAATTGTGCAATTGAAAAAGTGGACAAGTTATTCATCAAAAAAGGGCATCTCATGTTGCTGGGCAATAAACCAAATACATGAAATTAACAACACTATAAATCTCTTAATCTTTCAAGTTTAGTCATATGAAGATATTCAATAAATAGACTAGGTCCCACATATATATTCAATATAATTCAACTGTATTCAATAGCTACAATTAACCATTAACATATCCAGAAATCCAACCAATGAATATGCTCACAGATCAGTACAGGTGTCTAGATTTTCTGTGGCAGTTATACAATATTAATCAGATGCAAAAAATAAAATAATTAATTCATCAGAAATTATCTGAATGAAATTAATAAAGTTTAATTTATTTTTACAAGACTAATTCTGACAACTTGTCATGATATACAGCACTATCACAATGTCACATGCCTTTAAATAAAAGGGCAGTGAAATCAGAGCCTGAGTGTGTTGATAGTGTATTGGCTGTTTATGTATACCACAGTGTTACAGTGTAATTTTAAACAGGAATGATCTGGTTAGAGAATTTAAAAAAAAAAGCTTTATTGAATCCTACACTGAAGTACAAGTTCTCCCAATCACTCCATCTCTCGCTTCACTGCATCAGACAGGAAAGAGTGGGGGAAAGGGAGACTGGAGAGATGAAAAAAATCATCAAATCAAACAAACTGCCAGGGCCCCATGCTTCACGTTAGACCAACACCCCACTGTGCCGCAGTTACACTGATTAATTGCGAAAGTGTGAGAGATTAAAGGAGGCACTTCCCAAGGTTGCTGCTAATGGGTTTAATATTCATGAAGCCTTAATAAGGAGAGGAAAAAGGCAAGAGGGATCCAATTTATCCTGAACTCTGTTTTTACACTTTATTGGGGTGAGGCATGGAAGTACTGCAACATCCCATATCAATGTATACTGCATACACTTACACAATATTTTCCTCATTTGTCCCTCAAGGCCAGATGTGTTTTAGCAGATGTGTAGCATAAAGATAAATAGACAAACAATATCAGATGTTTGACTCACCTGAGGGCTCCTCTGTACTGCTGGCTGGAGTTGTAGGAGGTGTGACTGGAATCTCTGCTCCCAGAGAAATGTGACATACACAAAGAAAGATCAATTTCATTACATTGTACATCAATATACATTATGTATGTTTGTGTGCATGCATGTTGGTTCCATATATAAATGAGTATTTTTAATAAAGAAGAAAAAAAAGGTAAAACTGAAACAAATGTAATGCCACAGTTCTGTGATTTTTCTTTTTTCAACAGACAAGTTTTTATTATTATGCTAAGTGCAATTTATTTTTTTACTCACACAAGTAAACTCACATACTTTTCTCTAATCCTACTTTGTTGCATTCTTTGTCTCTCTTCACCAATTTTGTTCCAGGTCTGTATGATGAGGGAGATATGATGTTACACCTTGATGTTCTCCTTCATCTGCTGCCAATTGTTTTTTCCACTCTTCATTCATAAATTTCAAACCTGTCTCATTTCTGCTGTTAAAGCCCCTCATTCACACATTTCATAACCAGTAAGCCTTCTTCCTGCATTCTACAGACCAATCACATGTTGGATGCCATCTACCTGCTGGCTCTTTATTCCCACCAGCATCTAGACTCCACCAAAACTTCTGTCCATTGTTATGTTACTTCAAATTAGTATTGCTAATCATTTTTCTGTTGATGTTTCATTACTGAGCTGTTGTTTACATGTCTTCTTTTCTTCTCTTTGTACCCAGCTGCTGTGGAAAAACTACAACAGTGCTGTTGGCAGTTTGGATGTCCTGAGACTTGATTCTCTAAGCCCTCCTTCATACTCGTTGTATTCACAAGTGGGTAGGAAGTTGACACTGAGGGAAACCATGCATGAAGAATGGCCCTCTTATCTCCAAAGGAGCAGGATGGCAACGGAAGATTTAAAACACACATAATGCCTTTTTATTATTGTGGACAAGAGGGAGAAGGGGCGACTTCAAAAAGTGTTCACAGAGGACAAAAGGCAAAAAAGCAAAAATGTATCAAAGATGCATGCAAAGAAAGAGGCTGACACATTGAAGATAGAGGTGCAAAACAGTGGTGGTTTAAACTGTGCACAGGTGAAGACTTTGTGTATGAGGGAAGAAAGAAAGAATCAAGTCTTTTTGATCAAGTGAAATCAGATTTCTCAGCTCTGATTGAGCTTCCTACTTTGAGAACATACACATGTATGTATAATGAGCATCATAAATCAGAATCTGTGGAACGATGTGTATGCTTGTTGTTGACTTGTGGGCGTAATGAGGCCTTCTCCCATGGCGGATTGGTCTATATAATGACAAGAAAAACAATTACTGCCAAAACAATGGTGCCTAAAGCCCAGAGGTCCCTTTGCTGATGTCGTTGATCAGCCTTCCTCCATCAGCCTCCACGCGTGCCAGTTCAAATAATGAGCCTGTTTCTCACAAGTGACTTGTGTAGATTTATGGCTGACAGCCCTGGAAGGCGTACATAAAGTCAAAGATATAATATGACTCTCAGTTAAACTAAAACTTGGCAAGCACTATCGCTGAATCTAAAGGACGGCTGTTAGAAATTAAACTAGATTACACATCGATCATCAGAGAGGGACTTTATTTCCACCTCCTGCATGTTTGACACTTAACATTCCCAGGAAATCAGAGATTTTGATTTAATTTTTTCCTTAACTGGACCTCAGCCATGCATATCCATGTAGAGGTTTATTCTTCATAAGCATTTTAATCCCTAGTATATAATTACAATAGCAAGAGCTCCAATTAAATGGTGTTGTTTTCAGAATGAGTCAAAAGCTACAAAAGCTACAATCAATAAAAAAAAAAAAAATTGTCATAAACTGTGGTGAATTGATTCTGTAGGGCTTCAACTCTTCAAGTACAGGCCTTTCCTTAGGCAAAACTATATATTTTCATCATTTTGACATCAATACAAGGACATTTTTTGGCTTGCAAATGGTAAGTGGATGCTGAGAACAAGATCGATTTTGTAATTCAAACCAAAGCTTGCTGCAACTTGGAGATTCTGCAGTTAATAGCTCTGGATTTTTACTCAGATTTATGGAGAGCGATGTACTGGGCTGCACCATCATAACCTTGAGGTTCTGTTTAATGGTGTGTTTATTTAAGCTAGCAGATTTACTGGTCAGAGCAGTGACACTAAGCACTTAGTTTAGATTAGAGGATTATTTGCTGTTACAGTGTATGTTTGTGTGTGATTAGCGTGTGTATGTGTGTGATTTTGATGCACATGTGTGTATCATCACGTACTTATGCAGGGCGCAATGGGCGAGCGGCTCTGCTGGTAGCCTTTAGCACAGCGGTTGCACGTGATACCAGTCACGCCGTCTTTACAGGGACATTGTCCTGTGGTTTGGTTACAGGTTTTGCCAGCAGCACCCACGGGATGGCAATCACATGCTGTGAGGAAACAGGAAGAAAGAGAGGCACAGTGAGTGGTCTCACACACACACACACGCACACACACATACACACACACACATACACACAGGCATGTGAAGAGATACAAACATATGCTATCTACAGAGAGTGCAGGTGGGTATGCAGCAGCAGTGATGGCAACAATAACAGAGTGGTGAGAGACAGGTGGAGCGTGCACACAGAGAAAGAACAAGTCCAACACAACACTGCAAAGCTCATTTTGCAGCTAGTGTGGCATCATGACTGACAGAGCAACACATCCTCAAGTTTATTTCTTGACATATTGGCACTGTTTGCTAAGTAGCTAATTAGAAGCTGCCATGACACAGAATCTGAATCATCATGAATCACAAATATGTCTGCATGTGTTTGTGGCTGTTTGGCCTTGATGTGCATGTGAGTGTTTGAACGCATTGTGGGACTGCAGCTGTTTGTGTGAGGTAAAGAGAAAGAGTTGCGCATGTTTACCAAATGATAAAATAATGAAGGATAATCCTAATTGTCTGTTTCTGATTAAGGCCAGGCTTTGAATGTAAGCCCAAAAATGTCTGTCACACTTCCTTCCAAACTGGGGGGTCTATCGAACACACATGCTTCAGGAATGTAATCATTTTTCAATTGTTCGCCCCAATCCAAGCCTTTCATTTATTTCACAGCCAAACCCCTGTCAGGTTTGAAATCGGTGTTGAATAATAGTTGTCTAAGAGTTTGATCCTTTTCATCTAGTTTTGGATATAAATAGTAGTGGCTCTCAAAAGAAGAGGTGGTTGAAATAATAGTCTTCCACACAGACACTGCCAGTCTAATCCAGACCAGAACAGACAGTCTAATACATCACGATTTCCACTTTTTACATGAAAAGTCTACAAAGTCAAAAAAACATTGCTTGTTACCAAACTGTCACCACTATATCCCTCAACCTATAAGTGTCATAGTTTCTGTTTATTTCCTATGGAAAACCAGTGATGCTGACTTTCAGGCTCAGGGTTGGGCTGGTTCTGCTCGTTTGCTGCCCCTCCTTTAAGATTTTTTTCTGCGTTGTGTCACTTGTCACTTTGAAAGCCTTCAAAGGCGTAGCTGAATTATTTACTTTGAGGTTTGTGGGGGTATTTAGTGGCTTGGCCTGTTTGGGTTTTAACCACACAGACTGTTCAGCCCACAGTACTAAATTACAGCTTCAAAACAATCTGTCCTTTTTCGGCCCATTGCATAGAAATTAGACTTCAAACTACAGATTTTAAAAACAAATTTTAATTAATAGTGAAGCTCATGCATACAGTACAGTCAAAACACTGGTTTCTACTGTGCATTAAGATAAATGATTAAATAGTGGATTCAGACTGTGAGAACAGATGTTATTTGATTGTTTCTGTGTTCATTTAATTTAGCTTATAAAAGATGAAGTGTCAGTTTTAATGTAATGTGCTCTTTATCTTTACTTCGACCTCGAGTGTTGATTTGGGCTGTTATTCAATCTCGGAGTCAGGCTGTATGAGAGACGAGCTCTCTGGGATATCCACATTACAGCCATCCTCAGGGAAAACACTGCTGTAAAGTGGTAATATAATACGGTATCTTTTCTCTTTATGATTGACCTTTGACTTTTAGAAACAACACAGTTGTTGTTTTGTAAGACAATTCGACAAGTGAGGTACTGCAAGACAACTCTATCCTCTGTGAAAAGTCCATCATTTTTAGGATCCTCCGAAATTCAGCAGTCCTCTTCTCTTTGCTCTCTCTCTCTCTCTCTCTCTCTCTCTCTCTCTCTCTCTCTCTCTCTCTCACTCTCTCACTTTTATCTCTATTGCCTGTTTCCTGTGATGCAGCTTCTGTTGCAGTGCTTATCTCTCCTCAGTGTGTGAATACTTGGGCTTTTTGTCTCTTCTTATCAGACTCAGAAGGCCTCCTTAAAAGTGTGTGTACCTATTAGTACCTTTATCAGACCAATCTGTCAATGCTTTCATTGCTTAGTTATGTCTATCTCAGTGGGAGGAACAACACACACACACATGGCCTCAGGAAGTCTTATAAGCAGCGAGGAGGCCTGTCTAGCACGTCTTCAGGCCTGTAAATTTAGGAGTATGTCAGTGGTGTTCGAGGTAAAGGAGGGCAAAGTGCGTCTTTCCTCAAAGCTTCAGAGAGCTCAGGTTATATTTTTAAGAGCCTTTGCCCAGTGACCACAGCTCAGAGCCTTGAGCCTGCCAGTAAATCAAGTTGCACAGCACATGGTCTACAGGTGGGAAACACTTGGCCAGTCTCCTCCCCCACATTTGGTCTTCCTCATTGACTGGCTGTCCAGTTAGATGACAAATTGTTTGACTCCCTGGAAGGATGACCCACCTATTGGCTAAAGGGCTGCCTTACTTTGGGGGTGTGAGGGAGAGTTTCTGGTTTAAGTGTTAGTCCACTTAACAGTTAAGTGGCTGCTTTGTGGCTACTCCAGATGGCTCAGGGAGATATGGGGACAAAAAGGCTGTTCCTGTCTCAAATTTTCAGGAAAACAAAACAAATCACAGATGTTTATGATAAGAAGTATAGGTGTGTATAAGAGTGTCTGTAATCCTTACTTAACAACATAGATCTGTGGTCTGAGGGATTAGTCCTGTATAACTGTCACATTACTGTATGAAGACAGAATTCCTAACACTAAGGGAAACTCTTGGCGCCAGCAGTTGCATAAAAGAATGAAAAATGTTCTTGGTTAATGGGGAGAGTGGAAGGCTTTTTCAAAGGCAGGCAGGCAGGCTTGAGTCTGAGATTGCACAACGTGAGAATTTTGAACTCTGCCAATCGTTTACCATAAAGCTGGTGTTTGAAGTCTAAACTCCGCTCCCCCGATTTGGTTTTAGCGTTTGGAGCCAATAAGAATAATTTGTTGGCCCTGGAGTTTAGCCAAGCTACCCACGCCTGTGTTCTATTATAATTAGGTTTCTGCTCCTCCACAAGTATCTTTGGAGAGCAGAGAAAGACTGTGTTATTGGGTTGTTGTACTACACATAAACAGCTTTCTAAATGATGTGTTTATCTAATGGAGGGCGTGTCTGACTTGTTGTGTTGTTTAGTGTTTTATTGATTAGACAAATAGGCTGCAATGCCCCAAACAGTCATGGTTTTGACCACAGAAAGTCCCTTAAAAGTTGGACATGAGCTTATTTTGTGAATGATGTTTGATGCATTAACACTATACATGTGTGGTGTTCTAATTGGAAACATGCAGATGTCAGAAAACCCTCTGGAAATTCAAAACTTAATGTGAAGTCATGAAAAACAATATTTTTCAAATCCCAAGCAGAATACATTTTATATGCGGTCAATAAAAAAAATACAAATAAAAACCCTACTGTGTCAATGGAAGACATATGCGAGGGAGAGGGGAGTAGGTTTTTTAACATGTTATTCTGATTGAAACAGACCATCCCTCAATCAAAGCCTAATTTCCCCCTGTATGCAAAATATGTTCCTCATCATCCCACTGACCGATGTAATTATATGATGGTGGATGTTCGGATCCGAATGTGAGGGCCTGAATTCAATCCATCAGTCACAGAATCAACGCCAACCCTGCTCAAGCTTGATTTTATTAAGTTTAGATGGTTCTCTGAGGAGGAGTAATCAGGAGCAGGGTTCATTATTTGGCATGGACGTACTGTGCAGTTATCATTGTTGTTCAATGTATAGACTTCACATCAAGAGGAGTTCTTACAGAAATCACTAAAATAAAATTGAGAAAGGCTTCTCAAATCAGCACTCGGACAGAAGACAGCTGATTAAACTCTACATAGAGTTATCACCATAGAGTGACATTTGCTATCTGGATTGTCAAAGACCACCCACAGTGCTGTATTTCGTGGTCTTTTCAAATCTTGCCATCACCTACTTAAATTGATCTCATGCATCGTTCTGTCAAATATGCTTCAAACAGTTAAAGATGCAAACAAGCTGCTTGAAACATATTCTGGAGTTTACACTCTTACTCAATGAGGGGTGAAGTTATAAATTTTGGTGTGTAAATGTAGCCACCGGGCGAAGCTCACTCTGCAGTGGATAAGCCGCTGCTCTCTTTTGCTCGTAATAGGAAGGAATAGGAAATTAGCTTCTATCGGGGAGGATTGTATTACTCATATAAAAGCAAACTCTTGTGCTCCTCGACCTGCCTGCACTCCTACAGCTCTCACTCTCTTCCAAAAGCCACACGGCAAAAGGCTCTCTTTGAGTTCAATAAATAACCAAACCTCTTAATTGCTGTCACTTCGGTGCAGCGCTCATGCTGCTTGAGGAGCAGACAGAAATTAGTTCTGCGGTTTGAGTTTCATTGAATTATGTTGAGTTATGATGTGGTAAACCTGAGAGAATTTGGCAGGGCAAGACTTGTGACAGCACATAAAGGTGTTTGACATGCAGGGATAAAGCTGTGTGTGGTAACTTTAAGTTCATTAACAGAGAGAACGAGAGAACGAGAGAGAGAGAGAGATAGAGAGAGAGAGAGAGAGAGAGAGAGAGCATCCAATATGATGACAAAAATCTTTGAAGTCTTCATCTGTAACTTTCCAAATATAGTTTGCAAAAATGTTTTAATTGGCAAAAGAAACAGTTCATGCTTCGTATCATTTGTCAGCTTGGGGTAATTACCACAGATCCTTTATTGTAAGCCTGTTTTGATGTAACTGAATACCCCAGTAGAACTTGGACAGTGTTTGCTTATAATTACACAGAGCTAAAGAGGTGGGAGGTGCAAAAAAAACTCTGGCAAATTTCATGGATTAAATTGAACAAAACCGTTTGGGTAAGCTGACAATGTTATAAATGATGATGAAATGTGTTTATACTGAAGTCCGGGGAGAGGCAACAGTGAACATGAAGGAGTCGGGTGTGGGTGAGATGATTTAATATTCACTAGTTTGAGAGCTGATGAAATGAGTATATAGCATTACTCCACTCCTGCTATGGGCCCATGAGACTATCATTATCTTATAATGATAACATTATTATAGATCTTATCATTTAAATGTTGTGAGATTCTAGTTGGGGTGTGTGGAGCTGACGTAATACACTGATACTGTATGACACTAAACTGTGCATGTGTGTGCTGATGTTGAGTGATGAAAATGACATTAATAATGATCCAGTTAATAATAAGAGCAGCGACAACATTATTATTTGTCTTTATCTGTTTTAATTTAAGCTGTTTTGAATGATCATTTGGTGGATAAAATGTCAGAAATGTTTCTCAGAGCAGTCATAAAACTGTTTTGCACCACAGTCTAAATTACAATGATCCTTAATTAATATAAAATATAACATGACAGAGAAACAAAGTATCACATTTGAGAAGCTGGAAAGTTGAAAAATTGCGTAAATGATGAATCAGTTATCATGCTTGTTGCAGCTTTGAGGCACACAGGGATTTCCCAAAATAATCCTGTTGGTGTATTTCTGTGGAGACCCAGCCCTCTGCCCGTATTTTCTTATTATTTTGTAGTGTTCAGGACTATTTTTGGGCAGCAACCATTAGGCAGTGGGTGTGTAGCCCCCAGCTAATAACAGTGTGCAGGGTGTGAGTGTAAAAACGTAGCAATTGGGTGCCAGACAGGAAGCTATGAAAATGACAATCACAGTGCCAATGTTATACATGGTCATAATCTGTTCAACAACAGCTTCAAATTGCTCCTACTGTCTCCCTCTCTGCTGAATTTTGTTGCACTTAAGGTAGCGAGCAGTCATAGTGGACTCAGGTAAAGTCCATTTCATTCTTCTGCTGTGGACTCTATACTCTGTAGCACACAGCTGTCCACTGTGTGTAAGTGTAAGTGTGTGTGTGTGTGTGTGTGTGTGTGTGTGTGTGTGTGTGTGTGTGTGTGTGTGTGTGTGTTTGTGTTTGTGCATATGAGTCAATGAGAAGGGGCCAACTTTGAACACAGTATGCCTTTAACTAATTCATTACTTAAATGCAACTGTCATTTGAAAATTGTTTCAGTTTTTATAATGACAATGGAATGATAATGATGATCAATTCTTTGCGTGACTGAAACACATATCAAACATCACAGCAGTATGATTCCCTCAGCGGGAGCAAGAGCTCCAGGCAGAGTCAGAAAAAGATGAGAAAAGTGACCTGCACAGAAGCAGAATCCATACACAGATGATTGAGGAAGAAGAAGGAGGCAGACTTTCTTTCAGGCTCCAAATCAGTGGTGCTCCTTATCAAAAAGACCTTAAATACAGAACCAATCCCACATATCCAGATGCACATACACAATCAGTTTACCCTATATGCCAGGTCCATACCAAGTGCTTTTTCACAGCTTTTTTTTTTTTGGTTCAATTTGGTTCATCTGCTTCAGAATGGGATCTAAAACCAACCATTAATTGATTTGTTTTCTTAGATCTGGTGACCCAGATGTTGACTGCTTACTTCCAACACCTTCTTTTTAGTGTCTTTTTAGAGCACATTGAGAAACTTACCAGAGTAACCAATACAAAACTAATGAAAACAGTCTGATATTATCTGAGATATACTGAACAAATAATTTGTTTTCTGATTAAAAATGCAAAGCTCTTCTTCATCTAAAACAAAGAAAAAACTGTGGTAAGAATAATAGTTCATTATCAACTCAAGTATGTTATAAGTATTTACCAGGCATGGACATAAAAATCAAATACATTTTAGCACACATCTTCCTGATTAGAAAAAGCTATTACATCTTTATATTCTACATTAGGTTTTATGTAAGCAAACAAATGCAACATGTCTTAACACTTTGGTGAAATGCCCGGCAGGACCTTGAAGCATCCAACTTTACCGTTATGAGTTACTAGCCCTCATGAAAGTGAGTTAAGGGATGCTGAAAGAATCAAGTCTTGGACACATGAGAAGGGATGTAAAAACAACAAAAAAGAGGTTAAATCTCCACAATTAGCTCGCCTGGTAGACATAGCAGAGGATAGGGGTTAATGATACACAACGTCCTGTCGTGATGAATGTGTGTTTGCATTCCTGGGCGACAGGAGAATGGGCCCAAAGCCACGGAAGGTGTTAATGTCAGTTTAGGAATATCGCTCATGAGTGGCTGCAGGGGTGAATAAATGGATGCGTTTCTTATGAAAGCTTTGTTATGAATTTGTGTTCATGCAAAGGATGAAATGTGCTTGATATGGTTGTTGCATGACAGCAATTTGATGAAGCTAAATGCAGCCTCTGTTATGTCTTTTCTCACATTAGTTTGACAGTGTTTTCATTACAGCAGCACTGAGCATGTCACCTTGTTAAATGCACTTTCCGCATGAAAAAGTAAAAATAATGTTAGAATATAATGATATAATAAAATACCAAATGATCAGCCATCAGTGTTCGTTTGATATTCTTTTGCAGATGTTTCAAACATGCCTTCTGTCAAACTGACTGATTGGTCAGTTTATTTATTTACTTCCTGGTGAATGATGTGGGAAAACGCAGGCTTAAACTGTCAGCAGGCAGCTAATATTTCCCTGCAGACTTTTCTTTGGAAGTGTGAGCTCTGAAACCTTCAAATGTGTATTTCTGTGTGTTCAAGCTGTTTCTATACGAAGCATCTCTGAGGTGTCTCTGGGCTTGTTTGTACAGGGATTCTGCTCCTGTTATCTTTCCCTGCAGCTATAGGAGAGGTGAGAAAACATACCATCTTTCTTTTCAATCACCCCCTCCTCTTCCTCCTCCTCCTCCTCCTCTTCCTCCTCCTGCTCTCTTTCTTTGACCCTTATTAGCTACGGTGAGGGTTGATGGCAGGCGATTCATCCCAACACTAAGCAAGTGAGCACACCTGCATGGGGGTGTGTCCCTCTTGTCCTCCTCCTCTCTTCCTCTTCGTCTCACCCCCCCCTTACCATCCTCCTTCCTTCCCTCCCATCTTTCACTCTCTTGCCGCCTCTCTAAAACTGAGTTTTGCTTTGTGTTCTTTTCTTCTCTCTCTGCTCTACAGCCATTTCCAGCGATCTTTCTGAGCTCTCATTCGTCTTTGACCCGCACTGGGGATCACTTCACACCTCGGGTCTGTTTGTTTTGCTTGTCCTGTCATCCCCTCGCCCCCCCTCTCAAATGAAGCTGAATAACTCAGTGTCGATGAGGGAACTCCCACCTCAACTTGCCCATACCACGACGACAACCTCCTCAATCCCAACAGACCCCCAACTCATCTCTGCTGACAGAGGGAGATGAGGGCGAGACAGGCTCAGGAATGTAAAGACTGCAAGCTTCCCCCCACTTCCTCTAATTTATCTAAAACTGTTCTATATCGGACCTCAATAATCTGCCTGGAGTATTGCTTTGTATGCCTTTCTAGATTCTGTAACGGTTAAAAGTTTTAATAAGATTTATTTTGAAGAAATAATTTAATCCCACATTCATATATAATCGATAATGTGACCTTAAAAAAAGGTTTCTTGTAAATGGAGGGCAGTGTACCAAAGTGAAAATACAGGGAAAAAAGCGCACTGTACCTTTGCAGGCTTTCCTGTGTGAGATGGGTTTGGACAGGTCTCGGTAGTAGCCCTCTTTGCAGTAGTGACAGTGGCGACCAGCGGTGTTGTGGCGACAGTTGAGGCAAACTCCTCCACTCTTTCTCCCTGATAACTTGTACAGCTCCATGTTGAAGCGACATCTTCGAGCGTGAAGGTTGCAGTTGCAGGCTGTAGAAGAAAAAACAGGCAAAACATTTTTTAAAACAAATTCAAATGAGCAAAATCACTTTGTAAAAGGTTACAGCAGCATTTGTTTCAGTTAGCAAATGTGTTCAATAATTAACAAATAGTGAATAATGACCATAATATTGTGTTGCATTGTAGCAACATTTGGAAGCTTATAATTTAACAGTAAAGCAGATAACTAGTAGACTTACTGATTTGACCAAATCATTAAAAGCTATTTAGTAGTTTTGAGGATAAAAGATGATCATGTCACCATGTTAAGGGCAGTTTAAGAGTTTAAGTCTTTGTTTTTTGTTTATATTTTTAGTAAAATTGTGTCACCTATAATTGAATTAAACTGAACTGAAAAAAAGATACATTAATCTAAATCATTTATCTAAGGTCATTATCCTACTGTTGTTGGATTGTTCATTAAAGAATCATGGTGGTTGAGTCCTGATGTCCTCATATACAAATATGATGAATTTGAGAAAACACAACTTGAAACAAGTCCATAATTTTTAGGACACCTGCCACAGGCCACCACCTATTTTAAATTTAACTTAGATGGTGGTTAACCATTTATACAAAAATACAATTTTAATGAGTAAACATATTCTATCTTGTCGTAGTTTAATATTGTCATTTCCAGAATCTTTTGTTCGTGTTTTTTTTTAAGACAGAAATTTGTCTCAACAAGTTTGAACTGAGGTCAAGCAATGCATCCTGTTTCGGCTTTTCTGTACCTCTCTCAAATTCTCTTTTTCTGTCTTACTCAAATACTTCTCCACTCCTCGCTCACTTTTTCTTCCTCCAGCTCTTTTCCTCAAGGTCCTCTCTCTCTCTCTAGAGTCCATACTGTACTAAACAAAAAATGAACGCCTGGTATTACCATTCCTCCATTCCCTGCAAATCCCTTCTGAGCATGTGCAAGACCCTTCACTGCTGCTTGTTTACTGATGAGTAGTACAGTTGCCAGCGCTGAGTTTAATTAGCCGGCTGATGTTTATTCATGACTCTCTGGCAGCATGAGTGAGGCAGATATGCCCAACTTCATTAAGACCAGCCGTCCGAGACACCGGTCCTCCACCACCACAGACACATTCATGCATTATTAACAGCGACACTTCTGATACAGTTTGTGGCTGTACTATGTGAGGGTGCATAATGTACTGTGTGTAATGTGTGTGTGCTCAGGGAAATGGGGGTTATCAGGGTCCAACTGGGGTCCCCTGGTTGGCTCATCTGCTTTTCTGCACCACCTCCTCACACAGCACGTCCTCGTTTTATCATCTGCCCATCATAATGGAGGGAGGGAGCTGTCATGTTCCTCAAAACAACCTGGATAGGGTGTTCATTATTGGTGTGTGTATGTGTGACTTACTATGTGTGTGTGTGTGTTGTAGTAAATCTGAGACTCCTTTCCACTCCAAGGACCTAATTACAATATCCTTTTTTATAAAACACGAAACACACCACACATACAAATACACACATACACACACTAACTAGCAGCTCTGTGCCTTATCAGTAGTGACTTGGTTTTCTTATCTTTTGGTTTTTCCTGCAGGACAGCAGGGGTTTAATTAGCGCTATGTCTATCTGCTTGTTCTCCTTGCAGGATGCATTGACACTTATTCACCCGTGAGCAAAGAAGACATTTTTTAAACTCCTTGAGACCACAAGCTGACAGGATTTGAAGCAACACAAACATGCCAGTTTTTACAATGTAGTTTGGCATAAAGTGAATAAACATGATGTTTCTTAAATAATGCTCATCAGCAGGTGGTGGTGCTCATGGGAAATGCAATCTTCATTTCAGGAAGTCACTTTTGTCCATATGTATGTAGAACCTGTTAATGAAGGCAGGTGCCACCAAAATTGACATAAAATTAAAGTTATTTGTAGTTGCCTTATTTTCTGTGAAAGAGATGAGATGCATTTCACCACAAATGAAATTGGGGTTAAAATGAGTATACCTACATCACTTTTTTTGTTGTTGATCAGATTGACTCAGATTTTATGTTTTCATTGTTTTCATAAGCTACATTTACACCTGCACATGACTCACGCTGTTAGCATTTCAGACAGAGCAGCCCCTTCTTTGCTTCCTGGCTACACTGGAAAACCCCTTGGCCCAGTGATAGCCACAACACTTATCATGCCTCCGTAAATGTTCATTCATTTATAGGCAGAGTTTAACTAAAATAACATGAGTTTTAGTTGCCGAGATCCTACCATAACACAATGGATTAAATTCAGCTTTTAAATGATCTGTGTCACTGAGTTGAAAAACTTGAGCTGGCTGTCAATTCAATGCCAAGGGGCCCTTCTATATGATTCCAGCTCTGAGCCACAGCCGGTGAAAGCTATATCTCTGAGCCCGCCTGCAGGTAACAGGGATCACTGTGTAGAGGACTAAATCTGGTGGAGGATCAGTGCACATGTCTCTGTTACACTATAGAGATAGTTTCACATCCTCCATAAATAAAGATAGGGGAATTACCAGACAACACCTCCCCCAGTGAGAATAATGCTGTTGTCCTGGAAGGCATGCTGGTTATTGTAAAGATAGTACACCAGCTGGATGTGAAGGTGTGGGGCTTGAAGACCACATTGTGTTTGAAGGTATCATGCTTCAAAAGATGTTATCAAAGATAATGGGGATGAGTGGGAAACACTTTATCTAAACTCTCTGACACTGGGCATGATGTCAGCTTGTTCACACAATACCCCCTACATCAAAAATGAAAAAAATACAAAAAAATCTTTGGAAACAATGTGATTGTTGGCACAAATCCAAGTGTTTTATGAGAAAAGACTGTTTAAAAATGACATCACCACAGCTTGTTCAAATTAAGGCACATTTAATTAAAACAATTAAAGATTTGAAGTTGATATGCAATCAGGCTTCCTGCAGCAATATAAAACTGCTTCTCATTCAGACTTCTCACTATTATCCAATCATGTAGAATTTCCTGTTTCCTTTTGTGATTCTCTATCAAGCAAACAATCAACCTGTTTTATTAGATAACATTATACTGGCACTTCTCAACACCTCCTATCTGCAAGGTTTCTTTGCTACTACAGATTATTTGTTTTCGTGTATGAAGTATCAGCACCAGATTAAAAAAAAGTGGTGTTGAGGAGCACATCAAATATTGGGTCAAAACTCCATTCAGTGATTACCATAAAGAGGTTTTGCAAAAGGATCAAAAGGAAATCATGTAGTATAGCCTCAATGTGTGTGTTTTGGTTAAAGACATAGTTCTTGGGGAATTTGACTATTTTCCCATTTTCCCAGAGTCACAAACTAAAAATTCCTTAGAACAGAGTTGTTATGTATTTGGTACACTCTCAAGTTGTGTCAAACAGCAATAGTAGCCAATCTTGGCAATTGTTGAGTATTTGTTGGATCAAATAACATAATCATGTCCCCATAGGCATCCAGGAATTGACCAAAACCAAGTAAGTAAACAAAACCCTTTTCCTAGCCTTGTCTAAGGGGAGGGCCACAGTTTCCCCTGCCATAAAAGAAATGACATCAATGAATATTTTTAGGTTAGTGGTATTCAGTTTTGTAATATGGTCTTATTTTCATGATCACCCTGATACCAATCTCTCTCACATATAATGAGCTTAATTATTGAATTGCATGTAGGTTAACAAAGCTCGGTAAACATAACGTCACAGTAAAAAGCAGGTAAGAAAAAGACACACAACTTTTCTCTCAAATAAAATCTCAAAATAAGCACAATAAATTGTTTTTGTTTCATCCAATTTGAATATAAGTTTCTAATGTTCAGTTCTTGCCCTCCATCTGTACTGTGGAAACATCTTTGACAAGCCAGGGGGAACACACTCACTTCTGGGAAGAAATGTCATACCACATGAAAAGTGGGTCAAAAGACTGATTCAGTGCGTGTTTTAATCAAAACGACTCGGCTTATCAGCAGCGCCTGCACGTTTAAACAGAACCACATCTTCCCTGTCATTGTAAAAAGCTTGATACGGAGAGTTTTATTACAACTCCTGCATCCTAAAATAAAACAGCTGTAGCTTATTTTCTCTTAAAGGTAGAGCAAAATGCAATTGGACTACTGTAACATAAAGCAGTCTCTCAAGAAGCAAGTGGTGAGATCATTCCGGGTAATTTCTTACATCTAAAAACTGAGATAAAAATAGTGCAGAGTGTTTAGTTAAAACAAGTCTATGTTAAAATGACAGAGAATGAAATCTGGCTAGAGGAAATTAAGGTGGAGTGGTCATTTTCTCCGTTTGCCCAGCAGTGGAGGTACAAAAGCTGAGCTGCAGTTTATTTCACTCCAGCAATCTGCTCACACACCTTCACAGAAAACAAAGCTACTACTATTTACTACAACAACAAAACCACACATTCACACACATGGACCGAGCGCACCAGGTACAATCTGAAAATTTGCTTCTAGCTTCCTGCAATTCAACATTTTTTGTTTGTGTTAATATAAGAAAATAATTATAAATCTGAGTGGCTTTATTGAGTTATAACAAGCTCAATTTAAATTTTAATAATTAATGTTAACAAAGGCAAAATGTTCCTTATATGAAACTGAAATCTTTGGCCTGTTTTCAATCAATTTAACTGCTTCAGGCTGGATTAGTGAGTCAGTGGCCGGCTGTAATCGCCCCCAGGTGAGCAGTAAAATCAAGTGTGAACTGATACCTCTAAAACAAGTGTAATTGAATTAGCTGGATAAAGCTAAGCTTACCCAAAGCATTTCAACACCTCCTGTAATGTGGACCGCAACTGTCAGAAATGTCGACAAGCTGCATTTGAATCTTACAGCTGTTTGAAGATTTTAGCCACTGAAGGCAGAATTTAACAGAAAACTGATTTGTTTATCGAGTGTTGCTATTTCCCGCACATCCTAGGAAACATGGTGCCTCAATGTGTTTTGGAAAGTTAGCTAATTAGTTTCTCCGAGTGGTTCCCAGCTTCTATCAATTGACCTCAGTCTCGTATAGCAGCACAGAGGCAGCCTTCCCTCTGCTAATTAGAAGGAAAATTCAAACTGCAGAGCTGGAGGTTGAGGTTAAGCTCATCGTATGTGCGATAAGCCTGGTAATTGAGCAATGTCGGTCACAGCCTCGATTTGTTCTAGAGACACTCAACCAACTGATCTCTGCCACTTTCACATCCAAATCTACATGCTGCATTTGTTGTAGCTGCTGGATCTTCATTTTTCCTAATTATAAAGATAAAAATAATTAAAAGAAACCTTTATAAACTAGCAAGAAAAACTTTCTAACCACCTCCACCGAGACAGTCATCAACAGTTTCATCAAACAGAAACTTCCAAACTATTTGTGCAGTCTGGGAAAGTCACTGGCCCCTACAAAGACTCATATTTCTCTCAGGAGATGTCAGCCTCCCCACTGACAGCACCTCAACCTCTCACCCAAACAGGACAGGGATACCAAAACCCAACACCATCGCCTGTGAGCAAGGAGACTGGCAGGAGCTCTACTATTCTGTTCCCCACTTTTAAACAAACACCTAGGGGAGTCTACACATGAACAGTTTACTTTTAATCCTGTGGGCGCCCCCAGAAGTAATCAGATTAACTTCTAAAAAACCTCTCAAGAGAGGATGAAAAAATATTGGGTGTCCTCTGCCTTTACTCTGTTTGGGACAGGGAGAAAGTTTTAAAGTGGTATATGTTCACCAGGACTTATTTCTGTAAATGTTTTTATAAACCACACCCCAAAATATGTGGAACAACTTAATACTCATTGTAGTTGGATCCAGAGGACCCCCGTAAACTGCCCTCTGGCCTGTTAACCTGCGGCAGCCTGCTTCCTGCTCTCTCTCTCTCTCTCCCTCTGGGGGTCAATGGGGAAACATAACACACATGCCAGGAGTGTTTGGGAGGGTTTGCAGATGTGTGTCCAACACACAGATTAATTTCAGAGATCCAGGGTGAGAGCATAGGATGTGTAACTGTGCGATCATGATGCGAACATCTTGACGACAATTCATTATAGTTTGTTTGTCACAGATTAAATGAATAATAGTGTCAAAAAATTGAGCTGATTTTTTGCTTGCAGCTGCTTATATTACATGTTTATCAATCAATGACATGATTTATTTTAAAATTTTTAAGTTTTTGTTTATTTTAAACGCACCTTTCAACAACAAGAAAATTAAAATGATTGAATAAAACATAAAAAAGCCTTAACACAAGATATATATTTATTTATACAAATTTAGCTAGGTAAAAACAATAAGGTCCTTGCCTCCAAGCAAAGGCAGGACTCTTCATCTTTCCTTTCGGCTCGTTCCCTAATTAAGTGCTTACTTTAATCAGGGCGCATGACAAAATCCAGCATCATTCAAAACTGTTAAAACAATGATAGTCATAGATTCATGCTTACTGTAATAATATAAGAATGAATTGTGGTAAAGGAGCTCAGATAATTCCAGCTATGCTGACTATAAACAGAAAGCAGCAGGAAAGATTGCAATGTAGGAGGGTGATGTTTCAACAATTGGCCAGATGTGCCAAAAAAAACAACATTGGTTTTATTATTAAATGTCTGGATGTCTTCTTGAGTGCAGACATCACAAACAATCATTTCTCAGCTGGATTAAATCCATGTTGTTATTTTCTTGGTGACAGGTGAGTCTTGTAGTGCGTCGCATTATAGACTGGTGTTGGACCACACGAATGAAAAGAATGTTATTCACCAACGATGGAATTTTTACATGAAGAAATAATCACCCATTGCTGATAATGACTGTTTCTCCCAAAACAAATGAGGAATTTCTCGTTTTTAAAATAGTCTCCATAATAACTGGTGAACCACAACTGAATGATGTGATATTCCAGAAATATTTATTTTCACTCCACAACCAAGACGCGCAGTATATTTTGCTCTGTCACACATCAACTGATAAATCTGTTTTAGATTTAATTGCATCCTGTCTCCAAGATCCGTGTCCAATTCTTTATTTAGCCTTTTTATGTATTAGAACAATATTCCCTTTTATTTTGAGTTTGTTGATCCAGACACTGGCATGAAAAAGGCAGGAATTTCCAAATAGAATGAGAGCTAATTGAGTCGGGATCTAGATGATAGATGAACTGCTCACTTGAATGTTTTTTTTTGTTTGCTTTTTTGCTTTGATGCTCTCTTTAGACACAATTATAGCTTTATATGAGGATCATTTAGAATTATCTGCTCAATTAAACAAATACGTCATTTTTTATTATGTGTTGCCACAATTGGTTTAACTGCTGTACGAAAGGATAAACACATGTCTTTACAGTTTATTAAACTGTAAATTATCTTCATAAAAATAGCAAGTGCATGTTTTTCCCCATCAAGATGCAATCAGCTCCTCTTTATAAAATGATGTCATGTTTTCACCACACATTTCTTATTTTGGCTCACAGTAAAAATGTCCATATGATCTCAACAAAAAAGAGAAACAGGATTTAATTAAACAAATAACACTATAACATGCTTGAAAAACTAGTAACAATCTAGTTTTTAGTTTTTAAAGGGTTTTGCAAGATCTGCAAATGTCTGTAATTAGGATGAATAGAAAAAACCAAACTCAACACTGACAAAGAAAGCCACCACTCTTAATTACGGCAATATGAACAGATATACATTTGTGGAAATCCACCAACAAACAGGAAAGTATCTATCACAAAGTAAATGAGTGAGAGTTTCAGTGAAATTCACAGCGCAAACAGAGAAGAGATGGGAGGATGTGTGAAGTGTGTGGTGGGTTGGGGGTCAACACTTCTTGGCGTGTGTATTAGGGAGCACCCTGGGAATGCCGTGAAACTCTGGGGTGAAGGAGCGAGGGGGCAGGCGAGTGGGAAAAGGAAAAGCAAAGAGGAGGATGAGGCGCCCACTGCAGAGATTATATCAGGCTAATTTAATTCCTTTATTGCAGCCAATTAGCTGCAGCACTTTAGCCCCCTGTGAGCCCTCTAGCCCTCTTTACTTGGTCTCTCATGACCCCAGCTAAACTCTGGATCTCAGCTGCTCTGAAAGAAGGCCATGTTTCACAGCCGCTGTATTTTGAATAAGCAGTTAGCCTCATAGACACTGCAACGAAGGTAAAAAAGAGACAGCAAGAAGGAGAAATACATCGAGAAAAGGAGAGAACAAGTAAACAAAAAAAGATGAGAAATGAAAGATGAGGTGGACAGAGGGAGGGAAAGAGATCAGTCTTCTGCCTTTTAAATCCTAGGCTTGGTTAATTGAGATCAAGCCATACAGAATATTCATCAGTCCTGCCGGGTTATCAAAGGCAGATTAAATATGCGGCGAGGACTGATTTCCAGTGGACGGATTCCATTTGCCTATACATACTTGTCTGACCCTTTTTCATATCCGTCAAGCTGTTTATTTATTTCTCCTTTTCTTTATTTTATAATTTAACACTCTCATGTTTTCTCATATTTCATCAAATTATGCAATTCCCAATGCAGGCAGAGCTCTGTCAGTGGGTGATAAAATGTAGTCTGATTATCCGATGCATGCAATTAAAGAGCTGTGAGAACCGCTGTGCTTCAGTGCAAGCAGGGATCCCTCATGAAGCTATTAGCAATGAAGTGAAGGTTAATGTTAATCAGTGGATTTACAGTAGCCTGCAGAGTAAATACAAGCAGAACAGGGCGGAACATACAGTATCTACTGTACACAGCTCTTGGCACAAATATACAGTATTTAAAGTGCAAACAAATATAAAGACTGAGCCTACTGAATGTATAAAATATGTTTTAAGAAGTACAGGAAAAGTTGTTTATTTTCACTCACTCACAATTTTTGTACTAACTACAAACCCAGTTCTACTGAATCAACTGAATACAAGTGTACTGACACACAATTACTTCTTCATAAAAATTCCACTTTTCATGCAGAAAGGTTTGCAGTATTAAAGCAGGATATTTAGGCCATGTATTCACACTAAAGCACATTTTGTTATGAAAGCATTGTTGGCCTACTGCATCATATATATTCAACTCATGACTCCAGATATTTTCAATCCAGAAAATATAGAATTGAAAATGTTAGGGTTAGGGTTAATCTATTTTTGAGATTCTAAACTTGATTGAGCTAACTGCTTCCACTAGTTGGCACAAAGATGCTGTCTCTACTGGTCTGTGTAAATTAAGGACAAATACCCGAAAGTAACATTTTCCTACTGTTTTTCTGATTCAATGAAGCCTGCAAACATTTAGAAATTACCACAAAAACAAATGTGACTGGAAAACTTTTTCTACATTAACAGCATTTCAACCGTACACTACATTCATGTGCACACAACCTTCCAGTCTGCAGCAGCCCCCAGCAGCAGGCCAGCCTGCTCCATGCAGGGCTTAATGGCCCATATATTCACTCTCTGTCTTCATGTGGGGGCTAATAAGGCCTTTCCTTTTTCAAGAGTCTAACTAGCCACACAGAGGCACAACAACAAAGAAAGGCCTAATGGCCTCCAATTTCCCGCATTAGTGCCCATTTAATGGCTGACCTGCCCTCTCGTTAGGCAGCGCAGCATGGGAGCACTTCTCAGCCTTGGTGTGTGTGCGTGCAGGAGCGTGCACACACACACTCCATCATCCTTCCACAGCCACACTGCCTTGGGCCCTTGCAACACTTCCACCCCACGCTGAGACCACATAATAGGCCAGTTTGTAAAAGGGCTGGCCTGTGATCAGTGGTGCATCCATTTGCTGAGTAATCAAGGGTCTTTTGTCTAAGTGGTGTGCATAGAGCAGTGTGTGTGTGAGAAGGTGTGCATGCAAGAGAGAGGGAGAGAGAGAGAGAGAGAGAGAGAGAGAGAGAGAGAGAGAGAGAGAGAGAGAGAGAGAGAGAGAGGGAGGGAGAGAGATTCTGTCTGCCCATCTGTCTTTATTTGTGTGCCCATTGCTCCTAAAGTGTGTGTCTCCATGTGAGTGTTTGCGTGAGTAATTCCGAGATAAACTGGAGCTGCCTGGAAAAGATCTCCTCCAATTCATGTCTATGGGAAAACACCAGCTGACATACAGTGTAGGAATAAAGGAAGCCCGGCTACAGCGATGGAGGGGCTGACGAGCGTGCGTTGTCTGTATGTCAGCTATGCCATAAAAATGCCATGGGTGGAGGATGACATTGGCAGGTCCTATTCAGGGCTATAGCGGTGAAAGGCCCTTTAGGGTGAATAAAGATTCCTTAGGCCTGTCAGGTCCCCATAGCTCCCCACTGAACAATACCCACTAAGAGCAGCTGTCTTAATAGCGTGAGGGACTGACAGCTTTAGGAGCAATGTGATGCTCAGAGCAGCATCCACGCAATTAAGACAACGCTTCCCTGTGTGATAACATAATACAACCTAATAGGATAGTACAGTTTTTGCCAGATAGTTTAGACAGTGAATGAACTTTACACATTTCTATTACACATAATTCTTTAAGGAACCTGAGCTGACAGCATTGGCAGAGCTGTATGACCTTGATGCTCAGAAACCTGATGTGTGAATGGATGTTGTGGCGCAAACGCTAAAGATCTTTCCTAAGCATGATGCTGATTGGAACTAACTGGATTTACAGTTCCCGTAGCAGGAAGACCAAAAATCTCTGCTTTCACTTATGAGAGTGGTTGGGTGTTTATTGAAGTGCCATGAGTGGGAATGGTGTATAAATATATTGCGTTTGACTGATCGAGCAATGTTTCCTTTTAAGAGTAAGGGTGGATTACTGAAACAAGTGCCTGACGTTTTTTTTTTCTTCCATCAGTGTCTGATCTGATAATCACAGTGAGAACTATTTGAGGCTTTGCGCCTCCTTCTCCCCCTCAAGTATTAGCTGTAAATCAATTTTGCAATGGTTTGCAACCACAA
The DNA here is from genome assembly GCF_027409825.1 of Scomber japonicus. Classification (NCBI taxonomy): domain Eukaryota; kingdom Metazoa; phylum Chordata; class Actinopteri; order Scombriformes; family Scombridae; genus Scomber; species Scomber japonicus. The sequence continues at coordinate 24,973,686 of NC_070579.1, forward strand.
CGCTGCTCCCCGCCATCAACCTGGCAGTCAAAGCCAAGTATAACAAGGTTTCTCCCTAGTCTTCTCTCTCTATTGTTTCACATCCAGCCATTACCTAATCCAGTCTCCTCCATGTTTAACCACACACATCCACAAACACCACTCTGGCTTTCACTTAGAAAGAACGGGCAACGGAAACACACAAGACAGATTCCCCCTAAACAAGAGCTCTCCCTACTCATGTCAAACATCACCTCCAGTCTATTTACTCAGTGAGTTTGGTTTCTATGGGACTAGCAGATCCATAGTGTTGTGGGTTCACATAACTCCTGGCAGGCCCTCTTGTGTGTTGCTGGCCCGAGGCTGACAGGGATGGGCCGCTGCTGTCAGTGCTAGACAATAAGACAGAGCTTACACTGGGCTCACTCACACTCCTTCATAACCATGATTCATACTAATCCCACAGCCTCTGGAATTAAAGCAATCACTCTTCTCCAACAATGTTAACTAAAGATTTTAAACCGGTCGTATTATAACAGAATGCAGCCATCCAACGCTGATTGGCAGCTGTGAGCTGAGAAAATAAACAGTATTTGAAGATTAGATGATTAGAATATTAGAAGATTTAATTTGGCCCTTCAGGCAGGAAAGGGCAGAGAGTGTTTCCTCCTTCGCAATTCTCAGAAAGAAAGACACTGGGTGCCTTCATTCCAGTCACAACATATAGCTTATCTTTCTCTTTTCTTGCTTTTTTGCTTTTAACATATTTCTTACCTACAGCATGTGAAGAAGGGTCCTGTGGGAGAAGGCGCTCCCTACCTAGCACTGGAAAGTGTTCCCATATTGGACTAACTCAGCCTTGAGGATAAGCAGATGAGTGTTGGATTAAGGATAACATAGGAATGCTCCCTTGGATTTCTGTCTACTGGGAAAACATTTACGTTTCCATTCCCTAATAAAATACACTTTGGATAAGCCAATCTAGATGTATGCTTCTCGAAGTGTCTCAGATATGATGGAAATTACTGACACAGATGGACTGGATTGGAAAATGTTCTTCACCAATTCTTCACCAAGTTCACACAACTTAAAATGTAACAGTTCAAAACATCTGATATAGTGTAACAGAAAGAATAATACTTGAGGATGCTTGTAATTAATGAGAAAAAACTGCCTGCTGAGAGACACTGTGGTCTCACCTCCCTGAGCAGTAAATGCTTCATTTAGGGTCTGCTCGACACAATTTTATTGTAGGTTCATTAGCAATCACAGCACCATGGCCAGGCTAAGCAGGTGGGAAACCTTTGACCTTCACTCACACCCCCTAGATTCCTTTGTCAAGTCCCCATTACTAAGTTACCACTTCTCTTAGATGGGCCATGACCCTCCTCCTTCTTCTCCTTTCCCCTGTCCTCTGAGTAAGAACTGGTCATTCCCTGCTGCAGATGTCATTAGTGCATGGTACTTTAACCACTGAGACAAACTTCTCTAATACCTATTAGCCACGAAAAAAGGCTTCAGTTGAGCAATCAAACGTAGAGGAGAGGAGAGGAGAGGAGAGGAGAGGAGAGGAGAGGAGAGGAGAGGAGAGGAGAATTGAATCATCTCAAACACAAGCTGATCCAACAACAAGTGGGAATGGAGGAGTCGTGAGATGGAACGTAAAAGATATAAATCTTTAGACCTGCTCCCATCCCTCTGTGTCTTTCCCTCCTGATGAAACTCACACTGAATCAAGGTTCCATTACTTAGCTGCCTGACCTTTTGCAGCTATTTTCCCAACATGCCAATTACTATTAGCACTGTCAGGGAGATGGCTTGGCTTGCGACCAGCAAATACAGCAAATACAAGGGTTGTTTGTGAAAATGGCTGTTATACTGTCAGTATTTAATGGTGGTTTCACAGGTGCAGGATTTCTCCAAAATGTCCTGTTAAATGACTGCATCCCAGTCAATACACAAAGGGCTCCTAATACACATAAGCTTGCTAAAAGCTATAATTGATTTCCTTGCATATACATTTACACCAGAATATGTTTTAAATCCACATACTGCCTGAGAATATGAGGGGCATTTAACCCAGTGCAGCTTATAAAATGGAGTGTGTACACCCACAATGTGGACGTAAGAAAAAACAACCTTCCAGGATGAATAAAGGTTAGAAAAATGACAAGTACAAAAGGTTGTACACTATAGGAGCAGTGCCTGATTATCCCACTATATACTGAAAGCCAGAATGTTAACAGACTGTGAAGCTGGGTTGTCAAAATGCACAATCAGAGGGACATTTAAACTGTCTCAGCCAAGACAAATCAGAACCCCGGGTCACCGATCATCTTCATACATATCACACTTCTTTACAGGATATGGCTGACTTCATGCACACTGCAGCATGTGGAGGAATGATGAGGAAGTGTAGCTTGTGTATGTGTGTGTGGGTGTGCATGCACTGTACATTTTTGACTTCTTGCCACCAAGTCAAGCATAGTCTCCTATCCAGAAGAGGGAGTGAGCAGGAAGCTGCTGAAGGCCATAAATCTGAAACCCCACAGCACAGTTCCTTCACTACTGTGACACATTTATTGTCCTCCTTTCATTTTCCCCTGCTCCTTATATTGTCCTCAGCTCTCATCCATTTTTAAGTCTGCACACTCTTAAACTTTCCCCTGAATTCCTCACCATCTCTCACTCTTAAACCCCCCCCCCCCCACACACACACATAAAGTGTGTATGTTTGAGTGTGTGAGGGCAGGAGGAAATCATTTGTCCCTCCAGCAGCAATATTTTCTCCACCCATGTTCTGGGCTTTAAAGTCGTCCACTCAATCTACAGTAGATGCTTTGGGTCACTAATTGAGTGTGAATCAAAGCAGGCAAGGCTGCACTTGTGCCACAACCCAGGCACTTTCTCTTGGAAGAGGCAGCAGAGAGTGGAGCTCCATGTGGAGAGATTAGCTCACAAACTACCAGATTTAGCCAAGCTCTGGTAGAAAAGCTGATGTCAAAATACTAAAGGATACAGAACGAATGAACATGATGACCTGAGCACATTATTGGTCCAGAAGAAACATGAGTAACAACTTGCAGCTTTGTGTTAATCGTTGATGGACAGGGAACACCTGCGAGTGACAAGATGAGCTCCACATATACTTACATGCTACAGGATATGATTTAATGCTTGGTCATTAGCAATGATAAACAATTCTCTTATAATCTCTCAGACTCACTGCTACAGTACAGACTAATCATAAGCTTAACATAAATATAACCCTCAGATGAAAATATGGGGAAGCTGAGTGCATGCTCAGATAAGTGCTGGTGGGGGAAGAGCCCAAATAGTGAGGCACATTTCAAAGAGAAGGAGAGGATCAAAAGGATCAAAATGTGGCAAGAGTCTATTCATGCATATGCATCACTTTTATACAGCCTGTTGTCTTTGGGCTCTAAAAGAAGTCCATGCTGTGTTTTTTAACCACAGCTACAGTACCATGAGTCATAATTCAAGTCCATCATGGATGTGATGCTATACATGCAAATCAAACATATGGAGTGTTGGTTTGCCTCTTGCTCAACTGACTTGTTAACTTTTAATGCCACAAATGATGTACTGTCCAGCATCAACCCCCTTAAATTATTACTGTAAATTGCTGTCACAAGATGACAGTTTGAAGTATGTGTATGATCCATTTTTGTATGGATGGACAACAAAGGACGTCTGCTTCTCATTGCAGCAATTGATATTAAATAACCTTAACACAAATGTAAAACATGTGATATAATCCAAAATGAAATATGTAAAGACAATAATAAACTCTGATGTTATTGGTTAAAATATCTGAGAATTAATAATTAAGATTCAATTAATAATAATTATGCCAGTGAGGACAAATTGTAACCATTTTAATATAATCTACATTTAACTGCATAAATCCTAAGGAAACTTATTCATGGAAAACCATAGTTTATTTGAAACCAAATTATTGAAGCTGAAAATCACAGGACAACGACAATCATGCAACAGCAGAAACAATGCTATAAATACATACTGTGTGAATTCTGTATTAAATATTTGATCAGTGAAGTAAAAACAAAACAAACAAAAAAACAAAACAGTATAAAACACATAAATGACATGGATGTGTTTTAGAATTGCACTTTGATATTTAAGTCAAACTGCAGTGTCTTGTTAGTTTGTCATGATCAATTTGACCTTATTTACTAAAACATACATGTAACAACTTCAGGTCAACTTATATTATATTTGAGCAGTTTCCTTGGAGAATGAGAGTCAGCATGTAACTCTGAGGGGTTGGTATAAGTATAAAAATAGAAGTCGTCCTGCTGCAGTCACAGCAGACGGGTTTTTGTGTATGAAGGCGTCAGTGTGGCAGCTGGTTTGGTCCACGCCGATTGTTTCTGACACTGATGGAGCAGAGATGTTTTTACTGTACTGACTCCAGAACCACATTTACTGCACTCCTCTGCTGTGGCATAGTGCCTACTGCACAGTGGGAATTAAATCCTCAAGCACAGACACTGGCCCACATATACACACTGCATATACACATATACACATTTACAGTGCTCTAAATGCAATGTTGGAACAGTAGCCCTTCATAGGTTTTTTTTTTTTTTTTAAAGAGGAAACTGTTTTCTAGCAAAAATCTCAGCACTTCATATCTTTTGTAACCAAGTGTGACACTTCTGACTCAGGCAGGAAGGATACAGTTTGGGAAGTAAAAAGAGAGCTGGAGTAAAAAGAGACCCCTCTGATCCAGAAACCCAAAACCTTATTGTAATTTAGTCATTGGTAGAAAGCAATTAGAGAGAGGAGGACTGGTCTTTGCCAGAGCAAACAAATGGCTGACACATGCTGAGAGTAAATTCTGTGTATTGCAACAAAAGCACAGTTTTGCTGCATCAGTAATGTGACAATAGACAATGATTGTTGTGCTTAAGGAAAGAGCAAGTGCAAGCTGAAACTTGAGAAGAAAGAACAAAGAAAGTTTCATCTCGGTGGAAAGGAAAGCAAGCATTAACAGATTTTTCTGAATGGAGATGTTGCAACACCTGTCTAACGGGGAGGGGAGTGAGATTTATTAATGCCCCCTCCCACACAGAAGATTAAAAGAAGGACGGGAAATACCTCTTTAGTTGTCTCATGCTTTATTTCATTATATTTACATTAAATTACATTGTTTAAACTGACAATATATTATATTAAATAAGGATTTTATTCAAATAAGCCAAGAGTTCAAACTTTTTTGAGAAGGCTATAGCAGTCAGATGTTGTAGAGTTACAATACTCATGATGGTACCTTTTTTGGTACAGTCTTGTTGATTCATTTCTGAAGGTGACACAACGTAGTATGAAAAAGTTGTGTGGCTAACGTGACTAAAAATGAAGATATTCATTCAAGATGAGATATCCAAAAGTGACACCTGCCTGACACACACTGCTGAGGCCAAATAAACAAACTACATTCAAGAGTAACCAAATATTCAAAGACAGAGACTGAATATGCCACTGAATGGAGGATTCTAAAAAAACAAAACCAGACCAAATTCAATGCTTTCCACAATAGCTGTGTGTAGAAACTATTTCATCAGCATTGTTAACTGATAGTAAACATAAAATTGGTTTCCTAAAAGGTGGGGGGCATGTCCAAGAAAGTATGAGAACCACTGGGTTTAGGAGTAAGGCTGAGGTTGA